>NC_069398.1:38700622-39349528 GCF_027475565.1 Acinonyx jubatus | reverse complement strand
TGCCCTGACCTAGCAGGGTCTGGAACAGGTGGGGGATGGGGACAGGAAGGAGGGATGATGAGAAGAACACCCAGGGTCCCCCAACTCTGTTGAGCCCTACACCTTCAGTCCCCAAGCTGGAACAGTGGCTCCCTGGGGGTCCGGGACAACCGTCCCAAGCGCTGCCCCGTCCTGTTTGCAGCCTGCAGAGCAATTCCATCAGTGACGCAGGTGTGGCGGCGCTGATGGGGGCCCTCTGCACCAACCAGACCCTCATCAGCCTCAAGTAAGTCCCGCCTTCCCTCTCCGGCCGGGGTGTCCCTTTGGTCAAGGGGTCTGAAGGGCCTTTGGGACTTGGGAGGAAAGGCTGGGGCTGGGAAGGCCACACCTCCCTCTGTGGGTCCATTAGGAAGACATCTGTGGTTGGGCAGCTGGGTCCTGGAGCATCCTGGGTCCCGGAGCCTGTGGCATCCCACCCGCTCTGGAGGGCAGGGGACAGCAGGGGACAGCTGGGGTCCTCAGCTGGCCGGTTCTGCTGCTCCCTCTGCTACACGAGCTTGTGAGACAGCCAAGCATGCTCGCCTGCCCCCGTCCCCTCACCTGAGGGCCCATCAACCGATCCGCTCCCTCCTGGGTGGCCCCACTGTTGGCAGTCCCACAAGGAGATGCTTGGCCGGCCGGGGAGCCCTGCCTGTCGGAGGCCCTTCGCACCCGATCGCTCAGGACGCCCAGGTCACCCCTGAGGTTCCTTGGGTTTGAGAAGCCTGAGTGCCAGGGATCGTGTCCCCCAAGTCCCCACGTATCTGGTCAGCAGTTCAGGGTCTTCTCTCTCCCCAGCCTGCGAGAAAACTCCATCAGCTCAGAGGGAGCCCGGGACCTGGCTCAAGCTCTCTGCAGCAACAGCACCCTGAAAAATCTCGAGTACGTGAGTCGGGGGCGGGGTCTGCTTCCTACGGCCCCTTCAGGCCCAGGGTGACAGGGGGCTGCAGACCCTCGTCGCCTTGTCATTTTACAGGCTGGAGGGGGACCCGGTTGGGGAGGGGGAACCAGGAGACCTGGCCTCTGGGGGCAGCCCCTCCACTGTCATGTGATAAGTAACCTGCAGATGAGGTTCGTGGGGACGCTGCCTGCCCCCGTGCCCCACTCCCCGTGGTGATGTGAGGGGGGCCAGATCTTCAGGGCAGCGCAGTACAGGGATCAGGAGTGAGTCCTCCAGGGGGGATGATCTGTCCCGGGACCCTGTCCCTGTGGCTGTCAGGAAGGCACGTGCTTGGCACACACCGGCGCTCAATCAACACGAGCTAGGTGGGTCCTCGGGGAGGAGGGGGCCTGGATTCCCAGATGAGCAAGGACGGGGGCTCCACGCCAGCAGGCTCCTGCTTACTCGCCGCTGATCCTTCCTCCCAGCCTGACAGCCAACCTCCTCCACGACCAGGGCGCCCAGGCCATCGCGCTGGCAGTGAGAGAAAACCGGGCCCTCACATCCCTCCAGTGAGTCTACGGTGCCCCCCACCCTTCCCTGTCCCCTCTGCAACGCTGCGGGGCCATCATACCCACTGGCATCGGGCTCCCCCACAACACGGACTCAGGGGCTTCCAGTAGGCAGCGCCCTGCCCCCCTCCAGCCCCCCCCCGCTCCGCTTCCTGGGGCTGATCCACTGAGAGGCCAAAGGTGGGAGGTGGGCACCCACCTCACGTCTCCAAGTACCACAAGCCTCATGCAGGGGCCATTTGGAGTCTTCATTTGAGCCCGTCCCTGTGCCCACCCGTAACCAGAGAGTGCTGACTGACCCATTGGGACTAGACCTGAGGCGGGGTGCAGGAGTTGTGTCCACCAGTGGCCAGGACCCCGTCCTACAAGTACTCCTTCCCTGCCGTCAGACTCTCCTGGGAGGAGTCCCCTCTTTCTGCACCTTCCAGAGCCTCCCGGGCTCTGCTCTGGCCCACATGGTCACACGTGTCTGTGTCTGCCCAGCCTGCAGTGGAACTTCATCCAGGCCGGTGCGGCCAAGGCCCTGGGACAAGCACTACAACTCAACCGGAGCCTGACCAGCCTCGAGTGAGTGGGGCCTCGGCAGGGGCGGCGGGAAGGGCAGGGCGGCAAGGAAATCTGAAACCTCGGGATCCACCAGGCACATGGCTCGGCTAGTGCCAAAGGCCCTCAGCACACAGCCTCCTCTGCCCTAAGGCCAGCGGGCATGTTTCTGTTCTTACCTGTTTTGTTGTTTTTTAAACGGCTTTGTTGATACGTAATCCCCCTACCACAAAAATCTACCCAGATAAAGCGTACAATTCACTGGCTTCTAGTATATTCAGAGTTGTGCGACCATCCCCACAATTGTAGACCATTTCCTTTAAACAAACCTTAAACAAACCCCCACACTCATCAGCAGTCACCCCCCATTGCCCCCGTGCCCCAGCCCCTGGAAACCACACGTCTGCTTTCTGTCTCTACGGAGTTACCTGTACTGGACACTTCACGTACATGGGACTGAACAGCGTGTGACCTCTTGCCACCAAGGTCTTTCGTTCGGTATCAGGTTTCCAAGGTTCACCCAGGTTGCAGCAGGAATCAGGGCTTCATTCCTTTCTGTGGCTGAATCCTATTCCGCTGTGCAGATTGACATGCCATTTATCCCCTCATCTGTCGAGGAACATCTGGGTGGTTTGGACAGTTTGGCTCTTGTAACACTGCTGTGAACGTTCGTGTACAAGCTTCTGCCTGGACATACACTTTCATTTCTCTTGGGCACATGAGCGAGCGAGTGGAGCCGCGGAGTTGAATGGGAACCCTGTCTCTAACCCTCTGAGTCTCGCCTGCTTTGGACCACGCCCATAGCTTCTCCCTTGGCATCCAGGATAGGCCATTTCTGGCTGGTTCTTCTGTCTCACTGACATCCTGGGGCTCCTCAGGGATCTGTTCTAGGCCATCTTGTCTCGAACGAGCTCTCTATTCCAGAAGCTGTCCTCTCACACACTCTTGGACTTCAAAGTCCCGGTGCCCCCCGCATCTAGACCCCTCTCTCCTGAGCCCCAGACCCACGTAATCACTGCCCACGCTGCCTCCCCACGAGTCTGTCCTCAGTTCCGCCTCACGAACGGGCCCGGCCAACCCGGCCTGCAAGCTAGAAACATCGTCTCTGTTCTCGCTTCCCACTTGCGACTCTCCTCCCAAGGCCCCACCGTCTCCCTCTACCCCGCGGCCACCGTCAGGCCACCAGCTCCACTCACCCTGCGTCCCCGTAGCAGCCTCCACATCCAGTCCATCCGCTCACACTGCTGGCCAAACATCTTTCCAAAATGTGTATCTGTCCCCGTCCCGAGATGCTTCAATGGCTGCCCAGTGCCTGCAGAGTGAAACCCACCCCTCGGTGTGGCTTCTAACAAAGGCCCCAAAGGCCTGCTTCTGTCATTTCACACGCCAGCCACTTGATGCCATTTCTTTGGGTTCCGTGGATGTGCCAGGCCCCCTCCCCCAACTCTCATCCTGCAGGTTTCAGTTCAGACCTATTTCTCCCGGTGGCCTCCGTGACCACACGGGGGCAGGAGACCCCACGGGCTCCTCCGTCCCCCCAGCACGTGGCCCACGGTGCCGGCTCGTTCAGTCACAACCGCCCACCTGAGACAGGATCAGGCCAGGGCACCACACGCACTAACACGTCTGCTAAAATCGCGAATGCAAACTGCTCCCTTCAACACCCCAATGCCCACCCGAGGTAAACTCTCCATCATTTACTGCGCTAGGAACTGACTTTACTCCAATGTGGAAGGGAAGGAAAAAAAAAAAAAAGATGTAAAACCCTGACGAGCAAGAATGGCCAGGGACTAAGGGCTTCAACTGAATTCTCTGGCTGGCACCCCCATTTTTTTGTCCTCACCCTTAAGAGTATTTCCACTTGTCCCTTGTTTGCTTCTGATGATCCAGGTTCACAGAGACCCCAGAGCCCTCTGCATGTTAATTAGGAGGCCGCGGGGTCGGTTATCCCCTCGGCAACCCTGGGAGTCTAGTCTGTGGTGTGCGCAGTCTGAATGAAAACTAGAAGGTCCAAGTTCAGGACGTCATGATGGAGTGCCGCTAGCCCCGTGCCCTGTGAGCCCGGGGGTCACGCTCTGTGTTCAGTTTGCAGGAGAATGCCATCGGGGACGAGGGCGCCTCCACACTGGCCAGCGCACTAAAGGCCAACACGGCCCTCACCGCTCTCTAGTAAGTGTTGACGTGCACGGCCGCCCAGGCAGCCGGCCCTGAGCCCTGCTTTCATACCAAACATCAGTGTTGCTTCCCAGCCAAGAAGGTGTTAAATTTTCCTAATGTTAGCAATTGGGACAAAGTAAGAAGTAGGGGTTCAGGGAGTGTTTTTCCTCAAACCCTCCAGGGAACCACCTCTGCTTCCCGTATCCGTAGCATCCCGATCTCTGTCCTCGGCATCAGGGGAGGCCGGAGGCGCGGCGTTCCCTGGACGGATCACAGGCCAACAGTTTTCAGCGCTATGTTGTCACTTGCAGCCCTCAGTCCAGGGGTGGAGAAGGAAGGACAAGGACGCATGGAAGCTGGGCCAGGCGGGGTGTAGGCCGGAGCGCCCCAGCCTGTCCGCACTGACCCCTTCTCTTCTGCATAGCCTGCAGGTGGCCTCCATTGGTGCCCGGGGGGCCCAGGCGCTAGGGGATGCCCTGGCTGTGAACAGGACCTTGGAGATTCTCGAGTGAGTATTCCAGTCTCTGGTTGCTGTCTCTTACCCAAACGAACCAAGCTGTTGATTCAAAATGAAGATACAGAAGGGAAAAAATGTCAATTTACATGGAAAGTCACAAACCACTTAAATATCGTCACTGAGATGAAGCTTTCCCCAGCTTCCCCGCTGCCACCTCATACCTCTTCCCTGGGAGTCACCACTGTGGCTCCTGCTCTCCTCGGTCTTGCCCAGGCTGCGCACATCCTGAGGTCCTCTGTAGGGGTCCTTGGCCACTGACCTTGGTCTAGGAGTAGATCCAAACCCCGGGCGGGGGCGGGGGCAGGGGCAAGGGCGACTTAAGCTCAGTGGGGGTCTCAGGCATGTCTCAGTCATTCCTGCTCTTGTGGTCCTGTGATGCTGAGCATGTGGGGACCGCTGGAGGAAGTGTCTCCTCTCTCACCTCAGCCCCACTCTCCTTCCTTTGGGATGGAGGGCGAGGGCTCCAACGAACCACCCAGGTTGGGCCAGCTTCACCCCTCCTGGTGCGTCCTGCTCCCCAGAGCCGATCTCTGTTCTGGGCTGGGGAGTCAGGAAGGAGGAACCGCCCCCCGTGGTTGCTACGTCCCTGCTGCCTCTACCCAGCGGCCCATGCTCGTCTGAGGAGGTACTGTTTACACCCCACAGCTGTCACTGTGCTTTAGGCTTCGTATCTTTCCTGACAGCTTAAGAGGAAATGCCATCGGGGTGGCCGGAGCCAAAGCCCTGGCAAATGCTCTGAAGGTCAACTCAAGTCTCCGAAGACTCAAGTGAGTGGTTGTAGAGACCTACCTCCACCCTGGCACAGCAGACTTCTCTGCTGGAACCTCCCCACGTAATGAGACGCTCTTGACTTCCTCTGTAAGCCGCTTCCCTCTGACTAGAAATAGCACTAGAGTCCACGTTGCAGATGAGTTTGTTCATTCTATCTAGCTTATGTCAGAGGTAAGCCATTTAATGCCTGCGTTTTTGGTCTTCCATCCTCCATGGCGCTCGGATGGGACCACCTGGCTACCGGTAGACACTGGTCTCAGGGGTAAAGGCCACCTTGCTCTTGCTGGGGCACCTGTGATCGATGCAGCGCTGCTTCCCGGCGCGTGTTCTGTCCCGAATGGCTCACGATGGTGTCTGCATCTTTTCTCTGCCTAGTCTTCAAGAGAATTCCTTGGGGATGGATGGGGTGATATGCGTTGCCACGGCACTCTCTGGGAACCACGGCCTCCAGCACATCAAGTGAGTGGAGCTCGGCCCTTCCCTGCCATTCTGCCCCCCCCCCCCCCGCTCCAGGCTCACGGCTCCCAGGTCAGGCCCTGCCTTCCGCCCAATTCCTGGAGCTAGCAGACTCCTAGGTCTCTCAGCAGCTCTGCGGGGCAGCCCGGTATAAGAGGGAGCCATTCTGGGCCTTCCCCATGGGAGGGATCCTGGAAGCTTGGTCTTGCCTGGAGTTCTGCATTTTGTGTAGTGACTGTCTGCTCTTTACTAAAGGGACTTGCAGGCCTCTGGCCCTTGAGCCCCTCTCTCAAGCCGGGTCCGAATCCTTCTCTTCCAGCCTCCAGGGAAATCACATTGGGGAGTCTGGCGCCAGGATGATCTCGGAGGCTATCAAGACCAACGCTCCTTCGTGCACTGTTGAAATGTGAGCGCAAACGTGCCTGGTGGATCAGGCGAGAGAACACAGAAGCAACTGGAAGCTTTTGAACAAAAACTCCCCGTCCAAGGCCCGTCCCTGTGGTCCGGGAACGATGCTGACCTGCACAAAAGCTGGTCTCCTGCAAGAGGCAGGAGGGATGCTGCCAAAGGGGTTGGGAGCACCTCTCCCGGCCCGGGTTTCGACCAGGCAGGGGTGACGCAGATTCCCTGCTGTGGCACAGAGGAGGGAAGGTGTCTGCCATGGGACGCAGGGACATAGGCCTTAAAGCCCAGCCAGTGAGAAGCGGGCGTGAGCTTCTTCATACCCCGAGGTCTTCACGCGCCCCTTTTGTTTTCATTGTCCTTTTCCAATGGTTAAAATCATCCCCTCACTCTAAAGTGAGCTGTCACCTTCAAGCCTATGCAGAGTATCCGTTTGGCATGGGTGACAGAAGGGACCTTCCTTTTCTCAAGAAGAACAGGTTTTAGGAGTATGATCCTCAGAGATACACGGAAAAACTGTGAGATTGTTTTGAAGAGAAATTAAGGCTTCAAGTTATAAAATTCCGGACACAGAGACTAAGCTCTCCAAGGTTTTTGCCGTCTTTGATCCGTTACCAAATCTCTCAAAGGCAAGGATTACGTCCGACACACGTTATGTGGGGTCTGGCACACTGGTCGTCAATAGCGTGTTACATGTTGACGCCTCAATGTTATTCTACAGCCGGCTTCCCAGACCGCTGCTGCGCCTGCAGTGTCCCCATGAAGGCGACATCAGGCTTCCCAGACCCCTGCTGTGCCTCTCGTGTCCCCATGCAGGCGAGCAAGCTGAGTTCCATGTGGCACAAATTCCCTCAGGGGTTGGTTGGTCTGTGATGAAAGGAAAAAGTTCCCAAGTAGACACCACAGTTGTCACCAACTAAAAAACCAAGGAAAATGCTTATCAAGATTTTACAGTTTGAACACGAATTGATGTTGTTCCCAATGTTCCCTTAAAAATGAGTATTCGGGCAAGAATCATCAATGTACGCTAAAACCATGGGTGACAGCCTATCGAGGAAGAAGCTATCCACCCCAAAGGGATACTTACAAAGGGGAATTATCAAAATATCACCCCACATGGGGCATTTGCAAAGGGGAAAAAGATAACTTTAAAAATGGAAAATTTGGCAAATGCTTTCTTAACAACGTGGTCAAACTTACCATCAGCACGAATGGGAGAAATTGCCATCACGTGCTCCTGATGGGAGGTGCTGACGACACATCGCCGATGCAGTATTCTCACCAAAAATATGGATTTGACTCTAATCGGAGAGGAGCAGTCAGACAAAATCCAAATCGAGAGGCATTCTGCAAAAAACAATAGCCTGACCTCTTCAAAAATATCAATGTCATGAAAAATACAAAAGGCCGGGGACTGTCTTAAATTGTAGATTAAATAGACATAACAACTTAATGCAGGATCTCTGACTGGATCCTCGACTGCAGAGAAACAATCAGCTATAAAGAAAAGTATTTGGAAATGGGAGACATTTGAATATGGGTCTTGGGTAGTATTTATTTGGATTACTGGGTTTTGAAAGTTATTTTTGCTACTTCAGAATGGTTTTTGGCTCTTAGTACTCTCAAGGTGTGGCCATGCTGTCTTCCGGTTTGCGCAGTTTCTGGCTGAGTGGAGAACTCGACAGAAAAAAAGATGTGGTAGCCAAATGCCGGAGAAAGCCGTGCCCTGCAGGAACCTAGCCACCAAAGAAACCTCAGGGGCCAAAGCAGCGGAGAAAAATCGTGCTCTCCAGGGACTCCGGGAGCAAGCCGCCTCCCTAGCAGCCTACTGACAAGGCTCTATATGTCGCCAGCCAGCAAAGGAGAGAGATTTACAAGGAATAGCTCTGTTATCACAGAGCAGACCAAACGGTGAACTGGAGCGAGGCAATAAACCCATAAACAGCACGGTGGGACTTGTCTTTTTCTTTTTCATTTTGAACAGTTTCTACTGCTGTGTCTTCAGGGTCAGTATGTGCTCTTCTGTGGCGCCTCATCTGCTCTCAATCCCAGTTTTTGTTTTTGTTTCTTTAATCTCCCCAAGTTTTGAGATTTTCTTTAGGCCTTATCTCTTCTTAATATGCTCCTGCCTCCCTCTGCCATCTCAATATAGGGAGTACAGTTAAATGTCTGAATGTCCTTTCCTACTAATTCTGTCATCTGTCATTTGAGTATGGCGGGGGGGGGTGGTGGGGTGGTCATTCCTTGGTCTCTTTCTTGATTCTTATTATGCCTGGTAAGTTTTGATTGGACACCAGACACGGGGAATTTTATCGTTTCATACAGACTATTTTTATATGCCTTCAAATTCTTGAGCTTAATTCTGGAACACATTACTTAGAAACAGCTGCATCCTGAGGTGCCTGGGTGACTCAGTCAGTTAAGTGTCCAACTCTTGATTTCGGCTCAGGTCGTGATCTCACGGTTGGTGGGATGGAGCCCTGGGTCAGGCTCTGTGCTGATGGCAGGGAGCCTGCTTGGGATTCTCTGTCTCTCTCTCTCTCTCTCTCTCTCTCTCTCTCCCTCCCTCCCTCCCTCTCTGCTCCTCCCCTCCTCACACTCTCTCTCAAAATAAATAAATAAACAATGGAAACCAATTTGACAATAAACTTCATATATCGAAAAAATAAATAAATAAATAAATAAATAAATAAACATTAAAAAAAAAAAGAAAGAAAGAAAGAAAGAAAGAAAGAAACAGCTGGATCCTTTCAAAGCTTACTGTTTTCAGCTTTGTTGGCCAGGACCAGCCACCCTTAAGTTCAGGGCCGCTGTGGCCCAACTTGTGAGGCAATGTCTCGGTATTCTGGGTGCTCTACCTGATGCCCAAGTCAGAAAACTGTTCTGGAGCCTTACCTACAACAGATGCTGTAGACATCCAGGTGTAAAAGATCGTGCAATCCATCTCAGCCTTTGCACTCCTAACGGGAGCATCAGCCCGAGGGGTTATCTGGTGTGCGCCTGATGTTTCCAATACACAATATGGATTTAAGCAGGACTCCTAACGAAGACTTTGCTTCATCAGTCATGCACACTCTCTCTTGTAGAGTCAACCCTTCCTATTCCACAAACCAGTTCCCTCCAGCTTAAAAAAACCCTCGTTTTCCTCTCAAAACACAAAACAAAGCTTCCTCTGCCCCTCCAAAATGTTCTTGGCCACACTCTTCTCCCCTGGCTGGGCCCTCTCTTTTCACTTGGGACCACCCCCCTTGCGGAACACTCATCAACATTCACCGTGTTGGCTTCGCATTCTGACCTCTCTTCGACCCATCGCGTGCCGACTGCTCCCGGCTGAGGTCGCCACAGATTTCCTAAGTGCCAACGTGGCCCGTTGTGACTCCGGCCCGTTGAGGAGGAGGATTTAGCTTGCTCACCCCTCCCTTCTGTGGAAATTCTCCCTGCCTTGGCTTCCCTCACACAACCTTCCAGCCCTCCTACCTTCTCGTCACTCTTCTTCAACAGTCTTTGGAAAATAAAACATATTTCCCCCGAATTATTAAGGCAAAATACAGTCACTTTAGAACATTTAGCAAATACTTTCCCAGTCTCGCTTCCTGGCCCCTTGTGGCCTTTGCCTCCGAGACACAGCATTTCTCAGGCTTCCAACCTTGGCTCTCTTCCCACCCCACGTGTTCTCCCCCGAGCAATCTGAGGAAAATGATCTTCAAACCTCAGTCTCCAGCCCTTACCCTTTTCCTGTCTGTAGATTTACCTTTTCCGAAATTCATTTCATCAAAACAACACAATACACGTAGTTTAAAAAGCCAAAAATGACCAGGCTTATAACGGAAAACAGCAGCCTTCTGTCTTGTTCCTCCCCTTCCTGTACATTCCCACTCCCAAAACTACATACCCTACATACACTGTTCCTTGCTTTATCATCTTCGAGGTTATCTAGTGACCTCTACACGGGAAATGGCACTTGGATGTACGTCAGCTTACATTCCCACTCTGTTTCTCCTTCTTTCCGACGGAGTTAGAGCATGGTTTTTGTTGACATTGTCAGTGTCCGTCTTTTAACTTTATTACCATTGATCACTCCTGCGCCATTTTCTCCTATGGACTTTATCGTTCTTAGAATGAACAGTGCACCTTTTTTAAAAACTCCATTTTCTGTGTCACTATGGCTTAATTCTTTCCGAATCGCCCAAGAGAAGTGTACAATCAGAATACCGTTTCACAGACACACTGGTTTTTCCATCAGTTACGTTTTCCCCTCACGACATCCCTGCTTGAGCTCTCGCTCCTCCTCTTCCACTCACATCCTCATTGCAAGGACCTTTGTTCCGGGCAGTTTGAGTTCTCTTACAATTCAACCAGTCCCGGATTCCAGCACCTCGGAGTCTCCCGGGCCAGTCTAACCACTGTGATATTTATGTGGCGTGTTGCTAACTTCAGCCAAACCCACTTCCTTTCAGACATTCGGCACGACACCATGTTACAGTTTAAAATGCGAACGAAAGAGCGCTCGCAGGTATTCTGCCCGGCCCGGCCGAAACAGCGAGTTCTTCAGACCTCCCAGTGCAAGAAGTCCTTGGACTTGGTTCTTGATGGCTACCACCAAAAAAAATTAATGACTTAAAAACTTCCTTGACATTTTCAGTCAATATACATCTGGAAAGCATTTTAAGAGGTCCTTTAGTTACATGGCTAAAAGCAAAGAACTATTGGCAATGATCTAAATGAGGGTTTTTCATTGACCTAACCAGACAATCTTCTTTGGGGCCCGAGTCTGTTCTGACGCTTGGCCCAAAACAAAAGACACGAGGTCATCAAGCTCTTGTACATATCTGACTCCTGGATCTGTTACAGTGACAGACACACACTGGTAACTACGATCAGGTACTTGAAGCTCCTTTGCTGACAGAAGCTGCCCGAGGAAGGAAGTGCCACTCCATGGGGAGACTGTGCAGTAGTTAACCAAGGGATGAGGGACCACGAAGGAAGAGGTGACATAATAAACCTCACACGGCACTGGAGCCTCTATTGGAGGAGGGGTTACCTGCAGCTTGGGTCAGGCTCCCCTGTTAATGCCCATGAGAAGAAAGAATCACGTAAGGAAGGGGCGCCTGGGGGCTCAGTCGGTTAAGCGTCTGTCTCTTGATTTTGGCTCAGGTCATGATCTCACGCTTCATGAGTTCTAGCCCTGTGCTGGGCCCTGAGGTGACAGCGCAGAGACTGCTTGGGATTCTCTCCCTCCCTCTCTCTCTCTCTGCCCCTCCCCGGCTTGTTCTTTCTCTCTCAAAAATAAATACATAAACGTTTTTTAAAAAAAGAAGAAAGCATCACAAAAGGAAAAGAGAAATACATTTTTTGGTTTTTTGGGGTTTTTTTTTTTTTTTTCAAAAGGTAGGTCAGAGTCAGGGAAACCAAAATGATAACATCCAGGACAATGCAGTGGAAGGCAGGGCTCTGCGGGGGTTAGCACAGCGCCCACACACCCCATTCCCTGGGAGTGCATCATTTCAAAGAGGGCACATCTCCATCACTGCCGAATTAACCAAATGCCGTTTTAAAAACAGGAGTAATCTCTTGGGAGTGCAAGCTGGTGCAGCCACTGTGGAAAACAGTATGGAGGTTCCTCAAAAAACTAAAAACAGAACTACCCTACGACCCAGCAGTGGCACTACTAGGTATTTACGCAAGGGATACAGATATGCTGTTTCGAAGGGGCATACGCACCCCATTGTTTACAGCAGCACTATCAACAACAGCCAAATGATGGAAAGAGCCCAAATGTCCATAGATGGATGAATGGATAAAGAAAATGTGGTATATATATACAATGGAGTATTACTGGGGAATCAAAAAGAATGAAATCTTGCCATTTCCAACTATGTGGATGGAACTGGAGGGTATTACGCTAAGTGAAATTAGTCAGAGAAAGACAAATATCATAGGACTTCACTCATATGAGGACTTTAAGACATAAACCAGATGAACATAAGAGAAGGGAAACAAAAATAATATAAAAACAGGGAGGGGGACAAAACAGAAGAGACTCTTAAATATGGAGGATAAACAGAGGGTTACTGGAGGGGGGATGGGAGAGGGATGGGCTAAACGGGGAAGGGGCATCAAGGAATCTACTCCTGAAATCATTGTTGCACTACATGCTAATGTGGATGTAAATTTAAAAAATAAAAATTAAAAAAAAAAAAAGGAGTCATCTCCGGCACAGGAGTTGGGAAAAGATAGAGGAAACAGCAAAGATGATAGAAATAATCATCACATTATCTCCTAAAAGTTGACATGTACACAGTAACCTGTGACCTTTTCTTAAATAAGTATTTTACATTATAGGTGAATATAAACAACGTAATTATAGTTTCAAGTAAAACTTATTTAATAATATAAAAATACGGTATTAAATACATTTGTTAAAAGTAACTTCAGAAGTTTTCTGCGTTCGTAACTGAAAAATCTGTGAGAGCTGCTCTGCGTTTCCGTATCAGAAATATGACACAACTCCACCTGTCACTTCTCACTTCACATCAGCAACATTATCCTAGTGCTACTCAACCTAATGCAATCCTGGTTAAGTTTTTTAGTCAGAAACACCTTTCCTTTAACTAGCTTTCCTAGGAAGGGATGTCAACCTTCTGAGAGAAAATGAAGTGCTTCTATTCTGGAGCGTCTCTCTGTTGCCTGGATTTGAAGGAAAGTGGGTTTTCATCTAACTTACCTAACTTTCATTCAGGAAATTTTAGTAAAATACATTTAAAGCTTGGTATTGCAAACATGCAGAAGAAAATAGGACCATACAACGAAATAAAAGCTAGAATTAAAAGCCGAAGTACAGTAAATGTTCTAAATTGTACAGGTCAAGAGGAGTCAAGTGCCTCCCCACCCCCCTCCGGCTAATTCCTAAACTGAGTCCTGTGCCCAGCCCGGGTCTATCCCCCCCACGCCCGACTCTTGGCAGAAACGCTTGACAACAACTGCCAAGATGAACAGCGTTGGCCCTTATTTCTCCTCGGGTTTTCATCCTGTGGAGGTGCATCTCTTAGAACACAGGCGTTTCCCAAGTTCGCTGAAGCTCTGTGGAGTAACCTGGAGGAGGCTAAAGACCGAGGTGTTGCTTCATTAACAAGTCCAGCTGGTTTAGTGCGTGAAATCGGTTTCCCTCCTAACCTTCTAACTTCCCGTTTACCTACAGATCTGAGGGATTTAATCTGTCCGGTCTCTTGGCACAAAGGTCAGAAGTCATTGTCGCTCTCATCCAGGGGCTCAGGTTTCCGGACCCTTCGACTGGGCTTCGCTGGCGAGACAGCAACGCTCTCGTCTTCCAAATCGTCGTCTTCTTCATCGCCCTCCATGTCAATCTCACTGTCCTCCGAGTCCTCCTACAAGAAGACGGCAAACACAGCTGAAGGCCCGTCTCTTTCTGACAGCTTGTCAGCAGAGGCCCCTTTCTTTCCACCAGTAGCTCAGTTAACTAGCAACACCCACATGTGAAGGAAGAGCTCGGCAGAGAAGCAGTGGGGCGTGGGGCGTGAGAAGGGGACCTTTGTTGGCTCAAAGACCAACATAAACGGATCATCTAAGCAGTGATCCTCAGATACGAGCATGCAGTCTACACCCGGTGCTGCAGGGGCCGGCTTTCCCAATGAGGTCTCAGAAACACCACCGGATGCCGCTCTGCTCCGGGGGCCCAGAGACCCACTAGTGGATAACAAGGACCGAGGGGCTTGGAGATTAGGAAGGGGGTTTATTTTGGCTTTTACCAGACTGGGGGTGGAAAGCCACCCGGGAATTGGGCAAAATAAAAGGAACACTGTGTTCCTCGCCTAGATCTGGGGTGACCAGCTCAGGCGGGCTTTAAAGCTGCAAGTGCTGGGGCACCTGGGGGGCTCGTTCAGTTAAGCTTCTGCCTCTGGACTTCAGTTCAGGTCACGATCCCATGATTCAAATGTTTGAGCCTGCCATTGGGCTCTGCGCTCACAGCACAGAACCTGCTTGGGATTCTCCCTTTCTCTTTCTCTCTGCCCTTCCCTCACTAGCGCTCTCACATGCGCTTTCTCTCTCTCTCTCTCTCTCAAAATAAATAAATAAACTTGAAACCCAAAACTGTAAGTCATGCGTCCCAGGTAAACCAAGATGGCTCGAGCCAGACCACTCCCACCAGCATACATGCATGCTGCAATTTCCTTCTTAAAAACACAAAACAACAACCCTCAACTTAATCCCATCTTCCTTGCCAGCTACTCTGCCCTGTTCCTCTGCACCCCCCTCCCCTGGCAACAGTGAAACTCCTTGAAGGAGTTCTGAACCCACCACCCCATTGGCTCTCCTCTCACTGTGTCCTCAACATACTCAGCAGGCTTCACCTGCCAATCCCCCGACTGCTCTTGAAACAGAGGAATTCAAATCCAATGGGCGTAGCTCCGGCATCTGGGGTGACCTCCAGGCTGCGCCTTCTTGCTTGAAAGCCACCCTGTGCTGCAGGGCGCCCTTCTCTCAGGTGCTCACCCCACTGCACTCCTGCATCTTCCAATCTCACGCGCCCCTACACCCTCCGTCTCTCTGACTCTATGACGCGGCTCAGCTCAGAGCCCTGAGGCTCCCTCCTCTCCTCTTTCTACTCTCTCCCCTCACACAATCACAAGTATCCTTGCAGCCCAAACACGGCCTAATATGATGGCTTCCCAAATTCAACTCCAGCCCAGGCCTGACCCTTGAACTCCAGACTTGAATTCCAACTGGCCGTTCGACCCCAGCACGCGGATGGCTGGCAGGCACTGCATGCGTAGCATGTCCCAACCCCAACTCCTGCGCTGCTCCCCAAGCCCCACCCACCTCGGGACATGCCAAGGCTACCTGTGCCGTCAGCCAGTACGCCACAAGCTGGGGTGTCCCTCATTTCTCGTCCTCTCACACCCCATGTCTAGTTAACACAACTTCATGGTTCAGACCATGGAAACATGCAGAATCCGACGACTTCTTAACACCTTTGCTGCTACCACCCTAGGCTGAGCCGCCAGCCCCTCCAGCTCCCGCAAGTGCCTCCTGACTAGGGCCTCTTCAACGCCGGTCGGCTCTGGCACAGCCGGGCTCGCAGTCCTCGGCCCCTTCCCACGGCACTCAGAGAAAACCCCGGGTCCTCATCAGGTCCTGCAAAGCTCTGGCGGCCCCGCTCCCCGTCCCGCCGCTCCTATCTGCCATCCACTCCATCCCAGTCGCACCACCGCCTCTACACCGCCAAAGCAGGAGCCACATTCCCTGTGTTCTGGATGCCCTTCCCTGCACCACGTCCCTCCTTCCGTTCAGGCCTCTGCCAAACGTCACCTGATCACAGAGACATTCCCTGACCGATCAAAAGCCACCAACCTCCTCCCTCAACCCTGTCATTCTGTTCTCTGAACTGCTTTCTTTTCTTCTTGCCACTATGACCCGACGTATTCCCTTGGTTACTGCCGGAACGTGAGCTTCCTAGAGGTGGGGACGCATTCCCCACCATCTGTAACACCTGCACGTAACAGGCACTCAGCAAGTGTCTGTCGTGCGGACGAGTGCGCACACGAAGGACAAGCCCGTACGCCTGGGCCAGGTGCGGAGGCGGCCTCCCTAAAACCAACAAGCGACAACAGGCGCAGAGGACGTGTGAGCTGTCACTCGGGCATTTGTTCTGAGACGAGAGAGCTACGCGCCTGAGCAAGCAGATCATAAGACAAGGGAGCCGACGGTGCCTTCCAGGCATCCCCAGCCCCCACGCCAGACTTCCTATTCGTGCCTCGAATGGGTAAGACGGGTGGGCAGAAGCTATTTGAGCATCCAGCCCGACTCTGTTAAACATGTTTGAGGTGGTTTCTCTGCTTCCCGAAGACTACCTTCTGCGATTCCAAGGCCCCACCTTCTCTGCGCATCTTGCCCAGCAAACCCTCTCCCTCTGTGGATTTCGGTAACAATACACAATGTTGGCACTAAATAGAGGGATCTTTTGTACAAGAATGTCAACTCCTGCTCTGTCCCTGTGCAGCCACTAGAGCCACACTCCAGACACAGGTGGCACACGACCTGATAAGGAGGTCTGTGCTCTGTCAGCCCAGTCACCCCTTGTTTCTGGGGCCTCACAGGCTTGCCAGGGACTGCCACCAAGGCAGGCCCGGGGCAATGGACGGTGCAGCCCCACCTGTGGGGCCCTGGCAAGGACCGGGTTCCCCATCCCGGTTCATTTCCCTGTCAGTATTAAGTCAGTGACACTCAAGGCACCGGCAGCCTGATGTCCCAGCCTCTTGCCCAGCCTCTCTGAGGCCCTGGTCTCAGGACAGCCTCCTTTTCCGTTCCCTCCCCAGAATGGAACTGAAGAGAGGGCTGGTCTTGACCCCAGGACCTCAGCAGGTTCCATTCTTTTCTAGGTTACAGTTCAAGGGCCTAACGACCTTTCTTGTCTCGTGGCTCGCACTCACCCCTCCTCCTCAGCATAGGGAAGTTCTCCGATCTCTGTGGGACCCGGATGGCGTGGCTCTCACCCAGGAGACAGAGCCATCACTGGGAGGGAAGGCTCTGCTGGCCCTGAACAGGCCAACACACACACACACACACACACACACACAGACACACACACACAGACACACACACACACAGATGAGGTGTAGGCCCTGAGCAGGCTCACACATACACATACACACACACACACACACACACAGAGACACACACACAGATGAGGTGTAGGCCCTGAACAGCCACACACACGCACACACACACACACACACACACACACACACAGATGAGGTGCAGGCCTGAGCAGGCCACACACACATACACACACAGACACAGAGACACACACACACAGACACACACACAGATGAGGTGTAGGCCCTAAGCAGGCCAACACACACACACACACACACACACACACACACACACACACACAGATGAGGTGCAGGCCCTGAGCAGGCCAACACACACATACACACACACAGACACACAGAGACACACACACACACAGACACACACACACAGATGAGGTGTAGGCCCTAAGCAGGCCAACACACACACACACACACACACACACACACACACACACACACAGATGAGGTGCAGGCCCTGAGCAGGCCAACACACACATACACACACACAGACACACAGAGACACACACACACACAGACGAGGTGTAGGCCCTGAGCAGGCCAACACACACACACACACACACACACACACACACACACACACAGATGAGGTGTAGGCCCTGAGCAGGCCAACACACACACACCACACACACACACACACACACACACACACACACACACACACACAGATGAGGTGTAGGCCCTGAGCAGGCTCACACATCCACACACACACACATGAGATGCGCCCTGAGGAGGCTAACACACAACACACACACACACACACACACACACACGAGGTGAAAAGAACACCAACCTGCTTCTTGGAGCTGGAAGTCCTGCACTGACCTAAGAGAGCTGGTGCTGCTTCCGTCTTTGGAAAGCGAGAATGGAAAGAATAGGGAGAAGGAAAAAAAGCGGGGGTGGGAGGGAAAGCACATTCATTGGAAAAGAAAAGAGCCATCAACACATCAACAAGCAGAGGAGAGTCCAGCTCCTGGGGGGCCCAGCTCTGCCGCACGCCCAGCAATGGGCTAGGCTGAGGCACACGGCTCGTCTACAAAGCCAGCCCCGGAGCAGGAAGAACGGAACAGCTAAGGGGAGCTCGTCGGGACTCACGTCGTCATCGGAGTCTCCACCCTGCATTGTGCCCACGATGAGTTTGCTAGGTCTTCCTGAGGAGAACCAAAGCATGAAGAAATTAGGAAAACCTCATTAAAAAAAAAAAAAAAAGGCGGGCGCCTGGGTGGCTCAGTCGGTGGCGCATCTGACTTCGGCTCAGGTCATGATCTCGCGGTCCGTGAGTTCGAGCCCCGCATTGGGCTCTGAGATGACAGCTCAGAGCCTGGAGTCTGTTTCGAACTCTGTGTCTCCCTCTCTCTTTGACCCTCCCCTGCTCATGCTCTGTCTCTCTCTGTCTCAAAAATAAATGTTAAAAAAAAAAGGCAAGGAATGGTATTCAAGATTTGCTTTCCTTTAGAAAATTGGGGAAAACAAGAATCACACTAAAAAATTTACTTAGGTAACATCCAAATAATCAAAACTATAATAAACCACAATAGATTTTCTTTTTTTTTTTTTCAACGTTTTTTATTTATTTTTGGGACAGAGAGAGACAGAGCATGAACGGGGGAGGGGCAGAGAGAGAGGGAGACACAGAATCGGAAACAGGCTCCAGGCTCCGAGCCATCAGCCCAGAGCCTGACGCGGGGCTCGAACTCATGGACCGTGAGATCGTGACCTGGCTGAAGTTGGACACTCAACCGACTGCGCCACCCAGGCGCTCCAAACCACAATAGATTTTCTAGATTTCCACTTTGAAAAAAATGAGAAGGGCAATAAAATATAATCATTAACTCGGAAGTCAGAAAAATATACATGCATCCTGTAAATGTTGTAAGAAAAATCAGTGAATCCCACTATGAGTAACAGATAGCTGTGCTATCCGTTGGAAAAACAAAGTCTTCCTCCAGGGACCAATGTATTTGAATCTATGAGCTTCAAAGAGAAAAAACTAAGTATCACACTTAGTTCATCTTTCAAACCTGCGCCCCGCCCCCCCCCGACTCCGTTATCTCAGAGATTCTCCTCTCTCCTCTGGAAGTCAGGGTTGCTGACAGGAGACTTCTGCCAACGCTCAGGAGCCGTCCTGCACGGGGCAGCAGCGGACAGCTGCATCACACCCGGAGGCTGACAAAGGAACAGCCGTGACCCCAGGTCAAGGCCTCGGGGCAAGGGCAGTGAGGGCAGCCCAGAGAGGAGCTCACTCGGGACAGGCCTGGGGTGACCACCAAGAGCTATTTAAGGAAACTTTCCCTCACTCAGATCAAATGCAAGTCTTGTGTTGTCCAAAGCCCTTATTTATAATTTTTAGAAATGGACTTTGTGACTTGACTCCTGCAGGCTGAATGGTCAGCAGAATTCAGGAGCCCCAGTGCCTCTATGAGATTCTCCTGAGCCAAACATCTACCTTTCCAGAGCCTCAGCTCCCATCTACAGAATGGGAGTCATAACCTCTAACCTCTATTTGTATCATGAAGCTGTTAAGAATAAAAAGAAAAGACATCAGAGCATCTAAGTAACTTATGTAAAAAGGAAAATGTAATAAAGAACAGCCGAACCTAGAATAAGGGCAGTGAGCAGGAAGAGTTAGTATCAAATGAAGATAATTCACCTCTTAAATATGTTGTGTATATAAAAATGCAAACCGCTCCCAAAATTAACAAATGGTAGATAAATGTTTTTAAAGGCAAGTATAGGGGCGCCTGGGTGGCTCAGTCGGTTGAGCGTCTGACTTCGGCTCAGGTCATGATCTCGCTGTCCGTGAGTTCGAGCCCCGTGTCGGGCTCTGTGCTGACAGCTCAGAGCCTGGAGCCTGCTTCGGATTCTGTGTCTCCCTCTCTCTCTGACCCTCCCCCATTCATGCTCTGTCTCTCTCTGTCTCAAAAATAAACAAACATTAAAAAAAAAAATTTTAAAGGCAAGTATAGGGCAATGTAGTAATATCTATCAAAATAAAAATTTACATAACCTTTGACCTAAGAATTCCCCCTTGAATGGTACAAACACTGAAGATAAACAGAATGATGTATCTACGAGGAAAAGAAAAATAAAATAAATATCTTTCAATATGGGAATGCCTGAATAAACCCCAGGTATGATCACACTGTGGAATACTATGCAGCTGTCAAAAAGAACGAAGCAGAATTGTATTTTCATGACACGGGAGGAGTTCTAATATATTTCATCATAATGTTTTTAAAAAGCAAGTTGCAGGAAGTGCCTGAGTGGCTCAGTCAGTTGGGCGTCCAACTTTGGCTCAGGTCAGGATTTCACCATTCACGAGTCCGGGACGCGCGGTGGGCTCTGTGATGACAGCTTGGAGCCTGGAGCCTATTTCAGACTCTCGGTCTCCCTAGCTCTCTGCCCCTCCCCCCCCTCAAAAATAAACATTAAAAAACAAAAAGCAAGCGGCAAAACTATGCACAGAGTCTGGTCCCATTTAGGTTAAAAAATGTCTCAGGTGATCTTTGTGTCTAAGTTTCACTGTATGTGTGTGCTTGCCTCTGTGTGAAAAGGCAATGTGGAAGGACCACCCCCCCAAGCCACTGACCGGGACCCCTTTAGGATGGAAAGTGGGACCTCAAGAAGATCCCAGGGGAGCACCCACACTTGTCCAGATATTTTATTGCTCTTTAGCAGTGAGAAAGCAGAAACTACTAGGTTTTTTACAGGCAGAGATGGTTGCGTGAGTCCCTTCTCTGTGCATAATTCTCTGATTACACGGGATGCAAGTGCACTGAGAACAGTTTGGACCCAAAAAAGGACAGAACACAGCTCAGTGGCAGAAGCAGTGTGTTCCCATGGCCTCTGTGACCAGGACACAAAGAACAATCAGCTATTCTTGAGACCACAGGTAAGAGTATTAGCAGCAAAGGTGACCACACAGAGGACTTTAAGAGCTGAATCCTGATAAACAACAGAGCAGGATAAACCCTGGAGCAGGGGCCACACAGAGTGTTCTATGACAGGGCACGGGAGGGGAGGCAAGAGAAAGAAGTTGTGCTACCTTGCATGAGCACCTCCATGGCCGTCCGCGGCTTGGACAGCCGTCTCTCCTCCAATTCACTGTCAGATTCGTCTTCCTCCTGGATGTCAATGTCCGAGTCGTCATGACCTGGGAGCAACACAAGTAGGCAAAACAAAAGGGCGGCTCCATCATTACCTCTGAAACAGCTTGTATCCAAAAGGCTCTTGTGCAAAACCATTTGCACTTCTCAGCCTTCCTTCTGCTGCATTAGATTTTATGAGACTCTTAGGATTGGCCTGTAGATACTTAGAGGGGTTAATGCAAACAAGGATATACTGGGTTAGTTTTTTTAAACAATTTTCCAAAGCAAGACAAAACTGGGTCAGAATACTATTCTGGTAGGTGAACTACAATTGGAATCACCAGCTGTCAAGGTATAGCTGGAAGTTCTTGGTTAATTGGGGGCAAAGTCCATTCTCTGTTCAGGATTAGGTGGCGTTATCACGACTCGAGCTCTTTGTGGGTAACGGAGATGAGGAGACAGAGCCCACTGAAAAGGTGAGGGATTGCACCAAAACAGGCCTGCAGGCAACGAGGAGAGCAGGCCAGGAAACGCTGGCCTGAGAAAGACGGTGACCTAGTGAGTGGCTGTAAGAACTCGTGCTCACGATCTCCTTTCCTGGAGAAAATTCCCTTACAGAGATACACAAAGAGAGGGCGTTCTCACATTGTGAGATGTGCGACAGCCTTACACATTAATTTCTTACACGTTAATTTCTTAAATACTCTTCCAGAGTCTTGTGTGGGTTAGACATTTCCTAATGGGAACTTACAGGAGGATAGTTTCCACAGTGGAGAGAAAAAGCTTTCACTGCCCAGCTGACTCCCTGTGACTGGGGAGAGACACTGGTTTTGGAAGGAAAGAACAGGAGGAGTTTGCAGTCGTTCTGCTGACCAGTGAGTCAGAGGTCAGTTTGGAAGTACAGTAATTGTTCGTCTACGGAAAGGCTTTGCTCAGCCCCTGCTCTAAGTGGGTGAGTGGGTGGCTGCGTCTGCCTGGGCACCAAGGGAAAGTTCTCTGCTTTCTTCGCCGTGGAGAGAAGAGCTGTGCTCTCCAGCATGGAGGGGTAAGCTGGGAACCAGGGATGTATTAGTAATAGATAGCATCCTGCAAGGACTTCAACACAATCTGTATGAAAACCACCACTGTACAAAAAGCCTATACAGAGAATATAATTAAATACTACCACAAATGAATCACTACAAAATGCAATTACTATTCATCTGAGTTCACTTTTTATGGACATTTTATTATGACATTGTATCATTACCCCTTGCAATATAAATCAAATGATATCACGAATTTTAAAATAATAATAATACATGTTTCTCAGGCTCAATAGGATTTCTTCTGACAAGTTCAAGCCAATACACTAAATTAATGCATGCGGACATGGAAATCACCCAGTTATCAGTGACACGTTCAAGTTAGGATAGCAGACAAGAGTGCCCATAAAATTCAAAGAGGAAAGAACAGTCTTTCCAACAAATGGTGCTGGGACAACCAGGGAGCCACACGCACAATGAGTTGGACTCCTACCTCACACCATATGCAAAGACTAATTCAAAATGGGTAACAGTTAAAACTGTAAAAGTCTTCCAAGAAAATATAGGGATAAATCCTGGTGACCTTAAATTAGGCAGTGGTTTCTGAGATATGACACAAAAATGCAAACAACAAAAGAAAAATTAACAGTGTGGACTTCATTAAAAGTTTGTGCAACAAAAGCCAGCACTAATGAAGTGAAAAGACGGCCCAGAGAATGAGAGAAAAATATCTGCAAATCACAATTTGCATAAGGATCTAGTATCCAGAATATACAAATAACTCTTACAATCCAGTAATAAAAAAACAACCCAATTTAAAAACGTCCAAAGGACTTGAACAGACATCTCTCCAAAGATTGGTACGAATGGCCAACGAGCCAGGAAAAGATGCTGCACTTCATTAGCCATCACAGGAACTCACATCGAAGCACAGCGAGACACTACTTCATACCCACGTAAGCTACAGGCAGTTTCTTTTCAGGTTTCTCTTTTTATTTATTATTATCTTTTAGATGTTTGTTTATTTTTGAGAGAGAGACAAAGGGGGCGCACGCAAGTGGGGGAGGGGGAAAGAGAGAGGGAGACAGGAGGTGAAGCAGGCTCCATGCTGACAGCAGCAAGCCCGACGTGGGGCTTGAACTCATGAACTGCAAGATCACAACCCGAGCAGAAGATGGATGTTCAACCGGCCGAGCCCCCCAGGCGCCCCCAAGTTTCTCCTTCTACATCAGCACAGTCCAACAGAAACACAATGTCAGCTGACAGATCTAATTTAAAATGGTCTAGTGACTACATTAAAGTAGAAACAAGTCAATTAATTCCAGTAATGTCTTACTTAACCCAATGTATCCAAAATACCATTTCAACAGGTAAACAACGTAAAATATGAGTAATGAGTAATTTAACTTTTCATTCATACTAAGTCTTCAAAATATTTTCCACCAACGGCACTCCTCAATTTGGATGAGCCACACTCGAAGTGCTCAAGAGTCACACATGGCTTGTGGCTACAAACTGGATGTCACCATTCTGGCCTCGGCTCCCTGAGCACCGTATCTGTCACCGTGCCCCCAGTGCTGGTACAAGGCCTGACACACAGTAGGCACGCAGCAAGTAAGTGTTGAACGCAAGAACATTTGCTCTCCACTGTACCATAAAAACTAAATCCCAACAAGGTTACTAAAGTGCTTTCTAGAAATTTGTGGGTCATTTTATGAAATCAGAGGACTCTACATTCCTTACACTCCAGTGCTGAATCCTGTAGAGAGCACTGTTATAAATTTACCACGAACAGTGAGGTTTAAAAGGACGGTGGGAAGATGAGGGCTGTCCTTACTATGACCACAGGGCATGTGAACAAAGTACTTGGCCTTTTTCGTCTCTGAGGTCCCCAGGGCAAGGACCTGTCTCTAATCACTCAGACTTGCTCTCTCTTACTCCAGGCCCTTACTCCAAACCCACAAAGCCAATTTGGTGACATCACCTCCTGCTTAACAGAGAAGACAGGAGCCATCAGATGGGAGCCCTTCAGCACACGACCCATCTTCCAGCCTGAGCTTGAGTCCTGCACGCCCACACGTTTCCTCACTCGGCAAAATTCATCCTCTCACTGAGCTCTGGTTCTCACCCTTTCTTACAGACTCCCAGGACTTTCCTCATCTGGTACCTCCTTCCTCTCCAAGTTACACTTTTCAGCCTTTGCGTAAATAGCATCTCCCAAGGAGGCCTACATTGACCCCCAATTTAAAACACAATTCCAGGGCATCTGGGGGGCTCAGTCAGTTGAGCGTGCAACTCTTGATTTCGGCTCAGGTCATGATCTCACAGTTTGTGAGTTTGAGCCCCGCATCGGGCTCTGTGCTAATAGTGGATAGTCTGCTTGGGATTCTCTCTCTCCCTCTCTCTCTCTGCCCCCACCCCACTCATGCTCTCTCTCTCGAAAAAAAAAAGAACTTAAAAAGAGTAAACACAGGCTGCCTGGGTAGCTCGGTCAAGGTGTCCGACTTTGGCTCAGGTCACTTTGGCTCACGGTTCATGAGTTCAAGCCCCACATCGGGCTCTGTGCTGACAGCCCAGAGCCTAGAGCCTGCTTCAGATTCTGTGTCTCCCTCTCTCTGCCCATCCCCCACTCACACACTGCCCCCTTCTCTCTCAAATATAAATAAATATTTAAAAATTAAAAAAAAAAAGGTAAAAACAATTCCACACACCCTCACCATTTCCCTCTCTGCTCTACTTTACCCCGAAAGGCATTTTTCACTTTCCACACACAGTCTGCTCATTGTTTGTCTCCTCTCACTGGCAAGCAGCTTGGTTAAAGCAATGATCGCTTTTTTTGTTTTTCTAAATTTTTTTTAATGTTTTTATTTATTTTTGAGAACGAGAGAGAGTGTGCACAAGCGGGAGAGGGGCAGAGAGACAGGGAGACATAGAATCAGAAGCAGGCTCCGAGCTGTCAGCCCAGAGCCTGACACAGGGCTTGAACTCCTGAACTGGGACATCATGCCCTGAGCCGAAGTCGGACGCTTAACCGACTAAGCCACCGAGGTCCCCAGAATCCCTGTCTCTTGTCCACTAAGGAACCCTTCTTCACACCCAGAATAGATACTCAACAATGGTTTACTGCACCAAATCAGCTGTCTGCACGGTGGTGTAAACAAGATGAGCTCTTTCAGCTCCTGGATTTTGCTCATTCTTACCCCTAATTTGCGTCCGTGTCCTATTTGGCTTTTCTGTTCAGAGAAGTCTTTCAGAAAGTGTCCTTTTATCTAACTCCCCGCTGATCCCAACTCTCTGGCCAATGTTCCCACATACACAGAAAAGCAAAGAAAGAACATCTTAACAACTTTAGGACGGTTCTTCTAATTTTCCTCACTTCTTTGCCCTCAAGCTAATTAAGTGCTTTCCTTCATTAATTTGGTTTAAACGGGACATTATTTTTCCAAAAAAAGCAAAGTCACAGATGCTCCTAAGAATATTTGTCCTTCAAGAGATCCCACACCTGTGGATCACAAAATTAAAGCGTGAGTTCAGAAGAATAAAGACCAATGACAAAGGTCTTACGGTTGGCCCAGGCACACAGCAGGGTGCAGCCAACCAACCAGGGCTCTTACTTGTGCTGGGCCTCCTGGGAGGGGATAAACTCCATGCAGGCTTATCACTTAGGGCTGCCTCGGGCTCTCTGGCCTGACCTGGAACCACAGAGGTGAGGAGGGCTGCTCTGGCTAGAGAGGCCCCTGGAATTTCCTAAACTTGCCTCTAAAGGATTTCCCAGCCCTCCCTATTCTCCTTCCAGAGTTTCCTGAAATTTAGGAGAGAGAGGCAGAGAACAAGTACCAAAGGAGAGAGGCCCAGAGACAGAGAGGGAGGGAACGTGTCCCAAGTCCCACACACGGCATCCTCAAGCATGAGAGAATAAAATACTTCATCATAAAAAAGAGAGCAATAAGCAAGAGGAGGAGGAACAGAGACAAAGCCATTGATTCGGCATTAAGACCATGTGCTGAGGCCGCCCAGACACCTCAGTGAAGTTCGTGGAGGAAACGTGCTAACCAGTCACGGAGAACATTCCTCCCCAGCACGCAGCTCTCACATACGCGTAGCCCCCACTTGCCCCCTGGTGACGGCTTCATTGCACAATCCTGGATTACTGGGGACACAGGACGGGTGTGTGTGGGAGGGGACTAACTCTAAGCAAGTGCCCCACTAACATGCACTGCATTAATGACACCTGCTTTCTATCGGTCCTAAAATAAGGAACCTAAAGACCTCCGAGACCACATTTTCTTTTATAGTTACATATTATACGTAATTCAAACTGTATCATTTAAACAGGGAAAAACAGTATTTTAGTTGATAAGAAAATCAAACGTGCTTTGAATGCTGTGTAATTTGAACCAGTCTCTTGAGCTCGAGTGAATTAAAATGGTACTTGATATAGAAGTTTTGAGAAAATCGCCTTTTGAAAATAAATTAAATACACGCATACATTTGTCAAGGCTAAAAACGCTGGTCCAGAAGAAACAGCCTGGTCTACCCATGTGGTCTTACCTTCAGTCTTGAGCAGACGCTTTTCTTCTTCCTTCAGCTTGTTCTGCATCAGACGCAGAGTGTTCTCAGCTTCCTATGGAACAGCAAGAACAAGATTCAGAAGAGATCACCTTTTGGGGGACTGTTTAATCATTCTCTACCACGTGAATAAGCAGGGCTGAGTCTGTGACGCAAAAGCAGCAAAGATGTAAAGCACATGGAGACAGCGAACGCTGCCTGAGAACCAAGGCCGTGGTCCCAAGGCCTCCTCTCTCCAGGATCAGCCAGCAGCCCAGCCAGGGGAGGCCGCCTGAAGTGGCACCGTGGGCCCTCGAAGCCCTGAAAAAAACCGAACCAGACAGGGAAATGCCCGTGTGTCCGTGTGGGACGTCGACACGGGGCAGACGCATCGAGAATGGGATAGTACGGGCCTCCTGCTCTCAGAAAATAAAGCATGCATTTTATTGTTTTTCTGCTCTGTGCTATTCCAGCCCCAGAAGATGCTAAATGGTGAAACTGATCTGGGTGAAAAGAGAAAAGAAACAGAAACTAGTCTAATTCCTAGGGGGACAAAAGCTAATACCTCAGCTAGGTGACAAAATGTGGCCCTGATTACGGTCAAAAGAGAGAACGGGGGAGGACAGTGGCTTTTAAAACTTTGGTGTCATTCTACACATCAAGAAACAAGCACTGTTTGAGGCATGAGCTACCTTCAGGGCGCAGGTGTTATGAACACACGGAGCAGGTGTGAGCAGAGGAAGGAATGCTCGTCCCCGGGCCACGTCTTCGGCACAACCTCCACACGTGGGGGCGGCCCCGCGTGACACCACAGAATGTTTATTTTACTTTCACGGCCCTTTTCTGCTCTTCCCCAGACACTGTCCTCACCACGGGCCTGTCCTGCACCCTTGCTGCTCCGTGGCCTGCCCCTGCCATACAGCAGTGGTGGCAACTGGCTCCGTGTCAAGATAAAAGTGTCCCCAGGAAAGCATCAGCCACCCCCTGCCGGCCATCCTGTACAACCAAACAGCTCCACCTCATTCAAACACCCAGCTTTTAAGAAGGTGGCATAACCTTTACGCCGAAAGCTGCCAAGGACGGCGTGAGAGAGGGAGGTTACAGACCAGTTTCAGCATGAACACGGATTCCAAGGGACCATTCTTGGGTTAAGCAGAAATATCCCCAAGGGATAGTAGCAATTCAAAACATGAGAGTAACTTGGTCCATTTCTCCTTTGTTCTGAAATCCGTATTTACCAGCTCATGCTGGGACCTGAAACACTCTTTCCTAAATGGCCTGGAACAATGGGATGAGAGGAACCCGGACGACCGCTTGCTCTGGGTCACACACACTTCCCACAATAATCAATAAACTGCGTTCTCTTTATAAAGCAGTATCTGATAAACTTCAGGGCCTGAAGCAGGGCCTGAAAATTAAGCAGGGCCTGAAAATCTTTCAGTGACCTGACTAAGCAAATTTTTAGAAATCTACCCAAGGCCAGTCACCTACTCCATGGAACTCAGTGCAAATTAAAATGCACTTAAGAATTATTAAGAATTCAGGGGCGCCTGGGTGGCTCAGTCAGTTGGGCGTCCGACTTCGGCTCAGGTCACGATCTCGTGGTTTGTGAGTCCGAGCCCCGCGTCAGGCTCTGTGCTGACAGCTCAGAGCCTGGAGCCTCATTTGAATTCTGTGTCTCCTCCTCTCTCTGACCCTCCCATGCTCATGCTCTGTCTCTCTCAAAAATAAATAAACATTAAAAATAAATAAATAAATAAATAATTATTAAGAATTCCAAACCAGTGACGGCACAGCATTAAAGCAAGCACAGGCCCTCCTAAGTCTTGTGCGATTGCACACGTCACGTGGCAACCCTGTCTGCCACCATAATGGACCAAACCCATCAGAGATCCGACCAGCCTGGAGTCCAGACCACACCACCAGCAAAAGAGAAGAGCTGCGTGAGCGACCCGCAGACTTGATCAGGGAGAAGGAACATCCAGGGAATGTTCCCCCACGACGACATTTACAAACTGACATGTCACCAAGTACAGAATCCCACGCCAGAAGGAACGGTCTGTAGAGAGGAGCGGGCTAAGCGCTCACCTCAAACCTCTCTTGCTCCATCCTATGATGGTCTTCAAGCTGCTGTTCCAGATAAGCCAGATTTCGAAATTTCTCCAGATAAATGTCATACTGCTTCTGCAACTCCTCTTCGATCTTCTCATATTCATCCATAAAGGCCGGCCTACAACAACCAAGTGAAATAAAAAGTGAAAGATTCACCAACATACAGTTGAGATTAGTATGCTGAGCCCCAGGCCCCACCATGGTCTGCTGTGGAAAGCCTTCATGGAGAAGTGTCTTCATCTGGAAGCTGCTTAAAGCTCATTTCCCTTTCCTCCTCCCTCCCCTCAAAAGCAACACACTTAGTTTGTTTGTTGATCAAAAGCTCTTTGTAAAAACTTGAAAATAATCTTTAAAGTATGAAGAATAAGGTAAAGATTACTCATAATCCTATCACCAGGTACAAGCACTGAATATTTGATAAACATCCTTCCAGACTTTTCTGTGCATAGATATATATACAGAGAGAGAAATATATTTTTTCTTTCTTTTGTGAGAGAAAGACAGAAAGGTGGGAGAGGGGCAGCCAGCAGGCTCCATGCTCAGCGCAGAGCCTGAGACGGGGCTCATTCCCACAACCCTGGGATCATGACCTGAGCAGAAATCAAGAGTCGGACACTTAACCAACTAAGCCACTCAGGCATCGCAGAAATGCATTTTTATTTTTTATGTATTTAAAAAAAATGTTTTTAATGTTTATTTATTTTTGAGAGAGAGACAGACAGACAGACAGACAGAGCATGAGCAGGGGAGGGGCAGAGAGAAAGGGAGAGAGAATCTGAAACAGGCTCCAGGCTCTGAGCTGTCAGCACAGAGCCTGATGCGGGGCTCAAACTCACGAGCCGTGAGATCATGACCTGAGCCGAAGTCAGACGCTCAACCAACTGAGCCACCCAGGTGCCCCAGGAATGCATTTTTAAACACCTTTAAGTACATTACCTTAAATGAAGCTTTGCAATCTTTTTTCTTACTCACTCTGCCATAGATTTTAATACAGACTTAAAAAGTAATCACGTGTCATACACTTCTCACAAAATTAGCAACCTAAATATATACATTATCTTAGTTGAGCACAGTATTTCGCTGTCTGGATGCTCCAAAAAGTATTCCATCCCCTAAAAAAGGGAAACATAGGTTGCTACAAATTAAAGCTAAGTTTTTAAACAATATAAGACCTAAAAGCAAAGCAATAACACAAAAGCTTGTTTTGACTGATTTGCTGAGTTTATGTTTTTTTCTCTTACTTTTCATCTTAAAGGGAAACTCTCTTGTTTTAAAAATATACAGATAGGGGTGCCTGGGTAGCTCAGTCAGTTAAGCTTTCGACTTCAGCTCAGGTCATGATCTCGTGGCTCATGACTTCAAGCCCCGCATCAGGATCCTTGCTGGCAGTGTGGAGCCTGCTTTGGATTCTGGTTCTCTCCTCTCTCTCTGCCCCTGACCTGCTCACACTCTCTCTCAAAAAACAAAACAAAACAAAACAAAAACATAAATTAAAAAGTAAGAGATTATCTTTGGGACTAGAGCAAAAACAAACTTTTCTATTAAAAGGATATGAGAAATCTAACCAAAGAGGTGAAAAATCTATACATTGAAAACTATCCAAAGCTTATGAAAGAAACTGAAGAAGACACACACAAAAAAAGGAAAAAGATTCCATGCTCCTGGATAGGAAGAACAAATATTGTTAAAATGACAAAAGTATCCAAAAGCAATCTACATATTCAACGCAATCCCTATCAAAATACCACCAGCATTCTTCAGAGCTAGAACAAAAAATCCTAAAATATGTGTGGAACCAGAAAAGACCCCAAATAGCCAAAGCTTTCTTGAAAAAGAAAACCAAAGCAGGACACAATCCCGGACTTCAAACTGTATAACAAAGCTGTCATCATCAAGACAGTATGGTACTGGCACAAGAACAAACACTCAGATCAATGGAACAGAACAGAGAACCCAGAAATGGGCCCACAAACATATGGCCAACTAATCTTTGACAAAGCGGGAAAGAATATCCAATGGAACAGACAGTCTCTTCAGCAAGTGGTGCTGGGAAAACTGGACAGTGACATACAGAAGAATGAACCTGGACCACTTTCTTACACCAGACACAAAAATAACCTCAAAATGGATGAAAGACCTAAATGTAAGACAGGAAGCCACCAAAATCCTCGAGGAGAAAGCAGGTAAAAACCTCTTTGACCTTGGCTGTAGCAACTTCTCACTCAACATGTGTCCAGAGGCAAGGGAAACAGAAGCAAAAATAAACTGGGACCTCATCAAAATAAAAAGCTTCTGCACAGTGAAGGAAACAATCAGCAAAACTAAAAGGCAACCGACAGAATGGGAGAAGTTATTTGCAAACGCTATATCAGATGAAGGGTTATATGCAAAATCTATAAAGAACTTATCAAACTCAACACCCAAAAAACAAATAATCCAGTGAAGAAATGGGCAAAAGACATGAACAGACACTTCTCCAAAGAAGACATCCAGCTGGCCAACCGACACATGAAAAAATGCTCAACATCACTTATCATCAGGGAAATATAAATCAAAACCACAGTGAGATACCACCTCACACCTGTCAGAATTAACATTAACAACTCAGGCAACAACAGATGTTGGCGAGGATGCGGAGAAAGAGGATCTCTTTTGCATTGTTGGTGGGAATGCAAGTTGGTGTAGCCACTCTGGAAAGCAGTATGGAGGTTCCTCAAAAAATTAAAAATAGAACCACCCTATGACCCAGCAATTGCACTACTAGGTATTTATCCAAGGGGTACAGGTGTGCTGTTTCGAAAGGGCACATGCACCCCAATGTTTATGGCAGCAATGTTGACAATAGCCAAAGTATGGAAAGAGCCCAAATGTCCATTGATGGATGAATGGATAAAGAAGATGTGGTGTGTATGTATCCACACACACACACACACACACACACACACACACACACACACTGGAGTATTACTCAGCAATCAAAAAGAATGAAATCTTGGGGTGCCTGGGTGGCTCAGTCGGCTGAGCGTCTGACTTTGGCTCAGGTCATGATCTTGTGGTCTGTGAATTCGAGTCCCACATCGGGCTCTGTGCTGACAGCTCACAGCCTGGAGCCTGCTTTGGATTCTGTGTCCCCCTCTCTCTGCCCCTCTCTCACTTGTGCTCTCTCTCTCTCAAAAATATATAAATAAATGTAAAAAAATTTTTAAAAATAAAATCTTGCCATTTGCAACCACATGGATGGAACTAGAGGGTATTATGCTAAGCGAAATTAGTCAGAGAAAGAAAAATATCATACGACTTCACTCATATGAGGATATTAAGATACAAAACAGATGAACATAAGGGAAGGAAAGCAAAAATAATATAAAAACAGGGAGGGGGACAAAATATAAGAGACTTAAATATGGAGAACAAACAGAGGGTTACTGGAGGGGGTGTGGGAGGGGGGATGGGCTAAATGGGTAAGGGGCACTAAGGAATCTACTCCTGAAATCACTGTTGCGCTATATGCTAAGTAATTTGGATGTAAAGTAAACAAAATTAAGAAAATTAAAAATCTAGGTGGGAAAAAAAGGGTACGAGACTTAAAAATGAATTTATGCTTAAAAGGCAGAATTTTTTAAGGAGACAAACATATCAGGTGGGCCACATTCCAAAGGTGGAAGGACACGGTCTTGCCCATGGCTGGGAGGAAGCCTGCAGTGCTCCCTGGGTTACCCCAGGTGCTGCCTTCCCTCAGGTCTCAGGACAGCAGCCAGACTGTGGCCCAGTCACCAGTATCTCAAAACGGCAAGACATTCAAACGGGTGCAGGAGCTACACGGAGGAAGAAGCAAAGAGAGAAAAATGAAGGGACGACGAAAAGGGAGAAAAAGTAGTGGCACAGGAGAGAAAATGACAAAGAGACACAGCAAGCAAAGGAGGGTACAAAATGAGAGAGAGAGAAAGAGAAAGAGTGCCCGCAGGCTCCAAGAAAACGTGAGAAACACACTTGGAAGGCTCCAACGACCTAGAAGGCATTTGGCGCCCCCATTATCATCCATATTCCCTGGAAAAGAGGTTTTCGGTGATGGAAAGCCAAGAGAAAGACGAATTACCGGTGAAGAATGATAAAGGTCTAAAACCTACTCACACTGAGAAAGGGGAGTGTGCTTCTGTTACCCCTCATTTACGGCAAGGCCCAGATCTCAGGAGACGAGCCTCGCACAACATTCACCAGGTGGACTCACTCACTCGGCCCTGCATTCCGAGAAGCTGTAGAAGCCTGAGGGGAGGCTCCGGGTGCAGTGAAAGCAGGGGGAGCACGAGCTGCACAGAGCGCTCGTTACCGTGAGCGTCGCCCGTACACGGGGAGGCCGAGACAGTCCCACAGGAGGCCGTCCCCGCTGCCCGTGTGCCGCTCGCTCACTCTGCTGGAACTTTCAAAGACGACAGTCTACTCATCCTTCACGTGTTCGTATCTACCTGACACTCTGCAGAGTCTGGAGTCGCTTCCGATTTCTTTCCAGTTCTAATTTCCTCTTCTCAATTTTGGCTTCTAAATTAGCTTCGTCAGAGGCCACGTTATTGAGCAGGTCTTTAGTCTTCTGAACCTGTGCCTACGGTGAACAGGAAGTGAATGAGGCGGGTGCCAACAAGGAACACCAACCCGACTCTCAGCAGAGAGGGACTTCGTGACTCGGCAGGCACCGCGACACAGGCTACGGGAAAGCAGAGTCAGCGAACAGGGCAAACCCGCCCCCGGCCATCACTCAGTTAACCAACTCGTTGCAGAGGGAACGTCACACAGGCCCAGAAAAAAATGACCGTCCTTTTTCCACGAGAAGAGGTGGTTTCTTGCCAGGGACACAAATGAAGACGGAAAAAACAGCGTCCTGGGCAGAGGGGAGAGGCTCCCAAGGCCTCCTGCGCAGCTCACTTGTTTAGACTGGTCACCCAGCTACTGCTCTGAGTTGGTAGTCTGCCTCTGTTTACACCGGTCAGGTTACTCCCCTGCTTACAAACATCTGACTCACAAAATGTGTGCACACGCAAGCATGGCTTTATTTAGAAGGCGACAGAAAGAAACCTTAGGGGGTCCCAGCCCTAATCCTGCCTGCTGGGACCGAGACAGAAGGCACCTCTTCTCTCCCCGGCAAGTAAACCTCGACTACAGACTAAAACAGAGAAACTACCGCATGAAGGCAGTGCGAAAGCGGCCCCCTCAGCGGACCTGGCCTTCGGGCCGGAGCGGGGGTAGCAGGGCCTGGGAAAGAAGGTGAAGTGAAAGAGAGAGATCACAGACAAACCGCAGGCCTCCCTGTTGTCTCACGCCGGTCTGGGAAGCCGGCCGGGCCGGGCCTGGGCTCCGAGCTGCCATCGGCCGCAGCAGGAATGGTGTCCGGGAGCGTGGGGGTGCCTCCCAAGTTCTGACGTCCCAACTCTGCCTCACGTCCCCGACGCCCAAGGCGGGCTTCTGCCCACCAGGACCCCACACACGTGTCCTCACCCACGAAGGCCTCGTGCCTGCTCACCTGCAAGTCTATGACACGCTGTGGGGTCCACAAAGAAACCCTCTAAGGAGCGTGGACACTCCGTGACTGTCAAAGACTATATATATCTTTGGAAGCAACCACCTCTATTGTTTATTTATGGTTTCATTTTTTTCTACTAAGTACACTCATCATTTCCAAGGTGCTTTCATGAAAATAATCTTATCACTATCCGTTTGCTGCAAGTGCTTTAAAAATCCCAAAAGAGATCTAAACTCACTCACAAGAAGACAAGGGGAGTTTCTAAACAAAAAACTCAAGTTGATGGCAACTATTTCTCTGACTCAAAGTCAGATTAAGCCTAGTGCATTTATCTGACTTCAAGAATAAAAACAACTTGGGGCCCCTGGGTGGCTCAATGGTTGAGCATCCAACTTCAGCTGAGGTCATGATCTCGCAGTTCATGAGTTCCAGCCCCACATCGGGCTCTGTGCTGACAGCTCAGAGCCTGGAGCCTGCTTCGGAGTCTGTGTCTCCCTCTCTCTCTGCCCCTCCCCCACTTGCATTCTGTGTGAGTGTCTCTCAAAAATAAATAAACTTAAAAAAAGAATAAAAACAATTTTTTAGGGGCGCCTGGGTGGCTCAGTCGGTTGCACGTCCGGCTTCGGCTCAGGTCATGATCTCACGGTTTGTGAGTTCGAGCCCCGCGTCAGGCTCCGTGCTGACAGCTCAGAGCCTGGAGCCTGCTTCCGATTCTGTGTCTCCCTCTCTCTCTGTTCCTCCCCCACTCGTGCTGTCTCTCTCTCTCAAAAATAAATAAACATTAAAAAAAAAATAAAACAAAACAATTTTTTAAAGGTATGCACTCCTCAAATAAGAAACACCAGTGTGATAAATACAATTTCCCCTAGCCTGAAATAAATGGCCTATAAATAAATAATAACCCCTTTTAAGTATCCACGCTGTTGTTTTGGTTTTGCTTTTAGAATTATCAAATATCATGGATACTTTGCAACACTTAACAGACACCTGAAAAGGTGTTCACCAACTATGTCGCATACCTGAAGCTAATGTAGCACTGTGTGCCAACCACACTTCAATTAAAGAAAGGAAATAATAAAAAAAAAAAGAAAAAAATTAATAAAAAAAAAAAAAAGGGGGCGCCTGGGTGGCTTGGTCGGTTAAGCGTCCGACTTCGGCTCAGGTCATGATCTCACGGTCCGTGGGTTCGAGCCCCGCGTCGGGCTCTGTGCTGACAGCTCAGAGCCTGGAGCCTGTTTCAGATTCTGTGTCTCCCTCTCTGTCTGCCCCTCCCCTGTTCATGCTCTGTCTCTCTCTGTCTCAAAAATAAATAAACGTTAAAAAAAATTAAAAAAAAAAAAAAAAAGAAAGGAAATAATAAATAACACATACATGCATGCAAGCATGCATAGAGGGTTCTCCGGGAAATGAACTGGGCCCTCATTTGGCTACTGTACTCCTAATACATACTTAGTGCTAAAGGCACATTCATGCCATGTTAACTCCATCCAGCCAGAACACGGACAAGCAGTTAACTTTTCAACTGAGAAACCATCACAACTTACCAACAGCTGGGGTGGAACACGAAGCATTTTCTCCTGGCCTAGGTCAGACAGGGTTGCCGACTTGAGGCCCCATCACCGCTAAATACCTGACTCCATATTTTGCATGAATGGGGTTCTCTCCTCAATCACTGGCTCATGAAATGGACACGGATGCACTACCACCATCTAGTCCTCAGACCCTCTCAGGTTTCCCCACTTGTCCCCATGAAGTCCTTAACACCAGGCGGAAGTCACCCTTGGCATTCCGTCAGCACATCTCCTCGGGCTTTCCTGGACTTTCGCATACTTTCCGCTGGTGAAGAGTACGAGCCAGGTAACCTGCAGAATGCCCTTCAATGTGCCTTTGTCTGATTAGCTTCCGATCATGCAACTTCAGCAGGAAAGCACAGATATGACCGTATCCGGTGCATATTTCCGGGTGCAGAATTCTGATTTGTTCCATTACCTGTGATGTTCACTTTGACCACTGGATTAAGGGGGTGTCTGCCAGGATTCTCATGGGAAGTTACTCTTTTGTCCTCTGTAATTAGTAAATACTTTTGTGGGGAGCCTTTTTTTTTTCTTTTTTAAGTAATCTCTACACCCAGTGTGGAGCTCGAACTCACAATCCCAAGATGAAGAATCACTCCCTCCTCTGACTGAACCAGCCAGGAGCCCTGTGGGGAGCTACTTTGAAACTATGTCAGATACTTTCTCTTCATCAGCTTTCAATATTTTTTATATCAGTGAGAACTCATGGTCTCCCATTTCATTCAATGCTCTATAAGCCATTACTATAATTTATCCTGAAGCTTAAACTGTCCCTAGTTTAACCAGGGGAGCCCACTCAAGCTGCTTCTGTGTCCCCCCGACAGACCCCTTTCATTCTTTGGGCACTTCCTTCCTTGCTGGCCCAAAAGGATCTTGTACCTTCCTGTCCCAGCTCTGGACTCTGACATTTCTCCTCAAGAGCCTGGTTCCTTTTAGTGGAGAATGGTATTTAGAAGCCTAGATGTGGGTGCCAAGTGTGCTCAGAAGTAAGAAAGATAGGAATGTGGACGTGGGTGTGCATGTGTACGTATATAAATATGACATAAACTTACGTGCACAGACATACACGCAGGGAGCTGGCTACCTACCTAACTAGCCAGTGAAAACCATGCATTTAACCAATAGCTCCAACTTCAGGGTTCATTCTCATTTTCTTCTCTTTCTCCTCCACTAACTCTCTTTTCCAAGAGTGAGAACCTAGGCATTCATCACCTTTAATATAGTTACCTACTTATCCATCTGTCTATATGCACTCAACCTCCCATCTCGGCTGCTCTGCCCTTCTTACCTGCTGAGGCTGCACCCTGGTGCTGGGTTCAGGGAGTATTACTGTTTTAGGACAAGGATATTATAAAAACCTATCAATCTTAGAATTGACAGCTCTCAGCAAATTCTTGTTTTATGCTACTCCTGCTTTACATAAGCCTCCCTGCCTGTGTGTACTGAATAAAATGAATCACTGATAACACAGGAATACCTACTATGGGCCAGACTGTGTCTGACACACTGTTACAACGAATACACAGAAGGACCCCATGTGGCAGACACTGCCTTTCTCCCTGTTTTACAGACGAGGAGAGTGAAACACAAGGAGGTTAAGCAACTTGCCTAAGATCACAAAGTGGGATTCAAACCCAAAGCCATCGGAGTCGAGAGTCTCCCTCACTACTACCCTCCAAATGAATGCCTGAGATGAGATGAGCACATAATTGACGCGGGTGAGCAGTTAACGGTGGCGGCCATTCTATTCGTTACGGCGCCATTTAAAAATCTCCGTGCCTGGGTTTCCACACCAAAAAAAAAAAAAAAACAAGGAAAATCTAAAAATCATTTAAATGCCCAACTGTCATGAATTAAATGATTAAATAAAGTGTGAAGAGTCCATAAAAGAGAGCATTACTTATGAAAAGTATTGAAGAATTTAAGTGAATTATGAAATTATTAAAACTGACAAATTTTGAAGGAGAAATTTTTCATATTTATAACAAGGGGGAAAATAATAAAAGTAAGCAACCTACGTATCCTAGAATGTCCTCTGCATTTTTCACTTCCCCACTTTCATATCCCTTCTCTGTCAACAGGACTAGGGTTGCCCTGTCTTAAGAAGGCAGGGACTAAATCAATTATTTTCAAGTCCCAGGCACAAAAACTTTAAATAAAAGCAAACAAGCTTACCAGAATGTCTTTTATTGCAATTCTCATCACTTTTTCAGTCTCATTTATTTCTAGAGGTCTGGCAATTGCTTCTGTTCTCAGTTCCTGTGAGAAACAATGACATGAAGTTCCTTTTCAGAAGAGGAATTCTCAAAACCAATTCCTAGATGCAGATACAGCTTATGGACTAGTGCTCTAAAGTCCCATTACATTGTGGACCTCTGATCCAAAACCCCTGCTTCTAGCAATTCCTCCAAACGTTCTTCTAACCCTAATGCCAACCTGGCCTCCCTCCAGCTCCCTGGGCCTTCCTCAGTTACAGGCCCCACGTCCCCACAGCGCCACAGACAAAACTCAGCCCACCTCTATCATCTTTACTCCCAAGTTTGCTTCTTTACCTATATTCATTCGTGGGAACCCCAAACAAGTGCAGCTCAACCTGCCGTCTGAACCCCCTGCCAGCCTCTAGGATCCTTCCTGTGATTAATTCCCTCTAAGTTGCCTGTCACCGACATCTGCAGCCAACGAGAGGAGTCACCTTGGTCCTGCCCCCTAGCATTAACCACTAACCAATCACGGGAGGCATCTGTGCCTATCATACCAGTACCGGGAACTTCTCTGAGCCGTGGGATTTTAACGTGGATGCAGTTCTGAGGTTTCTGCAGCACGTTCCCAAACTGTCTTGGGCTTCCTTCATTCCACAGCGCCTCTCATCTCCCCCACTGTGGAAAACTACAGACGGCAGGGACCATGACCTATTCAAGGACACAGAGCATGGTGCCTTGCCCGTGACTGATACTAGTCCTCGGTGAGTACATGAAAAACAAATACTGGACAGGGGATCCTCCTCAGACCACGACTGTATACAGAATTTGAGAAGTTCCATATTCATGGCTCCCATGGCAACAGTCCGGCCACTGATTATTTCAATTCATTAGAGGATGGTGCTGAAAGAGTCCCCAGTGGAATCCCGGTTCAAGTCTCACAATGAAGCCACAGCTCTGTGGCAAATAGCAAGTGACCAGCTCTCGTCTCTAGGTCTCTTAGAATCATGTGTAGACACACGTGCCCTCCTGCACTATAAAGAGAAAACACAGGCACCTGAGGGGCTCGGTCGGTTAAGCATCTATCTGACTTCGGCTCGGGTCATGATCTCACGGTCCGTGAGTTCGAGCCCCGCATCGGTCTCTGTGCTGATGGCTCGGAGCCTGGAGCCCGCTTCAGATCCTGTGTCTCCCACTCTCTCTGCCCCTCCCCCACTCACGCGGTCTCTGTCTCTCTCATTCTCTCAAGGGTAGATGTTAAAAATTAAAAAGTAAATAAATAAAATAAAATAAATAAAAAATAGAAAACAAAGAACCCTGAAAGCCTAGAGCTGCCTTGTTAACTGAATGAGCTATTAGACGGGAGCGGCCGTTGTGTTCTGCCAACTGCCCTTCACCGGGCGGCCACCACCAGGTTACCGTATCGAGAGCAGGGATGGTGAGCTGGTACCCAAGTACCCTGCTTCCAGACCACTCCTGGCGCAGAAATGAAAAGCAAGAGAAAAAACACTATCATACTTCATCAGTGATGCCAGACCACAGACCAGGAAGTGAGAGGCCACGGCTGACATACCAGACCAGAACGAGATGAATTAACCGCATTGAACTTAAAAACGTGAGATGTGAGCACGTGTGCTTCCAATGACATACGTCTTTACACGTAAGAGTTAAACAGCATCCATTTCTTCTTCAACCAGTGGCTCCCAAACTCTGCCGCACATTGGAATCACCCGGAGATCTTTAAAAGCTGGATGCCTGGCTCTTAGCCCCAGACATTCTGACTCACTGATTTGGGGGACAACGTGGACATCAGGTGATTTAAAAGGACTCTAGGAGCTCTGGAAGGGTTTTAGGAAGCATGCTCTTAAACAGCTCCTTACATGTAGTGGATGAAGCATTCTCCTTGATGGGCGCTGGCTGAAACAAGCATTGCAAATGAATTTTAACCATAACATCCATTTCAGCTGAGTGGTTGGGATTGCCTAGGTCATGGGCTCCCCAAACCTGCTGCACGTCAGAATCATCCGGAGACTTCTAACTTCCAATGCCTACGTCATACTCCAAACCAATGACATCAGAACAGAAGCTGGTATCCACGCACACGTGATTCTACCGGGAAGCAAGGTTTGGAAACCATGGGCTCAGAAGAGCACTATGTAGACAAGAATGCTGAGTTCCCCAGGATAAAGCACCATGATCAGCAAAGTCTGCTATGGGCACAAGGAGGAAAGTTCCAGCAACATGCTACATAACTGCTATTTGTGAACTAGAAGCCACAGCTATTAAAAACAGACCAGTGGCCCTAGAAGCAAGAATGGCAGCTAACGCTGTGTATTACTTCCCAGCACGGGATCTCATTTAAGCAGTTACATTTATATGTATGTATGTACGTATGTGTGTGTGTGTGTAGATATATATGTATATATACACACTTAACGTTTACTCATTTTTGAGAGACAGAGAGAGAGAGCGCAAGCAAGGGTGGGGCAGAGAGAGAGGGAGACACAGAATCCGAAGCAGGCTCCAGGCTCTGAGCTGTCAGCACACAGCCTGACGCGGGGCTCAAACTCATGAACTGCGAGATCATGACCCGAGCCAAAGTCGGACACTCAACCGACTGAGCCACCCAGGAGCCCCAGTCAGGTATGGTTTAATGAAATCAGAAGGACCGGGAAAAGCAGAACTGGAAAGGAAACGTTGAAAAATGCTTCGTTGAGGAAGTATTCAAGCATCCGAATACTGCTTACCCTCAGCTCCACCTCCTTGCCCAGCAGGTCATACAGAGAGGCCCCTCTGGATGTGATCTCAGAAGCAAGCTGCCTGGCTGCTTTCAAGTCTGCAATCTGGAAGGAAAAATATCAGAAACGGAAACCTCGGTGATACGTTAACAGACATTCAAAATAACCAGTTTGTTGACATCGATTCCCGTCTCCCGTCAGGATACCTGACTACTGAACATGTTTTGCACGGGACACACGTTACACCCTGCGGAGGCGCACTCCCAGGACACGTGGGGCTCTCCGAAAATCCAAATGCCAAGTCAAATGTATTCCTCAACCAGGAAGTGTAGGAGGGTGAAAGGGACATGCTTCCTATTCTGACTCGGTCCCAACAGGGGACCCCGAAGGTAGCAGGGTGACCACAGGAGGGACAACCGGAGAGGCACACGTCCTACCGCAGAACCCTGGTGTCCCGCGTTCATCGCTCCCACCCCCCGAGCCCCCGCCTCTGGACGGGCCGCACAGGGCCGCTAAGGCCCACGTGACGTAACACGCCCACAGCCCTGCAGCAGCGCCCGGCTCCCTCAAGGGTGGCAGCTGCTGCCGTGAAGATGACGGCCCGTGGTCTGAGCACAAGCTTCTTTCTTAGGGTTCACAGGTCACGCCCTCTTCCTTGCATCTGCGACGTTTTCCAAAGAGCCCCAATGTTTCCTTGCTCTGCTCCCTCTTGCTCTCTTGCAATTACATGTCACCCCCTCTTATTCCCAGACCACCAGCAACAAGCTCCCTCTTCATTCACAGCTGAGGACTCTCTTCCCACTTCTGCTTCCTTCAGCCCCAGCTGCACCCGCCTCACCGCAGCAAAGATCTGGTTTTCTCCGCGGGAGTCTCACCTCCCCCGCTTCCGGGCCTGGAGTACATCAGAGACTGGTCCCCCGAAGTCTTTCTAGTCACACTCCCTCCTGAGTTCTAGCCCTAATGCCATCTATGACCTGAGGCCCAACACCTCACACTGAACGTGTTCCAGACCAAATGCCCCACCTTTCCCACCAAGCCCGCTCCTTCCATGCTCCCCTCCGTTTGGGAAACCGGCAACTTGGTCGGTTCCGGTGCTCAGACCAAAGACTTTAGAGCTAGGATGTCTGATATCGCACGGACTTGCCCCATGTGGCCATTTTCAATGTTAAATTGTTTAAAATTAAATAAAATTTAGAAAAGAGAAAAATTAATAAAGAAGTAAATAAAAAAAACTTAGAACCCACCCGGCTGTGCTAGCTACGCGTGGCTAGTGGCTGCCATACCGTGCGGTGCGGATAAAGAACCCATCCATCATCACAGACAATTCTACCGGACAGCGTGGCTGTAGGATCTTCCTTGCACTGTCTGTTTTCTCTCAACTCACGTCCAAGCCCCCAAGATGTACGTTCAAAGAAGGTTCTAACTTCCGGTCACTTCTTTCCATGGAGGCGTCTCACTCCTGGTTAAAAACCCAGGTGTGGTTTCTCTGGCCTGGCCACGGGCGACCGCCAAGGTTTTCCCTGGCAGGCCCCACGGGGAGAGCTGCGCCCACCGCGCACCAGAAGAGACTCCTCGCTGCAGGCTCTGAAGGGAGTGGCAGTCAAGGACTCCGGCCCCCTGACCCACCGGTTCCTACAAAATATCCGCCTTCCTAGCCCCAGGGCCTCCCCTCCCAGGTCTCCCATCCGAGGCCGCAGGCTGAGGTCCTCTCTGGGGCCTCCCAGGCTTCCCTGTTAGGGAGCCGGGGGAGAAAACCCGAGCACACTCTCCCCAAAGACCCAGCACCCACCACTCTGCCACTCCTGGTCCTCCCCCACCTCGGGGTGAAAACTGCTGGAGCCTTTTGTTCAGAGCTCCCTCAGGACACAACCCTCGACTGGTGCGCCCTCTCCTGGGAGAAAAAGGAATGGCGTCGGGGTGGGGGCCGGGGGGGGGGGGGGGGGGGGGGGACACTTCCTCTGCTTTTAGCCCCTTGCCCAAACCATGACAGTAAGTGACTCAGGACTTAACTTCCACTTCTGACTTGCTGCTTGAACCAAGACTCCGATGCCTGGCAACTCAGCTCCCTCCTACCTCGGCTGAGCTCCTGACGTCACCCACTTGGTTCAAAGTCACTGTCATCTCTTGCTTTGTAACAGGTCCACCTCCACCCTCACCTCCCCCCTCAGTCTGATCTCACCCCAGCGGCCAGAGTGATGCTCTTAACACGGAATTTCAAATCCCTTCCCGTCCTCCTGCTGAAGATGGCACCTCTCCCATCTCCCTACTGAAGACACCTGCCCCGGCCCTCCCCGCCCCTGTCCTGCTTTACAGTTCCCCACACATCGGCCACCTGTGACCTGACATTCCTTCTGCTGTGTGGTTTAGTCTGACGCCCCTAACTGAGCCACAGGAAGAGCGGGCTTCCGTCCTCGATGTTCATGCCCGGATCCCCTGCGCCTGAACTGTGCCTGGCATAGAGCGGGCTTTCGATAAGGAGCTGGATTAATTTACCGCGGCTTCTGTTTGTATCCAAGTGCCGACGAGTGCAAAACTGAAAAACTGCTCTCAGTTAAGGCGTAAGGAAAGAAGTGGCGCCGGGAGTATCTGACAGGGTCCATTTCAGGCTCTAAGAAATAAATATTCTGTCCCTCACCAGGAGCCTTTCATGGTCCTCACCTTTGAGCCGAGATCAAACTTGAATTTGCTGACGTCCTCTTCTCCTATCTTCGAGCCCTCCAGCCCTTTGGTCTTCATGGCGTTATAAAGGACAGAGGTGACCTTGAGAAGTTCTTTCACTGCATACCCATCAGCCTGATAAAGCTTCTTGGTATTGAGTTTTATATGTGCCTTGGTGGCCTATTTTCAGACAAAAGAAGGGTAACAGTTTAAGGCCCTTTCCACGAAAAACCTAAATCAAATCCTACGTAGGTAATTTGAAAATCTCTCTTCAGTCACCTGACTGTATTAAGGGTCAAACTTTCAAGCGGCTGAAGCACTGCATGCGGGTGTGTAAACGGATGCCATCTGGATGGAGAGCAATTTGGTAAGGGACAAGAAAATTACAAATGCACATTATCTTCGCCCCAACAATTCCAATCCTAAGGACTCATGCCAGAGATGCAGTCATGAAGAAAATGGTATGTACAGGTTATTCACGACAGCGCTGTTTCAGAGAGCCAAAGTTACAAACGTCTGAATGCCTATCTGTATATAAACCACATAAATCATGGTATACCCAAAACACTACTACTCAGCTATAAGAAAGAATGAGGAAGCTGTATTTGTATTTGGAAAGTTCTCCAAAATGTACCATTAAGAAAGCAAGATCCCAAACACCATGTGTGTAAAGGAAGGGCAAAGAATGTATATTGTATTTGCTTACCTATGCATAAAGAAACTCTGGAAGATGCGACTGGGGACGGAACTGGGTCAACGGGCAGGCAGGATAAAAAGCCATTCTACTGTTTCACATTTTTAAAAAATGTTGAACCACGACATCTATTACCCATTCGAAACTAACGAAATAGAATTCTTAACAAACAATGAATTAAAAACAGAACCCCAAAACTCTGTGCTGGTGAAACGGCTACCGGAAACCTGCTAACGGGAGGCGGTCAGAAACCCTCAAGCGGCCCTAACGAGGACTCCTCTCCAGTGGGGTTAGTGTTATCACTCTGTCACAAAGCTGGGAACTAACCATGAACTGGGCAATTGCCTTAATGAAGAAAACTCGGTCTTGTTCAGTCTCCACATCTGAAGGGATGTCAGTGTGAGGTTCATACCTTTCACAGAAAGAAAAGACACAAGTTAATTAAGTGGAAAGTTAACACAAGAGAAAGCAGGAAGCTGAGGGGATCTGTGACAATTAGCTCTTGGAGTCCCCAGCTAAGGGGGCAAGGTTAAGAGAGACCTCAAAAGCAGCATAAAATGCTAAACACTCAAGGGAGTGAGTCCTCACCTAAGAACAGATTTATGGGATTCCAAAAATCAAGTCTGGGGCTCAGCATACAAACTTAAATCTGTCTCAGACCTGAAAGTGTAATTAACATAATCAGAACTATTACTCTAGCCGACAGCCCTTGACACAGGGCTAACGCGTGAGGTTGGGAAGCGCGGAGTTACAGGTGCCAATGACGACCCACCAGGGGTCAGAAGTCAGCAGTCTCTTTCTAGGCAGCCTGCATGCTAAGAAGGGTTTTTACACTTTTCAAGGATTATCTATCACAAACAAAACACGTGTAAGAATTTGCAACAAAGATCTTATGTAGCCTATGACAGCTAAAATAGTCACAATCCCCTTAGAAAAGTCTGCCAACCCTGAATCGTGGTAGATTTCTCACACAAAATGAAATTTAAATCTTGGTAATTTCTACTCCAGTACTCATCAAAGTGTGTGGAGAGACCATCACTCCCTGTGAAGTGAGAGCATGCAGATGCACTTGGACCTGAGCGCAGTGCATGCTTCCGACTAAGAAATCTCCTTTTACCACTGCCTGGTATATTCCCTTCTACCACAGTGTTCTTGGTACTCCACTGATTTTTTTTTTTTTAACATTTATTTATTTTTGAGAGACAGACAACAAGCAGGGGAGGGGTAGAGAGAGGTAGACACAGAATTGGAAGCAGGTTCTAGGCTCTGAGGTCTCAGCACAGAGCCCTATGTGGGGCCTGAACCCACGAACCATGAGATCACGACCTGAGCTGAAGTCAGACACTTAAACGACTGAGCCACCCAGGCACCGCTATACTCCCCTGATTTTTAACAGGTTACAAAGGAGTCTGTCAAACTCACAATTTATTGAATTCTTGGGGCGCCCGGGTGGCTCAGTTGGTTAAGTGTCCAACTTCGGCTCAGGTCATGATCTCACAGTTCGTGGGTTCGAGCCCCGCATTGGGCTCCACGCAGACAGCTAGCCTGGAGCCTGCTTTGTATTCTGTCTGTCTCTCTCCCTCTCTTTCTCTCTCAAAAATAAATAAACGTTAAAAAAAATTTTTTTTAATTTATTGAATTCTTCCTTTTGCTTTACAACGGTATCCTATTCTTGGTAGCTATGGCATATGGTATTCATTCTTAGACCTCAATAAAAGTTCTAACCGTTTCACCAGCCAAAGAAGCACTTCAGACACAAGTCCAAAATTTGGTGTGCGGAAATTTTCCATAGAGATATGTCGAGGGTATCCCAAGGCTCTCATCATCTCTGTGAAATCTGTCCAAAGGTAAAACAATTCAGTCAGTTCCCCATCAAAGACCAACCACTTATTAACTTCGACATTTCCCTTGCTTTCCCTGGTTATTCCCAACATATTGACAGTTTGGGGGACTATTTATCAACTCTCTAAGAGGGAAAGTAAAAAGGAGATGAAAGTTGAAATACCTCCTCTGCTTCCTGAAAAACATTTAAGTTCAACGGGAGGGCAAAGTAAAAGCTTTACATTATAACAGAGTTTAGGGACCGGCTGTGAATCTGTCTTTGATAGGTCATTTCTCTTGGATATCTTTCTCTGTACTATTCAAAATGAGAATTACTTGTGGGGCAGGGTTCCCTCTCTAAGGAGAGAAAAAAAAAAACCAAAACCTCAAGGCAACCTGGCTATACACGTACCACACGTACCACACGTACATGACAACATCCGTCACGACCTTGTAACAGGAGACCCCTAGTTCAGACTACGTGTTTGTGTCTTACCATATATGGGAGACAAAGAAGTAAAAAATAGATTTAAAAAACTACACCACGAGGCACTGGGGGCTCAGTTCTTCGGGTACGAACCCAACTGAGCAGTGCCGGCAAGAATAAAGTTGCTTCCCGGAAAGAAAAGCCTCAGTGTCACGACTCTGCCCGAGGATCCCGCTACACCTGGCTTTATACAAGGTCATAAGGAAAAAATACATGTGAACAGTGGTTATGTTTAGAGGTGATGGTGGTCAGGGAGAAGTTCACCTGAGTTATTGTGGAGTTGTCTTTTTTATCTTTGTTTAGTGAGCATATAGGACTAAGGTCCTATATAACCCAAATTTTAAAGGTTAATTGCATATTTAAAGAAATCTTAAAGAGACTGGTGGAACTATACAGCAATACTTAGATTTTTTTTTTATACACCAGAACAAGAAACAACACTACTAATACTTTTCGAAACCGGAGGTGGTGGTCACTAAGCTTTGAGCAGAATGAGCAAATGAACACAACAAACGTTTTTTGCGTTTCCACAACGTGCCAAGGTCTATATTCGGTGCGCTTCTGGCTACAGAATGCCTGTCCTCGCCCTTCCTGAAGGTTCAAAATATCTCAGCGACATTCACAAATAAACTTCCTGGGCACCGGAGGTTAGGTTGGTTGTCAGCAGGCAACAGAAGAGAAGGTACGAGCAAAGGAAAGAGCAAAGGCACAGAGGGCCTCTGTCACTGTTTTCTGGGAAATGTGAACAGAGTGGGGGTAAATCATGTGGCAATCTTCCCACCACACAGCCAGGAACTGCCTAAATCCGTCCTCCTATTGAGTTGTCAGGTTCGGTTAATTCCGCAAAATGGGGACAATTTGAGACTCTTACCGTAAATTGCACACAGTTTGCCATTCATTAAGGGCAAAATGTTCAGAAATTCCCTTCTTATACCTTCCCCCGCAACACAACTCCATTGAGCGTCCCCTAGCAGAACGCTGGCCTCGGCCTCTAACTGTGGGGGGCAGAAACTGGTCTCTACAACGCACAGTCGCCCCAGACCCCGCAAATCCCAGAGGTCGTAATTCACACCATGGTACTACCAGGGGTGTCAATAAAACGCGAGGGCTCCAGTCACAACTGAAAGGAGTAATCGTTAACGGTAACATTTCCAGCAATTCGGTTGGAAAACCGGCAGTAAAGACTCACCCCAGACCACACCACATTGGCAATCACCGGCTCCACCCACGCAGGTGGAGCCAGTCTGCTCAACCGCTTCAGATTCAGAAAATGACGGTGCATAAAAGGCAAGAGAATTCGATTCACACAGTGCCAAGTCCGGATCGTTGGTTCCACCCAGTTCTAGCTGCGTGACCTAAAGCAAGCAACTTTACCTCTCTGTGGCTCAAAGTATTTCATCCCGATTACACTACCTACCTCACTGCCAAAGCGAGGACTAAAATTCCGTATTGAATGTAAAACGCCTGGTGTGTAACAGGTGCTCCAAAGAATGAGTAACGAATTCTCTTATCCGGATTCCACTTCCCCACCCTTCCAGCAAAGGCGTCTGGGCTCCCTTCTCCTCACCAGCTCTGTTAGGAAGCACGCAGGCTTTGGAAGTTAGACAACCTGAATTCAAACTCCAGCGCCAGCTCTCACCGCCTGTGTCCTCTGACCGAGTTACCTGACCTGGCTGCCCGTTTCCTCCTCTCTAAATACAGGAGCACAGAGTAGCTCCGAGGAGTAAATGAAACGATGCACACGCACAACAGGAACTACCTGGCAGATCGTAAAAATTCGATATCAGCCGCAACTATTATCAATCACCAGTACCCTCCTCGGTTTTCTGAGCTCTTAAGCTAACCCCACTCAAAAACGTCTCATCGTCTTCCAATACGGCAGCGAGCAGCCCCGTGTGGCAATACGAGTCCTATGAAATTAGATACAATTAACCCCGGCTCCTCAGCCGCACTAGCCACACGCGGCCGCGGGCACACACACAACCCCCCGCCATCGCAGAGACAAGGCTGGGGCGCCCAGCCTGGAAGTGGGGGCTGGGGGGCGGCAGCGGGCAGGGACACCCCTGAGCCGCACAGGCTCGAGAGGGGGTTCTGGCCGTGCAAGCCTCGGACCGAGGACCCGCAGGTCACAGCGGGCAGGTATGCCTTACTGCGGAGGTCGCGGAAAGACATGGCGCTCTGATCCCCAGCAGCCTGGAGTCTGGGTCGCTCGCCCTCAGCGCTCACGGGTTTCTATGGCAACACACCCAGCCCTCAACGGCGCGCGGCCGGGGCCAAACAAGACTGGGCCGGAAGGGGACCGGTCGCGTGCGTGCGCATGCGCAAGCGAGAGGGCGCTGGGCCGGGTGCGTCTGGCGACGCTGAGGGATTCCGGTCGCGGCTAGGGGCTGCGAGTGTGCAGCATTTGCGTACCCTTCACACACGTTGCAAACAAACATGTTGCCCTGGCGGACACATTCTGATCACCTACTACGTGCCTGACACTGTGCTAGGCGCTCTACGTACTGCTTCACATTTCTTCCTCAACTCCCCTAGACAGAATGTACGGTAGTGTTACGAAGCCGGGTCTCCCTCCTGGGTCCCGTGCCCAGCACATTTCTCTCTGCCACGGGTAAACTTGCTGGCTTCACCGGCGACCGAAGGCCCAGAGAAGCGGCAACAGCATGAAGGGGCGAAGCCCGGGATGTAGCTGAGCGAAAACCCAAGCTGACCACCAGGCGGCGACAGGCGGCTCTGGCGCGACCGCGCCTGCGCAGCTGGCTCGGGCTTCACAACAGGCCGGAAATCGGCCCCGGTCCTTGCAGGCCGGGGATTGTCCTGGCAACCGTGGCTTTTGGGGCGTGGGTGTGGGCGTGAGCCCGTGGAGGGAGTGTGGGGCTGCTAGGTGAGGGATGCGCGTGACACGTGGCCTGGCCGCTGGGAGATCCCGTGGGAGTCCTCCCTGCCTGGCTGCCAAGGTGGGAGGCAGGCGACCGAGAGGGGCTGGGGGCGTGAATGAAGTGTGCCGAGTCCGGAAGGGCGGGCCAAGAGGAGGTAGTGCCACCCTCTGGCCACCCTCCTCCCTGTTGGTGTGGGCGAAGGAACCGACGCACAAAGGCTCGACCTGAAAGAGAGTCCCGAAATGGAGCCCACACACCTGGTCGCGCTTCCGTGGAGAGTTTTGTTTTTCCCTAAACGTAAAGCTTAAAATCTATAGTTTTCTAGAAGAAAACTTAGGGGAAACGTGTTGTGACTGTGTTGAGCAAGATCTCTTAGATACACCAGAAGTATGAGCCCTTAAAAAAAAAAAAAAAAGTTTAGAAAAAAATACATTGGGCTGCAGCAAAATTTAAAACTGCTCTTCAAGACACTTTTAAGAAAATGAAAAGATAGCCCACAGTCTAGAAAAAAATATCCACGAAACACACGCGATAGGAAGATTTGTATCCAGAATACATAATGAACTCTCAAAATCAGTAAGGAAGCACATCAGTTAGAAAGCAGACAAAAAGGGGGCGCCTGGGTGGCTCAGTCTGTTGAGCCTCCGATTTAGGCTCAGGTCATGACACGTGGTTGAGGAGTTCAAAAACCCTGACAGTGCGACGCTTTCAAAGAATGTGGAGCAACTTGAACTTTTGTATATTATTGGTGAGAATCTAAATCAGTGCAGCCACTTTACAAAACCGGTAATTTTTTATAAAATTAAATATATATTTAACATATGGCTGGGGCGCCTGGGTGGTTCAGTCGGTTAGGCCGCCAACTTTGGCTCAGGTCATGATCTCACGGTCTGTGAGTTTGAGCCCCGCGATGGACTCTATGCTGACAGCGCAGAGCCTGGAGCCGGCTTCCAGTTCTGTGTCTCCCTCTCTCTGCCCCTCCCCTGCTCATGCTCTGTCTCTGTCTCAAAGATAAATATTAAAATATATATATATATATATATATATATATATATATATATATATATATATGGCTGAGCAATCCTACTCCTAAGTATTTGCCCAAGAGAAACAAAAACTTAGGTTCACACAAAAACCTGTACACAAACATTGATCCCAAAACTTGAAAGCATTCAAACGACATCCCTCAATTTATGAATGGATAAACTGTGATACATCCATATAATGGATTACCACTCAGCTGTAAAAAAAGAAACAAACTGCTGATATATATAGGAGGACAATGCTGAAACTCCAATGCCTTATGCTAACTGGAAGAAACCGGACTCAAAAGGCTACATAGTGTATGATTCCATTTACATGACGGTTTGGATAAGAAGACAAATCAATAGTTGCCAGGAGAAGGTAGGTGCAAAAGAATATTTGGAGGGTGATGGAACTGTTCTATATCTTTTTTTTTTTTTTTAACGTTTATTTGTTTTTGAGACAGAGCGTGAATGGGGGAGGGTCAGAGAGAGGGAGACACAGAATCTGAAACAGGCTCCAGGCTCTGAGCTGTCAGCACAGAGCCTGACGCGGGACTCGAACTCACGGACCACGAGATCATGACCTGAGCCGAAGTCGGCGGCTTAACCGACTGAGCCACCCAGGCGCCCCATGAACTGTTCTATATCTTGATCGTGGTGCTAACTATACGACAGTAGGTGTTTATAAAAACTTACAGAACTATGCACAAAAAAAAGGTCAGTTTTACCATATCTAAAATTGTATCTCAGTAAGCATGACTAAAATCAAAAAAGCTTTAAAGAAGCAAAACTAGAGTGCCTGAGTGGCCCACTTAGTTAAGTGTCCGACTCAATTTCAGCTCAGGTCATGATCTCACGATTTGTAAGAACCTGCTTGGGATTCTCTCTCTCCTTCTCTCTCTGCCCCTCCCCCACTCTCGAAATAAAGAAATAACCTATTGTCAATTCTTTGGGGTATATAGCTAGGAGCGGAATTAGTGGGTTGTATGGCAATTCTATGTTTAACGTGTAGAGGAACTGCTAAACTGTTTTCCCACAGTGGTTGCACCATTTTACATCCCCACCAGCAGTGTAAGAAGGTTCTAGCTTCTCCAACATTTTCATTAATATTGTCATTTTTTTTTCTTATAGCCACCCTCATGGGTATAAAGTAGTATCTCACGATCACTTAAATTTGTAATTCCCTAATGACTAATGATGTTCAACATCTTTTCATGTGCTTACTAACCATTTGTGTATCTTCTTCGGGAAAAATGTCTATTCAAGTTCTTCATCCTTTTTTCAGATTAGGTTTTTGTTGAGTTTTTAAGAGTTCTTTATATATTCTGGATACTGTGCTTATCAGATATATAATTTATAAGGTTATCCCATTCTGTAGTCTTTCCACTTGATAGTGTCTTTTGTAGCACACAAATTTTCAATTTTGACGAGGTCCAATTTATCTATTTTTTCTTTTGTTGCTTGTGCTTTTGTTATTATATCTAAGAAACCACTGCCAAATCCAGGGTCGTGAAGTTTACCCCTGTGTTTCCTTTAAATAGTTTTACAGTTTTAGCTCCTACAGGTAGGTCTTCATTGTATTTTGAGGTAATGTTTGTAAATGATGTGAGGTAGGGGTCCAACTCCATTCTTTGCCATCTGGCCGTCCAGTTGTCCCAGCACCATTGTTGAAGAGACTATTTTTCTCCTATTGAATAATCTTGGCACCCTTGTTGAAAATCAATTGACCAGAGATGCATAGGTTTATTTCTGGACTCTCTTTTCTATTCTATTGGTTAGGACGTGTATCCTTATGCCAGTTCCACACTCTGGGTTACTGTAGGATTATAGTAAGTGTTGCAAACAGCGGTAAGGAATCTTCAAACTTTTTCTTTTTTGGAGAGTGTTGTCGTCTCAACCAGGTTAAACCTTCAGTCCATGAACAAGGAGATATATATATATATATATATATATATATATATATATATACACACACACACACACACACACACACACACACACACGTGTGTGTTTATGTTTCCCTTTTTTTCTAGCACTTTTGTAGTTTTCAGTATGTCTTCCACCTCCTTGGTTAAATTTATTCCTGTTTTATTCTTTTTCTTTGCTACTATGTAAAAATACAATTAATTTTTGTGTGTTGATCTTGTGTCCTGCAACTAATGAGCTGAACTTTTTATCTCTAATGGTTTTATCCAAATAGGTTTTGTTTTTACATGTGACTTCATGTTTTCCCTACATGAGAACAGGTATCTGTGTATGAGAAGTTTACCTTTTGAAGAAACTGTCTCCCAAAGCAGTCATATCACTTTACATGCCCCCCAGCAGTGCACAGAGCCCCAGTTCCTCCACATCCGTCCTTACACTTGGTACGACCCACATGATACCCCATCATCAACTTACAGGGCAATGGACGGTTAGAAAAATTAAGTGACTTGCGCAGCCACCCCAAACCGCCTTCTCAGCAGGCTCAAAGCCCTGGCTCAGATCTCACCAACTCTGTGCCCTTAGAGTCTCATTTCCCACCCACGGATGAGCAAACTGACACCCCACGAGGTCACTGAGGGAGTGACTCTCCGGCCTTCAAGACCTGAGTCTGTTTTGTGTGGCCTGTCCCAAACCAGATCAGGGACCTCCTCTAGGATTCCACCCCCTTCCCTTGCCCTCCACCCACCCTTGCCCTACCCCAGGGCATCATGCTCTCCCAAACGTGGGGGTCCAGGAAGGCTGGGGGTGTTCCGTTTGACATCACAGAGCCGGTTGCCACGGGAGACGTGCAGACCCAGGCAGGGGAGAGCCGAGCCCTGCTGCACAGGAGGCCCAGCAGCTCCTCCCCCACCACGCTGGCCCTCCATGGAAGCCTTGGTCTGTGCGTTCTCTGAGCTGCGCATAAGAGAAGGTGCCGGGCTGCAGGGAGGAGTGGCAGGAGGAGAGATGCCCTCCTTTCCCAACCTGGGCCCAAAGCCACCGGGGTGGCCTCAGGGACATGCATGCTTGGGCGAGGGGAATGGCCAATGGTCTAGGCTGTGTGATCCCACAGTGGGCCTGGACCCACTGTGCAATTTCTATACTGACACTAGAATGCTCTCTCTAGGCTAGGGGGGGCAAAAATGGGTGGTAGAAAGGGCTTGAAAATCCTGAAAACAATCTTTGTGCCACGGTCTCGGGCTTCTCAGACCTCCCTGTCGGACGGGAAAGGGAAGAGGAGTAACATGTTGGGTGAGGGTTGGCGGGAGGCAGGGGACTGAGCCTGTTTGGTGGACAGGCAGGCCGAGGCTCGGCAAGCCGCGGGTGGTGCCCATGATGCGAGCTGGCCTTAAAGCACGTGACTGTGTTCTCCCCTCGTGGCTGCCGCGGCCTGCGAGCCACCACCCTCCTGCTCTTCCCTCTGCAGATGCAGTGAGCTGGGCCCGAGGACATCCCAGCCACCCCGACACGCCACCCAACATCTACGAGGGGGGCCTGGGGGCCCAGCAGCAGTGCCCCGGTGCCCAGGGAAGCAAGCCCAAGAACTTCCGGCTGCGTCACCTCCGGGGCCTGGGTCTCTACCTGCCGAGCCACATGCAGCCCGCCGGCCAGGGTGAGAGCCACTGGCTGGGCCAGCTCATGGCCAGGGGCTGCCTCCCACCGCCCGAGGGTATGGCCTGGCCCCTAGACCTGCCACACGGGACTTTGGGCCCAGGGGACAGCCACCGCTCAGTTCTTCTGGAAACTCAAGTGCCCGGGGACAGCCTGGAAAATCCAGGTGAGGCAGGGCTGGGGACAGGAGGAGAAGACCCAGAGAAGGGTTTGCTGGGGACTCAGATGGACCCAGACGGGCCCTTCTTCACTCCCGAGGTTCCTGGGTTCCTATCCCAGCTTTGCCTTCCATGAGGGACCTTGGACAACTTCATCCCCACCACCCCACCCCCAGCTTCAGTTTGCCCATTTGTAAAATGAGGGGGCTGAGCTAGACAAGGATCCTTCTGGCTTGGACCATCCATTTCCTTCTTTCTCCTCCCTTCCTTAGGGCTCTCTTTATGGAGGACTGCTCCTCCTTTCCTATTCTGAAGAATGCCAGGTTCAGGGTGGGGGGTGCGGTGGTCATAGGATGGGCTAGCAACCTCCCTTCAGTCCCTCTGAGTGATTCCTCTCCGTCCACTTTCTTCAGCTTCCAGTTCCAGCGTGGACCCGGCCAAGGGTGCCGCCTCCCAGCCTGGTCCGCCAGAAGGCTTGGGGCTCAGGTCGAAGAGGTCCTGGGGGGCCTCAGAGGAGTCCACATGTCCCTTGTGCAAGAGAACCCGCTCTGGGGCTCTGGAGAGACCATAGGGATCTGATGGCAGGACTGGCTGTCCCAGCTCGGGACGGGAGAGGAAAGGATGGCTCAGGAGAGGGAGGCAGGTCCAGAGAGGAAGGGCTCAGCCCTCACCAGGAGTCACCCCACAGAGACACCCCAGCAGCTGCCCAGCACCAGAGCCTGGGCCTCAGGAAAACTCAAGGGGGGGGGGGGGAGGAGGGAGGAGGTCCCGTGGGAGGAACAGAAAAAAAATAGAAGCCCTTGCAGCCTGCTCCAACTCAGGTCAGCCACCTGTACCTGGGAGGCCAGGCTGATCGGAGACTTGGGCTCCCAAGAGGCTGGGAAGCCCACAGGTCTAATTTTAATAAAAGCCAAGGCCTGCACCTTCTTGTCCCTGGGTCAGTCTGTGGGGAGGTCAATGCACAGAGTCTCTCCGAGAAGCTGCCAGCTGCACTGAGAGCAAAGTTCTGGGTTGATGCCAGGGGGGATCCAAGGTACTCCCACCCTTGGTTGAGGAGCGAACACCTTCTTCTGGGTGAGACTCCCAGAAGGTTTCCCGGATGGGCAAGGTCTCGACAGACCTAAACGCGAGGTGTGGGATTCTGGCCGAGGCAGCAGAGTACAAACGAAAGCAGGCCATGTGTAGGGAGTGTGCCAGGAAGAGAGCAAGTTCCCAACCTGGGCAGAGATGCTGGCCTGAACCCCACGCTGCTGCTCACCCAGGCCTTGGTTGAGTTCACTGCTCTGTGGGGACCCCCAGCCGTCCTGTCCCTCCGGGCAGGATGGGCACAGCCCTTCTCCCTGCTGGGCTGGACTCCAGGCACCTCAGCTTGGACTCCTCTGTACCAACGTGTGTCAGCATCAGCTCTGTTGACATTGGGGCCGGATCTTTGTCGCAGCAGCCATCCCTGCATCGTAGGATGTCTAGCAGCCTCCACCCACTGGATTCCCGTAGGACTCTCCTCCCAATGTGTCAACCAAGTATCTCCAGTGTCCAGTGTCCCCTGGGGGAGACAGAATCACTCTGGTTGAGACCCTCTGCTCTACATCACTAGAACTCAGCCCAGTAGGGACAGGATGGGAGGACCTGGGTTCATCTCAATGCCCCCCGTGTGGCTGACTTCCAGTCCTGGCAAACCTGCTCAGGCTAGGGCTGAGCTCGTCCCACCATGGGCTCCTGGGTGATGACCCAGGACCAGACCACATGTGATGATGTCAAGGACACTATGGATACCTGGGTTCCTTCCAGATGCAGGGAAATAATCCCTCAGAGCCCCTCCCTGCCCCTGTACCCCAGTCCCACCCTTGGACATTTTGTAGGCCCCTGGTCAGCAGATTCTGGGGACTCGGGTCCCTGGGTGGATGTGGACTTGGGCAGTGGGAGCCTGAGGTGGCAACAGCCAGACAGCAGCCCCAGGAGGACTGAAGAGAGTAGGTGTTTGAATCCTCCAGCTGGACTGCGACAGGGACACGGCCGCCTAGTGGATCTACCAGATGAGCCACTGGGCAGTGACAAAAAGGGCGGCTCCCTGCTGCCCCAGAAGGCCAAGGCCAGGTGGACTGCTGAAGACAGATGTTAGGGAGACTGTCCTGAGCACTGGGCAGAAGTGAGACCTTGCCAGAATCCACAGTATATGGTCCTCGGAGGCAGGGCCCCGAGCTGTTTTGCATGAAGCTGTTGGGCTCAGGGAGGAGCACAGGCTGCCCCGGGGTCCAGATCTTGGGATGTGGTCAGTGGCCACCGTGGCCTCTGATGCACGTGTCCTGGTATTCTCGCTTGTGTAGTCCCCACCTGGAATTGGGACTGGCTCTGGGTCTTGCTTCACCAGCAGAATGTGGCAGAAGGGACGTGGTGTCACTTGTGGCCTGAAGGAGGCCCGGCAGCTTCTGGTGTGTGCCCCGGAGGAGCCCCCCATATGATGGGTAACGAAGTCAGCCCGGGGGAGGCCACGTGGAGGGAACCGCGGCCACAGGCACGGCCAAGCTCTGGGCCTCCTGGAGTGGGTCCCTTGGCCCCAGTCGAGCCGCCCCACTTGAGGTCAAGGAGACCAGACAACCTGCAGTCCCAGCTCTTCCCTGGGAGAGACATTTGCTGCAATGACAAGATGGCTCCAAAGAAAAGTCACTTAGCTCACCTCTAAACGGCTCTTGCCTAAACCTCCCAAGGTTTTCTTGAAAAACACACGGAATAGGCCAAAAACAGAGAAGCCACAGTCCTAGCGTCCTGGGGACTCGGAGTTGATGTGAAGGCACATCCCAAACAAGTCGACACTCATGGAAACGTGCACCGAGCGCCCTGGGGCGCCCCCACCCCATTCCCTGAACAGCTAGGAGGCACCCAACTGGGCCGCCAGGAGTCCCTTCCGGCCCTTTGGACACGTGGTGTCCTCGACACCTGATGTGGGAAGGCCAGCCTGGGAAGACACAGCTGTTCTTAGGGAAAGGCTCGACCAGAACCCCCACCCCCCAAGGAACAGTGATACTTAGCCACACAACTGGGCAGGGACCCCAGGGAGTCACCTCCTTACTGCTGAAGCTGACCCATCAGAGGAAAGCAGCCTGACCCGCTGGCACAAATGACCCAGATGTGACCTACCAGCAGCAGGTGCTGCTCAGAGCTCCCCGTGGGAGCATCGACCCCCGTCCCCATCCCAGAGGCTCCCACCCACCTAGCTCTGCAGGCGCCACAGGCCCTGGCCCCAAGGGACGGCCGTCTGGATGATGCCCAACCCTTGGGGAGCAGTGCACATGCGCTCTGGAGAGTCCACACCTGGGCGGGCTCCAGGGCCACCGTTCACTTGCTGTGCAGCCCCGGGGTACTTCCCAGGCCCTGAACCACTCTTCCTCATCTGTCTAGTGGAGTGATAAACATGATCCCCTACCCCGGGGTGGCCAGAAGCCCCAAGGAGAGGCTGGTGGAAGCACCTCGTCCTGGGCTTGGCCCATTAGGGACGGGGACACACTGGCACCCTGCCGCAGGCTGCCACGATGGGGTGTCCCGACCCAAGGCTCCCACCAGGCTCCTGTGGCGGGGGCACCGGCCCAGAGTCCCCACCTGACAACTGTGTTGAGTCACCTGCGGAACCTTCTCTAAGCCAGGACAGTGCCTCCCGAGAGGACCGGGCCCCAGCTCAAGGCCAAGAGCCGCTCAGAGACCCCGGAACCACAAGCAGCTGCTGAGGACCTTCTGATTGTGCTGAAGCCAGCTGTGCGCTCAGCTCTAGAACCTCTACCACAGGACCACATTCTCTGGCAGATTACACAAAACAAGTGGCCCTTTCAGCTGGGAGCCATCCTTGGGACAGGGCAGTGCACACCCAGTCTCTGAGCTGTGCTCAGCCACGGGAGCTAAGACCACAGAGGTAGGGCCAAAAGTGCAGCAGGCCGGCACTGGAGAAACAGGATGTGACCAATTAAAGTCTGTTTATTTGTTTGTAATGAGACAAAACACTACAATCTGTTCAACACTGGGCTGGACACTGCAGTGATTGGGGGCAGGGAGGGAGGGGGCAGGGCAAGGCCTCTGAGCTCAATTATGAAAGTCCAAGGCAAAACCTTCCAGAAGACTCTGCCCTTACCCCTCGGGGCAGAAATAAAAATCATACGATCACCGTTGGTTCAGATTAGAGAGGACACTAAACCGGGCCTCAGCATGAAGCCAAGGTCAGTGCACAGGCGGGGGAATCTCACCCCGAGAGGCACCACCAGTCACGAGGTGGGGGAGGGGGGAGAGCTTGTCTCCTGCCTAGGGCTTCTCCTCGTCTCGATGATCCCTCTCTCCTACCTCATGAGCGCAGGTGGTCCCAGACTGTGCAGTTCTGAGGGAAGGAAGCGTGACTGCCCCGGAGGCCCCCCGGCCTGGCTGTTCCTCATTCTCCTCTCAGGCCGGCGCGCTACGGCCACACCGGGCCTGGCCCTGCTACCCCCTCTCCTCTGGAGAGGAGCTTTGGGGAGCAAGCAGCTTTGGGGAACGGGGGTGAGAGTGACACCAGAAGCAAGTGATGTTTGCGCGCACCTCCTGGCGCTGATAGCCTCTCCTGTCGCTGCCCCCAGGGGCTGAGGGACCACAAGGCACACGACAACCCCCAGCCCCAAAGGCCAGGTTCCTTTCGACAGACATCCTTTCGGAGCTGCAGCTGGTGGACTTGGGGGACTGGGGAGAAGACCCCCCAGGAACCTCCCTGGCACCTGTCCTCAGCCCAGCTCCCTGGGGCAGCCCCGTGCCCTCCGCGACAGTATGAAGCCCCCCGCAGGATGCTGCCAGAGGGCCTGACCTCCCAGCTGAGCAGTGGGGAATTGTTGCATTATCTGACCTCTCGTGTCAGGGTCCGAGCCCCAGAGCTCTGTGCCTGGGGGAAAAGCCTCCCTGGCCCCGCCCACCGTGAGCCAGCCCTCCATGGACAGGCAGGGGCTGCTCCCCGTACCCCGGGTTTCTGGGAGCCGGTGTTGGACAAGGGTCTGGCACTCCCTTTATCTCACGCCCTCGTTGTTCTGAGGCTCCTCTGTCTTCAGGGTCAAGTCTGTCCACAACACTTGGGTTCCTGCCGTCCATTAGTTCATTCCGGCTCTGGAGGAAGGAACTGGAAGGAATGGGCATCGGAGGGGAAGGGAGCAGTGGAAGGAACAGACCACAATGGATGCTGCCGCACCTCACCTGGCCAGCGGGGCCGGTGCACGCTTATGGGGGCAGGACCAGGACACAGGCAGAGGCGGTGGTTTCCACAGGTTACCAGAAAAGAAAGGAGGACTGGAAAAGCCTGTGGAAAAGAAGAGGGGAGCTGGGGTGAAGGGCTCCAGGGAAAGGCCCTGCTCAAGCCTGCACTGCCCTGGCCTGGGGCTCCCAGCTGCCCTTGGTCCCTGCACAGATCAGGGCACCGATGAGGATTCAGCCTAGGTGGCCACGGCCCATGTGAATTGGCCCAAACCACCCAACTGCCCTGGGCTGTGTCTGTGGAAAGGGGTGGGTCTTGGGAGTCCCCATGACTCCTGGCTCTGTGGTCGGAGAGGCCAGCTCTCCTTAGCACGCATGGCACTCAGGAGTGGCCGTGTATGAGCAGAGCCCCGGTCACGAGGCCCCGCCACCAGCTGCTGTTAGCGTGGGCCTGGAAGCACGGCCATGACACTGAAACACTGGATGCTCCTCAGAAGGGGAGCTGAGTGGTTGGGGGAGGGGTAGGAGGGGCCTGATCTGGTACCTTTTTAATTATTGGAACCACATGAACACATTCTCTTCTTGTAATCGGAGCTCAGAAGTGAAAAGACAGAAGTCCTGGCCAAGGGCTCAAGGACCCTGCTTTCCTTCCTGAAGTTTCTGAAAGTCAGTCAGACTACTTCAGCTCTTGCTAATACTCCCCAACATCCCTGTGCAGCAGGCGCCCATTCAGGCCCTTCTGTTTTTGTTGCGGAAAGAGCCACGGGCTTAATGTCCTGGCACCGCCATCCCCCCATCCCACCGGGTTCTGCTCCCCTGTCCCTCCGCCCCACGTGCTCCAGCTTACCTGTCCGAGACCAGGCATGCCCCACGACGCTCTGCTCCGAGCCCGCGTAGCACCGGGCCTGCAGCTGGGGCAGGCCGACGGGCCCGGCGAGCGGCCACCAGCTCTGTTGCAGAGGACGGAAGTCGGACGGCCAAGAAGGCGGGTTCTGCGGGGTGCCGAAGGGTGGGGCCTGGCGGAGGCCGCCCAGCCGGCGTCACATGGTCCGGCTATACTCGAGGCCACCCTTGGTGGAGATGCTGGACCACGGCAGGAAGCTGCAGAGCAGGCTGTGGGCCTGGCGGTAGAGCCTGTGCGGGATGGAGCAGGGGCTGAGGTTCGCTAGAGCGGAGCCCAGGTGCTGAATGTAGTCCGTGCAGCTCCGTTAAGGAAGATCGACTTGCCCTGTGTGCCCACGCACCCCTGGCGGCACGGTCAGCAGGCCCACGCGGTAAGCCGCAGGGCTGCATGCAGACGCCGCCATTCAGGAAGGAGGCCAAAAGCCCGCTAAGCCTCTGTAGGGTGCTGGAAAGCCTCATGAGCCAGAGGGGCTCCACCGTGCAAAGAAATAAAGGGTGGCACTGGGTCGGAGAGCACCTCCTGGGTGAGCAGAGCTCAGGCACGTGGAAAGGGACGGGGCGCCGGGGGAGAGGTCTGGCAGGAGAGTAAGTGTCCCAACTTGACCCCGTACTCAGGCATCGGAACGGCAGAGCCCTGAGACAAGGAGGGGGTCACGGTGCCGACCTCCCGGACAACTGTAAGAGGCCCACGTGCACATGCATGGGGAGCCTGCAGGCCTGCAGGCCAGGCTTCTCCCTCCTGTTTACGTCCCCGTAAAACGGATAAACCCTAGCCTCGCTCGCTTCATCAGCTTCTTGCTGGCTCACCCTCACACAGAGCATTCTGGAGCCACATCCTGAACTATGAGGAAGCCTCCTGGCCTCCCAACTGCCCATTCTGCCCAGAGAGGGCGAAAGAGGAGGGAGCAGCGTGTGGGGGGGTGAGGGGGGACACAGCTCTGGGTGACACACCTCAGGAAAGGGAGGTCTGAACCCGAGGGCTGCAAACAGCCAGCAATTCTTTTCACCTTGTTTGTTTCCTCCCCTGACTGACGGCACACGGGCCGGGCCCCCTGACGGCAGGGGACCCACTGTTGTGTTGACAGCTGCGTGCATCTCCTGTGCACCTGGAAAAGGAGGCTCCTAATCGGTATCTGTTGGAAGCATGGATCGTTGGCCAAGGGGGTTAAAACCCACACCTCGTGACGGGTGAAGTCTGAGAAACACTTGAGTACAACCAGATCTACCCACAGCACGTCCCGTGAGCTTGGCCTCCTGAGTCATGGGAAGACAACGGCGGCTCCATCTGGTGCATGGGCCCTGGCCCTGCGAGCCGCCCTTGTGGCTAGGAAGCCATATCCCTCACCCCTGAGAAGTAAAGGATATAGGATTGTCCAGGGAGGGTGGCCACCATTGATGTAGAGGACGTAGGTGAAGCCATCTTTGAGGACCCCTCGGATGGAGTAGTAATAGGGGAGATAGTGATGCTGCTTAAAGTCTCTGTTTTCGTAGAAGTTTATTGCTGTGTTGTTGGTGGTGAGGACGTGCAGGTAGATGGCTTTGCAGTGGTCCTGGGCGGTGGTTGATATGTGATCCTTTAAACTCTCGAGTAAGAGGGAACCTGTAGGACAAGGGACGACAGTCACGCACGGCAGGGCAGGCAGGGAGCAGGAGGCAGATGAGGAAGTGAGACTGCCAGAGATCTCTACAGATCTACAGAGATCTCTGCCATGGTATCCCAGATGGAACTCCCACAACCGCTCTGTCAAAGCCCCCAGAATGCCACGGCCAGATGGGGCTCGTTAGCTGCAGACCATCAGGCATCCGGAACTGCAGATGGGGGTCAGGCAGTTCCCTCAGTGGGGCTGGGCCCATGGCGGAGACTCACTAACCTTCCAGGCATCACCAAGTGCGAACCTGAGTGGAGGGAAAAGGTAGGACGGACAGGCCTGAGTCACAAAGGGAGACTGCTGCCTGCGGGCTTGGGGCAGAGCAGGGGCTTAGAGCGGCACCTGGGGCACAGCCCCCTGCACATGACGGGCATCTGGTACATGGCAGCTAGGACTGGCTGTCAATCGTTTTCTACTCTTCATCAGCAATACCTCACGACCTGACATAAACTGTGTGTGTGGTGACAGGTGCCCATTCCCCGACGAGGACATCTGGGAGTGTTGTGAATCTGATCGTTTTGGGGGCGCCTGATGGCTCAGTCGGTTGAGCTTCTGACTTGGGCTCAGGTCATGATCTCGTGGTTCCTGAGTTTGAGCCCCGCATCAGGCTCTGCGCTGACATCGCACAGCTTGCTTGGGATTCTCTCTCCCTCTCTCTGCTGCCACCCCCCACCCCCACACGCTCTGTCCCTCTCTCAAAATAAATAAATAAACTTTTTAAAAAAGGTCATATTTGGGAATGAAGCCATCACCCAGACGGCCTTTGCTGTTTGCACCTGGCAACTGGGTGCTAGGAGCAGGGGTCGAAGGCCAATGGGGTGGAAGGAGGTGGGGCCGGGGACCTGCTGGGAGGGGTGGGAGGCTGGAAGTCCACGCAGGACGGGGAAGAGCGGGACGAGGGACATTTACAGGCACGTCACCAGCACATGGGACATGACTGGACACGGTGGCTGGAGCACACGCCAAACACTGTGAGCATGGCTGTGCCTTACCGATGCCGTGCTTCCTGAACTCCTTGACCACTCCCAGACTCAGAATGTATGCGACCTGTGTGTCAACAGAGAAGTTGGAGGCTAGAATATCTCCATCCTGAAGAAAAAGTCAGAAAGAAAATCAGGTTAACGGCTGGTCCTGGTGCTGGCACATCCCACGGGCCGACTCTCCCGCCACAACCCCTGTGGGGGTGCTGGGGTAGGAGGGGACAGAGCAAAGATGATGGACAGGCTCCCACCCCCCCCCCCCCACACACACACAGAGACAAGAGGGTGCGAGGCTTTGCGGCGCAAATGGCTAAACTGAGGACACACACAAAAAGCCGCTCCTCTCGGGGACGTGTGGGGGTGGCAGGACCATAGGGTGTGAGGTTACAGCGGTAACAAGGAAACAACTGCGCGGTGTGGGCATGTACTGGGCACTTGGGACAAGACAGCCGGATGAGGTCTGAAAAGGTTTGTCTCAAGGACCTTACACTGCCCCCAGGTGGTCTCTGAGTAAAGGCGGTGGGGGCTCGAGTGCCCCCCCCAGCACCCCATGCGGCCCACACCGGGCAGAGTGACATGGCAGGCCAACCCATGCGTGCTCCTTGGTTCCGGGGATGGCATTTGGGGCCAGGAGAGTCATGAATCCGGCCACCGTGCAAGACGAACCAGAAGCAAAAAGCCCAGGAGGAAGCTGGGATAGAAAGTCACTCCTAACAGAAACTACCTTTGCCACAATCTAGTCACAAGCAAGATGGGGTCTGCTCGAGTGGGTCGGGTCTGTAAAAGGGAGCTGTCCCTCTTCTACTTTTAAAGAAGTAACCGAAGCTGAACAGACAGAACCAATGCAGGTTGTCAGCGGGTTCCTTCCTGTCCTTGGAGTAAATACGCATGTGGGAAACACAGCTCAGTCGCTAAGATGACCAAAATCATTAGGCACAATCTTGATCCAACGTGACAACGTGCAACAATGTATTTGTGGCTGTGGCCTCACACTGTGCGTTCAGAGCAGAGCTTGCTGACACGGGGCCCACAGACCCCCCAGTTCTCAGATCGGGGAGGGGTCTGTGAAGCCGGATGAAAGGAAATTCTCCATGTTCCCTAACCTCTATCTGGAACTGAAAGTGTCCTTCAACCAACCACGGCAGAGGTGGCAGTTCCGTGACACTGCTGCCAGTACAAGTCACAGATCTTTCCAGAGCCCCCGACAACTCCGGGGATTCTCAGGGCATCACTTACACCCGCCCCGACTTTGAAATGACAGTTGTTAGGAGGCCTGCGGTAGGTCCTTCGTTTAACGCGTGGGTAACGGTGCCATGTACACCCCCAAGGCTCATACTTGGTCTGGGCTCCTGGGAGAAAGGGCCACAGAGCAGGGCGCGTGCTTCGGTCACAAGCCCCAGCAGGCCCGGCCGGCGACAGGGACCACCAGCTCCTCACCACATATACTCACCTCCTTGTGTATCTTGGTCCTACTTTTTATTTCAGCTACTATCATTCCCACGATGGCGCCCCGGTAGGTGGCGGCGAGGGAAAAGAACTTCTTATTGGAGGTGATATCACGATACCATGAGTCTGGGTACCTGAGGGGGAGGACAAGGTCAGGTGAACACGCTGATGCTGGGCTTCTGGCTGCGGAACCACGGGGGACCCGGGGCCGCTCTGCCGACTGCCCCATGACTGAGAAGGAGCCTGTCTGTCCACCACTCCATCTACACCAAATGGTCTTCTTAAAGCAGGAATCTGTCTAGACGGCACTGGGGATTTCTGACGGGAAAAATGATTTTTCTATCCTCACGTAAGAGATGAGAGGAAAAAAACTCCCAATGACGTTCTCTCCACGAGAGCATGACGTGCAGGGGCAGCTGGAAGAGGTGACCCTCAGACACTTGGGTCATTTCCAAGAATTCTATGAGACCCCTTCAAGACTGGAGGTGTGGGCCAAGTTCACAGCCAAGTGCATCTGGGTTCACTGCACCTCCCAGGTAGCGATGGGGACGAGCCCTCAAGGGCAGAGTGTAGCCAGGGTTGCCGGGGGCTGTTCACAAGACTCCCCACCCGGGGGAGCAGGAAAGAGAACACTTTGTGCAAAGGCCCTGGGAGCAGTAATGAAAAGGCAGACTCAGCCACAGCCAGGAGACACAGTCGGGAGGGCTGATGGGGGTGTACGTTCGTTTTTTAACTTGGGACAGACAGCAGGTAACCCTGAGATGCCTTTCTTGAGACCCAGAGCTGGAAAAGGGTGCCCTACCCTCGCGGTGACATAGCAGAGAGGCTACTGACCACCCACTGGCACGTTCGATGGGACCTGAGCATCGCCCACACCCCTCCCCAGGTCCTCCCCGCACCGTCAACCTCTGACCCCAGAGCGCTCGGCTGGTGTGGCAGCCGGGACACGGAGCTGCCACCACCACGCAGCCCATGGGACTGCAGCTTGCTTCACCGTCATTGGAACCTGAGGCCTCGGGCGCAGGAAGCTGTGAGGAGAGGCAGAGGCTCCAGCCCAGCACGGCTCCACCTGGTGCAGGGTCTGACCCACGCAGGGGACCATGGGGTGAAAGGACGGCACCCCCGGTGACCCCTGAAGCCGCTGCGACCACACCCCGAGAAGGCTGACGCTCGCCCTTCCCCTCCCTCCCCGCGCGCGTGGCCGGTGACACTACCCATCAGAGGGCGGGACTCATGGAAATGCAAGATCTAGTTCGTTTTTAATTTTTAAAAGTTTTTTTTTTTTTTTAAATGATAAATCCTTGTGATGAGAACTGAGGATTTACTGTCGGCACAGCTCCCCGCACAGTGCTCGCTGCGAGTTCACCCCTGGCACTTACCCAGCTCCCAGCTGGGAGCCTGTAAAATACGAAGTTGCACCTATCTCTCCCACCGCAACCGCTGCACGAGCAGTTAGAGGAGCAGGACAGACAGACGGACAGACGAAGCTGCAGCTGCAACCACCTCCCCACAAACCACTGACAACGCCCCGTGACGTGCTGTATGACCTCGCAGGCTTTTATCGTGTACAGGTCTTTAAACAGCAGCAGGATGGGCACAGTGCTGTCTCCTACTCTACTTTTCTCATCTGCCGGCTCATTTGAAAAACAAACACAAAAAAACCCCTCATCGACCAACATACCTCTTCTCTTCCACAGGGTTTTCCCCGGCTGAATACTACAGTACTTGCAGGCCCAGAGCCCGACGTGTGCAGCAGAGGCCTCACGTTACACTTAAGCTGCTTCTCCGTTTTCTGAATCGTCACCGGCAGCTGCGCTCAGCAGCTTTTCGGCTGAAGATTCTCCGTAAAGCCCAGGGCGGAACTCTCCGCACAAGGGACACGGTGAGGTGGAGGGAGCCCGATGGCAGGCAGGGCCCGAGGCCTAGCGACAGGCAACGTGACCCCGGGCCGCCACGGCGCTGCCAGGCCGTCCTGGCCTTCGCAGCAAGTCTTCGTGCGCGTCCCCCTGCCCGCTCCCCACCCCGACCCTCTGCAGCAGGGGGCGGCCGGCACCGCTCGACTTACTCGATGGGGAACCAGTCGCCGCACAGATGCTTCACGGTGTCTATGTCATCGTGGCAGAGGAGGCGCAGGCTGACCTCGCTGAGGGCGCTGGACGGCACCACCTCTGTCATTCACACCTGCAGGGCGGGAGGCAGCGTCAGGAGGGCGGCCGCACCCCTTCACCGGCCAGCCCCACCTGTCACCTGTGAGGCAGCAAGACGGGAAAACTAGTTTCATCCCCCGTGGGCGGACGTCTCCTCGTAACCGCACCGAGCGTTTCCGTCGCTCACAACAGTCCCAGCACAGGTGCCAGTTGCCCCCAGGTTGCAGACCAGGACCCGGAGCGCCCACACCTGCCTGCTTCTCCCTGGTTCCTCTTGCCTGTCACCGCTCCCCCCCCCCCCAACCCCAGCCAGCCGTTGCTGAGTCTCCACCGCGGAGAGCTCAGGGGCTCACACCCGACTTCTCCTGCCCCTGGCCCCTTCTGGGGCTGCATGGCTAGGTTTCCAGGGGAAGTGGCGCTTGCTGGCTGAGCTGTTCCCCACCCCCACCCCACCCCCCATCCCCCGCCCCAGCAGACAAAGACTGGGCAGGAAGAGAGCCCGTGAGACAGGCTGAAGTTCAGATCAGGGGTCATGAGTTGCTAACAACTCTTTTTATTTTTGTATTTTATTTATTTTAAGAAAGTTTTAAGTTTATTTTGAGGGAGAGCTCATGTTCCCGAGCAGGGGAGGGACAGAGAGAAAGGGAGAAAGAGAATCCCGAGTAGGCTCCACACTATCAGCACAGAGCCCGACGCAGGGATCCATCTCAGCACCTGTGAGATCATGACCTGAACCGAAATCAAGAGTCAGACACTTAACCAACCGAGCCATCGAGGTCACCCAGGTGCCCCTATTTATTTTACAAAGGATCTTCCATTCCTATTAAAAAAAAAAAAAAAAAGTTTTGTAAGTAACCTCCACACCCAATGTGACACTTGAACTCACCACCCTGTGATTAAGACCTGAGCTGAGATCAAGAGTCAGATGCTTAACTGACGGAGCTACCCAGGAGCCTTTAAAAAAAAATTTTTTTTAAGTAATCTCCACACCCAACACGGCCCTTGAACTCACAACCCCGAGATGAAGAGTCACATGTGCTCCACTGACTGAGCCAGCCTGGCGCCTTGCAAACAACCCTTTTAAAAGACCAGGAAAGGGGCGCCTGGGTGGCTCAGTCAGTTGAGTGTCTGACTTCGGCTCAGGTCATGATCTTACAGTCCCTGAGTCCGAGCCCCGTGTCGGGCTCTGTGCTGACAGCTCGGAGCCTGGAGCCTGCTTCGGATTGTTGTGTCTCCCTCTCTCTGGCCCTCCTCCACTCACACTCTGTCTCACTCTGTCTCTCTCTCAAAAATAAATAAAACATTAAAAAAATTTTTCTTAAGTCAGGAAAGTGTGTTCAGTCCAGGCTGCTGATGGAGCGGCCTCTTTGTGTCAATTAACAGAAGGTAGGCAGGAAGGCTGGATTCTGACAAAGCGCCTGCATCTCCAGGATTTGCTGACCCCCGGAAAAAGCCTAACCTGCCAACCCAGGTCCAGCAGCCCCACGTGCCCCCAGTGACAGAGCCCGCCCTGTAACCACGAGGTAGAATACACTGACCACTCAGGGTTCTGCCCAAAACGCTGGGCCTGAACTCAGCACACAGGCTTCAGTTTAACGGCACCACGACAGCCAACAAACACGGAATGTGGGGCATCTTACAAGACAACTGGCCTGGTCTCTTCCAGAGATCAGTGTTGTGGAAAGAGAGAGTGTGTGAGGGAGAGAGAGAGAGAGAGAGAGAGAGAGAAGGAAGGAGGGAGGGAGGGAGAGAGGGAAAGAAAGAAAGAAAGAAAGAAAGAAAGAAAGACAGAAAGACAGAAAGAAAGAAAGAAAGAAAGAAAAGAGAGAAAGGGAAGGAACGAAAGTAGACTAAAAAAGACAAGGAGACCCACTACCAAATGCAACGTGTAAACCCCCACTGGGAAAAGAGAACAAATCAAAAGTAACCTGGGGAAATATACACAGGGGCTGGAGAGCAGACAGTATTGCGAAGCTGCTACTGGCTGCCCTGGACATGAAAGGGCGTAACTACGTAGGAAGCCTTGGGAGATGCGCACTGAAATAGGCTGGACAGAGGCATCGTGGGGTGTGAAACGAACTTTAAGTGGTTCGAGAGATTTCACTACTCAGGAGGCAAACATGGACACGGTGCTAGTAACCACGGGACCCGGGTGGTAGATAAGAGACAGTGTGGGAACTTACCGCCCACACATTCCATTCCTCGACGTGTTCCAACTTTTTCATAATAAATGTTGGGGGACGGGACCCCGGAGAGGACTGTCATTCCCTACTGGCCCCAACTGACTCTAGCAACCGTTCTGTGAGTGTGCACCCAGACAGTCCTGGTGATGCTCAAAGGTCTCAGGGACCCAGAAGTTCAGCCCTCGCCACTCAGCCAGCCCAAGTGAGGGCCTGTGACAATGCTTCAAGGTCACCTGCTCCTGTTGCCCTGACATTGTTAGGGCGCGGTTCCCATGAGACTTCAGGCGTTCCTGTGTGGGTCTCCAGGAAGGACATGTCCTAATGTGCGAGCTGCCAGGGCTGATTTCCACTGCCAGGCTTGACCACTGGGATGGTGGGGATGCCGCTCACCCTCTAAGCCCTGGACACATAACCCCAGCACGCTCTGCTCAGCAACATGGGCCCCTCTGAAGGCCGGCCATGGGACCAGGCGCTGCTAAATAGGCCAAGCGCCAGCCAAGGGCTGGTTGAGGGCAGGAGCCCCTCTGGCTGGGAACGGCTGGGGCTGTGGGGTGGTCTGCAGGGCTGCAGGAGGCAGGGGTACTGTGGCCACACTGGGTTCCAACTTTCCAGCACACGCCAAACTCCCAGCGGTGGGGACCATGCCACCCGACGTGTCCCTCTCGGAGCACTGGCTCGAGTTGAAATGAGAGGGGACTTGCTCTCTCCTCCTCCCTCCGTGTCTTCAACCAGTGCCTGCACACTGACCGTGTGGGGTCTGCCTGGGGCCCTCCCGGCAGCACCGGGTGCCCTGACGCAGGGATCTGAGGGGGACGGAATGGGATACCCCCTGGGACAAGGAACGGGTTTGTCCCTGCTTGAGGCCTGGTGGACCCCGATAGGTCGTGGGTCAGGCGGCAGTCAAGGTAGCACCTGCACCTTAGAAACTGGCGTCTACAGCAGGAGCCCTGCTGGAGACCTGTCACTCAGAAGGGGACAGAGCTGGTCCCTGGACACAAGAGCTTGACGGAGCCCCCAAGAGCTAAGCTGACCCAGAAAAAACCCTCCTTCCGGGCAGGGCACGGACAGCCATTTGTGCTGACATAACAAGGGACATGAACCAACACCACAGTTAACCTGGGAGTCCTGCTGGGACGAGGCAGCCCCATCTGTGGGTCGGCATGTATCTGAGTTCTCAGAACCAAACACAAAATGAAACCCAAGCACGGGGCGCCCGGACACCTGGCTAGTTCAGCCGGTAAAGCACACTACCCTTGATCTCAGGGTTGTGAGTTCAAGACTCACACTGGGCATGGAGCCTACTTAAAACAAAACAAACAAAAAAAACACAAACCAATACAGCAACCAAGCAACAAAAAATATCACCAGACTAAGCAAATCTGACCTTCCCACACTGCTTGCTTTTTTTCTTTCTTGGAATGCGCCTTCAGAAACGAAACTCTGTCCAGCCTGATCTCTGGGTCAACAACAGATCCACTGTTTGTTTGGTTCCTAAACAGTGGGGCTGTTCCAGTGCTCTGCTCGTCCGTGGCCGTCCGCTCCAACCCGTCCTCAATGGTATCCAGGATGCGGCCTGTGGCCCAGAACGTTCCAGTGTGACACCAGGAACCTCATGCCTCTCAACTAGCCAGCTACCTCTTGGGAAATGGACCGGTCAACCGAAAGTGTCAAATCCTGAGTTTTATGAGTCATCCCCGTCCAAAATATAGACTAGCGGTCACTGGATAGGCTGTGGTTCCCCAGTCATCCCAAGCAAAGGGCCATTTTGTCCCAAAGAACCTGAGTGTACGGGCTTGAGGGGTCCGCCCACCAACGGCAGGATGGACCCCCGCAGTCACAGTCGGGTACAAACTGCCACTCCCCTGCAGGTTTCTGTACAACCCGCAAAGCAAGGGTAACTCTCCCTTGTCCCACAAAAGGATGGATTCGGACATTGAGCATGGACTTGTCTCTGGCTTGGCCTTAGCCAGCCAGTCTGAGTCGCCTCTAAAATAGAGAGGGTGAGGCCCCACAGGGCAGTGCTGACGCTGGAACGAGCCGCTGACGCCAAAGGGCTGGGAGCTGAAGAGGAAGAGCCCATTAACGTGAGCTGCTGGTGACCACCAGCCGCTAACCAGCACCGTCTGGCCGGTCCAGAGACACCCTTGAACTTTATTGAACATCAATCCTGGTTCAGGGCTGGAGGCACCAAACCAGTTCAGGATCACCTGAACTGGAAAGAGGCTTTCACCTGCTGACCCCCCATTCCCCTTAGCTGGATTCTGAATCCATGCAGTATACCTGTGACACTTAATTTTTCTTAATGTTATATGTTTATTTATTTTTGAGAGAGAGAAGGGGGGAGGGGCAGAAAGAGAGAGAGAGAGAGAGAGAGAGAGAGAGAGAGAGAGAGAGACGCAGAAACTTAAGCAGGCTCCCGGCTCCGAGCTGTCAGCACAGAGCCTGACACAGGGCTCGAACCCACAAACCGCGAGATCACGACCTGAGCCGAAGTTGGACACTTAACCAAATGAGCCACCCAGGTGCCCCTACCTCTGACACTTCAAAAAAACAAAATTCTCCGGCACAACACACAACACACACACACACACACACACACACACACACACACAGTCTCTAAAACAGCAACTGAAGACGCCATTAACCTTGTAAGGTATAAGAATAGTGTTGTACAGAAAATGTCTATATTCATGTTTTAAATTTTTTAAATACTTATTTATTTTTGAGAAAGAAAGAGACAGAGCACAGTGGGGGAGGGGCAGAGAGAGACACACACACATACAGAATCCGAAGCAGGCTCTAGGCTCTGAGCTGTCAGCACAGAGCCCGACACGGGGCTCGAACTCACGAATTGTGAGATCATGACCTGAGCCGAAGTTGGACACTTAACTGACTGAGCCGCCCAGGCCTCCCGAGAATGTCCATATCCTCTAAGAGATGCATACTGGATATGCAGAGGCAAAACGACAGAATATCCTGTAACTTAATTTAGTTGGAGCAAAGTTAGGGTTAGGGCTAAATGTTAGTAACCATCCAATTGGATGAGAGTACGTGATGGGACTGTTTGAAAATGTTCCTAATTGAGTAAACGACTTTCCCACAGAGGCGGAGTGTCAGATATAGATGGCAGGTGTGCCAGGCGACGGATTTAAACGCCTCTGGCGCCTGGAAAAGCAGCACCACACCCCGCAGCGACGCCCGCCACCTCTGTGCACCTCCTCCCCCGAAGAGCGAGTTCTCTCAAACCAGGGCTGGTTCACTGACCCACACTCTGGATCCCAGGTGGGTGTGGCGGCCGGTCCAGAGGGTTATGGGCTCAGTGAATACTGCCGAGGACCCGAGTTAACCAGCCCTCAAACTCCTCTGATGTTTTAAAGAGCGACAGGACACTCACCATGTAGTCCTAGGACACAGGGCACTGTTTTAGGAGCTGGCTTGAAGCTGCCCAAGATGCTATGCATGTGCCACAGGGTCAGTTCAGGGCAACTCCTTCCCCTTCCGGCCAAGAAAACTGGGAAGTGCAGGAAGCCCTGGCCAAAACCCGGAGCCTCTGAGTCACAGGTCAACAGCCCCACATCATCCAAGGCCAACGACAAGCCTTGTCCCTCAGTGCAGTCTTTCCAGAGAAGGCTCCTGAGACGAGGGGCACCCCCCTCTCCCTGCTGCAACAATCTCAGGGGAAAATCCTGGCGGACAAACCCCAACACGTCACCAGCTGCCAATCCAAGTGGCCAAACAGGATCATCTATAAACATCAACACCCCAACAAGGACACAAATTGCCCTAAATTGAGCAAAGGAGGGAGGGTGAGTGGGAGTCCAGTATGGACTCACCGAAAACAGCCCTAAAGTGGAAGCAACCCAAACATCAGTCAATGGATGACCACATCAATAAAATGTGGTCTGTCCACACACTGGACATTTATACTGACCCCGGCTACGACAGGGATGAACACTGAAGACATGATGCCGAGCAGAAGCCAGACACAAAAGGCCACCTATCTTAGGATTCCAGTTACAAGAAATGTCTAGAACAGGCAAATCCAGAGAGACGGGAAGTAGAAGTGTGGTTGCAGAGGCTGGCAGCACTGGAGGGTGGCGGCTACGGGGATGCGATTTCTTTAGGGAGCGGTGAAAATGTCCTGAGGCCGAACGTGGTGACGGATACACAGCTCTGTGAGCACACTGTAGACACTGAACGGCACTCTCTCAGCAGGTGGAGCGGACAGCATGTGGATGAGATCTCAATCAAGCTGTTCAAAACAAAACCGAACTAATCCTGACAGGGAATGCTAGAGTCTTTCTGAAGGCAGTCACAGTAGATTCTGGAGGCCATCAGAAGCTTTCCAGCCTGCAAGTCAAACTGCAGGGACCCACACCAGTGCCCACTGGAGGGGGCGAGGGGGGACCCAGACCTTGCCACCGTCTGTGCCAGCCCGGTAGGGTGCGGACCCCTGGGAAGACAGAGCTGAAGACCAGGGAGCCCGGCAGGAGATACAGACTTAGAGACGGGGAAGAACTGCCAGTGCGCCAAGGCCAACCTGGTAGCTTACCCCCGACGTGGGCCAATCCTAATTAGTTCACACTGGAAGGAAAAAAAGTCGGTCACTGTGCAAGAAGCGATCACAGGAAGCTACTGAGTCTCAGCCAAGAATATCTGTGCTGTCTGTGAGTTTTCACAGGGTAGCAGCTTAAATGCTTTTGAGAAAGGAAACATCGCACTCACACCCCATCCCACCCCCCAGTGAGAAATCAACACAAACCACAAATCACCAGATGAATCTAAAAATCAACCTTCAGCTCCAACATTTGGCCTGTGCCAGGAAAGTTCACGTCCTCCTCTTTCCAGGAACAGCTCTCTAGACAGTTCATCTGGTGCTGGATGGGCTCGAGCCAGCCCGAAACGGGGTGCCGTGACTGCCTGCCCTCACTGCCCTTGGCAGAGCCCCAGGGATCTCACTGGCCGCGCCCCACTGTGCTCTTGGTCCCCGGCAAACGTGCTCTGAGCTCCCACGGAAAGGAGGTGCGGGACAGGATGCAGTCGGCACGCTCCCACCAGACCCTCCAGCACAGCGAACGGAATGAGCAGAGCAAGCGGCAGCCAGCAGCCAGCAATCAGGGTCCGGATGGCCACAGCCAGGAAGCCAGGCCTCAACTTGTCAGGTTGCCTGAGGCTGGGGAGCTGGGAGGCTGGGGGCGGGGCACTTCCTGAGGGGACAGGATGTGGTCTTTCTAGGTGGCGGTGGTGGTTACACACACAGATGCGCGTACATACACACACGCTGAAACTCATCAGGTGCATTCTGTCGTGTGTGTACTGAACTTCGATAGAACTGATTTTATTTTTAAAACATTTTTTAATGTTTATTTATTTTTGAGACAGAGACAGAGCATGAGCAGGGAAGGGGCAGAGAGAGAGGGAGACACAGAATGTGAAGCAGGCTCCAAGCTCTGAGCTGTCAGCACAGAGCCCGACGCGGGGCTCGAACTCGCGAACCGTGAGATCATGACGTCCGAAGTCGGACGCTTAACCGACCGAGCCACCCAGGAGCCCCCGATAGAACTGATTTTAAAAGATTTTTTAAAAACCCCCTACCGTGAGGCCTGATAGCAAAGGATGACATCCACAATACACGAGCATCTCTCATATCCTGGGATTGGTCAATCTTTCCCTAGTACCCTTGGGACAACAAGGCTCTTGACCAAAGTGGCAGGATTTGTTCCCGGTCTGACTTTCAAGAAAACCACTGGGCTCCAAGATACACACCTATTTGGGGATTCTCATGTCCCTGTTAAAAGTACTTCCATGTTTTCATAAGCCTTCATCTAAAAATAGAAAGTCACTTTCAACTAGGGGAAAATGCAGCATTTATAGTGCCTAGTGTGTCCCAGCCCAACTGACAGCGGGTGGAGAAAAGGACAGGAAGGCAGCGAAAGGGAGAACGCGGCTCACGTTGTCTGACAGGAAGGAACGGAGTCAGAGGACGAGCGTAGAGATGGCAGCGGTGCATGCGAGATGCTGGGGTGGCAAGTGGATGATTCACAGACAGAGAGCAGGACAGGGAACCCATCTCTGGCGCCTGAAGGAACCCCCACTTATTCTTCCAGAACCTTCCACCATGTGCCAGTCTCCTATTGCTATGGGCTACTCTTAGTGCTTATGGAACAAGGATCCTGGTGATTCACTAGAGAACAGGGGCCCACGGGTGAAGCCAGAGCAGAGGCCCCCGAACTGGGCCTCCATCTAAGCCCTGGGATGCTGGTGGATGTGACACTGAAGCCGCAGACACAAAGGCCACATTTCAGCACGTCTCCCTACAAGACATAGGCACATCTACACTACAACAGCAGGGACCCCTTATACAAGGAACCCAAAGTTCGCTTGGATTGTGAAGCTAAAACATGAAGCTGCGAAGGTCCAGGCTTGTATGACGATTCTTGTCCAGGTTTCCGGGGTCTGCATTCTGCCCCTGACCTCTGGGGGGCAGGGTGGCTGAGTGGAGCAACTCAGGGAGGGACAGAAACCAGATTCTCCAAGATGCAAATGAAGGGCCTGCCTGCTCACCTGCTCTGTCCTTTCTCGGTCCCTGACCACATCCTCAGGAGGCTGTCTGCAAACCCTGTCCTCCTTCTCTGCTGAAATGACCTCCCTGGTCCCTGTATGAAAGGCCACTTTTCCCTGAGGACTCCCAGGTTGTAGGAGAGGGTGGTGTCTGGACACCTGGGCACTGCCTCTGAGTGCTCAGCCAGAGGACAGAGTGAAAGTGGAGGAAAGGCCACCAAGATGTCCCCAACGTCCGCCGGGGCACTTTCCATCTCCCTTCCACTGCCAAGTGCTGGGAACTCAGAACCTGCAGGCTGAGAACGAACTGTTCCACTTCCCAGAGGGGTTCCAGGCCATCACGAGGTCCACAGGGCACTCCACTCCCGCTCCAGGCAAGGAGGCCGGGACAACCCTATTTCTGGATGCCCCTTCCCTCGTGCCCCAATGCCCCAGGTCCACAGGGCTTCGGCCTTCTTCAGAGGCACTGCCTCTTGGTCTCACACAAGCCACATTCAACTTGTAAAAACCATCCCATTCTCTTAATGCCTTGGCAGGTACTCTGGCCTCTCCCCTTGCCCTTAGCCGGATATTCGGGCCAGCCATGACCACACTGCACCCATTAGCACTCCTAGAACCTTCCCTTCCTTCTCTTCTTTTACTCCCACTGGTTCAAAAGGGTCCTTCCTCCTTGCCGAGGCTAGACCACCCTCCACTTATGCTCTGGATGCTATGCCCTGTGCTCTCAGACCCTGCAAGGAGGCTGGGGTCACTGTGACCCCAAGACAGCTGTCCTGTATGTGCCTCTGCTTTCTTACCTGCAGCTGGGAAGATGAAATGAGACGGCCCCTTCCCAAGGGCCACCCCACATTCCTGTCCCCAGCCCAGCTCCACATCCCCTCCCGCCCCGCCCATCCACCCCCTACTCTGGGGACTGTGTGTACCTGCTCTTGGACAGGCCTTCCTGCCACCAGCTTCCCTTCAACATAACGCGCGCCGCCACATTCCTGCTTTATTCCTGACCGTCTCAGGCCGGCTTCTACCCCAGCACATGCGCACAGGGCACCGGCAGCTCCCCCTCTCTGGAAGCCAGCAGCCTCCTCGAGAATCTCCTCCCTAAACCCTCTAAAGCTCACGACTTCGTCCATCCCTTTTCTGAACCCTCAGTCCGTCACCCACGACGAAGTACCACCATGGCCTTTCCTGGAACTCCAGGCGTCTTCTCAAGTGAGGCTTGAGGGAAGATTAGCACAAGCTCGCCCACAGTGCGAGTGTTAGACACAGGGCCCTCAGGAATGTGAAATTCTGCAGACGCCAGGGTTATAGGCTTGAAAAACCCAACAGTAATGAGCTAACCTCTCGCCTTTAGGATGGGTAGGGGGACAGAAACTAAGGCAGGGATGGATTCAGGACCCTGCCTTGCAGCACAGCAGTAAAATGGGCTACAGGGTTCAAAGGAGCCCCAAGGGGCACAGGGAGCACTCTTCACAGCCCGGCTGTTCACACGGGCAGCTGCTCCGGCAGGCTGGGCTCCTCCCAAAACCTCGGTGCAGGAGCAACATGAATAATTTACAAGGGGACGCAAACAGGCACCTGGCGTTCCGGTTCCAAACAGCCGCCCTCTGAGAACCCACCTCCTCACGCTGAGGGGAGCCCGCAACTCTCATATACAATTTTCTCCAAACGCAAACTGGTGATACTGGAGGATTCCACTTGTAGGACATTCTAAAACCAGCTAAAGGAATCGATGGTGACAGAAATCAGAAAGTGGATGGGATGGGGGAACTGAGAAGGGGCAGAAGGCAACTAGCTGGGGGGATGGTGATGTTCTGTGCCTCCTTCAACTACGTCAAACCCATGGCTCTGCTTAAGATCTGGGCAGGGGGCGGGGTGCGTGGGTGGCTCAGTCGGTTAAGCATCCGACTTCGGCTCAGGTCACAATCTCACGGTTCATGAGTTCGAGCCCCACATCGGGCTGTGTGCTGACAGCTGGGAGCCTAGAGCCTGCCTTGGATTCGGTGTCTCCCCCTCTCTCTGCCCCTCCCCTGCTTGCAGGCGCACGCTCTCTCTCAAAAATAAACATTAAAAAGAAAAAAAGATCTGGGCAGGGGGCTACACATTAATTATAAGCTAATGGTAAACATTACAGTCAGGTGCCAAGTTCTCAGCCAGGGGCCAGAGAACTTGGGGTACAGGCACTTGACAGCTGGGACCTCCTCCAGATTCTCAAGGATGAGAAAGCAAAAACAAAAGCCTCTGTCAAGTTCAGAGGACCTCTTGCATTTTGGAGCTTTGCTCTTTAGTTTTACTTTGTGCCTCAAGACAACATAGATCTTATTTTGTCTTAAATTTATTTTTCCATTTTGTTTTCCCTCATGTCCAGATGTGGAGGGCATACGCTCAGACCACCCAAGCCCCTTGGGAAGGCTACGTTGCTCAAGACAGTCGGAGAGAACCCTCTGGCTGTTCCAAGGGCCTGCATCACAGCAGTCGGGCCAGCGAACGTCCACAAAGGTGGCAGACAGGCAGCCGAAGGACTATTTGCCTTTTGTGTCCCTACTTGGTCAGTGTCAAATCCGGAGAACAAAAGCCCAGATCTAGGGTGAGACAATGATGAAGAGGAATATCAGACAAGACTGTGAGCTGGGAGAAAAGGGGACACCGGAACAGGGGGCCAGAGATGTGGAGCCATGAGCAGACCCCATGGTCGCCTCGCGGGAAAGCTCCAGATGTGTTTCATCTTCCCAGAACGGAAAATGAGCGTGGAGATGAGCCTCTGCTGCCAGCTCGCATGTTCTCCAAGACCGAGCTCAAGGCTGGTGACAGCAGGGCCAAAGGATGGCCTGGTAAAGAAGTGCTTCTGCCCCAAGGCTTTTTCAGCTGGGACCACAATAAGAGGCCGCCTGACAAGGCGCACCCAGAGTGTAATTCCCAGTTCTGATCCAGGGAGTGGTCAACTAGTTTGGTTTAACAACAAAAACACCTGTAAATACCACATTTGGGGGGAGAGGGAAAATCAAAGGGTAACATATTTAAGAACGTATTTAATCTACGTTTTTTTGTTTTTTAAGTTCACTGATTTTGAGAGAGACAGAGCATGAGCAGGGGGCGGGGGAGAGCGGGGGCAGAGAGGGGGGGGGGAAGAATCGCAAGCAGGCTCAGTGCTGTCTGCGCAGAGCCTGACACGGGGCTTGAACTCACAAAACTGAGATCGTAACCTGAGCCAAAATCAAGAGTCAGATGCTTAATGGACTGAGCCACCCAGACGCCCCCTAATCTGCATTCTTGACTATCACCCAAGACTGGACCCGGTCTAGGGCTCAAACCCAACCAAGAGTGTTCTCCCGCAGGCCACCAGCAACTCTCAATTCTCGACACTGCCAGGGGCAGTGGTGACACAGACCCAGGTGGTAGCTATTCACTCTGAAAGGAAAAAGTACTCCGATGGGGGAGTCAGGTATCAGTAACCCTGCCCGCCCCCCTCCCCACTGCCCCCAGCAAGCCAGGCCTCCCTGCCTCCCTTCAGCATTTCCACCTCTGCTGGGTTTTGTTGTTGTACGGGGGTTTTTAATCTCCGCTTCTCTGGCTTTGAGTCTAGGATCCTCCAGAATCAAAGAGACGTTAATTATGAAAGTGGGTCAAATTTGGTATAAGTTAACACTTGATCATGAGGTTAACTTATTATTTTTTAAAAGTAATTCGACCTCCTGTCAGCATTTGCCTCTGGAATTGTGGCAGACGTCTGTGTTCCACATCACTCATTTCTGCATTACTTGAGCTTTTTTTTTTTTTTTTAAATGAGCTTGAACTATTTTTATTTTCAGAAAAAAAAACAACTGTCAGATGGTATGTGAAAATCATGAATATGCTTTTATTAAAATTATCTCATGGGCTTTTTTTTAATTAGCAACAACTGGGAAGTTTTTCAGTGTCTCTTCAAATTATAAGTCGAATGGTTACCCATTTTGCTCCAAAATACTATCTCTTAGTGCCAACTTTTAAACCCTAGATCCTCGAAATAGCAGGGCATTTTGTGCACCGATACCAAGAACAAATGTTCTAAACACAGACTCAAAGTTGTAATGGAGCAGAGAAGGTAGTTGTGGATGAGGATGCCCAACAGAATTATAAACATATTTTAAAAAGCACACCTGTAATTATTAAAAAACAATTTTAGTAGCTATATAAAATCCAAATAAAGAAATTATAAGTTTTAGATGACCATTTTTTAAAAAGGTTAAAAAAAGAAAAAAAAAAAAAAAACATTCCCAGAGCACTGACTGGCTGGCTCAGTCAGTGGAGTGTGCAGCTCTTGATCTCAGGGTCATGAGTTCGAATCCCACGTTGGGCATGGAGCTTACTTAAAATAAGATGAAAATAAAAGAATAAAAACATTCCCCTTTTCTTGAGGGAAGGAAATGCTCTTATAAACCTTTTTGTTTTACTAAGAACACATGTTCACAGTAAAGAAATTCACGTGCCATGTAAAGCACAACTAAGAATCCCCTATATACCCCGTGGTTTCTGATGTTTCCTACAAGATAATGATTCTCCCCCTCCCCCCAACGGAAAGGGCTTGGCTGGTAAGGGACCAAGGGGCCTTTTGGGGCCCTATGTACACAGGTACATTTATGCCGTGACCATTTATCAAGCAGTGTGCTTTTCTGCAGACACTCGTCAACGAAGGTGTTAAAAATGGGAGGCCAGAGGAGAAACCAAGGACTGTAATGTGAAACTAAGAATAGAACCGGCAGGGGCTCTCTGACCAGCAAGCCCTGCCAAAGAGTTCAAAAGAAAGTCAGGAGTGGCTCCAAAAAGAAACAAGTCTGAAAGAAGTATCCAACAGCCCTCCCATGAACACAACAGAAAAGATGTAAATACTGCTGCATTAACATATTCCAGTTAAGAATTCTTTCGAGTACCTAAAAGACAATTACCCACAGGCTATTTTATATAATGAAACTGCTTTCTTTTTGGTTATTTTCAAGATGGGCTCAAATTCCAATATGCTGCTGCCCAAATAGATCACGTTTCAGGAATTCAGGAAATAAAAAAGAGGGACAGGATTTGATTTTTAACAACAGTAACTATTCGACAAGAAATAGAACCGGTAGAATTTCTTTTTGTAACGTGGTTTGTTGCAGATGACAAAATACTTTTCTCTGGTCTTCCTGTGGAAGCAGAGGGAACAAAGACTTCCTCAGACCGTTGTACTGTGTCCCCTTCCACAGCCACCTCCTCTGCTTCCCTACAACTGTGAATCTGTGTTTACAAGGTTTATTTCTCGCATCAGTACACAAAATGCCACACTATTCTGAGGCCACGGGGTTAAAAGCTGGCACTAAGAGTCCATTTTGGGGCAAAATGGGTAATCATTCTTACAAGTTGAGGAGACATTTAAAAGTCTCTGCGCTGTCACATTCACAGTGGCTTCCCCCCCCCCCCCCGCCCCCCACCGGCCACATGGGCCCTGCCGGAGCTGGAAGTCAGTCTCAGGTGAAGACATGAGGAATCTGAGATGCTGACAGGATGCAACCAGGGACTGGTCCCCACTCGCTGTTACTCCTTCTCTACCTGACCATCTATCTCAGCTCAGTGCTGTGGCCAGCTCGGGTGACTGTGCATGCCGGCCAGCCTTTTCGGCACGCAGGCTCCATCGGGCACCGGTTCGATGGTTGACCTGGACCCCAAACCACTTCATGCAGAAAGCCCTGCCTCCGTGTTCACACTTCCTTCCTATCATTCCACAAGCACTGAGCAGACGCCTTAAGGTTCATACCAGAATGCTAACTACCGTATGCTCGCTGGGGTTCCCAATGCGTGGGTCTCTCTTTAATCAGCAGTGTGAGATAGCTGGGCTTCAGCTAATCCTGAACTGGCCTGCCAGCCAGCTCCTATCAAAAGTCACGCTAATAAAGGATGAGATTTAGGGAAGGAGGCCCGATCCTGGCATTATCAAAGACACTTACAGACATTTGCTGGGGGGGAAAAAATCAGCATTTAAGCTTAGCCAGAAAGAAGTCCAGCATCACTTTGCAGATTGAAAGCAACGTGCATGGATGTAAGCAAGACCAGCTTTGACACTTCGATCGCCCAAGCTCACTTTCTGGAAACAAGGGATGGACATCGAAAAATCACGAGGGCTTTGTGGATTCCTTCTAGAAACAGATGTCGAGGGAAGATAGTGGAGGTAAAACGTAAACATGGAGCCACCACTTCAGAGAAGACACTGCTCGGAGGCAGCCAGCTTTCTATCCAGGTAGAACTGTCACCAAGAGCCGAGACCTCTGGGCTATCTCAGCACTGCAAAAGCACGTGCCACCCTAAATGCAGAGCTCTGAGGACTCTGAGCTGTGTCACCAGCAGCGGCTGCACCGTCAGCGTTCTGGGTCCCTCTAAACACACCTCAGGGTGCCAGAAACCAAAATGCTGCTAATGGTACACTGAGGCTCAGGCAGTCTCAGGGCCGAGTCCCCAGGGAGCAGTGAGAGCATCACCTCGTAGGTATCTTTTATCTCTCAAATCTCCTAGCATCCAGGAATTTTTTTACATCCCAGCAGAAGGCATGCTGTCGCTAAGTAACTTCAGGTCAGATCTGAAGTCTGCGAGTGGGTCTGGTTGACGTAAACAGGTGACAAAGTCACCGCAACTTATAACCAGAAGAGGTAAAGGCTACAAACAGACCTTTTAAAAACACGTCAGTACTTTTTAGCAGTGCCTGGGTGGCTGAGTCAGTTGAACATCCGACTCTTGATTTCGGCTCAGGTCAGGATCCCAGGGTTGTGGGATCAGGCTCTGTGTCAGGCTCCGTACTGAGTGTGAAGCCTGCTTGGGATTTTCTTTCTGTCTCTCTGTCCCTCTGTCCTTCTGCTCCTCTCCCCGCTCATGTGCTCTCTCTCAAAAATAAATAAACTTAAAACAAAACGTGTCTACACTTTTTATTCTGGCCTGTTAACACTACACCACGCCTAGACTTAGTTTTGTACAAGTTTTAACAGTCTACATAGAATCCCACGGTGTCTGCAAGCTCAGGGGGATGGAGTTGTAGCAAACTATGGCCCGACGAGGAGGCCGCTCAGGCACGCTGCGTTTTCAAGGGCCGATCTGCACACTGATTCTAAACAAGATCCCTAAACAAGGTGAGTGAAGACCTATGTGCACTGCCATGACTGATCTGTCCATCTGGAAAGATGACCCTTGAGTTTCGCCACCTGTGAATTTCGTCTAGTGTGTAATCCCTTCTCTTCTAAACTTAAAGCAATTCAGAGACTTTCATGAGAGAATATGTTTTTGCTCCAGCCCCTTTTAGTTCAATGTTGCTCAGAACTCCCCTTCTTCATGCCTCACGGGGCAAACAAATAACTTCTCACACTTATCTCTACATCACAAGATGCCACAGGGATTGTGGTATTTCTGTAGATGACCCGGAGTCACAGAACTTTCCTGGATCAGTTAATCATTAACTAGAAGTTTTCTGCCTTCAGCCCTCTGGTGAGACTTCTGCAACCAGCAATGTTCTCTCCAGTTCTGAGGCTCCAATTAACCACCACCTGGGGACACAGGGAGCTACTGTGTGGGGCTGCTATCCTTCCATCAGGACCACTGACTAACAAAATCTTATGGCTCAGGACTTGGCAGAATTTAACAGATCGATGAAGCCGCCAATGCCCACGTTTATTGCAGAGTACCTCCGGGTCCTGGGCTCTGTCACCCGCGGGGCACACAGATACGTGTGTGCTGTCAGTGGTCCAGAGAAGGCTCACAGCCTCCCTCACAATTTTCCCACCGGGCCACATCACAGGGGCTACAGACCCCCACCCTTCCTTGAGAAGTGCCCGATCTGGCGGAGAAGGTCGGAGCTGTCCTACTATCTGCGTGCCGGTCTGTAAGCTACCAAAAACGAAAGAAATGGATTTGTCTTAAAAACAAAAGGTACAGCTGAGGACGAAAGAGTCGGGAGATGAGGAAGACAGAGCCCCAGGCTTTCAAGAGTTCACAGGAGGGCAAACAAGTCAGCAAAAAACTACAATCCGTGCAACAAGTACCAAAGCGAAGGTAGGGCAGGCCAGGCGGCGGCAAACCGCCGAAATGTGAAAAGGCCAGGCCCTTCACCAGGAGGGAGACCCGGCGGGTCTGACCTCTGGTCCCAAATTTCCCCACGAACTCGTCCAGGGCCCTGGCCCGGAGGCGCCCCGGGAAGGGGTGCTGGGGGCACGCGGGGAAGCGCGCCGGGCACTCTACAGGCCCTCTTTACCCCGGGCCGGCGCGAGCCCCGCGGGCCCCTCGGCACCCCGCGGACACGCCTGGGCACCCAGTGGTGTGGGCCGCGCGCGCCCCGGCCGTCCCATGCCCCGCCACAGCCGACTCGCGTCCCCACCTCCCCCAGCCGGCTCCCCAACTCCCCCGCCCGCCCGGTGCGCGCTGCCCCTTCCCCCCTCACGACCCCAACCCCCGGCCGGGCCCAGCGCTCCCACCGCAGACCCGAGCCGGGGGACCTCACCTCTGGCAGGAGCCGGCGGCAGCGGACGCCGTCGTGGGGCTCAGCGCATCCTGGGGTCACAGGCAGCCGAAAAGTGAGGCCGCGCGAAGCCCACAACGAGTTATGTAACCGGCAGGGGCCGCAAGCCCGGACGGAGGCGGCGGCCCGCGGCACTTCCGCCTCCCGCGCCCGGCCGGCGACGCAGGCCGGAAGCCCATTGGCCACCGGCCCCCACGTGGGGGCGCCTCTGCCCGACGCCGCAGCTGCCCGAAGCCGCCGCCGCCATCTTAGGAGCTGGCAGCCTTCCCGTGAGGCCCGGCGGCCGGCGCAGGCGCAGACGAGCCGGATTCCGACCCGGGCGCCTGTGAGCTGGCTGGAATGGTGCAACGCGAGTGGGAGCCCACCGGCTCGGACCTTTTAGGGCCGACTGAGCACCCCGCGCGCACATACCCGGGCTCCGGAGACCAGGATTGCCCTCTGCCCTGCAGTCCTGGGCTAACGCTCCCTCGGCTGGGCTTGGGGCTCGGGCTTTTCCGCGTCGAGCCGGGGAAGCGTGGGTGACGACCTGGCCGGCGGGCAGCAGCTTCCTGCCGGGCGACACGGCCTGCAGCCAGTCCGTCTCTTCACAAAGGTTGTTGTTGAGAACTGTCGCCGTGCCAATGGGCAGGGGTCGGTCGCACTCAAGGGACCGGAGGCTCTGTATCACAAGATCGAACTCAAGTTCTATTCCTAGGGAACCCGTGCCGAGCAAAATCTTACAGTAATTTTAAGTCAGGTATTTATTCTTTGCCTTCAAGTAAAAATGGTCCACACAGCCAAAGGATGAAATAAGAAGGATGTGCTTAAAGCCAAAGGCTAAAATGATTCACCCTAAAAGAATTTAATTTATATCCAAATGAATAAACGTTATGACAGATTAAAAGTCTAAATAAAAGTAACACTATCTTAGAAAAAAGTTAAAAGCATATTCTTTTAACATTTTGAAAAGCAAAAGGTATCTAAAGTTTTAAAGGTAATTGGTATAAATAGATCAAGAGTAGTAGAACAATGCAATGTAAAACAACAAGGAATAATCCGTTGTCGACATAATATGCGTAGTGTCTGGTAGAATCTTGACTTATGTAAAGCAACCTTATATTTCCTTTTTTTAACGTTTATTTATTTTTGAGACAAAGCGCGAGCAGGGGAAAGGCAGAGAGAGAGACACAGAATCTGAGGCTCCAGGCTCTGAGCTGACAGCACAGAGCCTGGGGCCGGGCTCAAACTCACAAGCCACGAGATCATGAGATCACGACCCGTGCCAAAGTTGGATGCTTAACCCAGGCGCCCCTAAAAACACTCTCTAAACACAAATGAGAAAGTAACTATTTTCCTAAGGCTTACTATTTGCCAAACACTGTGCTAAGCTTCTAACACAGGATCTCTTTTATTCTCGGGACAAGGATACCACCTATTGCTACAAGGGTTATGCAAGGTAGTTGTCCTCTGAACAAAAACATTCCACCCTCCAACTGGTCCCTAATTGGTTTAATGATTTAAGCTCGGCCCCTTCTCTCCTGGCTCAGTGATTTGGGTAGTGTGGTTATCTGTCTCCTCTAGTTCTTTTTCACCAGGAGCGGTTATCTGTCTGAGAATCCAGTCTGTTCTCCCTTGGGCTGCAAGGCCTCTTCGGGTGTACTGTTTTCTCTTGCCTCCGCGTGGCTCTTTTCACCCCCTAGCCATGGATCAAGCGGAGAGATTTCTAGAGGCACTACCCTTGAGGAGAGCCAGCTACTCCTGTAGATTAGCCACATTCCAAGCTGCCAAGCACAGGCAGTGCTCCAGGGAGTACATGAAGGGAAACCCTCAATTCCTGCTTCCTCTGCTCCAGAACTCTTTTCCAGCCTTGGAGATAGGAGGTAATCAGGCTTCTCTGGGCCAGAGTGAGCAGCAAAGTACCATCTACGTGGGCTGGCTCTGCCCTCCCCGAGCCCTGGCTTCATCACTCTAATTTTGGAAGTAATACATACTTATTGTTCTATGAATCTCCAAGGTCAAGGTCTCTCCAGAAATCAAGGCATTTAAATTTTCACCTCTCCCCTCTGGTCCCCAGGCTGTCATCTGGCACATAGAGGAACAAAGTTGGGTATTACTCTCTTACACCAATCCTGAGTGATACTACCTACGTAGGGCCTTATTTGCTACTCAAATGGACTAGGGTTGGGGAGGGGGATAGCAGAGGCCGGCGATCAGGTTTCCCCAGCAATACACACACATTCAGGTTATAAACAGTATTACTATTGCAACTAACAACTTTGTACAGAAACATGCACACACTGCAGATTATTTCTTTTCTTTATTGTTTTTGTTTAGAGAGAGAGAGAATGAGCCAGAAAGAGGGGCAGAGAGAGAGAGAGAGAGAGAGAGAGAGAGAGTGAATCCCAAGCCCACTCCATGCTCAGTGCAGAACTCGACATGTGGCTCCATCCCATGACCCTAGGATCATGACCAGAGCCAAAATCAAGAATCAAATGCTCAACTAACTGAGCCACCCAGGTGCCCCATTTTATTTATTTAGGAAAAATTCCTAGAACATTGGTTAAAATTATTTAAGTTTATGTATTTATTTTGAGAGAGACAGAGGCAGTGCAAGTGGGGAAGGGGCAGAGAGAAAGAGGGAGACAGAGAATCCCAAGCAGGCGTCACATTCACAGTGGGGCTTGAACCCACAAAACTGTTGAGATCGTGACCTGAGCTGAAACCAAGAGACGCTTAACTGATTGAGCCACCCAGGCACCCCAAACTTATTTTTAACTGGCCACATTTCAATTTGGAAACAAACTCCTGCCAGAACAGTTTTACTGGTTTATTCTGACACCAAGCCTGAGAACGCTCCTGTCCCACACAGCATCACCAACATGGGGTATTATCATTCCTTACCTCTCTGCATCTAAGTGATAAGATCTCATTTTAATGTGTATTTCTTAGTAAGTGTGATCACTTTCTCCTATTTTTATTAACCATTTATATCTCTTTATCTGATTTTCACTAATGTGTCCAACATGTGGTTTTGGTTTTGGTTTAACAGGGGGATGGGCGATCTTCTGACATAAAACATTTGTTTGAGAAGTATGCGTGCCATGCCCATGGTACATTCTCAGAAGCACAAACCAAAGGAGATATGGTGACAAGTAGGTTTCCCTCTCTCTGACTCTGAGTGCCAGGGTCTCGTTCTCCATTTATATCATCAGTGTACCCTAAGACTGGGATTACGGCTCGGATTCACAAAGACTGAGGCTGAAGCCAAATGCTGGTCCCCCTGTTCATGGTTAAGGGTCACTGGAGTACTCCTATCCCCACTCCAGACACCAATTCCTCTGTAGTATTCCTGGGAAGCTACGTTGCGAATCAGAACGTTCTTGGTAAACAGGGTATACAAGAACGGAAACAGAGTCTTAAGGGAGATCTTGTCTAGTGTAGGAATGTTTGCCCCACACGTTCGACGTTCCTTTGTCTGAGCAATGCCAGAGGGTGCCAGACTCTTGCTGACTCTTCTTCCACTTGATTCCACTCTGACTAGACCCCTCTGTAAATACATCCCTTTTCAGACCCTTAAATCAGAACTTGATTAACTTTCCAGGTTTTGCTTGAGGTTACTTTTTTTTTGTACAGAAATGTGATTTCATTTCCATTTTCTCAGTGTAATTCTCAAAGTTCAGCCTTAATTCTCCTTCTTCCAAGCTCCCGGGAAACACATCACTACAGGAAGCTCTGTGTGGACTACAACAACGTATCTAATTGCTAAAGAACCAATGTATCATCATCTTATTTAAAAACCTTTTCAGGGGCGCCTGGGTGGCTCAGTTGGTTAAGCGTCCTACTCTTGGTTTCAGTTCAGGTCATGATCTCGTGGTTTCCTGAGTTTGGGCCCCATGTTGTGCTCTGTGCTGGCAGCACAGAGCCCGCTTGGGATTCTCTCTCTCCCTGCCCCTCGCCACTTGCGCGGTCTCTGTCTCTCTCAAAATAAATACATAAACTTAAAAAAAAAACCTTTTCAATTATGAAGCTCATACTTTCTGAGCACTTCTATTATGCTCAGGTGTTGTATGACATAGTATCTCATTTAATCACCCTAATAATGACATGAGGTAGTTATGCTCATTGTTCCTATTTTGCAGGGATGGAAACTGAGGCCTCGAGAGGTTAAATAAGGAATCCAAGATATTAGAGCTGTTAAGGTGTTGGGAGCAATTTCAACCCACACCGCCCAACTCCAGACTCCTGCCTTAACTGCCATGCTAATTTTGGAAGAAATGCACACCCACTGGAATAAGAAAAATATAGACAAGCATAAAGAGGAAAAAATTACCCTTGGCTCACCAACCGAAGATGAACACTCAAAATGTGCACGTGTCCTTATTGCTCTCTTCGGTATGTTTTTAATAATGACATTGTCTTACATATAGTTTTGTATCCTGTTTTTATTTTATCTTTTATTTTTATTTTATTTTTGGGAGAGAGAGAGCACGAGTGGGAAAGGGGCAGAGAGAGAGGGAGACACAGAATCTGAAGCAGGCTCCAGGCTCTGCACTATTGGCACAAAGCCTGACGCAGGACTCCAACTCACAGATGGTGAGATCATGACCTGAGCTGAAATTGGACGCTTAACCGCCTGAGCCACCCAGGCGCCCCTGTATCCCTATTTTCAAAAAAATGTTTATTTATTGGGACACCTGGGTGGCTCAGTTGGTTGAGCATTTTGACTTCGGCTCAGGTCATAATCTCATGGTTCGTGAGTTTAAGCCCCACATTGGTCTTGCTGCCATCAGCTCAGAGTCTGCTTCGGATCCTCTGTCCCCCTCTCTCTGCCCCTACCCTGCTTGTGCTCTACCAAAAAAAAAATTTTTTTATGTTTATTTATTTAATGGGGGGTGGGAGGCTCACGAGCGAGGGAGGGGCAGAGAGAGAATCCCAAGCAGGCTCTGCACTGTCAGTGCAGAGCCAAACACGGGGCTCAATCCATGAACCGTGACATCATGACCTGAGCTGAAATCAAGAGTCCGACACTTAAGCCACTGAGCCACAGAGCTGCCCCGCAAGCTTTCAAGCTCCCTTCTTGATCTACTTGCATAGTTCTGGTAGTTAGAAGGTCTAGGGAAGATTTTGTTTCCTCTCCCATTTCAGAGGTAGCCCTCTCTCTCTGGTTATTCATTGAGTTAATACCACAATTTCACTTCTGGTCATTGGAAACTGTGCTTATATCTTTGTAATGAGACCAAAGTTCAAAGGAAAGGGCCAGGAGAGCCTCTTACTCTTGGTGAAAGGGCCAGAAATCAAAATCAAGAGAATGTGAGCCCCGAATGAGATATCCCTGATATAAGAATAGCGTTAAATAAAAGCCCAAAGGAAGAGGGGGAAAGACGACTGCTCGAGCACTACCGTGATTCTATGATGAATGTGCTTTGAGTCTAGACCTCCGCGTACCAGGCTGTCAGCTGTTCTTGCACATCTCTGCCTTGACTCCGTCTGGCGAGTAGCTGAGTTTGTCCTTCTCATTCTTCCACCTCTGCTTTCGCAACCTTTCTCCTTACTCCCGGGACCCCCCAGATACCTCTTTTGTAACCCATTCCCAGAAGGCCTAGCTCTTTGCTGTCCACAGATGTCATTTGAGGCGGACGCTCTTAGTTATCTATTCGACATCTGTTCTACTGCTTTCTCTTTCTTTTCCAGCGGAGCCATGATTTTGTGAGGGTCAAAGGCCAGGGGAAGGTGGGTCCTTCCACCAGTGCTAGGCGGTGAACCACGGTTGATCAAAATCAATTATGATAGCTATAGTCTTTTTGCTCTTGAGAATGACTGGTTTAGGATGGGTAGGTACCTGGTACAGTGCACATCTGCATGTATTATGTGGATTCCATTGTCACCTCCGCCAACATGCCAAGAATGGCAGAGGAGAAACATGGAGGCATTGGGACCTTGGTGTCACTGACAAACTGGATTAACCAACCTTTACCTGCCCTACTTTTGAACATAGTTTTCTTGGGTTTTCTGTTACTTGCAACTGAAACCACACTAGCTGATATTCCTCCCATTCCCACTACTTATTTTGTCAATTCCAATGACACTGTTCCGGTAACCATGCAACCATTTCTTGAGGAACCCTTTAGCTACACGCACATGCTTGGCACCAGAATAAGAAAGCATACTGAGACTTATCCAGAATTTTCTATTACTTACTATCTCAATTGTTTTTTCACCTTTGAATATCGACACCTTTGTAAACCGACAACTTACTTGAAACCACTCTCTGAGGAGAAGCATCCGGAGCTCTTTGAAGCCGAGAAAAGCAAAGTTGTAAATTAACCAAGGTACCCCAAGCAATTAGTGGCCAAGCGTGGGAAGGAGCTCAATTTTAAATTCCAAATCCCTACACCACGGCACCCAGTCCGTCAAGTGTAAACTATGTGGCGATGGGGCCGGACGAATGTGAGGTATTAGGAGGCATACGTGTCTCACGCACGAAGCAAACCTATTGCTCTATTCCCGCTTGAGGTTCGCTGTGGCTGAGCTTGATCTGGCTCAGCTGGGCTGCAGCCACAGGTCACGAGAAAACATCGCATGCGAGACTACTAACCGGCCGAAGCTGATCTGAACTTTGTCCACGCAGAAGACACCCCTTTTCACTCCACCGCCCCACAGTCCGCCCCAGATACAACGGACTTGATTGCGCAGGCCGAGACTAGGACGTGCACTCCTGGCCACTCCCTCACCTCACCCCGTCCGCACCGACGTTTCGGATCCACAGGGGACACTGCCGCTCGAACCCACATTTCAGGGCCGACAGTCTTTCGGGTTCTGGAGTCTCCCGGTCTTGCTTTCTTTATTCCCTGAAACGTTACGTCGCTCTGGGATCACCCTATCTCTTCACACCCTACCTATTCACTTACCTGCCTGCAGGTAAGCAGGCAGGAGCTCACGCCGGAGACCCAGGAAGCGGATCCGGAAATACTTGCTTCGAGAGATGGATGAAAAACCACATTTCCCAGCACGCTCCGTGAGAGAGCTGGCCTCCCTTAGCGGGCTCGATTGGTCAACACACGAGAAGGACTGCCCCTTCGGAGGCAGCGATGGCCAATCACACGGCAGAGTTTCGAAAACGCAAGGGGGCGTGCCGTTTCCGGAGGCTTTCCCGGCAGCTCCCACGTAAAGGAGCGTGGGAATCTAGCAGTGCCTCGGGCTCTAGGTCTGGAGAGTCAGTGGGGCGTCGGCCTCTGCTCCTTCTCTCCGGGTACGGGAGATTGTCTAGGATCGTTAGTCTCACAGCGGTAGGTGGCACCTGGCCGGCCCGGGATCGGCCCCTCCGAGGCTGAGCCACGAAGAGCGGTCGGCTCAGGTTTTAAAGGGGTTGGAAAAGCGAGGGAGCCCTGGGAGTGCAGGCAATTGGCCCCTCTGGGGGTTATTCTCTCTCCTCCCGGATCTGTCCCGAAGTCAGTGTGTCGACTTGAGGAAGGCATTCCCCTCCCCCACCCCCACCCCGAGATGGAGTCCACGCTCCCGACAACCGGGGCCCAGGTAAGACTAGGTCCCTTCTCGGGGTCCCCGTTCCTCTCGATATTTTCCAGCCTCTACGTGTCCTTCTTTGGAAGAGGGTTAGGAACGCCCCTTTCTGTGGGAGGGCTCCTCATCCCCCAAAAGCCCTTTGACCAAGCTGTCTTTGTTCCTAGACCAGGCGCTTGGGAGAAATGGCTCCTCAAAATCTTTCTGAACCGCCAACTGGGAGCAGGGCCCATTGGTAAAGGCTATGAGTATCTCAAAGTGTCTTTCTGGAATGTTGCTCCAACTGAAGATTTCTAGGGTCACCCCACACCTTTTGAATAAATACAGAAACAAACACAACAAACAAAACCCCAGGTGATTCTTAATCACATCGAGGCTCTATTGGTTTATAACACTGGTAAACTGAACGAAGGAGGACAAGGCCTGGATGTGATTCTAAAGAGAGCTTAGCAGTGAGTGTCATGTGGAAGGAGAGAGACTAGCAAGGAGTAGAAGTCTCTTCTAGAACTTCTCATAGTTCACCGTCTTGGTCCTTATACCACTGCCTCAAAAATTATGTCTATTTTCACTCCTTTGCGATTTACACCACTCTTCCCCTCCTCCCCCCTCCCCCCCCCCCTTAGAACCCATTTATACATCATCCTCAGCACTCAGGAACCTTTGACACCAAGCCCGTTTCTTCCTTGGTCTGATGTTTCTAGCTCTTCCCCACCTACACTGAGTGAGGGGGTGGCCTTGGGGCCTTTTGTCCTGAGATGGGCTCTAATGTTGTTTCAGGGACCGATGCTGTTTGAGGATCTGGCTGTGTTTTTTTCTCAAGAGGAGTGTGTGTGTCTGCACTCTGTCCAGAGGTCCCTCAGCAGAGACACTACACAGGAGTGTTTCGAGGAGATGGCCTTGATGGGTAAGGCAGTTATTTTTCCTGCATTTTGGAACTTTGGTCAGTTCTAGGAGCAGGATTTCATGTCTCGTTGACATGTTGGTATGGGGCAGTGGGACCTATCTGGGTGATCTACGTGGATATGATAAGAACTTGCATGACAGAACTTTGCGGTTTTCAAAGGATGAGTTGATCTCTTAAGACAGAAAATCCAATCTAGTACAGTGACTATGGTTTTGCATGAAACCTGGCAGTACCTACTAATCTTCCCAAATATTTGTTATAGTCAGTTTACAGTTTTACTTGCAAAACCTCATGAGTGTAGGTTACTATCATTTGTTAAAGATTCAAAATTAATTTACTCTTAAAGGGGTGCTATGCCTTTTTCACCTAAGGGGAACTGTATGCAGAAATGTTCCCATGCCGGAGTGGTGTTTGTCTCTGACTAGGATTGACTCTTAGAACTATATCGTATCAGAGTTACACGTATTCTAACATTCTTTCTATTTTTACCATCTGTGTCATTTCTAGATCTGTTTCTGTTAATTGATTGTGCTCCTACTTATGGGTCATAGTTTTCTGCTTCTTTACCTGTCTAATAATTTTTGTTTGGATGCTGGACATTGTCAGTTTCATGTTGTTGGATGTTGGCTTTTGTTGTACTTTTTAAAGTATTTTTGGACTTTGCATTTAAGTTATTTGAGATCATTGTGATCCTTTCAGGGCTTGCTTTTTGCTTTGTTGGGGTGTATTCAGAGCAGCCTTTAGTCTAGGGCTGATCTGACCTGCTCCTCAGGCAGTCTTTCTGAGGATACTGCCCAATGCCTTGTGTGTTCCACTTTGGCTGGTGGAGAACATGAACTATTGAACTATTGTGTGAACTCTGAAGCTTGTTCTATTCCTTTTTGATGATTCTTTTTCCAGTCTGGGGTAGTTTTCTCACATGCACTTAAAGACTAATACTCAGCCAAAGTCTTAAGGGGACCCTATCTAGATGCCCAGAGCTCTGCCTGGGCACCTGTCTTGTCCCCAGTATTTTGCTGTCAAATCCTAGCCATCTTGGCATCCCTGAATTTGGTCTCCTCGAGTCAGTAAAACCATTGGGTATCATTTGAATTCCTACACTGCACTGCAACCCAGAAACCCTTTCTGGGCAGGGCACTGGGACAATCATAGGGCTGTTTCTCCAGAAGGACAGACTCTTTTTGTATTGACATGTTGGCTTTATAAATTAAGAATATTTGAGCAGATGTTAAAAAGGAATGCTTTTTGGCAGGCCCAAGGTTTGTTAGCCATCCTAGGAGAGAGACTGGTTCTTATTTGGCTGCTGCATGCATGGCAGCTCTGCATTGATCTTTCCTCGGGGAGAGGTAAAGAAATTTTGAAGAACTCTCCTAGTGACAATAAAACTATTTGTAATAAGCACAGTGTTTCTCTGCTAGGTAGAAAAATCCTTACTTGCTCTCTCTTTTTCTCTCTTCAAAATGAACCCCAGTCTCTCTTCCAGTTGTGGTTGCTCAGCTGTCACTTGAGATCGCATAAATGATGAAAAGTTCTGGAGACAAAGGAGACTAACTGGAAACCCCCTGTAGGCAGTGTGTACCAAGAGTGCCCTTAGTTCCTATCCCACTGGACCCTGACTTAGTTATAGCTCTTTTCTCCTTCCACCCCTCACAGGCTCACCTACCACCAGATCCTTGGGGAAGCCAGTAGAGCCTGCTGGCCTGATTTTGTACAGTGTATCAGTGTCTGGGTTCTAGGATAAGCCGTCTACAGTTTCTCGGTCCTCTGTGTAACTAGCTTCTTTCCCAGTACCACCTGAGGGTGCTGTCTATGTTTTGCTTTCTTTTGTTTTTATCTGCAGGAGGGAAAGGCAAGACTGAGATTACTCAGCAGTTAAATCTAGACTCTATGGGAGTTGAGGAACTGGCCCCAGAAAACTCCTCCATTGCTGTGCCCCTTGTCTATTACCCAGAAAAATCTTCTGAGACTGGAGGTGGAGACCCTGAAAGGAAAGTATCAGGTGGAACTCCTGCTTGCAAGAAAAGGTTCATAAGCCTATTAGTTACCATCGAAAACCATACCCCATTAATAGACCCACCTCAATGTCTAGAAACTACAGCACTTTCTGAAATTCTTGAATTTTCTGGGGAAGAAGCCAAAAATTTGTATAAGTGTCCTGAATGTGACCAAAGCTTCAGTGATAATTCATACCTTGTCTTGCATCAGAAAACTCATTCAGGAGAGAAGAAGTATAAACGTGGTGACTGTGGCAAGATTTTCAATCACAGAGCTAACCTGAAGACACACAGGAGAAGCCATGCTGGTGAGAAGCCTTATAAGTGTGCTGAGTGCGGCAGCAGCTTCCGCCAGCACTCACATCTGTCTCGTCACATGAATAGCCACGTAAAGGAGACGCCCCACGCATGTGGCATCTGTGGGAGAGGTTCTTTGTGGCCCCCAGGGTTGGCACAGCATCAGAAAACCCACGCTGCCAAAAAAGCCTATGAATGTACCGACTGTTGTAAAGGTTTCGGTCAGAAGACAAATCTTGCTTTGCGTGAGGAAACGCACACATCAGCCACCCAGTACCCGTGCACTCAGTGTGTGAAGTGCTTTGGACAGCCCTCACACTCTGTCCTCCCCGAGCAGGGCCATGAGGATGACTGTGAGGACGACGCCGAACACTGCGGTGACTGCAGAGAAAATTTGCTTTTGTTCTCAAAATTCAAACCCTTAAAATGTCCTGAGTGCGCAGTGACCTTCCTCCGTGTCTCTGAGCTTATTTCCCATCAGAGCATTCACAGAGGGGAAAAGCCCCATAAATGTAAAACATGTACAAAGAGCTTTATTTTGGACTCAGAGCTCGCATGCCACCAGAAGAGCCACACAGGAGAGGAGCCTTTTAAACGTACCACGTGTGGGAAAAAGTTTCAGGTTGAATAGACATCTCGTTATTCATCAGCAAACCCATAAGAAAACCACCATGTAAATATAGCCAGTTTGCATTCCTACTCTGCTTTTCCATTATCTGTACTGAAAACCAGGGAGGAGTTGTCCTTTATATGCCAGACACATGACACACATTCCGTGCCCTGCACCCCAACCTTGCTTTGGGCACTGTGATTTCTACTTTATAACCGAGGAAGCATAATCATTGTCACAGCCAGTGAATGAAGCCAGGATTCAGTAACTCACTCACTGTTCAGATACCATTAGGATGAGCCAGATAATGATACAGAACTTTTTTTAAATTCAGTTTTCATTAAACTGAAAGTTTTGCTGGAGTTGTTTTAATTTTGTTACATGGTTTGTAAGTTAACTTCTGGAAGGAGAAGAATTTTGTTTTATTTTTTGCCAGTTCTGCAGATCTCGTATCTAGGAAAGTAATGCATCTCTGTGTTACGCTTTTTTTGACTATAACTATCTGAATGTAACATTTGTTCTGAGAGCCGATATTTCACTTGCTAGTTTCTGAAGTGGTTTGGAAGCTTGTATTTCTGGTGTGGAAAGTTCCCAAATAGGTGGACAGGTTGGTGTTATGATGCCGATTAGTATCTTTGGAGTTCCCATTCTGAGATCTGATGCCACTGGCCTTTCTGACTCATTTGCAAGGAATTTTGACAGTCTGACTGTAGCCCTTTCTGGTGCCTGGACTTGAGTGAAAGTTACTTGCTTCCCTCTGAAAGGATTTACCTCTAAGTCTCTACCAAAGCACATTACCTGCCTTTCTATGAGTAATAGTAACTGGTGTTTAGTGAACCTGGTATATTATCTAATTTAATCTGCAGGATAAATCTGACAGAGAAAGGGCTATCCTTGTTTCATAAATGAGGTAACTGAAGCCCACAGAGGGTAAAGTCAAAGTCAGTATGTTGCCCAAGACGAAAATAGCAATGTACTGAAGCCGGCATTTAACCTTGGGTCCCTCTGACGGTAAAGGTTGTGCATTCTTCAATTTTGTTGTGTGTTGGCTTTGTGTTGGGGCCGCAAGCCACCAGGGAGGCCGAGCTGGGTGGATGAGAGCGGTCATCATGGAGGCTACCCCGTGCACATGCATCCTAGAACCCCTCCACTGCCCTGTGCTTTATCCCAAGCCTGACTTACATGTATGGTTATAAAGCAAAAGAAAGATTCCCCAAGACTTCCAGTTCAAATTCCCATCCCTGTGACCAGATCAGAGACTGCAGACTCTACAGAGTACAGTCCTTATGGTTTTAGTTGGGTTTTGGTTTAAAAAACAAAATGCCCTCTTCATCTCCAAAGAAAAATACATACAGAAAACGCTTAAGAGTTTCACCAAACTACCTGACACCATGTAAGTCTTTAGATACTGCCATTACATATAAATATTGGAGCAAGATACTCTTAAATGGGTTGGTCATTCATGTTAAAGAATCAGGGAATCTTGTAAAGATACATTCATACACGATTTCTCTTTAAAGAAAAACTGTGTACCTATCAGCAAAGCTGTTTTTAAATGGACTTTCGATCAGGATGTGAGAATGGTCTTACTCTACTTAAACAGTATAGAAGTATGGCATTGACTAAAATGGGGTTGTCACTGGGAAACTGCATGAGCAATAGTACGCCTCTTTAGGCAAGTAGTACTTGGAAGATGTGGTTTTTCTACAGGACAGCAGGTTGAGAACTGAATATACAAAATGATGGAGGCTGCTGCTCTAAGCCCTTAACACTGTGCAGAGGCAAGAAACTATTCCTGGGGAGTAAGGGAAATGGAGACCCCAACCCAGCTCACTCCTAACTCCCTTTTTGTTGGTCTTGTTTCTTGTTGGCAGCTCCACAGTTGAGACCCTGTGATCTGAATGTCAGGGTCACGTTTGACTCTCTGTTTTGGATGTCTCCACTCAATACGAGACACCAGTCTGCTGCGGCTTTCGGATCTTAAATTAAAAAGTGAAGTTATCTGCAGGGTTTTCTTCAGCAAGTCTCTGGGGAGCTTAGAATTGTGTAGAAAGATGGTCTCTAGTTGGATTTCTTATCAGCCAACTTTGGGATGTACTTTGCTAAACACCAGAAAGTAATATCTGCCAGCTCCCCTGCTTCCGCCTTTGGTGGGAGCATTATCACGTATTAGGGGCTCTCCTGTTTCAGCCGAATGAACAGGGTTGCAGGGTGGGGAATGAAACTGGGAAAGAAGCCCCTGCTTGCAGAGTTGCTGCAGAAAGAAGTAGGGAATGCTATCTTAGAAGGCACTTGTGCAGAATGGGGCTGACATAGGACATGGAAGCTGTCATCCTTTCCTTTGCTCCTAAGACAGTATGGGGGAGGGTAAGCCTTTATGCTGTAAGTGCTGTTCTGCACCTCACTGTGGGAAGTCACCTTTCCAGATGAGGCTTCCTTCACAATTAAATTCAGGTTTTACATTTTTCTTTATTCTCTAGATTTTGTAAGATTATGTCAAGCCTCCATAATTGATAAGAAAAATAGCATTTTTATAAAGACATTAACATACACAGAAGTGTAATTAAAATGCCTTTGTGGTGTAGTAACCATTGCTAACGACCAGTATGTAGAAAAAAAAAAAAGAAAAACCAGTGTGAGTGTCAGTTACTGTGAAAGAGGCATATTTTCAATTGTTGCCTTATTGTGCATTTGCACGTAAACACACTTGCTGGATGTAATTCAAGCTGCTCTGAGCCCAAAGAGTTGGAAGAAAGGGTGAGTTCACCAATGAAATCCATGCTGTTTTTATGATGATGGCTTTTTTACCCTTCTGTTTACAGTGTCAACTGATGGAGATAGATTTCGCAGTTTGTGATGAAGTCAGACATATTAGCCAACTATTTTAGTATTGACAAATACTGGATAAAATGATATATGCAGGAGTTTATCGTTACGAGTGGTTGGTTCACTACCTTTTGCAGCATGGATGTTGACATACTATGCAGGGTGAGAACTGTGTACGAAGAAATTGACTTTTGAACAAATTTGATTTCTGTTGATGGGTAAAAAAAAATGTGTATCAAACATGTCTTTAATGTGATTGCCTGAATATCATGGTGCATTAACAGCCATCATTGCTACAGACCGCATTATTCCAGTAGAATTCAGATGTCCAGTTTATATTTTATAACTAAAGAAATGGTGGAATTTAGTTGTTAATCCCAAAGGAGTTGGACTCAAAATAGTTCTGTTTAGAGCTTCATTACAGTAGTTAATAGGCTATTCACATCTCCCCATTTAACACAGAAAATGACTAACCCAGTATAAAGGGAGTTACAACCAAAAACAAGTTACATTTCACAGTAAATGGTGTTTTGAGTCTTTGACTTCTGAAATTCCATGTAATTACGTGGCATTGTTCTGATGACTGCAGCGTGTTATACGGTCTAATACCCCAGATTTTGCTTAACCTGCCAGTACTGCACATGTGTACAAAGTAGATTATAGTTTATCTAAATAGTCTATTTTGAATTGTTCATTAAACTTGTTGTCTTTATAGGATTTCAGTAGTAAAGTGTTTTTGCTTTGGCCATCTGTTTAAAAAGTAAAAGTAACTAAATGGTCTTGTTTGAAGTATGCCTACTCATCTGTTTTCGTTTTGTAGACTGAGAGAACTAATATCAGGATGATCACTACCCATCTTTTCACCGCCCATCTGACTACAGGTTTTTTGTCTTTTAGTTTTCAACATCCCTCCTTGCATTAACACTCTCGGAGGCGGGGGGGGGGGGGGGGGGGGTGGAGGTAGTATAACATATACGTACATTTGTATAACCCTGAGAAAATGCTGCAATCTCTAGTTCCTCTGAATACCTCAGAAGTATGTTTGTTGTGTGCACTTGTACTGTCTAATGTTTTGATTTTACAGATTTTGGTATATTCTCATCACTCTTAGCTCCAGAATGCACGCTGTCACTAGGCTGTGATTGTCTATCTGACACGCGATTTGGCATCTAATAAATGCTATTCTTGATGATGCAATGAAGTGAACTTTTTCTTTTACACTGCAGTGGTTTTACATGGCAGCGAATTTTGAAAACTGGCGGGATTGTGGTTTGGAGTGTGAACGAGTGACTTCGAGCCACGTAATAATGGAGGTAAAAATCGCAAAGAAAAATTCCAGCGCGAACCGTGGGACCGCCCTGGACTTCGATGTCCCCTCCCGCCGCGGCGGTCCGGAGTCCGGCACCTCCGACCGCGCAACCAGGGGAGTGCCCTCGGGCTGCCCGCCCAGCGCCGGGGGTACCAGCCGCCCTCGCGCGGTTCGGCTCCCATGGCCTCTGCGCGTTCAAGGAGCGCAGGCCGGCGGGAATGCCAGCGAGATGAGACGCGCTAGAGCGGCCCGCAGGGCTGGGAACAGGAAGTCGCGCGCTCACTTCCGGTGCCCTCTTCGGGTGGCGCGGCTGCGCGCTCCCGGGGCGGCCGTGGCGAGAATTGTGGCGGTTATCAGGCGGCTGTCCTGGCGGGGCCCCTGACCCACCCCCGTCACTCACCGCGGGGTGGTCTTCGCAGAAATTGGGCCGCGGCCCGGGAGAGTTTGCTACGGGTCCCTCAGGTCTTGCCCTCCGCGCCACGGGTGTGACTGTCTGGGACCGAACGATTCTCTGCCCCGCGACTCCAGGCACCGACCGCCCCGAGGGCAGGAGGAGCCCGTGCTACTACCTCCCCGGCCCGAGCCCTGCTTTGACAGTGCGAAACCGCGGGCACGCCTTGCTCGCGGGCCTTTGGCTTGTAGAAAGGGACGCTTTGTGCTTCTCTCTAGACCCGGCGCCAGTCTCCGTCTGCTTTCTGTGTGCCCCGCAGCCGAATTCTAACGTGCTTCTGTTACTTAGAGTATCGTGGGCTCACCTGACTACAGGGTGCCCCCCCCGCCGCCAAGCGAGCTTCTCCACTCCTATGACTGCGAAGACGTCGCTTTATGTGTAGCCCAGATTTCTTCTCTCCCTGCGCTCCAGATCCCTATATTCACGTGTCTGTGAGACATCTTCCTTTGGATGTCTCCGACACATCAAAGCACATGCCTTACCCTGAACTCAGGCTTTTTAGTCCTTGACCAGTTTGCCTCCAGTATGTGGCGCCGCACACACACAATTGCTCACACCACCAACACACTCCCTTTCTCCACTCGCGCATTCCATCATCAAGTTCTGGGGATTCTACCTCAGAATTGTCTCTCAGACCTGACTGATTCTCTGTGTTTCCACTGGCTCCACCTTTAACTACTGGCTGAGGTCGACGGAAATAGCCCTCTGACCTCTCACATCACTGGGTCTCTGCCAGCACAGCCAACACCTCCGATCATGTCACCATCCAACTTGACATCTAGATCCACTGGCTTCTCATCGTCCTTAGGGTAACATCCAAAATAGTCAATGCAACCTTCCTAACCATTACTGCCCTGCCAACTCCAGCCACTTTCTTTATTCTGTCTCTCTCTCTCTCTCTCTCTCTCTCTCCAACTGCACTTTCAGTTCAAATACACCAAGCTCTACTTCTTAAGAATTCTTAACACACTTTTTCTTTTAGCAGTAACCACCCCCCCATCCCTACCTACCATTATTGAATTGAATAGTACCTACCTACCATTATAATTGAATAGTAATTATAAAACGGATGTTTTAATGTCTGTGGGGGCAGGGACCAGACACATGGCAAGTGCTTAAAATTGTGCATAAAGAAGGACATTTCTGTGGCTCTGTTACTTTTACACTGTTGATAACAGCTACAAGACTGACTGGAAGAAAGTGGTGTTGTCAGTTCAAGTAGGCAGGAGGTTTAACAGTGGCCGAGAAAAGCTGTAAGGAATTTAGCAAAAAGCTTACTAAGCTAGTTCTCAGGATAAAATGTTAAAGATGTTCTATTGCCTGGCAAGAATAATTCAGCAAAGATGCACAACTGCTACAAGCCACATTTGAAGGAAGTGAGGTAAATGTGGTTTGAATTTCAAATAGAATTGTGTTCGGCACAAACAGAGAGGGAAACACTAAAGAGCTGGGTCTGTGTCCTACTGCCTTGAACCTTTCGGGACTAAAGCCTTAGTGATTAAAATAGCTCAGATCACAGGCACAGAGGGATCCGGCCGATAACATTTCATTTCCTGTACCGTTCCCATCCTGGAAGAGCCCCTGAGTTGGGGAGGAGCAAGCACCCAAGTTGGCAGGCAGAATGGTCCTACACTTGCAGGCTAGACTGCCCAGGAAATTACCAGAAGGGGAACTGCTGTCACCCTGACAACCCTGGAACAAAAAGGAACTTGGCCAGCAGTTCCACATTCCTCTTAGAAGTTAAGTTTCACTTGACTGAACTGGCTCCTGAGCCCATCCCTGGACCAACCACTGGCTGGGAGGATGGAGCACACTGGCCAGGCCTGGTTCTCATGCACTCTCCTGGAGCTGTGGTTGGGGTCAGCCCCACCAGTATCCCATGTCCAAAGTGGGAGAGAAGAGGTGACTCCAAAGGATACCAGGATACTGTAGGAAGAAGAGAGGCTGGGGGCTGGGGTCAAAAATAACAGGCAAGTCAGAGTAGACAGACAGGCAATTGGAGTAGTGATGAAAACGGCCAACATTAACCAAAGACTCGTTCTGTGCCTGGTCCTCCGGTGCTAAGCACTTTTCCTAGATTATTTCACCATTGTTATGTACATTTTCCACATGTAGAAAACAGGGCCGGATTGTAGGGTGTGTTATGAAGTAGGAGGAGACAGGAAGGAATTCTCAGGCTCCTTGTGGAAGGTTGGAAGGTGTGCTGTTAAAGCCCAGCTACCTATGATTGGTGCAAAATTCAGAAAAAGATTCTCAATCTCCTTGAAGGGCCAGAGAAGAATCATGAAGTCTACCTTAAAGCACACTTAAACGTGTGTAACGGTTAAGGGAGATGTTTGAGGTATCTAAGGAATCACTGCCATCAAATGACAGCAGGAGAAAGCTGGGAGAACCTGACCTTCCTCTCTCAGGTAGAGCCTTCCCCAGTGACTTCCCATCACGTGATTCCTGCTCAGTTTTGTTTTGTTTTGTTTTGTTCCTAAGTAGTTATAGTTGCAGTTTTACATTTGTTGGTGCAATTACTTGATTCATGTCCGTTTCCACCAATACACTGGGCCTTCTAAGACCGCAGATGGTCTGGGTTCCCAACAGTACTTCCAGCACCTCGTGATGCCTGGCGTGTAGAAGGCATTCAATAAGGATTTGTCACAAGAGTGAATGAGCCTCCAAGACAGTCCTTTAGTTTGAGGCTAACGGTCGGTCCCACGCAAGCACGCGCGTTATGCCTCCAGTCGTGCGCTGGAGGCGGAGCCGTCTGGAACTACATTTCCCAGAGGGCTCCGCGGCGGCCACCCGGGAACGGACGACGTACGTCCTGTCGGGGTGCCCCCCGCCCCCATTCTCGCCCACTTATGCAGAGGTAGCTGGGTCCGGCTGGGAAGTGTCGACCGGGGTCGCTCGGCGAAAGGAGCCTGCCCGGGCGTCCTAGGGGGCGCTGGGGAAACCCCTGGCCCCGCAGAGAAGTCACCGCTCCCGGCTCCCCGCTCCGTCTTCTGCGCCACCGCGGGTGAAGGGCCCCCGGTGCCGTGGTGAGGACGGAGGGACGGGGCGGGGCTCGGCGTGACCTGCTTTGTGGGTGCAGATTAGGGCAGGGGGGTGCACTGGTGTGAGAGAGCAGGGCCTGGAGTAGGCAGGGGTCCTGGAAACGAGGAAGAGGGGGTGGCCTCCAGACAGATTCAGGAGGCAAAAGTAACGATTTCGTGGGGTGAGAGCAGAGAGGGAGAGAGGACTTGGAAGTTTCTGGGTTGGGAGACTGGGTGGCCAGCAGCTTTGTGGAGAGAAGATGTCTTGCCTCCTCTCGAATCTACAGTTTTTCTAAACTTTCTAGGGAGATAGGTTAATCACAAGTGTGACAGCACAGCTGTGGTAAACGCTTCAGAGAAGAGGTGTGTCAAGCTACGAGCGGGATTTCACCAGGCCAGGAAGCTGAGGGAGGACACTTCTGAGAGCTCAACAGTGACGTGGGAGTTTAGTGGTTGGAAACCTCTGGAAAGGGCATAGGGCGGTGGGCTGCTGTCTCTAATCTAACCTCAGGCAGGCCTCTGATATGTCAGCTGACTCCCTGTATAGCAAGCTTTTCCTGCTCCAGAGAAACACAGCCAGAAACTGGAGAACCCAGATGCCTGACCACACCCTGCAGAGAGACAAGGTGTGACGTTTCCAGGTCCAGTCCCACCTGGTATGAGACTGTCCCTGGAGCCATGAGATGGCTGCAAACTTGAGTGCCCTGGACCTCCCCGTCCCCTAGAACTAGAAAGCCTCCTGATAAAAGATGCCACGTGGGGGTGGGAATCTCACCTGCAGACCCATGATCTTGGTCCCCAAACACTGTTGTCAGTGTTGGTCCTGAAACTCTGCCACGAGGAGGTGGCTGGGCCAGGGAGGCTCTTGGTCACAGTTGGGGATTGTGCCATCAGTGGCTAAGGCCAGAGATGCCTCCCAAGGAGCGGATCCTTGAGCTACTGGAGTGCTCGTAACCGTCCTGTCCAAGAGACCCACGTTAGGTTCAGCATGAGCACCCAGAGGGTGACAAGAGGTGGTAATCCTGATGGTGGATTTGCAGAGAGAGCCTAGGAAGCCAGGATGCTGGGTGGGAAGGGCCAGAAGCCTAGAGAGTCTCTCGTGTGATGGCTGATAAGCTCCTCTCCTTGGTGGGGGCGGGGGGTACCCTGAACAGATGTTAGCCCTCTGCTTCCTCTTCCCCCCAGAGGTCCTGTCCTAGGCTTCCAACAAGAATCTGCAACAATGAGTTCTGGGGGGGGGGGTCACCTTTACTTTGCCAGAACCACACTTCCCAGGTATAGAAGGACAGCTCGGAGGAGAACTGGAAGCTTGACGGCATTTTGTCTAAGCACCTGATTTTCTCACAGGGAAACTGAGGTGTAGGCCTGTTAGAGCTCAGTAACTGGTAGCTGAACACCGGAAACGGAACCAGGGTCTTCAGGCTCTTGGCTCAGTGCCTTTTCCACGGTCCCGAGCCGTCTCCTGGTCAAGCTGTGCTACAGCCGCGTAGCCAGCTGTGTGATCAGCTAACTCCTCGTGAAAAAGGAACTTGTGTGTCTCTCAGAAAGGTATTTGTGAACACACTAAAAACCAATGGAACTGTATCTACTTTAAAAGGATGTCACAACGTGGTGAATGCCCTAAAAACCACTGAGCTGTATAGACTTTAAAAGGATGAATTTTATAGTATTTGAATTGTATCGCAATGTAAAAAATAACCTTCGTAGTAAAAAAGTTGAAATGTGTATTTTAAAGCTGTAATATATGTTTAAATGTAGTACAGAAAATAACATATCAGAGACATGAAAATGATTTATGTGACCAGCTTATTTATGTGCAGACCTGATGGCAAAGCTGCTTTTGTCTTTTCTGTGCAAAATAGTAGAGTATCTTGTAAGATGAACTGTTAAAACTCTTAGCATTTGCAATAATCTGTGTGAGTTAGAATTTGCTCAACACTGTAAATCAAAGTGAAAATCAAATAAGCTGGATGTTAATATAAGAATGCAGTTCCCAACAAGACAAATAAACCATAGAAAGATGGGTGTCCTGGTTTAGGCGCTATTTCTTTCCACAGAGCTCACCTGTTGCAAAGGGAACAGAGGTCCCACAGTTTCACAGAACAGCGTGGGAGGGTTCTCGCTGGGGCGTGGGGGTAGAGTCTGGCCCTGAGTGGAAAATCCAGATGAAAAGGGGAGCAGGTGCACATCAGCCTTGGGAGCGGCACTTCCCACTCAGCACCTCAGCCCACTCAGGGTGAGTAGTCCTCTGGGACAGAACTAGACACCCGTCCCCTCCGCCTGCCTCACGAGGTCCCTGACTGTAGGAGCAAACTTCTCTGTCAGAGAACTTCCTTCTCAGCTCCGATTTCTTTCTGAGGGCAGGTATCTCATTCCGCTGTCATTGTGACCTCTGATTCCTCCACATCCTGGATCGGACAGCACTCTTGTGCCCTCTTCTAGAACAGAACCCCTTTCCCAGGGAAGTATCTGCTTGGTGCTGTATATGCCTCGGAAGTGAGCATACAGGGGCGTGCTCTCCAGAGGTGTCTCTATCCTTTACCCTGAAAACACCATCCTTCCCAGCATTAGAAGAGTTCAGATGAACAGATAGTTACCAAGCCTTCGTGTGGGGCACTTGAGAGGCTACAGCATGATCCCTCATCCCTGGTCCCCCTCATCCGCCCATCCCTCTCCAGGGTATTCACGGAAGCAACCAGGACTCCAGGGGCAAAGACCTGCATGGCTCGAAATCCAGCATCTTAGAACCGAAGAGCACTGGAGGCATACAACTTGGGTCCTGTCGTTTAAACCTTACCGAGCCAAAGAAACACATTTCAAAGCGGACCCAGAGCCACGACTGGATGTAGGTGTGTCCAAAGCCAAAGTTTATGCACACTTGGTGCTGTGGTCTGAATGTCTGAGGCCCTCCCAAAGTTTGCATGTTGAAATCTGAACCCCCAAATACAACGGTATTAGGACGTGGGGCCTTTGGGAGGTTCGGAGGTTCGGAGGTTCATGAGGGTGGAGCCTCATGAACAGGATTATTGTCCTAAAAGAATCCCCAGAGAGCTCCCTGGCCCCTTCCACCATGTGAGGACACACTGAGGGGAGGGCCGACTGTGAACCAGGAAGAGGGTGATCACTGGAACACGACCTGCAGGTGAGGGCACCCACATCTCCATCCTCCAGCCTCCAGGACAGGGAGAGGTAATGTCTGTTGTGTGTAAGCCACGGGATCTGGTACTTGGTTGCAGCATCCTGAACAGACCAAAACACGGCTACACCCAAGGGTCTCCCGTCACGCCTTTCTTAAAGTTTTCCAAAAGGTAAGGCAAGTGCTTTAAAACTCCTGCGAGCACTGTCTTTGGCCTGAACATCCACGTGCCCCATGAACCACACTTCTCTCCAGCGTCCCTTCCTGGGCTCTGCCATTTCCTGAGACCGTGTCACTCTCTGAATCCATCAACTCAGCCCTCCCCTGCCCCCCACTGGTGAACACACGGCTCCTGTCCTGTCCCAGACAAAGCTGAGTCCCAGTACAGGTGTCCTCCCCAATACACACCACCCCCAGACATGACATCACTCCTCCCAGTGGGACACGAGTAGCCCCAAATTTTCAACATTCGTTTCGGATGTTCGAAAGGTGCTTAAAGCCGCTCCTGTTGGGGACACCCTCCCTCTGCCACCCCAGTCTCTCTCCTTGCCCCTAACCCTGGGCTCCGCCTTCAGAGCAAGCCCTTCCCTAGACCTCGGCCCCATTCCTGCGTGCGGGCACTCCAGGAACACTACTGCGGGTTGCCTCCCGCACGAGGCTCCGTGGCCCAGTGGCAAACTTTTCATCGGATTTCTGAGAATGACGTATTTACAAAAAATAAGGAACACATTATTCACGATAGCCAAAAGGTGGAAACAACCCCAGTGTCACCTGACTGGTGAGTGGATACACAAAGTGTGGTCTCTCCATACGGTGGAATATCACTCAGCCTTTAAAAGGAAGGACATTCTGAAAGCTGCCGTGACATGGATGAACTCTGAGGACACTGCACTCAGTGAAAGAAGCCGGTCACGAAAGGACAAATACTGTGTGAGTTCACTTACATTAGGTGCCCAGAACAGACAAATTCCCAGAGGCACAAAGCAGGAGGGCGGGTGCGGAGGGAGGGGGAAAGGCGAGTGGGTGTTTAATGGGGACACAGTATCAGGTGTGGGAAGACAAAGTGGTTCTGGGGAGGGGTGGCGGTAAGGGCTGCAGGACGGCGTGAACGCGCTAAATGCCATGGGATTGTACCATCGCAAATGGTAAACCTGTGTAAATTTTCTGTATATTTCACCATAATGAAATAAATTTAAAAGACAAAGAGCAGCATGAAGGGCCACGGTAGAACGGGGTGCCTCAGCTTTTGGGGCCCCTCTCTGTGGGCACACCCATTTTTATTCATAAACAGCCCTTTGGAGAAACTCTTCTTTCAGGACGTGATCTGGGACTGTGGATTAAAAAATGCTAAATTCAGGGGCACCTGGGTGGCTCGGTTGGTTAAGCGTCCGACTTCAGCTCAGGTCATGATCTCACGATTTGTGAGTTCGAGCCCCATGTTGGGCTCTGCACTGACAGCTCAGAGCCCGGAGCCTGCTTCGGATTCTGTGTCTTTCTCTCTTTCTGCCACCCCCCCCCCCCCGCCCCCGCCAACATGCTCATGCTCTGTCTCTCTCTCGCTCTCTCAGTAATAAACGTTTAAAAAAATTAAAAATACATAAAAATCTTAAATGCTGAGTCCAGGAAATAGGACCTCTCCTCCCTCGAATTGCTACGGCCTCTCTGCCCTTTCTAGGATCTGAGGGGCTGATGGGAGGAGAATTTAAAAAACTACATTTTACTTGACACCTAGTTCATCTTCCTTTCATAGGACGCTGGCCAGCAGACAAAATGCTTTCACTGACACATGTTCACTTCACCGATCATGTGAGGTTATCAGGGCAGGCCTTCCCATTACCAGTGGAGAAAAGAGGGTGGGATGTTTTATTTTTATTTTTTGAATTTCTAAGTAGGCTACACACCCAGCGAGGAGCCCAACGTGGGGGCTTGAACTCATGACCCTGAGATGAAGACCTGACCTGAGATCTAGAGTCGACGCTTAACCAGCTGAGCCACCCAGGTGGCCCAGGTCAGGATGTTCTAAATACTTTTTAGTTTTGTTTTTTTGTTTGTTTTTAAGAGAGAGAGAGAGAGTGCATGAGCGGGGAAGGGGCAGAGAGGGATACAGCATCCAAAGTAGGTTCTGTGCTGACAGCAGAGAGCCTGACCTGGGGCTCAAACTCACGAACCATGAGATCATGACCTGGGCTGGACCCAGATGCTTAACCGGCTGAGCTACCCAGGCGCCCCTTAAATTGTTTTTTTAAAAATTTTAATGTTTGTTTATTTTTGAGCAAGAGAGAGACAGAGACAGAGTGCAAGCAGGGGAGGGGCAGAGAGAAAGGGAGACACAGAATCCGAAGCAGGCTCCAGGCTCCGAGCTGTCAGCACAGGGCCTGACACGGGGCTCGAACTCATGAACCACGAGATCGTGACCTGAGCTCAAGCCGGACACCTGACGGGGCTGAGCCACCCAGGAGCCCCAGTGTGGATGTTTTAAATGACGTATCCAGGCCACCAAGTGGGAGAATGACAGAGCTGGGTGCAAGGCTGTTCCTCGGTCTCAACCTGGCACTAAGGCCACTCCTCTGGCTTGTTTACTAAGCTGCCTCAGGTCCAACTACGGCCAAATCACTCCCAAGACAAGGAAGGTTCTTCTGGGTTTGCCTAGTGGGCTCTGCCCTTATCTGGCCCCAGAGGCGTTTCTACAGCCAGGAGTGACATTTGGAGTGGTTTGTCTCCACTTGTTTCACCAGTAATTCAGGAATTGGGACCATACTGGTCACCAGTATTTTGGCTAGTGACAGCTGCATTAAAAGATATACTGCAGGGGCACCCAGGTGGCTTAGTTAAGTGTCCAACTCTTGATTGCGGCTCAGGTCATGATGTCACAGTTTGTGAGTTCGAGCCCCGCATCAGGCTCTGGGCTGACAGCTCAGAGCCTCCTAGGGACTGTCTCCCTCTCTGTCTCTGCCCCTCCGCCGCTTGCTCTCTCTCTCTCTCAAAATAAGCAAACTTTAAAAAAATATTTGAGGGGCGCCTGGGTGGCGCAGTCGGTTAAGCGTCCGACTTCAGCTCAGGTCAGATCTCGCGGTCCGTGAGTTCGAGCCCCGCGTCGGGCTCTGGGCTGATGGCTCAGAGCCTGGAGCCTGTTTCCAATTCTGTGTCTCCCTCTCTCTCTGCCCCTCCCCCGTTCATGCTCTGTCTCTCTCTGTCCCAAAAATAAATAAATGTTGAAAAAAAAATTTTTTAATAAATAAATAAATAAATAAATATTTGAAAAAAGATACATCGCAATTGTGCAAAAGTATATTACAAAAGAACGGGAGAAGATACTTGCGAGTCATGTACCTGCGAAGGACTTGACTCCAGGACCTATAAAGGACTCTTACAACTCAACGATGAGAACGACAACCCAATTTGAAAAGAGCAGAGGTTGTGAATAGCCGTCTCTCCAACGAAGATACACAAGTGGGCAGTAAACATCTGAGAAGACGCGCAGCATGAGGGAAATGCCAACCCAAACCACAAGTGACACGGCACTTCACGTCCACTACACGGCCACACTCGGAGAGGCGGTGACAGGTGTTGGCAAATATGTGGAGGAGCCGAGACCCTCACCCACCTCAGGTGGGGACGTGAGGTGCTGTGTGAAAAAGTCTGGCAGCTCCTCAGAAACACTTCAGTGTCAAGTCAGCATTCGACCTGGCAATTCCGCTCGTAGGTATATACGCACAAGAAACGAAAACACATGCTCACAGAAAGCCTCGGGCGCGCGTTCACAGCAGCACTACTCACAAGAGCCCCAAAGTGAAAACAACCCAAACGTCCCGCACTGGATGGATGGATAAACAAAAGCGGTCCATGCACACGGAGGAATATTACTCGGTAGTGAAAAGGATAAAGTTCTGATGCCTGCTAGGATGTGAATGGACCTGGAAGGCACTGTTCACAGGGGACACAGGGATGGGGAGCGACCGCTCAACATGATGGGGTTCCTTCTTAGCTGCTGAAAATATTCTCAATTAGATTGTGGCGATGGTTGCACACCTCCATGAAGATCCCATAATTATTGAACTATATACTTTAAAGGGACAAATGTTATATTGAAGTAGATCTCAAAAGAGCTCTAAAAAAAAAAAGCATTTGTCTTTTAGAAACATTGGGGGAAATGTCAACACTGTGTACTGGATGGTATTTGGGAGTTGTTGACTGTCGGGAACGGTAATGGTATGAAGGGAAGAGTTTTACAAGTCCTCATCTGCTGTAGATGGAAAATGCTTTTTCAGGGAAATCTGTGAGGTCCAGATCCCCAACCTGTGCATGAATGCTTCCTTCTCTGACTCCCTGGGGGCAACCGGGGAACAGAATACCTCAAGTAGGAGTCACCCCACCCATGGCTAAGTACAAGCCAAACCCACAGAAAATAGTAAACCGTTCAGGTTGCTCATGGGTGAGGGATGCACACAAGAGGAGAAATATTATCACTTAAATGGGGTCACTAACTGCGAGCCAGCAGGTGGGTGGTCCGTGCGGAGGCCTCCGGTGCATCCACACAAGGGCAGGGGGGTGGGGAGAACCCCACATCTGCAGAACTGAGCACACCTGCAAATGTGGCTGTGCGTCTTCTTCCACCCTTCAGACTCTCCTCACTGGAGTTGAGCCTTACCTGCTGGAGGAAAACTGGGCTGGGAGAGACAAGGGAGCATCACAGGTTTGAAAACCTTCTGGGAAGGAGTGAGATTCAGATTGGCAATTGTGCCACATTTATCCAAGGACCGCATTTGACTTTATGATTCAGCAATTATTTTTTTAAATGTTTACTTATTTTTGAGAGAGACAGGGAGAGCGTGAGCGAGGGGCAGAGACAGAGAATCCCAAGCAGGCTCCACGTTGTCAGCACAGAGCCCGACACGGGGCTCGAACCCGTGAACCAGAAGATCACAACCTGAGCCGAAACCAAGAGTCAGACGCTTAACTGACTGAGCCATCCAGGCACTCCTAAGATTCAGCAATCACTGATTGTGTGCAGAAGAGAGAGAGCACATACACAAAGTTCTCCAAAACATACCAAACAAACAAAGCTCTTATTTAAAGAAGTCTTCCTGTTCCAACTCTTAATAAATAAGAAGACTGGAAATCTAGTTCATTCGCTTTCAGAAGAGATCTTTGACTAACCAAGTTGATTCAACACATGGGTATGGTTGGGCCAAATCCGCCCCCCCAACCCCCCAACCGAAGATGCCCACATCCTAATCCCTGGAGCCATGAATGTTACCTTATAGGGCAAAAGGGATTTTTGCAGATATGATTAAGAATCTTGAGACGGGGAGATTATCTTGGATTATCTGGGTGAGCCCAAATATAAACATTACAGCAGTTTAAAGAGGGAGGCCAGAGGGTAAGAGTCAGAGGACAAGGGGATGTGGTGTCAGAGAATGGAGACATGCACTTTGAAGATGGAGGAGGGGGCCACAAGCCACAGAACACAATGGCCACTAGAAGCTCAGAAAGGCAGGGAAACAGATTCACCCATTCGGACACCTTAATTTTGGCTCTGTGAACCTGACGTTGGGCTTCTGACCCTTGGAACTCTAAGAGACTGTGTTGTTTTAAGCCACTAAGTTTGTGATCATCTATCTGTTACAGTGCCGATGGGAAACTGATACAGACATAACTATGATTAAGGGGGCCTTATGACAGCAAAATTGGCCTGGGAAAAGGAGATGGATGAGGTGGGGACAAAGGAGGAATCAAGAGGTCCTGACCGGTGAGAGGCAACAGACAGGGGTGACGTAAGGAGCAGGAGGAGTAATGAGGGCAAACTCCTCTAAAACCTTTTTTTTTTCTTTAAATTTTTATTTTATTTTTGAGAGAGAGAGAGACAGGGCAAGTGGGGAAGGGACAAAGTGAGGGAGACACAGAATCCGAAGCAGGCTCCAGATTCTGAGCTGTCGGCACAGCGCCTGAGGCGGGGCTCAAACTCATGGACAGTGAGATCATGACCTGAGCCGAAGTCAGATGCTTAAGTGACAGAGCCACCCAGGCACCCCAAACTCCTCTCAAATCTAACGTGGTTGCCGGGATGGGGACTGTGAATCAGTCTAAAGGTCCGCTAAAAACGACGAGAAAGGCCAATGAGCTTCCATTAAGTCTCTCTCTGGCCAGAAGACAAGAGGCTTTGTCCACTGCATTCAATACATCGTCACCAGGATCTCTGACTCAGGACTTGGCCCTGACAGAACAACACCTATTTCTCTTGGTGGGGCGTGGGCTCAGTCCAAAAGCTACATGATGGGAAAATATGGCTCCTGTCCCTAAAGAGCCTTTACCGTGAACAGTACAGCTCCCGACCTCGGCACTACTGCCACTCTGGGCCAGGTGACCCCGTGGTGGGGCTGTCCTGTGCACTGCGGTGCGCTCGGCTGCATCCTGGTCTCCACCCACTAGAGGTCAGGAGCTCCGCTCCCTGCCCCCGAGTCATAAGCACCAAAAGCATTTCCAGACACTGCCAAACGTCCTCTGGGGGGCAAATCTGCTCCCAGGGTGAGCAGCACCGGCGTGTGGTGTGAGGCAGGGAGTGACACAATAAAAGTGCCCAGAGAAGGCTTTGCTGGGCAGGCCACTCCTGTGAGGCAGGAGAGGGAGGAAGTGGTGGGGGCTGCAGGTCGTAAGGTCAAAGGGAACGGTGTGCGCAGAGCCCCCTGGGGGTGGAGGATGCAGCACAGTAGAGGGCCTGGAAGAGGCCGGCAGGGACCTGCGGATATTCGGGTATCCTCGCTTTAGAAGAAACGCCACACGGCCGCTTCCCGCCGGAGGCACCCATCTACCAGCGGTCTTCTCGGAAGTCCGAGATCCACTCGTTTGCTGTGGGCGACTAAGGACCACACCGACCGGGTTGGGATTCTTACTCCGAAAGAATGTGGGGACGGACCGAGATCAACTCTGGCCTCGTTCCAGGACCTGAACACTTAGTGCAGATATCTTTTGTGTTTTCTTTTTTAGAAACTTCACTGAGAGAGAATTTACACATCCTAAAATTAACCCATTTCAGTGGTTCTTAGTAAAGGTCCTGAAAGAATCCAGTTTTCTAACATTTCCTCACCGGCCTGAGGAAGGAGCGCAGTGAGGGCTCCCCTCACTGTGTGTGCGCACGCGTGTGGAGAACTACTTACTTGGGAATCTTGTCCTCACACAAACACGTTTATGCTCTCGCTTCATGTGTCCTTTATTATGAACGGCCAGCAATGACAGAAAGAGTATTAGGGGATTTATATTCCAATGAGCTTTTGCCTTGAAATCACTGATCGTTATTACCGAAGTGCGTGTGCGGTAAAGACTGTCGGGCACGACAGCAAGTACATCAGGTATATACATACGGAATTTCCCCTTGAACGTATTTAGAGAATAAATAAAGCGGCAGGGGGATGACTGCACACCAAGGTGGGGGGAGGGGCACCTGCGGGATGGGCCGGATCCTCTCAGCGGTCGCTCCCTGCTCTCCAACAGAGACCCCAGTTCTCTCTGACCCAACGCCCAGACCTGCCACTTCACCCTGTCACCGACACGGTCACGTCCCCCTCGGCATCTTCTGGAACTCCTCACGGGCCAAACGTGCACCGCATCCCTCAGGGACTTCTTGCTTTCCTTGTAAGTCACACAGACACCCTGGGATTTACATGCAAGTAAGGGAAGGAGAAATTCGGATGCCTTCCTTCTGAACGGAGAGAACGAAGCCCCGCTTTCAGTCCCCGTGGTGGAGTCTGTGGTGCTGGTGGAGGTTTGAGCTCTGGCGAAAGCTTTTCCCACACTGGCCGCACTGGTAGGGCTTCTCCCCGGTGTGGATCCTCTGGTGCAGTTTCAGCGTTGACTGGCGCCCAAAGCAGTTCCCACACTCTCCGCACGTGTAGGGCCTCTCCCCTGTGTGCACCCGCTTGTGTCTTTTCAGCTCCGAATTCCATGTGAAGCTTTTCCCACAGTCATCACATTTGTAAGGCTTCTTTGCCGAGCGGGCCGCCTGGTGACCAAGGCGCTGCAAGCGACTGCTCAGGCTCCTTCTGCCCCCTTTGCTTTTCTTCAGCTCTCTCAGCGGGTGGCTTTTCAGGGGGCTGCTGATGTACTCCAGTTCCCTGCAATGTCTCTGGTAGTGAGCGAATGGCTTCTGAGCATTCGGGGGGCTGACCTGCCTCCGTGACAACCGGGGTTCATTCCTATTCGCCCCTCTCGGTTCGGGACTCTGCAGACCGTTACCTTTGGGTCTGCCAGGGGACAGGGCACATGGCTTCCCTCCTTTAGCCCCCTCTGGCTGCGGATTTTCCTTGTTGTCACTTTTCATTCTGGGGGCCTCTACAATTAGAAAGAACAGGTTTCATTTCCTGGGCTCTGAAGAAAGGACCTCAGCAAAAGAGCTAAGAAACATTCTCGAAGTGTGGTCCTCTCCTGGCAACGTGCATTTGACTCATCTGGGCCACCTGTTACGCAAGCAGGCTGTCCCTGCATCCCCACAGCTGTGGAGTCAGGATCTCCGAGGGGGTGGGACCTGGAGATCTGCATGGTTAACAGGTTCCTGGGGTGATTCTAATTTGTATTAGAGTTAGGAACCAAGTTCCCCAACCCCATGTCTTCTTTCGACCTTTAGGGAAAGGTCAGGGAAAGAAAAAATATGGAAAAGCAGACCCATCAGCCCCAGCATTAATTAACAAATGGAAATGAGAGAGTTGAAATTTCAACACTGCAACACACTCACTCACATAGACACTGAGTGATCGCCACAGTTTCTTTAAATAATGGGAAATGCAGCAAACGTGGCATGTTCGTTCATTACAAACGTGACAGCATTAGGGTTAAAAACCGTAACACAGGCTAGACATGTATCCTGACTTCAGAAACTCCACAGTTTGTGACCATCACGATTGAGGATTGGGATGGAAATCAGCTGGAATGTCTGTGGGCAGGTAGAAGGATCTGGAGTTGTGCTACCCTGTAGGATTCCTGCCAGGTGGGAAGGATACATGTGTATGGGTACCTGTGCACGTGCTATTCAACAGGGTAGCCACTAGCCAGCTAGAGCTACTGAGTCCCTGAAATGTGGCTAGTGTGACTGAGAAACCGAATTTTACATTTCATTTAATTTTCATTAATTTAAATCCAGATTTAAATGAGCAGCCTATACAATTATGGTCAACTGCTTTTCAACAAGGTTGTCGACACAATTCAATGGGGAGAGAACACTTCTTTCAATAAAAGCGGCTGGGACAACTGGATATCCACTTGGAAAAGAATGACGGTGGACCCTTGCCTTATAACACAACAAACAACAACCCCAAATGGATCAAAGGCCTAAATATAAGAGCTAAACCAATGTCCCTTTGAACAAAACATTGCCGTAAATCTCTGTGACTCTGGATTAGACAATGGTATTTTAGATATGTCACCAAGAACACAAGCAAGCTAACAAAAAAATAAATTGGACTTGATCAAAATTAGAAACATTTGTGCTTCAAAGTATACTACTAAGGAAGTGAAAGGACAACCCGAAGTGGGAAAAAATACTTGTAAATTATATATATAAGACTCTAGTATCCAAGATATACAGAGAACTCTTAAAACAAAAAGACTAATGCAAATGAGAGATGGGCAAAGGATCTGAATGGATACTTCTCCAAAGAAGATACATGACTGATCAGTAAGCACATGGAAAAATGCTCAACGTCATTCGCCATCAGGGAAATAAAATCTCCATGAGATACCACTTCACACCTAATGGGACTGCTGTAACCAAAAAGACTGACAAGTGTTGACAAGGACGTGGGGAAATCAGAATCCTCCCAGGGACTGCTGGCGGGAACGTAGAATGGCGCAGCCATTCTGGAAAACAGTCTGGCATTTCCTCGCAAAGTTAAGCATAGTTACCGTGTGACCCAGCTATGCCACTCCGAGGTATACGGCCAACAGAAATGACAACATGACCACACAAAAACGTGTACGCAAATGTTCACAGCAGCATGATTTTATAATAGCCAAAAAATGGAAATACCCCAAATGACCATCAACTGATGCATAAACACCGTGTCTGTATAATGGAAAATCCACCATAAAAGGAACAAAGTAGTGAATGATACGTGTTACAACATGGATGAACCGTGAAAACATTACGCTCAGGGAAAGAAGCCAGTCACAAAACAGCACAACAAATGTGATTCTGAAATATCCAGAACAGGCAAATCCAGAGACAGAAAGTACACAGTGGTTGCCAGGGGCTGGAAGAAGGGGCAATGGAGAGTGACTGCCAATGGGTCTGGGTTTCTTTTTGAGGCTACAAAAATATCCAAGAATTAGAGGGCATGGTTGCACAAGTGCACAAATACACTAAAAACCACTGAACTGTACACTTTGAAGGGGTGAATTTTAGAGCATGTGAATTCTATCTCCACAAATAAAATTTAAATAGCCACCTGTGGCCAGCGGCAACCGCACTGAGTGGTGCAGCTCTGACGGAAGGCACTGCTGATGTTCGGGGTGAAGAACGTGAGAATGTACCTGCAGCGATCAAATAAAAGAAGATGGAGCCCGAATGCACACTGAGCTGCCTGTGATGAGGCAGGAGAAGGGAGTGTGCAGGCCCAGGATCACGAAGTCTATAGGTTATGGGTCAGGACCTCAGCCAGGATCACAGTACTTTTCCACTGGATGCCCCAGGTCTTCTCCATTATTATTTATTTTTTATGGTTATTTATTTTGAGAGAGAACGTGAGCAGGGGAGAGACACAGAGACAGGAAGAGAGAGAATCCCAAGCAGGCTCTGCACTGTCAGCATAGAGCCCAGAGCAGGGCTCGATCCCATGAACAGTGAGATCATGACCTGAGTAGAAATCAAGAGTTGACGCTCAACTGACTGAGCACCCCGCCCCCCCCACCCCCGTCGCCCCCGCCCAGCACCTTGGTCTTCTCCATTCTTAAGTTCCAAGAATAACCAAATTCAAGTATTGCACTGAATGTAGCAAATCTTAAAAAATCAACGTGTTCTAGCCTTCTGGTAACTTTTTGCTCTAACTTGCTGACCAGCCTCTGTATTCACATCACTAAGATTGGCCAAAGTGTCACTGTCATTTGGTCTTCAAGTACAGCAGGGCTAACAATTACTGGCATTGTACCAGAGACAGGTGGGGAAATAGACATAAGACATCACAGGGAGAGGAAGAGGCTGAAGATATTATGGAGCGGGACATTTCCTTTAATGAGCCTAACATTCTTTAGGCGCTTTCTAAACATGGGACCATTTTAAGTGATGAAACTCAGCCAAGGTTTGCATGGATGTTCATCAGTGGCCATATGTGGATCTGTCTTCACTGTAAGAAGCTCTGAAAGGAACAGAAAAGTAGGACCTAGATAATCCTATTGTGTACTGCATTGTTAGAGTCATTAAGAGACACTGAAAGAAACGTACTTCTTATGTATAGTATTGCCATCATTCTAATCTGTGAAATTTGTTAGGGAATAAAGCTCTCCTGTTATATAAAACATTAAACAAACTCAACGCAAGGTCTATGGCTTTTCAGAACGACGAGATAATCTGCTGGAGGTAAAGGACTTAGGGAGAGAAGAGGCATCAAGTGTTTACCTGTACCAGCCAATCTGGGGCTTGGTTCCTGGAGGAGTGTGGATTTTTCCCAATGATGAGAGCTCAGCTGGTCCGGAGATCCCGCCTGGGAAGGCTCCTCCAGAGCACTCTCCCGGGGAAACCTCCTAGGAGCTTGCAGTTGAAAGTCTGGTAGTTCCTGTTCTCCAAGCTGAGATCCAGTTTTCTCCAAGAGCACCTTCTGCCCCTGCATACACACGGCCACCTAGGAACAAGCCCCATGCATTAGAGTGCAGCCAGAGGACTCAGTAGAGAGGAGCATGACCTCTCTCACTGCTCTGTGATGACCCCTTTACCCGGGAATTCCTGATAACAGCCTGGAGGTCAACTTGGAAAGACTTCGGAGACTCTCAAAGGAAGCAAAGGGAAGGACATGCAGAATGATTAGAGAGGCTGCTTCAAATCAGCCAGTATTTCTTGAGTGGGTGCCCCTAAAGCATGAGTCTTTCTAAAGACCTCAGAGTCAACACAGAGAAGGCACAAATATCAGGGTTAGTCATGACACTGGCCCAGCAGATTGTCACCCTATGTCCATGTGCCTCCCAACTTCTACTGGAAACAGGTCCTACTGGATGGGGAAGCAGGATGGTGAGGACATTAAAAAAAAACAAACAAACAAAAAAAAACTAATCAATTGTTCTGCCCCAGGCTTCCCTGGGCAGGAGATCCCAGTAGTAGCAGGGCTCTGAGTGCGCTGCTCACCCTGCTCTCTGACTGCCTCCATTCCCCAAAACACATGGTTGTTTGCTTCCTGCCTCGCCTCTGACTAGAGTCTGATTTGGGGGTGGGGGCTGGAAGAAACACTGGCCAACTGAGCTGCAACTTCCTGATCCAAAAGCAAGACACTCCACCAAAACAAAGTCCACCAGGAAATTCCCCCCAAATCAAGTTCCTACCCAACAATATGATCCTTACTACTAAGAATCCTGATTGTAGGAAACCTTCAGGAGGAATGGGTGTGGGGAGATCGGGCAGCCAAAAAGCAAGAACCTTACTTGATCCTCTACTTCCTCACTGGAGTGCCAGTGCCTGAGTTTTCTGACAACCAGTGATCTCTCTCAGGGGGTGTTCCCAAACAGAAGCCAGAAGCACCCTTCGAAGCCATCGATCCATTTCTGGACTAACTAGGGAGGGAGCCAAAGACGAGAAACTATCCAGATGAAAACGAAATTCTGGGGACCACGAGGGAGGGCCCTCCTTACCCACTGCTTTGGTCTCTTGGCTGCTCTTTGAAAATCTTCCACCAGGGTCACAATCTCCCTGCAGCTCATTGGACATCGATGCCTGACGCGAGCCTGAATCTCCGAGGGCAGGATGTTCAGGAACTGCTCCAGCACCAGCAGCTCCAATATCTGCTCTTTGGTGTGCAGCTCGGGCTGCAGCCACTGACGGCAGAGCTGCTGCAGCCGGGCGAGTGCCTCTTGGGGTCCAGACACCTCTTGGTAACAAAACCGTCGGAAGCTCTGGCGGGAGAGCTCGGGATCGGGGCGGTCCTTTTGCAGAGCGGGTCCCCGTTTCTCTTCCAGCTTTGTTATTATGTGTCTCTCTGGCTTGGAGGAGGCCTGAATGTGGGACTGCGAGCTCAAAGTTATCTCCATCTTAGCCGCCATCTTGGGGCTCAGGAGACAGCCTCTCTCTCCTGGCAAGCGGCTCAAGCCTTCAAGATCATGACTCTGGACAAGTGTCTCTAAACGCTGGAAAGATGTCAGCAAGGGCGGGGCACATACAGGCCCCAAGCTCCCGAAGACAACGCAGGGCCCGATGGAGAGGAGCTGTCTGTCCCTCTGGCAGTTTCCTGAGCTGTCTCCAAATGGAGAAAAGTCATAACGTTCTAAAAGGAACTGGGGAAAATCTTGCTTTTTATTTCATCGATAAACGCACGAGGTCTACGAGGTCTCAGAGGAACTGCGCAAGGTGATCCATCTGGCGGTCGGGAAATCCTAGGAAAAGTTCAAGTTGTCACACAGGTGGCCTGCGCCAGCTCCGCGGCACCCGGGCTGCACCGACCTCGAGCACGTCGCCCGGAGCCGCGGGGCTGCGCGTGCCGGAGTGGAGGGATCGGAACCCCCACGCGCAGCAAGGCAGGCTGAGCACGGCGGCGGCTCGCTCCCGACGCCCGGCAGGCCCACTCGCTCCGGCCTCTGAGGGCGCCCCGGCTGCCCCTGGCGAGGCGGAGCTGCGGGCTCTCCGGCGCGCGGCTCAGCTTCGTGGCTGCGTGCAGGCCGGGGCCGCGCCTGAGGCGGCAGCTTCGCCGACGGCCCCGCAACCCGCGCCCACCGGCCGCGGACTCACCTCTCTGGGGACCCGGGACCCAGAACCTGGGAGCCAGGGACGGGGGCGGGGCCGCTCGTCGCGGACACTTCCACTGGCTGAGGAGGAATGACGCGCGAACTGCGCCGCAGGAGGGCCCGCCCCCTCCCCTGGGGGATTGGCTCCCAGAAGGCGTTCTCTCGTGTCTATTTGCTGCTGAGTCTGTCGGTGCTGGCGAGGGACGACGCCCGGCCTTCGCAGTGCACGCCGGGAGTTGTAGTCCAAAGGCGCTGCTCGCGAGCATGCGTAGCCGGCGGACTAGCGCCGGGGCTCCAAGCGCACACTTCCGGCCCGGCGGCTGAGCGAGTCCGGTGAGTGTTCCCTTTCCTCGCGACCGCGGTCTCGCAGCGGGGTCCGACGCCCGCCTGTGAGCCCCTTTGCCGCTGGGAATCTTTTCAGGACGGTGGGGACAGGCGGGGTCCTCCTTCCGGGCCTTGCCCGTGCGGATGTTACCCCACACCTCGCACCGGGCGCAGCCGGAGTCCTCAGAGCGTCCCTGCTGAGCGCGAAGTGAATCAGCCCTGCTCCCGTCTTCGTCCTGCTTCCCGCCAAGCGCCAGCGTCTTCGTCGGAGTGAAACACATTTCCGATACCGGCGTTTTACAACAAACTATGGGGGGGGATGGCAGGGGTCATGAAGAGCACAGGCTCCGTCTTCCGCATGAAACTAGGATAGCATTTATTACATTATTCCTCATCCAGAGAAGGTGCAGGAAGTAGAAAATCTGTGAGGCATGGGATACTTCTTCGAGTCCGTGACCTTGTGCTGAGGAGCTATGCCATGTGATGCTCCTGTTTTTGTTAAAAAGATCTATAATGCCTTCCATTTCTCTACTTCTAGCATCTTGGGCTGCATTACATGTAAAGTGATTATAAGTGAAGGCAGTTTAACTTCTTTGGAAGAAGAGTAACTTGAGTCCGGTTTTTCTTTTCTTTTTAATATTTTTTAATGTTTGTTTATTTTGGGGAGAGAGAGAGAGACAGAGTGCAAGTGGGGGAGGGGCAGAGAGAGAGAGGGAGACAGAATCTAAAGTAGGCTCCAGGCTCTGAGCTGTCAGCACAGAGCTGGTCGAGGAGCTCAAACTCATGAACCGTGAGATCATGACTCCAGCCAAAGTCCCATGCTCAAGTCTTACACCCACCCAATTCAGCAATTCCTAGGAAATTTGGAACTTCTCCTACCCCACTGGTAGGTAAAATCTCAGGAGAATTTTGACAGGCTCTGTTTATGTCACATGCCTGCTCTCCAAGGTGGGTGGGGTGGGGTACTGTAACGAATAGCACCACGAGATCCACTGGGCTAGAGAGGGACTCTTTCACAAAGGAAGAAGAGACTGCATTGAAAAATAGAAAGGAATACTGGAGAATAAGAGCATACAGCAAACCAGTCATTTCTCATCCACACCGTGTGTGTGCATGTGTGTGTGTGTGTGTGGTGGTGGTGGTGGTGGCGGCGGCGGCAGGGGGGAGGGTGAAAGTGATGAAGAAGTTGAACTAGAGGCACCTTAAGAGAAGGTGGCAATTGGGAAGGTGGCTCCTGGCTTCCGGAGGGGAGGGAGGGCAGGGACAAGATCCCTATCTATGGGAAACAAAAGAAAGTAGTTTGGAGAATTCATTAGCAAACACCATCTGGATGTGATGAAAACTATTTTGGTATTTCCAGTGCTTTAGATCCATGGCTTGGATTGTGGAGGAAGCAAAGGAAAAGGACATAAAATGCATCACAAGAGGCAGAGGAAAGGAATAGGAGATAAATTTACCCTGTATTTTCCCTTTTCTACAGCCTCCCTTCAAAGCCTAGTCTTTCTCAACTGTGCATCTGCACCACTCTGGTATTCTCATGTGTCTCTTCTTGCACTGGTCTCCAGGAGAATGGCTTCCTAGTGATCTGAGAAGAAATGGAATCTGCTCTCTAGAGTAGAAGCGGCTACCAGTGAGCCAGTTTGCTGAAGCCAGTCATGGCTGCAACAATGAGTCCCCAGGCATACCCATCCTCAAGTGAGGACTCCACAGAGGGACAGAAGTCAGCCCTTCCCAGCAATGGCTCTGACTCTGAAACTTCCCGCCAACGCTTCAGGCACTAATGCTCCCAGGAGGTAGCTGGCCCCCATGAAGGATTTAGCAAGCTCTGGGAACTCTGCTGTCAGTGGCTAAGGCCTAAGACACACTCAAAAGAGCAAATACTGGAGCTGCTGGTTTTGGAGCAGTTTCTCACCATCTTGCCACAGGAGATCCAGACCTGGGTGAGGGAGCAACATCCAGAAAATGGTGAGGAAGTTGTGGCTGTAGTTGAGGATGTACAGAGTGCGTCTGGGCAACAGGTGAGAACAGGCAACTCAGAACCTGGTGAGTTTAGTTACGAAGTGGGGTGAGGAGCATAGCAATCCCATTGCTGGAGACGTGTTGAGAAATGCACACTAGCCCCCCGCCACTCACCACAAACTCTTAGCTATCTTGGGTTGGTCCCATGCCCTTCATCTATGGAGAGGATTTCTCATTTGCTGACATAATGTACACACTGATACAGTCAGTGGATGTTTAGGGTCCCTAATACAAAAGTTAAAGTTCAGAACAGTTCTCCAAAAGGCCAGGGAAAGGACACTGTCCCTCACTCAGGGGATCAGGAAAATTAGAGTTGGTGAATTAACATCCAGTCTCTCTTGCCGAAAGGTTCCTTGAGTGCAGATGCTATGGTTATGCAGTAAACAAAGTTGTATCAGAGCTGCTGCCGCCAAGATTAAGGCATCAGTATGGGATAGCGATGAGTTTCACACAGTGTGCGCTTGTCCAGGTAGGACTAGGTGTGAGATCCGGTCAGTGTCACGATCTTGTACATTTTGGGAGAAGGGAGCCGTGAAAGGCACAGCACAACAGGAATGTGGCTTTGGTTGTGGGAGACTTGTGGGAAGAAGGCAACTGAGATCGCAACCAGAGGTCCAGGAGAGGACTGAAGGAGGCATGTGGGTCAGAGGAATGCCGTAGCCTGAGCACCTCTGTGCTCAACAGGAAGCAGCTGGCTGGGTGCAGAGATGGCATGGCTGGAACAGGAGGTACCGGTGTCCCCGTTGAGGAGGCAGACGTGTCCTTGGGCTGTGGGAGGGGGACCGGCGAGGGGCGTAGCATTTCACAGGACTGAGGATTGAGTGGTGTTGACATAATGTGCGGAGGGCAGAGAGCTTGGTGGGGACGCATCAGGGACAAAGCTGAGGAAGTTCACGAAGGATCCATGGCGTCGGGACAGTAACACCTGGGACGGCACAGAGAAGGGCGAGCAGTAGCACATGTGTGGAGTCAGAGCTGGGACAGGTGAATGGCAGGAACCCCTACAGGTGACAAGTCATCCTGCTCCAGTTCCCCTTGCCCTCTCCCTGTGGGGACAGTCTCTGTCTCTTGCGGCCCCTGGTGTTTCAGAGCCAAGCTCTTCACGGGAATGCAGACAGGACAGGAACGTGAGGGATAACACAGCCATGTGAAGCCTGTCTGGGGCGCGAAGGGCACCGCGAGCTGAGGGGAGGGAGAGCGGAAGCTGACGGCACCTGCCAGGACACAGAGGCCTCTCCACGCCACACTCCTCACTCACTCGACGGACAGGACACGTCATACACAGCGGACTTAACGAATGAAGGTGGCTCTGAAAGACACAAGTGGCTTTGAGGTGCCTGCCAGACGGCAGACACTGGGGATTGTGCAGTGAACGGGACAGGCGTAGTCCGTGGCCTGCTGCAGGCTACACTCCAGGAGGGACACAGACCACAAGCAAAGGAAGAAAGAGCCAGGAACGAGCCAGCTGATGTGATGGAGAATGACTGTGGGGCAGACGGAGAGTGGGCACCGCCTCTCCGGGCCGTGACAGAGGAGTGGCTGTCAGGAGCCTCAGGTGGCAGAGGGTGTGGCATGTTTGGCAGAGAAGGGAGGGTGGGAGAAAGGGGCTAGGCAAGAAGTGGGGGGACTCCGCAGAGTGTGGACAGAGCACGTGAGCCCGTGCTTTCAAAGACCCACTGGATTCCGTGTAGGCAGAGAGTGGATGGAGGGCCGGCAGCAGAGGAACGTGGCCCGAAGCAGGTTCATGGGTGCAGCCGGAAGGGCTGGGGCGAGGGGACTTTGTGACTGGCAGAAATGACCGGACTTGGTGCTCCGCTGGATGGGGGTGGGGAGAGGGCAGGAGTGCTGAGGCCACAGCTTCCTACGCTGCAGGCTGACCTCACTTCGCACAGGTGTGCACCACGGTTAGCACATCGGCCACGTCACCTCTGTGCTAGGCGCTTCCATTAACTGAATCACTGGAGACCAGGGGATTGAGACCAACTTGTATTCTTTTTTTTTTTTTCTTTTAATTACAGGGCCCTGAGAGTATTTTTCTTCTGCCTCCTTGGGTCTCACATTGTGTCCTAATGTCACTGTTAGGGCTTTTAAAGTCTCTTAGGCAGGAATTTGTAGTGACAGATGATGGGGTCTGTTCTCAGGTCCCAGATTCAGGGAAGGACTGGAAAGTGCTCAGTGAGGAGACAGACCCTTGGGGACCAGCCAGAGAGTCACAGAGGTCCCACCTGAAACGGTGGGTTCATCCAGAGGGAAGCACTTTGATGGGGTCACGGAGCTCACAACAAAGATCAGGGAAACAGCCAGAAGGTAAGCAGAACTCTCTGCCCTCACCTGGGGCTGCGGAAGAACTCATTTTTTGGAATGAGCAGGTCTGAGCTGGAGTCTGCCCCAGTGTTCTAGATTAAATACCTTTGAAATGTACCCACAACACAAGATTTCAAATGTTAGCTGATGGTAATAGCACTTAGACAGGGATGGAGATTTTTTATGTGTCGCCCTAATTCTCCCTTATTACAACTGATTCTGCTGCTTCTGAACCAGGAATATTAAAATCCGCACATGTGCCCTCACCTGCATAGCAGCTCTTTGTATATTTGAAAACAAAACCCCTTTTCTCATCCAGCTTAACTTCACCCAAAACACATTTCTCCTGATTATTTTTGCCTTTCTTCCAAAGCTCTATTTTGGTTTTTGCTTCTCTTAAACTTTTTAATCAAAAAACTGTTAAGGTGAAGTGAAATTCATGTAACAAAATTAGCCATGTTCAAGTGAACAATCCAGGTGTATTTAGCACACACATTCAATTATACAATCACCACGTCTATCCAGTTCCAAACATTTTCACCCCCTACAAGGAAACCATCTACCCATTTGGGAGCTACTCCTCTTTCTCTCTACAGATTTGCCTGTTCTGGAGATTTCATAGAAAGGGTATGACCTTCCGTGCCTGCCCCTCTCATCTAGCAGGTTTAAACCTGTATCACTAGTTCCATCCTTTTCGTGGCTAAATAATACTCCAGCGCATGGACAGACCAGGGCTCTGTCTTTCTGTATCTCTTGGAGTGAACCACTGTGGCTGCAAACATTGAGACAGTCCACGGCCACTGCTGCCTCTTCTGCTTAATTGAAAGCTGCCATTGTAGGGTGCTCAGTAATTTGTAAAAGCCAGCTCTTTATTTAACCCACACCCTAGAAGAAAACATTACATCTTGACCCAGTTTCCACTGGCTACTTTTTGTTGAAACAGAAAATTGTCTAAGAGGAGTATTTGCTTTTGTGTTTTTTAAGCAAATGGAACACTCAGTATCTTTGTAAACTCTATCATTTAGCAGTGATTTCTTTTTAATCCTTGGGAACATCACTGCTCTCTAGGATGTGGTTCCTGAGGCTGTGGGATCTGAGTGTGAAGAAGGTAAAAACTCACCCTGTGCCAGGTTCCACTCCCCCTGTTCACCCGTCTTCATGCTGTTCCTATCTCTAGTTCGGTGACTTCCTCAGGGCCACAAGGCTCTGCATCTCCTCTGAAGTTCTGTTCTTAAGTCAAAATAAACCATTTGTTTAATAGAACTCTTTTTTTCTTTAGCACTTATTTTTAATAGAGCATGAGCAGGAAAGGGGCAGAGAGAGGGAGGGAAACACAGAATACAAAGCAGGCTGCAGGCTCTGACCTGTCAGCACAGAGCCCAACATGGGGCTGGAACCCATGAACGGAGAGATAATGACTTAGGCCAAAGTCAGCCGCTTAACTGAGCCACCCAGGCGTCCCTGAGGTAGAATTCTTGAAGGTGGATTTCTGAGAAATATATTATGTTGGCCTGAAAAAAGTAAAAGGCTTCAATTGCCATGGTATTTTTAGGAGTTCTAGGGTCATCTCTTGATGGTGGGGCTCAGAGCTTCCCCCCTCCATTAAACTTTTTTTTTAATGTTTTTTATTTATTTTGAGAGAGAATCCCAAGCAGGCTCCACCTTTCAGTGCAGAGCCTGACATGGGGCTCAATTTCACACCATGAGAGCATGACCTGAGCCAAAATCAAGAGTCCACTTAACTGACTTAGCCACCCAGGTGCCCCTAAACGTTTTTTTTTTTTTGGCATAACATGCCCACAGCACTTTAAAATTTATTTTTATTTTTGAGACTGTGCCCAAGAGAGTGGGGGAGGGGCGGGGGGAATATCAAGCAGGCTCCAAGCTCAGCACAGAGCCTGACGTGGGTCTAGATCCCACGACCCTGGGATCATAACCTTAGATGAAATCAAGAGTCGGATGCTCAACCAACTGAGCAACCCAGGCGCCCCCACAGCGCTTTAGAATGAAGAAAACCTTTTTGATAAAAGCCGTTATGCCAAGAATCTGCTGAAAGGAGCTTCTCGACACACACAGGCCACTGGCAACGGCAGTGGCCCTCAAACTCCAGTGTGCTCGGACTCACCCGGGGGCCGTGTCCAGGCACAGTGATTGGGGGCGGGACCCAGGAATAGGCATTTGTGACGGGTTCCCAGTGCTGCTGCGGCTGACCCGGGAACCCCACGCAAGCCCCCGCTCTGGCTGCTCTGTGGCAGCCGCCCTCCAACTGAGGCTGTTTTCTTGCCAGCCTGGCTGACGCCACAGCATCCCAGGAACCTTCCCGAGGAAAGGGGTCTTGGAGACCAGGAGACAGGCGCTGCGCATGGGACAGCTGGGGCCCAGGTGAGCTGTGCTTGACCCCCGTCGTCTTTTGAGGTTCCCATTTCGCTTACTGTTACCCCCACGCCCCTTCACGTCGAGATGTCAGAGAGATCACGAGGTCCTTCCACTGGCCTTCCTTGCGTTGTTTTCTGTCCACCTGTCGTCTTCACAAAGCTCTTCCCTCACCCTGATGCTTCCCTCAGAGGCCTGACATCCCTGCCTCGCTTTGTGAGGCCTGTGGCCATGTCTCTGCCCCGCACCAGGCTAGAGTGGTGCTACTTAACAGTAGCAGCAGCCCCCGGTGTCGTTACAGGGAGCAGCCACGTGTGAGGACAGAGCTGCACTCCTCGGTCAGGAAGGACGGATACACCTCGGCCCGGCACAGAGGGCCCTCCGCAGGGACATTTCACAGAGGAATGACAAAAACGACTCTCTGGGTAAGGATGCCTGTTCCCTCAGGCCCAGAGTGGAGGTGTTCATTTGTTCAGAGAGAGAGAGACTGGGAGACCGGAGAAAGGAGACAGAGGCAGACCACTGGGTTGAGGCAAGAAGAAAATAAACAGGAAGAGCCTGAGAGCAGGTATGAGACACAGAGACCGGAAGAAAGGGAAGGACAGGCCGGAGGGCTAACGACAGGGTGGACAGCATGCGAGTGGGAACGAGGGAGGGCGGGACACGAGAGCAGTGGGGGTGGAAGTGGGAAGTAGAGCAAGGGGCTGGGGGAGTGAGAGACAGCAGGGGACAGCCAGCAGCGAGGAGGCACCGCCTGTGGGAGCAGCAAGCCGACCTGAGTGCACATGTGCTCACACACACACCTGAGGGCTGTCCTGAGGGGCTGAGGGGAAACTCAAGAGCACCCACGTCTGACCGCATGGGAAACTCAAGAGCACCCACGTCTGACCGCATGCTTCTGCGCCCAGGCCTTCAGGAGGCAGCCGGGCCCTTCGGACAGTCTCAGGACGATCGGCTCAAATCGTCTCTGCCGCGCCCCCCACGGCGGGCTCTGTGCCGACAGCTCAGGGCCTGGGGCCTGCTGTGGGTTCTGTGTCTCCCTCTCTCTGCCCCCACCCCCCCCCCCCCCGCTCACACTCAGTCCCTCTGTCTCTCAAAAATAAATACAACATTAAAAACAGTAAATCAGCTCTGCCCCTTCCGGGCTGCTCCTCAGAGCATCAGATTCAGGGAAGGGACAGATGCTCTGCAGCTGGCTCAGCCATGATGTCTCCTCCCTGCATGCTCCAGATCATGGAGAACACGCAGGGACCCTAGGTACTCACCGCTGAGCAAGGAATAATTCTAAGAGTTCCACAAGTGACGATGGCTTGGAAGCCCGTGAGACACCGCTGAAAGGGGAAGGATAAGGGCGGGGTGACGCCCAGCAGCCAGAGGAAAGACAGGCACGGCCCGGGCTGCTCAGGAAACCAGGACGTTCCTGTCTGTTCTCAATGAACCTGAATGTTATTGGAAACTCCACGCGCACCAGCCAAGCAGCCGGCTGTGTGGGGAAGTTGCCCAGCTGTTGTGTGAACGTGGTCCCCACAGCCTCTGGATCAACATGGAAGGAAGTTCCAAAGCCTCGGAGCTGTGCAAGGCCGCAGCCCATAACCTGTGCTTTTCAGGAGATGAAAGCTTTGCTGGCCTCACGTGGCTCCTGTGGTTCTCCCAGGAGTAGGGCACATAGGGTGGGTGAGGCTCAGGGACCAAGCCAAGACTCGTGAAGTGCAAAGACAGTAGAGAATGCAGGCAGCTACACATCTGACTGCAAGCAGCCAGCCCAGGACACCCACAGCCTCTTCCAGAGCCCCTTGCTGAGGACCTGTCTGCACTACTCCCAGTACTGATCACCTGTAGGAGAGAAGTCCCCCCACTCTGGGCCTTGTCTTCTGGCTATAAACTGAAGATGGTTCCTATTCCCTCCCAGGTGGGGGCAGTCGGTGTAAACACCTTATTGGCTAACCATTAATGGCATTTGTTGGACCGCGTGCAGATTACACACAAGGAAAGGAGCACCTGAGCCTTTATGCTGATGGCTGGGTAACCCAGGGCATTTTCTTTGGAGTTTTGAACTGGAAAGCCAAAGCCAGGTGTGTCTCTGTCACCGAGGTAGTGAATTTTCTGCCTAGCTGTTATCTGTGGACTTCGTCTATACAATGCTAAGATAGTAGGAGCCTGGGAATGAGCGCCGTATTCTCTATGAAAGGGGGTGATGTCCTAGCAAGTGTGGCTGGTGGAGGAGTCCAGAAGTTGGTTATAGTGGCTTGGAATGAGGTTCCATTGCAGCTGCAGGACAGTGGAGAAGAAGGGTGATCAAAGGTGTGGGGACGCAGTGGGTTAGACAGTGGCTTTGGGTTTCACTGAGAAGATGACATTTGAACAAAGATGTGAGGAGAAGCCACGAGCCATATGGCTGTTCTGGGGGAAGAGTGTAACCGAGGGAACAGGCCAGCACACAGGCCGAGGCTGCAGTGAGTCTGGGGAGGCGGCCATTGTGACCAGCACAGACCAAGAGAGGGTGAGCCTAATAAATGGTATCCGTCACGAGATCACGTGGGGCAGTGCTACTGAAAATGACTTGAACTGAGACAGAGCATTTACAGACCCGCCAAGCTCACATCGCTGCTGTGTCCAAGTGCACTTCTGTATCATTAACAACAAACCACCTGGCTTTTCACAGATAATTGACAAGCTCTAATGTAGGAGCTGGGACCCTACGTAAAGGACTTCGTAAGCACTTGATGTTTTCTCAGTGAAACGGGGTGGCCTTGCAGGGCTCTAAGCACAAAGGGAGTCATTTTTAAATGGATCATGTTGACTGTTTCCATTTTTTTGGCTCAAGGCGGAGTAGTAGGGGTGAAGAGAAGGGCGTGCCCCTCAGAGCACCAGACCAGAGGTTAGAGCACACTTGCTGGGGCAGCTTGAGACACACACAGGAGCCCTCACTGAACCAGCCCGTGGGCACTACAGTGAGCAGCATGTGCTGGGAGCTCCCAAGGAACCAGCTGGCCTCACGCCCTTCTCAGCGGAGCACTGCTTCTTCCCACCTTGGGATGGGACGTGCTGTGGTTTAGTTTCTCGCACCTACAGGGATGACAGGAGATCCTCGAGACAGGGATGGGCCAGTCAGGGCTACTCAACATCAGAGGCAGAAGTCGACAGGAGTGGTCTACAAGCGGCCACGTCCTCTCGCGAGCCACAAGCCCTCACAGACTCTCCCAACCACGGAGACAAGCATTACACTTACAGTGACATCATTCAAGAGAAATGAGTGGCATTCAGGATAAAGAACAAGAGTGCAGCTTTGGTAAATACTCCACAACCCCTTCTCCATTAGAGAGGATGCCCTTTCCAGTATGCTGAACGTGTCTGTTTTAGGAAAGACACCCACAGTGAGGTGGTTTCCCAGGGATGACAGCAGACGGTGGTGGCAGAGCTGGACAAACCAGCGTGGAACTTGTGGGGAAGTTACCCTTGCCCTGTGGGGTCCAGGCCTCTGTGATCTCATCGTGTGTCCCTTGTCCCCTGGCAGCAGGTGTGTGCTGGGGTGGAGAGACAGAGACTCCCCTGGCCATTCTCTGTAAAACTCAACTTCATGAGAAATTCCAGACTCATCAGAACAGCCAGACCCACAGGGCAGTGGCAAAAGAACTCTGGGAACAGGGCTTTCTGTGGACCCCAGAACAGTGTCGCACCAAGTTAAACTGCATAGTTGAGATACCATAAAGTGAGGGGAGACTGTTCCTGAGCCATATGTCCTTGATGAGGAAATGGATACCCTGTCAAACTCCTGGGCCTCTGCACCCACGGTGGCAAGCAGTGCTATTCTTGGCCAAGAGGGAAGGGTTACGGAGTTTGTGGGGATAAGTCAGCAGAATGGGGAGCCCAGAGGTCAGAGAAGGGGCTATGTGGATGGTGCAGCCAGAGATGAAAAGGACTTCTGGAATCCTGGCCAGGGAAGTAGGAGACATGACCTGCCAGTTCTGTTCCCACACAGTGCTGGTAGGAGTCTTGGCTCTGACGCACAAAGGACACAGGACCACCCAGAAGGCCTTAGCCTACCATTCAAGTGGGAGCTGCCCCTGCTACTGGTGTGGTTACTGCCTTGATGGATGACCTTCCACGAGCCAGGGAGTCTGGCTCTCTCAGCATTGAGGCTGTTTCCTCTGCCCTTCAGGGCCCAACTCCGTATCTGCCAGCCTCTTTCACAGAGCGCGTGTCATTTTTCCTGTACAGCTCCTTGCGTTGGCTTCCTCAGGTCAGGCCTCCAGCCCAGACTTTCCTCTTCCCTCCTCCTCTAGTATGATCCTCCTTTCCTGACAAAGTGTCTGCTGGTCAGGTGCTCACAACATACTTTCTTCTCATTTGGGCCAAACTTGGGAAGGCCTTTGGTTAGGCTGTCAAAAATTGAGATCAAACCTGCAGACAGACCGGCAGGTGACACAGAGCTGGCCTCCCTGCCTCAGTTTTGTCACTGTGTCCAAACATCCAAAAAGGGACAGAACAAGAGAAAAGTAGGTGGAATTTAGGGGTATTTATTTACCTGTGAACCCAGGGTTTGGAGCTTGAAAATATTACAACTGGAAAATGAAATTAGACTATTAATTAGTAGAAGACTGAATCCTATGATGTATTCCATGTAGATATTCTTGATGGTGCTTTAGTTGTAACTTTCCTCATTCCTGCCTGTCATTTTCCAGAGTCCAGCATGTTTCTGTTCTCTCAGGTCTTGATATCACAAATGGAATTAAAAACAAGAATCAAAAATGGGAAGATCCAGAGAAGGCAGAAGTGAAGAAGGCCCTTTGGACAAAGTCTAGTGGCCTTTTTTGCCAGCCTGAGACCAAGAGAGACAGGAAGGGTGAGCCTATGCCGAGAGAGCCACATAGACGTTCTCCAGATGAGCGTGAGGGGCCGGCCCTGTCCCAGGACAGGGGGGTCAGCAGACACTCTGTGCTGGAGAGAAGGCCCGAGCAAATCTGAGCAGAGAAACCTGCTCTCAGGGATCTCTCTGTCGCCACCAGCCAGGCCCCGAACTGGAAAAAGCTTCTAAGTGTCAGGAATGTGGGAAAAGCTTTAGCCGAGGTCCTTACCTTGTTCGGCATCGGAGAATCCACACGGGAGAAAAGCCTGACAAGTGCGGTGAATGCGGGAAAGGCTTCAGCGAGCGCTTCGACCTCACTGCCCACCTAAGGACGCACACGGGGGAGAGACCCTACCGCTGTGGGCAGTGTGGGAAAAGCTTCAGCCAGAGGTCCGGCCTCAGTGTCCACCGGAGGACCCACAATGGGGAGAAGCCTTACTGGTGCACCGTCTGTGGGAAGAGCTTCAACAACAGCTCCCAGCTCAGCGCTCACCGGTGAGCCCAGGCCGGGCGGAGCCCCCACCTGTGTGCGCAACGTGGGAGAAGCTTCGGCAGCAGCTCCCACTCCAGTGGCCACCAGAAAACGCACACCGGGGAGAAGCCTCACAACTGCTCTATGTGAGAGAAGTTCCGCTAAGCTCCGTGCCCCCATCTGCCATCAGGGGGCACACGAGGACCACACCTCACATCGCCAGGAAAGGACACATGGTACAGGGCTGGAGACCCAACAGGCCAATTCCATATGTTGACGGGTCTCCTGGACGTTCTGTCTGCTCACGGAGGCTTCTGCTAGCCAGTCCCAGGCTCCCAGGCGCAGCAGGAGACTCACAAGTGGACCTCGAGAACCTCAGGCAGGAGTAGCAATCAGTGTGAGAACGCCGAGCTTGCTTTCCCGGTCTGCCTGTGACCCACAGTCCTGTGTCACCGTGGACTTCCATCTGCTCTCAAGAAAGGGGGCTGCGGGATCCAAAGTCCTGCCAGAATTCAAGGGTAACCGTGTTCCGAACAGAGGATAGGTGGCTAGGGGCCTGGGAAGTGTTCCTAGGGCAGGTAAGGGGAGAAATTTTCCCTCATGGGAAGTACATCTCGAAGTTAGCCGCCTAGATGTTTCCTAACCCAATAATGACCTGTAGGCATCTGCTTGCAGGAACGTCTACCTCCGAGTCGATCACTGCTGTGTATCCCAGTCACCCAGAGAAGACGGCAGAGCTGGAGGGATGGCTCAGGCCACCAGGTACTACTACTCTAAGTGACTTAATCTCAGAGCAAGTGTGACATCTGGGTTCCTCTAAGATTTCTCCCATGTATGGCCCCGACCCAGGTTCCAGCTTTCTGGTCTGGTACAGTTAACGGTTTCCACAGGTTCATACGCATCACTGTTTCTGAACAAAATAAAGGTATTTCTCTCTCCGCTGTTGGCCTTTGGTCTGAATTCTCGCCATCAGAAACTTCATCCTCCTACAGATCCCACAGAGGGATCCAAGGGCAGCGTCTGCTTTGATGCAGTAGGACGTGCAGAGAAGCAGCGGAACTGGGTTGGGAGGGTTTGCACGGTCACTGAGACGGACAGCAGAGCAGTACGGAAAACGGGCATAGGAGAAGGAACGTGGGGTGTGAGGAGCACTAGGAACCAACCTAAAACACTACTTCTGAACAGGCCTAGATCATGAAGCGTCTGTCAAATTTCATGGATAAAACACAGGAAAAGACGAGCATGTTGTCCTGCTTCTTGCCTGTGCACATGAGGCGTTAAGACCTTGTCTAATTATGGTGACTAGGGTCCCGGTCACTGATTCAGACTCTGAGGCATTGAACATGAGAAAGAAGGAATATTCTGTCAAAGCCAAAAAGCTGACATGTATTTTTAATTTTAGTGAACAAGGATGAGGAAAGCAACGCGTAAGAATGTACATCATGCTCCCTCCAGTTGAGCCTGGCCTGGGCACCCCACATGTCCTACACACACTGTCCTCAAGCATGGCCCTTGCGACAGGCCACACAGGCCAGTTTCCAGAGTCACAGGCTTTGCTCTAGAAGGAAAAAACCAAAATGTCTTCCGAGAGCCTGGGTGAAGGCAAAGAGATGGGCTTCGGTGTGACCTGCTGGACTTGACCAGAGACGCATGGTGGGGAGGGGGAGACAGGCCGAGGTGGATTGTTCACAGAGGAGCTTTAGAGGCCCACTCAACTTGGGTCTGGTTAAGGAGAAAAGTAGTTAAGGTCCATGGAAACAATGGTGGAGGGCCCAGTGAGGCCTCACTCACAGGCTCCTCCCACCGCAGGGTGTGCTGGGGCCAAGGCATCAGGGGCAACTGCTGACTCCTTGAATTGTCAGAGGTAGAGGTCACCTCCTCCCTCCAACGGTGTCATGCTCCAGTCCGCCGGGCACAGGAAGGAAGACAGTGCGAGAGTTCCAGACCCTGGCCTGTCAGCCACCCCACATAGTCTGGAGGAGACCATAAGAAGCAGAGAATACATTCATTTATGCATTCATTCAGGAAACACCTGATTCCCTATAACATACCAGGTTATGTAGCAGCCAGATACAAAGCAGTCAATGGAGCAGACACTGTTTCTTCCAGAATCTCCTCATGAGATACCTCCAAAGTACCAGCACCAGTGGGCAGCACCACCTAACTCCAACACCCCCACGATGTGACCCAGCTCGGCAGGGCCTGTCTTCCGAGTTGTCAATCCAACCTCCTCCCTATGTTCCCCCAACCCCACATGGAGCAGCTGTTTCCCTTCCTTCCTTCCTTTCACTTCCTACGTCTGCCACCTTACTGCCCACCTCCATGGACTAATACGGCCTGATCGCCGCACTCCCACTGGAGAATGAATTTGAAGTAGGTGTACACGAGGTAACACCTTCAAGACTACAGATCTGCTCTCAGGTGTAGATGACCCTCCTGGTTTGGCTCAGCCCTTCCTAAGACCATGAAGAAGCCGCTGTTCCCCCCTGTGTAGGAAACACTGGGACTCTTGGCACGGTTCCTATATCCCTCACTGAAACATCTTAACTACTGACCTCATTCCCTAACGGACAGGATTCTTTTTGCAAGGACTGCTGACCATTCCCATACAGAGGACCCAGTCTTCTCACACCCAGAGAAGCAGGCCAAAGCCCACAGATGCCCTGCTTCCCACTCACCTGCTGTGGTTCCTCAGCTTAAGGAGCCAGATGGGTGGCCAGAGCCAAAGCTGAGCTGGGCCTCTCCGCCTCCTTGCCCCACTTGCCTTTCCTCTTGCCACCTCTTCTAGGCCTCTCTCGTGAGGGGAGTGCCTCACGACAGGGCGTCGCCTCACGTGTCCCTGTGGTAGGGGAGTGCACCTCAGAGAAGGAACTCTGCGACGCCCTGCTCTGGCAGAGGAGGAAGTTGTGCTCCTGAAGCGGCTCAGGTGTGTTCCATGTACTTGGCCATTCTAGTGGCACCTCTGGAGTTTTTCCAGAAGTTTGAGATTTACTGAATATCACAAGTAACACCTGGGTTTCCTGGGAGGCCCCATGCACACTATCCTAGGTTAGATGTGCATGGAAATTGAGATCACAAGGCTGGACTGTGAATGGGGGTCAAGTCAATTCCAAAACCTTTACTTACACACATCTTTCATTCTGAGCGATCTTTCTGGTCAACACTCTGTGTGGAACCTCAGGACACAGACCTTCTACTGCACGTTAGCACCGGCATGGTTGTCTTGAGGTGCCAGAGGCCTGGGCCCCCAAGTGGGCAGGCACAGCCGAGGCTTCATTTCACACCCACTACCGCCAACACTCCCAGATGTGCCCCATACTGGCACCAGAGGAAGAGCTAGGTATTCCGGTAGAGATTAGATACGGTGCCTAAGAAGCTTTTACAGCTGAAGGTGGTTGAAGCAAAGAGAGCCACCAGAGACCTCATGTGTAAGAGAGCATGCTCACACTCGCCCCCTACCGTCGAGATATTATCCACTGGGGGCCATCCATGGGTAGCATCGGGCACTGACCACTGGAATCTCCAGGCGGGACTGTTTTTATGAGTTAAGCCTTGACCCAGATACAGGACATAGTTGCAGAAGCTGACACATCCCACATACGGTTGCTAAACTCTCTGGTTTCTGGGGTGGGCCGGGCACAATGGGGCCTCACCCATGCACCCGGTCTCCCTCACCCTCTCATTCTGGCTTCTTAGCTGCTGCCTCAAAGCTGGGCTCTGGAGCATTTCACATGCATTTCCATTCCTTCTCAACTGACAAGCCACCTGACACGTCCAAGTGTTTTTGGTTTTGTTTTGTTTTGTTTTTTGAGAGAGCGAGCGAGCTCGCATGTGCCCATGGGGGAAGAGCAGAGGGAGGGGAGAGTCTCTGCAGGCTGATCCTGCCCAAGCTGTCATGGAATGAGGCTTTGTGAGGGAAGACCACACGGAACTGCGAAGCCTACATTCGCAACCAGACATCTGTACCCTGAGCCGCTAGTTTCCTGGTCCCGATTCTGGTCATGACACAACTACAGGGTCATGTCTAGGATGTCACAGGCACTGATAAACTCTCGTCCCTGATCCTTCCTGCCTCTCCCCTTCCAGCCTGAGACTCTGTATCTCACCATTTTCGTCAAAGAGTTGGGCCCCCTTTGAAGGCCCCATGGCCCGCGCAGTCTGAGAGGAGTTGTGTCTGGTTCTTCTCTTGGGAAAGCCCCTGGCCATGGGCTTCATGGGCTCTCCTTATGGGAGAAGCTTTGCGACTCCCCACACAACCACAGGGCTGCTGGCTCTTCTCGGAGCACACACACCATCACCTGGACAAAACCCCATCACTGCCACCTTCCCGTCCCGAGAGAGATCATCCACGGGCCCAGGGAAGAAAGGTGGTAGTGTAGATTCCCGGACGGCCAGAGCTAAATTAAAGACGAAAATAAGGAGGCGGTCTGGGTGGCCGGGTAGAACAGAAGGTCAGGAACCCAGAGCCACATCTGGCAGTGGCAGAGAGCACTTCAGAGGCCCATCTGCTCAGGGCGGTGCAGGGAAGTCGGTGGCAGCCCCACGCAGAGCCCCGCAGCTGACACCTGGCAGTGCTGCCCTCAGCCCCCAGCTGGCCTTGCTCTGGCCCTCTCCCGACCAGAAATCCAGTCACATCCGTCTGCTTCGGGGAGGACACTGAGGACGCAGCCCAAGTTCTCACAGCCTCCTGGGCAGGCTATCCCTGCGTCTGAGGGCAGAGCGTTCTCATTCACAGAGCCTGCTCAGTCAACATAACCTGCAGGGCAGAACCGGTTCCATTTACAGGGGACAACTACCTCCCTTCCTTCATCCTTGGGAACAGAGACCTACTGAAAGCTCAGCAACTGTGAATGTCCAACCCTGCTGTCCACCCACCACCCTGCCCGCAAAGAGGAAAGACAGCCTGAGCTCTTGGGAAAACTAGCACCAATGCCAATCAGGAAATAAACAAGCACGTAAGCAGCAAAGGGGAGATCGAGTGGCTCAGTTGGTTAAGCGTCCGACTTTGACTCAGGTCATGATCTTGCGGTTTGTGAGTTAAGGCCCCAAGTTGGGCTCTATGCTGCCAGCTTGGAGCTTGGAGTTGCTTCAGATTCTCTGTCTCCCTCTCTCTCTCTGCCCACCACCCGCTCATGCTCTCTCTCTCTCTCTCTCAAAAATAAACAACATAAAAAAAGAAGAATTAGAAATGCTATTTGTAAAGCATCTAACTCCATACTTGGCACGTAAAAGGTGCAGAGTAAATGGTCTGTGGTGGTTAGAGAATCTCCATCTTACAGGAGTTTCTTCATCACATTCACCAACTGACATGTATTTAGATTTAAATTCTGTCATTCTCTTGCAAGAATGTAAGGTTCTTAGAGAGCAGGGAATTGGTCTGGTCATTGCTGAATCACATCACCCCCAGTATTTTGCTTGATGTGTATTATTATATTGCAAATGAATGAATGGGTGAGAGATACAAGACTGGGGGTCAGTCAGTCTTGATTAACTGCCTAGGTGTCAAGTACTTAAGCATTTATGAAGAATATAAAAGGAGATGAAAACTGGGCAGAGATGTCTCTGACATTTGACTCTCCCCCACTTCCAGTACTAACGCTCGAAGCAGGATTTCTGTACCTCAGCACTACAGACATCTTGGGCCACACAGGTCTTTACTGGGGGTGAGTAGGAGGGAGCATCCTGTGCACTAGAGGATGGGTAGCTGCATCCCTAGCCTTCACCAACTAGAGGACACGGAGGTCCCCCTGAGCTGTAACTTGACAAATCGACTTCATTGTTACCAAATGCCGTTTTGGGGCAAATCGTCTCTGGTTAGGAACCCCTGTAGGGACAATCATTAAACCACGCTGGTTTAAGAGTCTTTATCTGTCCACCTGGTCTTTCTACAAAGGAGATCTGAACTTCTTTCCTTTCTACAAATTGAGTCCGATTGTATAACTACTCTGTCCCAAAGCCCAGGAGACTTCCTGTTGCCGCTGACATAGGCCAAGAGATACAAGCCTGCAAGGCTGTCCTCGGGACGCAAGGCCCAGTCTACCCCTCCAGCCTCACTGTCCACTATCCTATATACATTTTCCAACCAGCACAGGTGAACCACTCTCGGTCCTAAAACAAACTGGCTCTGGGCTTTCTGGCCGTAGTGCCTTGGCCTGCGAAACTTCTGCTTAGAACACTTTCACAAGTTCCAATGCACTCTTTCCACAGCAACTGAACACAAGGAGTTGCAGATCTCCAGCCGTCCCAACCAGGGAAAGAAGGGTAGCTGAGCCTAGAGACATATAAAGAAATGCCCTCAAGGAGAGCACCACCAAAAGGCAAGAAGTCCACAGGATGAGTACCGGCACCGGCACCCCCGCCCCCCGCCCCCCCCCCGTGGCCAACTTCTTGAACCCTCCTCATGCTTTCAACTCTTCAGCCCTGTCTCCGACTCTCTCTCTCCAGGCGCCTTATCTAATTCCACCTAATACCACAATGTTTCTGGCGGGTTTGTCTTCTCCACGAGTTCGAGAGCTGAGGGCAAGGAGTGTGCCTGAGTGGCCTTCTGAGGCAGTAGGGCCTCGGGGAACGAATGTTTTCTCAGCGTAAATCGCAAGGACAAGAGGCTCAGGGCCTTTCAAAGGCCTCTCCCCTGGGAAACGGACGGACGGGGACCCCGAAGGGAGACGGGCTGGCACGCCGGCTACCTCATCCCCACGCCTCCCCAGGGGGGCGAGGTCCCGGAACACGGCCAGTCGGTGTCTTCGCGTCCCGACACCCAGGTCGGGAGATGACAGCTATGGGGAGACGCAGGAGCAGCAGCGCCGGGGACCAAAGGAAGAGGAAAAGTCAGCTTCACACGAGCCACTCACCGGCCACGCCACCTTTTCCCGGCGCGCCGAACCAGAAGCTGCCGCGGGGCATGCCGGGACTTCCTGAAGCCCGGACGCAGGCGCAGGAGCTCAACCCAAAAAAAAGAGCGGGACAGAACACGCAAGCGCGGCCTAAAGGACATTTCCGTTTCTCTGGTTCCGCCTCCCACTAATCGACAGCAGTCTTCACCAGTGAATGGACAGGCTCCTCTTGACGTCACTCCCCGGGACCATTCATGGTGTTGGAGAGGACGCGGGGTGGGGGCGGGATTTGGGCGCTTGTTAACGCTCTCCTATTGGTTACTGCTGTTATGTTGGCCAGGTGGTTCTGCTTGTTACACTTTGACGGGTTCTCTTTCTAACCTTGGTGTTGCTCAGTGGGTTTTTCACATGTGACAGCGACAGTGATCAAAAACCGTCACGCTAGCGGTATGCTAAGCCCCGTTGTAAACACGTTCATACTAAGTAATCCTAACAACCATCCTATTGAGTCGGAAATGTTAACTTTAGGCAGGGAGACCTAAAGGACCTTCAGGGAGGCAGGATGCACCTACAAGTGGGAGGCTGAAGAAGCAGCAGCAGCAGAATTTGGGGGGTGGGTGGGAAAGGATGAGATAAATGTATTCTGGACCTGCTGGCCTAGATGCCATGCGTGCAGTCTCACAAACTTTCTGATAAGGTCTCAATAAAAAGCCAGGGACAAAAATCCTCAGCGGCTACCTAGTCGGGACCCCTCTCACTCTCTAGAGCTTCATACTTTCCTTCAATAAACTCTATCACTCTGTGTCTTTGCCCACTCTGTTGTCCACGAGATTCATTCTTCGACTCTATGAGACAAGGACCAGCGTCTCTCCCACCCTCCTGTAACACTATGAAGTCAATAGTATTACTATTTTCATTCTCTAGAAGGGGAAACCAAAACAGTTTTCAAGTGACTGCCTAAAGACAGAAGTAGGGCTAAAACTCTCTTCCAACCCAGTGTTTTCTTCCCTGTTTCATTTTTTAATATTCCATGAGTACCAAATCATTGTCATATTAAAAGGAAATCTCTCTGTTCCTTTTTTCACAAGCAACACTCTCTCTATATATAGAGGAAATAACTGTTACTTGTGTGTTTATCTTCCTGTACCTGCATACACAACTTTGCCCATTTACTTTATCTTGAAGTTTTCCTATTTCAATATATCCACCGCATTTTCATTTTTAGGCGCTGTGTTTAGTCATGTACCATAATATAATCAATCTTCAATCATTTCCATTTTGGTGGACATTGAAATACTTTCTTGATTTAAAAATATGTTTATTTATTTTTGAGAGAGAGAGAGTGTGTGTGAGTGGGGTGGGGGGCAGAGAGAGAGGGAGGCAGAGGATCTGAAGCCGGCTCTGTGCTGAGCGCAGACAGCCAGATGCAGGGCTCGAACTCACAACCATGGAATCATGACCTGAGCTGCAGTGGGAGGCTTAACTGACTGAGCCACCCAGGGGCCCAACTTTCCTAATTTTTTTTTATATGTGTGTGTTATCCTCGATTGGGATATTCTGGATATATTTTGAAGAGGGAGCAGATAGATTGGGATGTGGAGTTTGAGGGAAGTAACTGTGGAGTCTTCTCTATGGTCTCTGCCTTTACTCTGGCCTCTCCATCCTTCCATCATTTATGAAGACACTGGTAGCTCATTGAAGGGGTTTTCTGGATCGGGATACAAATGAAAAGAGGTGGGTTGTGAAATAGACTGATAAACTTCCCTAGTAAACAATTACACTTTGATTAAATATGACACTGAGCAGTTTTCACTAAACATTCTCCCACATATATTATCTGTTCGGTCCTTACAACGTTGCTCCTGGCTACTGTATTCATTTTATAGATGACGAAAGGGAGTGCTGGAGACATCATATCCACTAGCTACCATATCTCATCAATTGCAGAGTACACCAAAATGCCTCTTAGCTCCTATTATTATGAATTTTCTAGGTTATCTGCTGCCTCCTATTCCAAGGGCAGAGTAACTAGACAGCTACATTGTTAGGAGTGAGAGAGCGCATGCACAGAGTGATTGTGGGAGGAAACCCAGCATGGCAGTTCGCTTTTCCTCCTCCAATCTCCTGTGTTTTATTAGCCCCTAACATCAAGTTAGATTCGAAATATTCTGTATTTTTGATAGGGATACCTGAATTGCTCCAAAGTGTTTAAGGAATCCCTGTTCTCCTCTTGTTTTCTCCCAAGTTATTTAGTAGTTAAGAATATGACTGCCCAGTCCACTTGGGGGTTAAAGTTCTCATAAATGAATCCACTGGCATTCTAGTTTATAAATTCCCTTAGGAGCTTAGTTATTGTGATTGTATCTTCTGAGAACTTCATCTACTCTAAGTGTGCTGATAAATAAAAACTGTGAACTTGCCAGTCTCAAGACTCTGATAAATGACCAGGATAATGCCAGTAGAGACACACTTCAAATATTACTGAGTGGAAAATTGAGAATATAGGTCATGGCTCCCGTCTACAACTGGAAAAACCAATTCACGATGGGATAATATAACTAGATGTCTTTGAGGGGAGGCATTTTAGATATGTGAAAAGGGGGATATTTGTCATTATTTATTTGGCATTGTCCAAGGGACAGGATAACTCCGAAGTGGTAAACCTAAAAGCGGTTCATTTCACAAGTTTAATTCAGCTGCGAAACTAGATCTGGAGGCAGAGGACATGCTTTATAGATAGATGATTTTTTTTTTTTGCTCAAACTTGCTTAAGGAATCTCAGAGCCTATCATAATCCAGCAACCATACTAACATATCCAAATGCTGGTAGCAAGTCTCAGGGTTGGGTCTTAGGAGGAGCCAATTTAAACAAATAGGTTTATTTGAGAGAAAAATAGTCTTTCTTTATTCACATTAAATATTAGATGAAGCAGAAGGTGGGAGGTAGACATAAAGGACAGGGTAAGTAAGACGACAAAGGAACATATAGGTAGGAAGTATGGGTAGACAGACGGGCATACTGGGAAGAGAGAAGGAGAGATGAGAAAAGTGATGAATGGATATGGTACAAAGACGAATTGTTTGAATTTTCACTTGGGGTTAATCATATCTGGCTTGATTTTATCAAAGCATAGCATCATTGTATATAGATATTGCAAGTGGCAGTGCTTTTTAAAGAAAAGTACAGTGGGGCACCTGGGTGACTCAGGCTCAGGTAGTTAAGCATCTGATTTTGGTTCAGGTCACATTCTCACGGTTTGTGAGTTCGAGCCCCGCGTCGGGTTCTGTGCTGACAGCTCGGAGCCTGGAGCCTGCTTCGGATTCTGTGTCTCCCTCTCTCTCTGCCCTTCCCCTGCTCGCTCTCTCTCTCTCTTCCTCTCTCTCAAAATTAGATAAACATTAAAATTTTTTAAGTAAAGAAAAGCACAGAAATCTCTAGAAATATAAAAATATGTAATATTCTATTACATGTAACAAATAGTATGTGGACCATACAGACAGTGAGCCAGGTCTGTACTAAATCAACAACCCGTGAGCTGTTATGGGACACATCTACTCCGTTACCTGTAGTCCACGGGATGTTTAGTGACCAAGTGTAGAGTACTAGAAACAACACTAGCCATGCCTTAACAGCTTAGGGCTACTGGGAACACGTCTTGGCCGTAGTAGGGTTAGTCCTCCTCATGTTCATCTGGCCAGAGCGAGAATGAGAAAAAGTGTGTAGAGAAGAAGAGGGCATACATGATGGAGCTTTCCCTCCTCTCAGCCGAGTTCTCTTCCCTTTCCCAGCAGCCTCCTCAGTGCCGCCTTTACCTCCTTGTTTCTCAGAGTGTAGATGAGAGGGTTCACCATTGGCGTGACCACAGAGTAGAAGAGGGAAATGAATTTGCCCCGGCCCTGGTGGCTGGTCTTAGCCGGAAGGAGGTACCCGTAGATAGCTGACCCATAGAAGAGGAGCACCACCACCAGATGGGAAAGGCAAGTATTAAAGGCCTTTCTCTGTCCCTCAGCTGAGCGGATCTTCAGCACTGCCCGAGCTATGGAGCAGTAGGAGATCAGGATGATGCTCAGCGGGACGGCAGTGAAGAAGGTGCAGACACCATTGAGCACGGCCTCATTGAGACTTGTGTCTCCACAGGCCAGTTTGATCATGGCAGGCACCTCACACAGGAAGTTGTCCACCCTCCGGTGCCCACACAATGGGAGCTGGAGAGTGAACGTTGACTGGATCATGGAGTTGCTCAAACCGCCCAGCCATGCAATGGCAGCCAGCAGCCAGCAGAGCCGAGGGCTCATGATGACGGTGTAGCGCAGGGGCTGGCAAACTGCCACATGGCGGTCGAATGCCATCACCACGAGCAGGATGCACTCAGTGGCCCCTAGCCAGAGGAAAACATAGAGCTGGATCACACAGCCAGCGTAGCTTATAGTCTTATCTGGTCCCCATAAGTTGGTCAGCATTTGGGGGACCGAGCTGGTAGTAAAAGCGAGGTCCAGGGAGGAGAGGTTGCTGAGGAAGAAGTACATGGGGGTGTGGAGCCGGGCATCCAGGCAGGAGAGCAGGATGATGGTCGAATTCCCAACTAGGGTCAGCGAGTAAGAGAAGAGAATGACTATGAAAAAGACGATCTCCAGCTGGGGATGGTCAGATATACCCATCAGGATGAAGCCCTCTGAAAAGCTGTTGTTGGCCTCTGCCATTCTGCTTGTTCAGTCACTTGAAGAGTCTGTCCGGGGAGATGGCCACTTGCTGAGAGAAAAGCAAGTGAAAAAGAAGGATAAGGCTGCTCTGCATGAGAGAGGGTCCAATAGTTTTCTGGGCATCAGATTTAAGTACCAATTTAATTTTTATGACCGCAAAGGTTCGTGCAATCCCCACCCTCTATCGGTATCACATGAATGGAAATGTTATGTCACCCAGATGGCAAACACGAGCTATTGCTGTAATGAAAGACATGCCTTATGAAGAAGCAGGGGATTAGGGATCTTCAGTTCAGCACAGTGGTTAAAAGGATGGAGGGAATTGACCTTAGAATTACATGTAGAAATTCTTTAAATACATATTTCCCTAGCCAAGGTTTTGATATGCTCAGGGGAGGGGGAAGCAGACCCGCTGACTTTGGAAAAGCCCTCCAGAAGTTTCTGATGAACGTTTCTCCCTCTCCTACATCTCCCCCCGCTCCATGGTGAAAACTCCTGATCCAGAAAGATGAAGTGTGAAGAAGAACATGATGAGTCTATAAAATCATGGGAAAAAAAAAAAGGTGGAAGAGTGAATACAGACTTATTCACCAAACACAGAAGATACAAACATGTAAGTTAAGAGGAGCTAAAAGTAGGACTTCAAATAAACAAAGCTTCACATAAGCCTAAGTAAGTTTAGGTGGAACAGACTAAAGAAATAAACAGCACTTATCCAAAATGGGGTTATTTCAGCTAATCGGAACCCATTATTAGTAAAGGAAACTAGAAGATCTCAGAGGATATCCTTGACCCTTTGATGTATAGGACCCCATGCTCATGTCTAAACTATGGAGTAAGTCTTACCATCTCACACACAAAAAATAGCTCTTGTTAATAATGGGCCCATTAGCATCTCCTTTGGGTATGACCTAGGCTTTGTTGAAAATCATAAGCCAAAGCCCTTTTACCTTCTTTAATAAATAAAGCAAACCTGGGGTGCCTGGGTGGCTCAGTCAGTTGAGCGCCGACTTTGGCTCCGGTCATGATCACACGGTTCGTGGGTTCGAACCTCACGTCAGGCTCTGGGCTAACAGCTCAGAGCCAGGAGCCTGCTTTGGATCCTGTGTCTCCCTCTCTCTGCCCCTTCCCTGCTTGCTCTCTCTCTCAAAAATAGAATAAACATTTAAAAATTTTTATAAACTAAATAAAACAAACTTGAGAAGAAAGCAGTCTTTGACGCAGCTGTCCTCATCTGGACACTGAAGACTGGGAGCAAATTCTCTTCCTCTTTCTCTGGACCAAGATGTGTTCCACAGGAACCCTGGTTGCCACACCCAAAGAGCAAGCTTGCTGGGAGACGCTACTCAAGGGAAGTGTGCTGGTGTGTTTGCTACTTCTGGTGCACCAGGTGGTGACCAGTTGGCCACATCTTTTGGCTAAAGACCCCAATAACTGTCCTTTCCATCAATTAGTTGCCAAAATACTGGCAATCCGGATGATAGCTTCCACCTAGAAGTCAGAAGGGACATTGCTTCTAATTGTAGGTTTAAGTCAGCAATAGCATCCCTCTAGTGAGTCAGGGATGGTAAGCATTTCAGAGGACTTTTCAACCCACCTCCATGCCTCTATGTTATACCTCAAGTGGAGGTGACTACTTATCTTTTTCATTTAAGACTTAAGGTACCTGGGGCGCCTGGGTGGCTCAGTCAGTTGAGGGTCCAACTTTGGCTCAGGTCATGATCTCGTGGTTGGTGAGGTCAAGCCCCGCATCGGGCACACTGCTGTCACCGCAGAGTCTGCTCCAGATCCTCTCTCCCAATCTTTCTGTACCCCTCCCCCGCTCACTCTCACTCTCCCAAAAATAAATAAACATTTAAAAAAAGAAGAATTTAAGGTAGCTGAGGAACCGAGTGACCATCTGAGGGCCAGCTCATCTTTCTCTTCGTAAGTTCTTCCTGAAGCCCATCTTACTACCTCTGGATAGTAGAAGTGCCTCCCTCTTGTATCCCTCTAGGGGAAAGAAACAGACAAACACTGCTCATCTCCTTCCACAAACTGTCAGGTCTTTGGGTGTCTGGTGCTTTGTGGAAGCTCAGAGACGCCAAAATTTCTTTCAGACTGTGCTCTGTGCATATGGAGTTTTTATCCCAAGAAGAAATCAGCCAAAACAGAAAAGAAAAAGCTGTACCGAGAGTGGGAAGCTATCAACCTCAGCCCCCAGAAACTGCAGGAGGAAATGCCAGACCAGCTAGACTCTTGGCCTGAGCTTGACGAACTCCCCAAGCCAATGTGACTATAACTTCCAGTCTGAATTCAGCAACTCAACTGCTCTTCAGGGCACTTTCCTCCCTCGAAGGTCTCTTCCCTTGTTCCTATTTCTGTCATAATTTAGGAATGCTAAACTGATCCAGAACTACTGGCATTCTAAGAGAAGACCAGAGAGAACAATATTGAATGCAAAGGGTACACCATTTATGGGGCAATTTAGGCGGGGGGAGGGGGCACCCAGATGGAGGTTGCTTGCGTACAGAATGATTTTCAAAAATGGCTCCTATGATACATAGATGGTTACCATCCTGGCCTGCCTGTGAATTTGGACTGAATGTTCAGGATATTGAGAAAAGGAGCCAAGATCTGTATCTCAAAAAGAATCCTGGATATTGTAATTTCCCACCTTTACCCAGTTTTCTGCCTGCTCTAAATCCCACAACGCTTCACTGACCACTTGTGGATTAGGTGCCGCATCTGGGATTGGGGTTGGCTGCCTCCTGTCATGGAAATTTGCTCCCGAGCTGCTGGCACTCCCCATTGGTGACTGTGTGTTCTGAGAAGCCAAGCCTTGCTTTAATGTGAGCCGGAGCACTAAAGTGAAAGTGAGTCATCATCAACAAACAAACCCAACTGTAAATTCCCAATCCTGGTAGAGAAGTTTTTAGACGTGTTTTCGGTATTTCATTTATTTGGGAGGTCGTTGGCAGTGCTACTCTGGAGAGCCCGGTTTGTGCCTGACTATCTTGCATGGAAGTTCTAAGTGACTCTTTCTCGACGACCTGCTCAGAACGGGAAACAGGGTTTTCTGTGGACAACGACACTGCGGCAGAATGGCCCACAAGAACCCAAAACAAAACACACTTTGTGTAGAAGGGTGAAGTCTAAGGTGAAATACAATCAAAATCTCTCCAGTCAGAAGGTCTCAGGTATTTGATCAGATTAACAGGAATTTTATCCCCAAATCTTAGAATCCGAGAATTAGACATGAGGGAGTTGGAATCTTAAAAGAGGTAAGATAGGACCAATAAGTGAGAAAGGTGACAGTTCAAAACTAAACTTGTGGGACGTGTAATGCCTAAGGGGCACCGCAGTTTAAAAATATTGAAATCTAAGAAATCAGTTATAAAGAGGAGTGACGGGGGGAAATGCCGTCTGAAGGGGACTTTAACTTTTGACGTTCACATCAGGGAAGACAACCAAGTTTCCTTAAAATTGGTTTCTGATGCTCCTGTTAGAACAATCCTGGCTGCAGGGACCATGAGCCTGGCTCGGGTGGCAGTTCTAATGAGCATAGGATCTCACCAAATAGAAAGAGGGCTAAACGCATGGCCACATATCACGCAGGTATACAAACTGCACACCTCAGACTGAGAATGGAACTGGTGGGATAAGCAGGGGCTTCCGGGAACAGCTCTCCAGGTTACACGTCTCTGCAAGCTGGTGACAGTTCCTTGTAACGGGTGTCGTCAAAGGAAACCCAGAATGTTTGATGTGAGGGCCAGGGGGAGAGTGCTCTGCCTTGTGCTGCCTGGGCAGTTCCTTAGGGGAAGTTCTTACCTGATTTGCCTGATGGTTTGAAAGACACGGAGCATGTGCACAGTTTTACAGAGGAGGGGGCAGAAGGAACTAGACCCTATGGAGAACGGCTAAGAGGCTAACTCATTTAAGAGGTGGGTGAAGGGAGGTTTGCTTTGGCTTTCCAGTTAGTGTCTTCACGATAGTGAGGGGATTTTAAAGATGTGTGAGAGCAGGTGCTCTCCTTATGTGTGAAAAGCAAACTAGGTTTCAGTTAAAAGCAAGAGATATTATGACTGGACATTTTTAGATTTCAGCACGATAACACATGGGAGAAAAAGATGGGCTTAGAGATTTGCCTGCCTGAGGGCACTGGACTGTACCGAAGCCTTCCATGACCTTCTTCTGCTGAGGATGCTGTTCTTAGGGCACGGGTATGTATGCTAAAGTGTTTCGTTTTGTTTTTTTTAATCCTCATAGTTGAGAATTTCCCAGCTCCTCTCCTGGACCATTTTAGAAATGACTTTGTTAGGGGTGCCTGGGTGGCTCAGTCGGTGTCTGAGTGTCTGACTTTGGCTCAGGTCATGATCTCACGGTTTGTGAGTTCGAGCCCCGCGTCGGGATCCGTGCTGACAGCTCAGAGCTTGGAACCTGCTTCACATTCTGTGTCTCCCTCTCTCTGACCTCCCTCCCTTGCTCACGCTCTGTCACTGTCTCTCTCTCAAAAATAAATAAACATTAAAAAAAAAAAAGAAGGAAAAGAAATGACTTTGTCAAAGAGTTCCTCATGTGTAGTTTCAAAACTTCCCTTCACAGCTCGAATATTTCCCCCTCCCATCTCTTCTCTCAGCTGATGGACAAGGCCACAAACGGGCTCGGGGCTCCATTACCATGTTACTTCCAACCTTTCTCCTGTGGGAAGATTCCAACACCTGTGCCTTTAAAAAGCGATTCCTTCCATACTCTCTCTTTTCTCCTTCCTTTCCCCATCGTTTTTCCCTTTTCGCCTCTCTTCCATATACTCTGAAGTCTCTATTCATAAAAGCCTGCAGATTTTCATGGAAATATACCTTTGGCTTCAGGGCTCTCCCAAATCCATCACGCTGTCCTTGGTGGATCAAATGAGAGGGTGATGATCAGAGAGGACGATGTGCCATGTGGCTGCTCCTTGCCCACGAGTTGGGAGCGCAGGCTTTTAACCCTGGGGCCGGCCTTGGCCATCTGAGAAGCACAGGCCCTGCTGCCTGGAAGCCTGGCTGGTTCTGGCTCCTTCTGCAGAGCCCAGGGGGGCACAACCATCCCCCAAAGGCAATTAGCACTAAGCACCAGCGTGGCCAGCAAACGGGGCGGTGGGGGCAGGGGGGAGATGTCCCTGAAGAACCCTCTCCATCTTTCACCTCAGGCCCGTCCCAAACACACATTACTAACTAATGAGTAATAAGAATCACCACACTCCTTAAATGGTTACTGAGGATATAATTTTGTCCCTTTTAAGGTACTTTCATATGATCTCAGTTGTTACAATGCTTTCCTTTTTTTCCCTTTTTTTTAGTGTTTATCCACTTTTAGAGAGAGAGAGCACGAGCGGGGTAGGACCAGAGAGAGAGAGGGAAACAGAGGATCCGAAGCGGGCTCTGTGCTGACAGCAGTGGCTCGAACCCACCAAGTGTGAGATCGTGACCTGAGCTGAAGTCAGATGCTTAACCGATGAAGCCCCCCAGTTACCCCTTTAAAGTACTTTCTGGGCGGTTAAAGCAGGTGGTCTTATCCCCACTTGGTAGACGGGTAAACGGAACAGGAAGTGATTACATGACATGCTTAGTGTTAAACAGTGACGGCTCCAGTGTTTACTCACTGGGCACAAACTGACCATCCTATGCAGCAATGAGTATGTTTGACTCATCTTCTGGGAGACGTTGTCTTTGAGTGTTTTTCCAGGGAGGGAAGGGGGAGAAGGGGATTCCCACTGTCTCTGGCCCTAACATAAACCACGCATCAGGGGCGTGAAACTTAGACACTGACACCATGCTGTGTGGAGAGAAATTGCTTACAAATGACACTAAATAAATACGTACAAGGTGACTGGCAACTGATTAGGTCATTAGATGTCATGGGAGATAAATTACCCTGGAAACCATTGACCTAGAAACCATGTCATGCAAAAGAGTGATCACTGAGGGTACACAGTGTGCCACCTGCTGGAGGGGTCCAGGTGTGAGCGAAATGGGCATGGCCCCCATTGAGGGGGGCTCCCCGCCCTGTGGGTCTGTCTTGGCAAGTGTCTCATAATCATCAGCCCCGCTTGCTAGCTTGTACCAGATGCTGCGCTCAGCAGTTTTGCAAACATTATCACAATGACCACACCAGGCAGATATTCCTGCTCTACGAAGAGAAACTAAGGCTCCAAGGTGTTACGTAATCGGTGCAAGACAAATAGCTAGTACACGGCAGAGAAGCTCACACTAGGTCTATTTGACTACAAAGTCCACGCTCATGAAAAATCGAAGCATCTCAATGAACACCAATGGGGAATTCAGTGAATGACGGCACCTCTAGGGAATACTGTACAAACTGTCATCAATGGACTCTACAAGATTTCTCTTGTTTTAATTTAAGTTAATCTTATTTTATTTTATTAACTTTTCCAGTTTATTCCCAATCCCACTCTCATTCCATACTCATAGTCACTTGCTCTGTCTCCTCTGGTGGACATGTTAGGTGTTTGGGTCTAATTGTATCCTTGTAAAACACAATGCTGTCTTGTCTATGTAAATGTTTTAAATTGCTGCCCATGGCATTTGCCATAGATTTCATTCTGTTTCTTCCCTTTTAACTTCTCTTTTTTGACAGTGTTCTCACTTACGTTTTAAAAAACACAACCATGTTGCCATGGGTCCATTTGCTTCAGTGTTTCTCATGCTGAATACGTACCTATCATAGTTTATTTTTCATTCCGCAAGGGGTGAACATACAGCTTGTCTTAATTTCCCGTTACCACAAACAATGCTGCAATGAACATTCATGTGCATATCCCTTCATGGACCTGCTTGAGTGCCTATCACGGATATGTATGTATGTATGTATGTATGTATGTATGTTCGTTCATTCTAGATGGAGACTGCTGGGCAACAGGGATATGCTTATGAGCACTGATTCTGCCAATGGGTTGACAGAGTCTATGACTCCCAGTGAAGTCAGAGAAATGAAGGTTTGTGATTTCCCTTCATCCGAGCCAACACCTACTATAACCAAAGGTCCTAATGTCTGCCAATGTGTTGGGTATGAAAGTATCACAGTTTAGTCTGCCTTTTTCCGATTACTAATGAGGTTTAACAGATGTGTTGGCTTTTTAAATTTCTTATTCTATAAATTGCATTTTCATACTGTCTGCCTGCTTTTAGTTTTTCTTTGTGTTTCTTGTTTATTGGCCATTGTTCTTAGTACTGTCTACCTAAACCTTGCCAGTTATAGACATTGTAAATATTTCCCCCTAGTTAAGTCTATGCCGAACTTTGAACAAAAATCCTAAATTTTGATATAATCCAATTAATACATTTCCTGCATTGAAGTTGATTTGTGCTTTTAACAGTTCTTTCCAGTCCCTAATATACAAATACATCCCGTTTCATTTTCTTCAGACAGATTTATCTTTCACATTTAAGTGTTTAAGTCTTTGGGATTTCATCATTGTATGTAATATGAGGTGATCCAACTTAATTATTATTTTTTCAACTTAATTATTTTATTAAATACAGGGTTATTTTTCCTCACACAAAGCAAATTCAGAAATGAACGATCAGGATTTAGTGTGGTAGCAAATTAACAACCATCAGTCCAGGTTCCTTCCACCTTCACGCTCCAACACCCTCATCAGTGGCTTCTATCCTCAAGGCTACCTATGGTCTAAGCTGGCGGCAGGTGTTCTACTCATCATGTCCCCACTGCTGCAAGGAAGGTGGAAGATGTTTTTGCCTCTTGGGGAAGCTATCCTAGAAGCTCCACCAGTATCTTCCCCTCACATCTCACGGATGAGGATTTAATCATATAAGGAAATCTAATTGCATAGGAGGCTGAGAAATGTAGTTTTTACCTGGTCGCAATTATCATGTCATACATCATATCATATGTAGCATCAACAATATAAATAAGTATTGTGTTACAATTAATGGAGACTGGATATTGAGTAGCCAAGCAGTAGTCCCTGCCACAAAAAGATTATTAACTTGTTTTGAAATGGCCTTCTGGGGCACCTGGCTGGCTCAGTCAGCGAAGCATGCAACTTTTGACCTAGAGGTTGTAAGTTTGAGCCCCAAGTTGGGTGTAGAGATTACTTAAAAATAAAATCTCTTAAAAAACTTAATGGCCTTTTGTATTGTTTGGATAAACACAATAAGAATGAATTCTATACAATTAAAAATATCCAAATAGGGGCACCTGGGTGGCTCTGTCAGTTAAGCTTCTGACTTTGGCCCAGGTCATGATCTCATGGTTCGTTAGTTCAAGCCCCCCATGGGGCTCTGTGTGGACAGCATGGAGCCTGCTTTGGATTCTGTCTCCTTCTTTCTTCCCCTCCCCTGCTCTCTCTCTCTCTCTCTCTCTCTCTCTCTCTCTCACACACACACACACACACTCTCTCTCTCTCTCTCAAAAATAAATAAACATTTAAAAATATCCAAATAAAAACTATTTTTAATGTCTCAAGTTTTTACTGAGATAAAATTCATGTAACAGAGAAATCTGCCTGGCTCAGTCAGTAGAGCATGTGACTCTTGATCTCAGGGTTGTGATTTTGAGTCCCATATTGGGTGTAGAGATTACTTAAAAATAAAATCTTTAAAATTCACATAACAGAATTCACAAGTTTAACCATTTTAAAGGGTTAAATCCAGTGACGTTTATTATATTCACAAAGTTGTACAATCATCGCCACTCTCTAGGTCCAGAATATTTTCATCATCCCAAAGGAGAATCCCTGTGCCCATTAAGAAGTTACTCCCCATTCTCTCTTGGACCCCATCCTCTTGCAACCACTAATCTCCTTTCTGTCTATATGGGACTGCCCATTCCAGGATTTTCATATATAAGGAATCACAGAATATGTAGCCTTTGGGGTCTGACTTCTTTCATTTAGCATAATATTTATCCATTGTAGTATATATCAGTATTAAATTCCTTTTTATGGATTAATAATATTCAAATGTATAAATATACTACATTTTATTTACTCGTTCATCAGTGGATTAACATTTGGGTGGGTTACACCTTTTGGCTATTAGGAATAGTGCTGCTGTGAACATTCATGTATGAGTTTTTGTTTGAAAACATGTTTCTAATTCCTTTAGAAAACATGTTTCTAATTCCCTCATATATCTAGGAGTAGAATTACTGGTTCACATGGCAATTCTGTGTTTAACTTTTTGAGGAACCGACGAACTATTTTCCGTAGAGAATGTACCATTTTATAGGCCTACCACAAATGTGTCAAGGTTCCAGTTTCTCCATATTTCACCAATTCTTGTTATTTTCCTTAAAAAAAAAATTATAGCAGCCCTAGTGGGTGAGCTGTATGTCACTGTGGTTTTGATTTTCCTTTCGCCAGGGTCTAATGATGTTGAGGCATCATTTCATGCCTTTGTTGGCCATATGTGTAACTTCTTTGGACAAATGTCTATTCAAGTTCTTTCCCTATTTTTTAATTGGATTGTCTTTTTTGCTGTTGAGTTTGAAGAGTTCTTTACATGTTTTGGACACTAGACCCTTATCAGACATATGATTCACAAAAATTTTCTCTCATTGTGTGGACTGTCATTTCACTTTTTAGATAGTGTCCTTTGAAGCACAAAAATTTTTTATTTTGATGAGGTCAAAAGTATCTATTTTCTTTTGTTGGTTTTTATTTTGGTATCAGATCTAAGAATCCATTGCCAAATCCAAGGCCATGAAGACTTAACCACATGTTTTCTTTTAAGAGTTGTACAGTTTCAGCTCTTACATTTAGGTCTTTTTTCAATTTGAATTAAGTTTTGTATATAGTGTGAGGTATGCAATCTGACTCTTTGGCATGTCTATATACAGTTTTCTTGGGACCATTTGTTGACAAGAGTCTTCTTTCTCCATTGAACGGTCTTGATACTACTGTCAAAAATCAATTCACCATAGATGTATGGGTTTGTTCCTGGACTCTTATTTCTATTCAACTGATCTTACCACAATGTTTTCGTTACTATACCTTTGTAATAACTTTTGAAATCAGAAATAGTGAGTCCTCCAACTGTGTTCTTTTTCAAGATTGTTTTGGCTATTCAGGATCATTTGCAATTCCCTATTCATTTTAGGATTCACTTTTCAATTTCTATAAAGAGGCAGTTAGTATTTTGACAGGGATTGCATTAAATCTGTAGATTGCTTTGGAGAATATGGCCATCTTAATAATATTAAGACTTCCAATCCATGGACATGAAACGTCTTTCTATTCTTTTGGTATTGTTTAATTGATTACAGCAGTATTTTATAGTTGTTAGTATACAAGTGTTGCATCTTCTTAGTGAAATTTATTCCTAAATACTTTCTTCTTTTTGACATATTGTAAAGGGAATTGTTTTCTTAAATTCCTTTTTAAATTGTTCATTGGTAATACATAGAAACACAGCGGAGTTTTGTATCTTGATCTTGCATTCTGCAACTTTGATGGATTTGTTTATTTACTTTTTCTTTTTTTTAAATTTACACCCAAGTTACTTAGCATATAGTGCAACAATGATTTCAGGAGTAGATTCCTTAATGCCCCTTACCCATTTAGCCCATCCCCCCTCCCACAGCCCCTCCAGTAACCCTCTGTTTGTTCTCCATATTTAAGAGTTTCTTATGTTTTGCCCCCCTCCCTATTTTTATATTATTTTCACTTCTCTTCTCTTATGCTCATCTGTTTTGTATCTTAAAGTCCTCATATGAATGAAGTCATAAGATATTTGTCTTTCTCTAATTTCGCTTAGCATATTACCCTCTAGTTCCATCCACGTAGTTGCAAATTACAAAATTTCATTGTTTTTGATTGCCACATTGCATATGCATACCACATCTTCTTTATCCAGTCATCCATCGATGGACATTGGGCTCTTTCCATACTTTGGCTATTGTCGATAGTGCTGCTATAAACATTGGGGTATAAACATTGGTCCCTTTGAAACAGCATACCTGTATCCCTTGGATAAATACTTAGTAGTGCAATTCCTGGGTTGTAAGGTAGTTCTATTTTTAATTTTTTGAGGAACCTCCATACTGTCTTCCAGAGCAGCTGCACCAGTTTGCATTCCCACCAGCAGTGCAAAAGAGATCCTCTCTCTCTACATCCTCACCAACATCGGTTGTTGCTTGAGTTGTTAATGGGAGCCCTTCTGACAGGTGTGAGGTGATATCTCATTGTGGTTTTGATTTGTATATCCCTGATGATGAGCGATGTTGAGTATTTTTTCATGTGTCGGTCGGCCATCTGGATGTCTTCTTTGGAGAAGTGCCTATTCATGTCTTTTGCCCATTTCTTCACTGGATTATTTGTTTTTTGGGTGTTGAGTTTGATAAGTTCTCTATAGATTTTGGATACTAACCCTTTACCTGATATATCATTTGCAAATATCTTCTCCCATTCTGTCGGTTGCCTTTCAGTTTTGCTGATGCTGAATTTGTTTATTAACTCTAATAGTTGGGTTTTTGTAGGGATTCTTTAGGACTTTCTATAAATAAGATCATGTCATCTGTTAATAGAGATAGTTTTGCATCCTCCTTTCCAATTTGGGAATGAACAAAAATGATTGAAGAAAAAATCCATCATGGGAAAACTTTTATGTAAAAAAAATTAAATATGGAAAACAATGCAATACACGCAATGCTATACACTTACTGGTACACACATACATTTACTTAATGCTTCAATAAAGCCAGGATGTCCTAGGCATCTTTGTGTTAATTATTGAATTTCCTTAAAAACCTCATAAGGTGGGCTTTTTTGACTTTCATTTTACAAAACAGAAAACTGAAAAATCTAAAGCTTAAATAAATTGCTCAAGACCACACAGCTAATACGAAGTGGAGCTGGTGTATGAACCCAGGTAATCAAATTCCTGAGTCACTGCTCTGACTACCAAAAAATCCCACAATGAACACCAAACTCATGATAATGGTTAAATTTGGAGAGAGAAGGAATGGAATAAGAATGGGAAGTGGTACACATGATCTTCAATTGTACTTGTTAGATTTTATTTAATTGGGTAGTAGGTGCAAAGGTGTTCATTATGTTATTCTACATAGATTTTTTCTATGTATATTTTGTTATTTCATAATTTAAATTTTTGAGAAAATAGTTAAGCATTTACTGCAACCAGTTGGAAAAGAGATACAAGAGAGAATCCAATTACTGGCGTGGCTCATATGAAACAGTAGAATTTTAAAAATATAAAATACAAATTTTAAGAAGGAAAATAAAAGAGACATAGTAGAACTAATATAAAACAACTATAGAGCAGTAAATCTGAAAATCGAGATGAAATTATTAAATTTCTGGAGAAAGATGAAATGCTGAAATTGGGACATGACAGAAAATAGAATTTAATCATTGAAGAAGTTGAAAGAGTGAACAGTAACGTCCTACCAAAAGAACTCTAGGCTTTGAATTCCCACATTTGCTGGTCTTCAAAACTGTCTTGAGCATTCTTGACCTTTTGCTCTTTCACATACATTTTTAATTTTTTAAAGTTTGTTTATTAATTTTGAAAGAATGAAAACACGAGCAGGGGAGGGGAGAGGGAGGAAAAGACAGAATCCCAAGCAGGCTCTGCGCTGACAGCACAGAGACCCTTGCAGGGCTTAGACTCATGAAACTGTAAGACCATGACCTGAGCCAGGTCAAGAGTCAGATGCTTAACAGACTGAGCCACCCAGGTGCCTCCAGTTTTGTTTTGTTTTTTTTCCTAAGTAGGCTTTACACCCAGCACAGAGCCCAGTGCAGGGCTTGAACTCAGGACCCCTAGGTCAAGACCTGAGCTGAGATCAAGAGTCAGTTGCTCAACTAACTGAGCCATCCAGGGGCCCCTCACATACATTTTGAAATCAGCCTTTTCAGATTTCAAAATAAGCCCTGTTGGTATTGTGAATAGAATTGTATTAAATTTGTAAATTAACTGAGAAGAATCAACTCTGCGAGTCTGAGTGATCCCATCTGTGATGAGAGTTTTTATAAGTCTTCTTTAATGTGCTTTAATTATGACATCTTTCTTTCCATAAAGGTCTTGCACATCTTTTGTTAGTCACTGAATAATATCTTTTTTGCAATAATTGTATAATGTTCTAACTTTGCTGGTATATAGGAAAGTAATTGATTTATACACTGATCCTCTATCCAGCAAGATACTAACCTTAGCTGTTTATTCTCTTGGATTCTATATAACTATAGGCGGTTACATAATCTGTTAATAAAAATAGCTTTATTTATTTTTACTCTCAGTGAGAGTGATTTTTTTCTTTTAAAAATTTTAACACATGTATAGTCTTTCTGTGCTGATAGTGCTCTCACAACCATGGTGAATGTTCCTAAAACCTGCCGGACTTTCTGAAAGAAACGTGGCAAGCACCAACCCCACAAAGCGACACAGTACAAGAAAGGCAGATTCTCTTTATGCCCAGGGAAAGCGGCGTTGTGACAGGAAACAGAGTGGCCATGATGGGCAAACTTAGCTGATTTTCTGGAAGAAGGCTAAAACTACAAAGAAGATTGTGCTGAGGCTTGAATGTGTTGAGCCCAACTGCGGATCTAAGAGAATGCTGGCTATTAAGAGATGCAAGCATTTTGCACTGGGAGGAGATAAGAAGACAGAGTCCCAAGTGATCCAGTTCTAAGCTTCATATTTTGTTACATTATGAAGATAATAAAATCTTGAGGTTATGTTCATTTCAAAAAAAAAATTTAACACTGTATAGATTTGGGTAATAATCACCATACTCAGGACACAGAATCGTTCAGTCACCCCCCAAAACTCCCTCCTGCTATCCCTTTGTAGTCACCCCCCACAACCCATTGACCCTGGCAGCCACTGATCTGCTCTCCAACCCTACAGAGATGAAAATATCATATAAATTGTCTTTTTTAATAATATCACCTAAGTGGAATTTTACTGTATGTAACCGTTTGAACTAGTACAATGCTCTTGAGATTCATCCAAGTTGTCATGTGTACCAAAAGTTTGTTCCTTTTTATTCCTGAGTAACATTCTACTGTACAAATGTACCACAGTTTGTCCATTCATCTGTTGTGGTTGTTTTCAGTTTATGGTGATTATGAAGGAAAGTTCTATAAGTATTTGTGTTCCGGTTTTTGTGGGAGCATGTTTTTATTCCCCTAGGGTAGGTACACAGGAATGGGATTTCTGGGTCACACTGTAAGTATATGTTTAACTTTATAGTAAATTGCCAAATGATTTTCCAGAATGGTTGTATCATTTTGCATTCCTAGCAGTGATGTATGACCTCTCCAGTTGCTCCACACATTTGCTACTGCTTGGTATTTTATTTTTATTTTAGCCATTCTCATAGGTGTGTAGTGATAGCTTATCCTAGTTTTAATTTGCATTTCCCTAATAGCTACTGATGTCGAACATCCTTTCTTGTATTATTTGCCGTTCTTATATCCTCTTCGGTGAGGTGTCTGTTCATGACTTTTGCCCATTTTTAAATTAAATTTCTGGTAAGATAATTGCAGATTCACACACAGTTATAAGAAATCATATAGAGAGACTCATGTATTCTTACCTAGTTTCTTTCAGTCATAACAGGATGCAGAACTATATACATAGTACATTCTCACAACTCAGAAATTGCAGTACAACCCACCAATCTGATTCACAGTTCCCCCATTTTACTTGCAATTATGTGTGTGGTGTGTACGCATGTGTGTATGTATATTTAGTTCTCTACAGTTATATCACATGTGTAGGTTAGTATATCCTCCACTACAGTCAAGATAAAGAACAGTTCCATTAACATAAGGATTCCAGAGGTTGCCTTTTTATAACCATACCCACCTACCTCCTGCTCCCACCTTAACCCCTCGTAACCACCAATCTGTTCAGCATTTGTAAAATTTTGCCACTTCAAAAACTTAATATAAATGAAGCCATATAGTATAGGACCTTTTGGGATTGGCTTTCACCACTCAGCATAATTTATTGGGGATTCATCCAACTCTTTGCAGGTTTGCATGCATTGGTAGCTCATTCCTTTTCACTGCTGAATAGTAGTCCGTAGTATTTAAATAGTTAAACCATGATTTAACTATTCACCTGTTGAAAGACATGTGGACTGTTTCCAGTTTTTGGCTATACGAATATAGATGTTATTAGTTTTTGCGTATGTTTTTTGTGTAAATATAAGGGTTTTGTGTTGTGTTTACTTTTATTTACATTCATTTTATGCAGAATTTACTCCTGGGCCATAAGTTTCTGTTTCTTCAGTTTCTTCTAGGGTATCCTTTACTTCTCCGTAACCTCCTTTCCTGGTTTCCAAAAATCTGCTCTTTTTCAGTAAGGATCATCTCAATATGCCAGGGAGAGCTTATGTATGGGTTAATCTGACCATCAGCCCTGTAAGTTCTATACTGTATCTTGGGGGCTTTGTTCACTAGGATGTGCTCAATGACCAGAGAATCTACATCTAAACACTTAAGTTCAGCATCACTCTATGAATTTGTACGCATGTGCAGTAAAAATTCAGCACTCTTTTTGGGCCACTGACCCTGTGTCTAGCCCCAGAGTTTGGCCTGGCTACACCTACCAATTCCACCACTGTAGTGATGGAATGGCACACATCGTTTCTGCAAAGTGGCATCTTTCAGACACTTGGTGGCTTTTCGGGTATGTATACCTTTGGTAGCCTAAGTAGTTTCACACGTGTTCTTAAAGTGAACAAAGATCTGAATCTCCTGGTTTGCATGATCTTGTAGGGTTTTCTGGGTCAAGTGAATAGCGAGACATTTTCAGAGATCACCTCAAGCCATTAAGGTTTTATTTTTCAGGATGAATGCCCAAGACTTTAATTGCTGGTTCTTATGGTAGTTGCATGTTTAGTTTCATAGGCAACTATCAAGATGTTTTCCAGAGTGGCTGTATCATTTTATATTACCCTCACCAACATATGTGATCCAGTTCCTCCATATTCTTGCCGGCATTTGATGTTGTCACTGCTTCTTATTCTGGGCATTCTGATATGTGTGCAGTGATATCACATTGTGGTTTTAATTTCATTTCCCTGATGACTAACAATGTTGAACCTCTTTCATCTGCTAATTTTCTATCTGCATATCCTGTTGTTTACGTCTTTTGCCCACTTTAAAATTGGACTGTTTGCTTATTGTTCAGTTTTGAGATTTCCTGATATATTCTAGATACAAGCCCTTTGGCAGATAGGTAGTCTGCAAATATTTTCTCCTGTCAATAGCTTGTCTTTTATTCTTATTTTTATTATTTAAAAATTGTTATTATTGTTATTACTATTATTATTATTAGAGAGAGTTTGTGGGTGGAGGAGAGGGGTGGAAAGAGAGAGAGAAAAATCCCAAACAGGCTCCATGTTCAGCACAGAGCCCAATATAGGACTCGATCCCATGACCCTGGGATCACGACCAGAGCTGAAATCAAGAGTCAGATGCTCAATTGACTGAGCCACCCAGACATCCCTTATTCTTGTTTTTTATAACACCTTTATCAATATAATTCACACATGATACAATTTACCTATTTAAAGTGTGAGATTGATAGATTTTGGTATATTCACAGAGCTGTACAAACAATCTTCATAATCAATTTTAGCACATTTTCATAATCACGGAAAGAAACTTCATACCCATTGCCATTTTGACCCAACCTTCCCACCCACACCCAAGCTCTAGGCAACAACCAGTCTACTTTCTGTGCAGATCTACTTATTTTGAACGTTTCATGTAAAAGCATTCGTATAATATGTGGTCCTTTGTGACTGGTTTCTTTCAATTGGCATAATGTTTTCAAGGTTTACCCATGTTATGACATAAATCAGTACTTCGTTCCTGTTTTGTTTTGTTTTGTTTAATTTTAGAAAGAGAGAGCATGTTCATGCAAAAGTAGGGGGAGGGGAAGTGGGAAAGAGCAGGCTCCATGCTCAGAGCACAGCTTGACGCAGGGCTCAATCCCACGACCCTGGCAGCCTGACCTGAGCCAAAATCAAGAGTCGGACGTTCAACTGACTGAGCCACCCAGGCACCCCAGTACTCCATTCCTTTTATTTCTGATTGACATTTACGTTATTTCCACTTCTGGCTGTGGTGAATAATACTGCTATGAACATTTGGGAATAGGTTCTTGTGTGGACATGTTTTCACTTCTTTTGGATACATACCTAGTTTTGGAATTATTGGGTCAGACAGATGTTTAACCTTTTGAGGAACTACCAGTTTCTTTTCCAAAGCAGTCTTCTCATTATTTTAACAGTGACTTTCATGTGAAATTTAAAAATTTTAACAGAATCCAATATATTTGTTTTTTTATTTTATGGACTGTGTTCTAACATCATGTCTAAGAATTCTTTGCTTAATTCCAAGGTCACAAGATTTCCTCCTATTTTCTTCTAGAAGTTGTAGAGTTTTAGATTTTACAGTTAGGACTGTAACCAATTTGGGGTTAACTTTTATATAAGCTATAAGGTTTACACGGAGGTTCTTTTTTTCCATAAGGATGTCCAATTCTTCCAAAATCATTCATTGAAAAGACTGTCCTTTATCTACTAAATTGTTTTGGCACCTTTGTCAAATATAATTTGGCCACAGACATAGAGATTCCAGGAAGAGAAAACTACCCAGTAACGTTCCTTATGCATATAGATGCAAAAAATCCTCAACAAAATACTAACAAACTGGGGCGCCTGGGTGGCTCAGCTGGTTGAGCGTCCGACTTCAGCTCAGGTCATGATCTCACAGTCCGTGAGTTCGAGCCCTGAGTCAGGCTCTGTGCTGACATCTCAGAGCCTGGAGCCTGCTTCGGATTCTGTGTCTCCCCTTCTTCCTGCCCCTCCCCTGCTCATGCTCTCTCTCTGTCTCAAAAATAAATAAAAACATTAAACATTAAAAAAAAAGACTAACAAACTGAGCCCGACAGCATATTAACAAGATTATATAGCATAACTAAGTAGAACTTATTCCCTGAATGCAAGGGTGATTCAACATAATGTTGAATTACATATAATGTAATTCACTACGTTATAAAGTAAAGGGAAGAAATGAATGATGCAGTAAAACCATTAGATAAAACCCAATACCCTTTCATGATAAAAACACTTAACAGACTAGGAATGGAAGGGAACTTCCTCAACATGATAAAGGGGTAATAATGATGATGATGATAATAATAATAATAATAATATCCCACAGCCAACAGCATGCTCAATGGTAAAAGACTAAAAGCTTTCTGCCAAAAATAAGAATCAAAGTAAAGATGCCCAGTTTCGTCACTGATATTTAGCATTTTACTGAAAGTTCTAAGGTAAATCAAGAGGCACGAAAAAGAAATAAATATTGGAAAGGAAGACATAAATCTTTCTCTATTCATAGATGATAGGATCCTATATATAGAAAATCCCAAAGAATCCACATAGAAATCACTATAAATAATAAACAATCCAGCAAAGTTTCAGGATACAAGATCAACATAGAAAAATTAGTTGTGTTTGTATATACCAGCAATGAATAATATAAAAAAGAAATGAAGAAAACAATTCAATTTACAATAACATCCAAAAGAATAAAATACCCGGGTATAAATTTAACAAAAGGGATGAAAGACTTCTATGCTAAAAACTATAAGGTATATATATACATTAAATAGAATTTAATTAATAAAATAAGTTAAAGAATATATAAATAAAACAGAAGACACCCTGTGTTCATGGACTAGAAAACTTTACACTGTTCATATGGCAGTACACCCCAAAGCTATCTACAGATTCACTGCAATCCCTGTCAAAATTTCAATGGTCTTTTTGCAGAAATGGAGAAGCCAATCCTCAAATTCATATGGAATTGCAAGGGATCCTGATTAGCCAAAACAGCCTAAAAAAAAAGTTGGAGGATTCACACTTCCCAATTTCAAAACATACTATAATTCAAAATGATGTGGTACTGACATAAGCATAGACATGTAGACTGCCAGAATAGAATCGAGACTCCAGAAATACACCCCTTTATCTATGGTCAACTGATTTTCAATAAAGACCACAAGACCATTCAATGGGGGAAAGAACGGTTTCTTCAACAAATGGTGCTGGGACAACTGGACAGCCACATGCCAAACAAAAACAAAAACCCCTACTTCACATCACACACAAAAATTAATGAAAATGGATCCATGACCTAAATATAAGAGCTAACAGTAGAAAACTTTTAGAAGAAAATATACGGGTAAATCTTTGTGACCTTAGATTTGTCAATGGGTTTTTAGACATGATACCAGAAGCAAAAGCAACAAAAGGAAAAATAGATAAATTGGAACTTATAAAAATTCTTAAAATTTGTGTATCAAAGGACTTCATCATGAAAGTGAAAAGAAAACCTACATAAGGAAAGAAGATACTTGTAAATCATATAGAGGGTATGGGTTTAATATCCAGAATATATAAGGAACTTCCACAACTCAAAAACAAAAAGACAACCCAAGGTTTTTTTTCTTTTTTTAAAAGTTTATTTAAGAGAGAGAGAGGGAGACAGTGAGAATTCCAAGCAAGCTCTGCAATGTTAGTGTAGAGCCTCATGTGGGGTTCAAACCCACAAATCGTGACATCATGACCTGAGCCAAAAATAAGAGCCAGATGCTTAAACAACTGAACCACGCTGGTGCCCTAAAAACCCAAGTTTTAAGTGGCCAAAGGACTTGAATAGACATGTCTCTGAAGAAGAGAAATGGCTAACAAGCACATGAAAAGATGCTCAATATCATTAGTCATTGGGAAAATGCAAATCAAACTACAGTGAAATATCACTTCATATTCACTCAGATGACAATAGTAATAATAATAATAATTAATAATAATAATAATAATATAAAATAGGTAAATAGTAAATGTTGGTAAGGATGTAGAGAAATTGGACTTGTATATGGCTGTATATGGCTGGTGAGAATGTAGAATAGTTCAGCCACTATAGAAAAGTTTGTTCCCAATAATAAAACATTGAATTACCAAATGATCTGATAGTTCCACTCCTAGGTGTATAAGCACCCCCCTCAACTAAAACATTCAAACAAATGTTCACACACGCATGTTTATAGGAGCACTATTCACATTAAACAAGAAGTAGAAAAACTCAAATGTTCATCAGCAGCTGAAAAGATAAATTGTGGTATATAAATACTATGAAATATCATTCAGCCAAAAAAGCAAGGAAGTGCTGATATGCGCTACAATATGGATGAACTACAGAAACATTATGCTAAATGGAAAAAAGCCAGACCCCAAAGGTCACATATTGTATGACTCCATTTACATTAAATAGTCAGGATAGATAAATCCACTAAGGCAAAAAGCAAGCTTATGGTTTCCAGGGACTATGAGAAGGGAAGAACGGGGAGTAACTACCTAATGGATACAAGGTTTTCTTTGGGGATGATTAAAATGCTTAGGAACTAGATAGAGGTGGTAGGTGCACAACATTGTGAATGTTTAAAAAATTTTTTTAACGTTTATTCATTTTTTGATAGAGAGAGACAGAGCATAAGTGGGGGAGGGGCAGAGAGAGGAGGAGACAGAATCTGCAGCAGACTCCAGGCTCTGAACTGACAGCACAGAGCCCGATGCAGGGCTTGAACTCACAGACCGTGAGATCATGAGGTGAGCTGAAGTCAGACACTTAACCAACTGAGCCACCCAGGCGCCCTGTGAATGTTTTAAATGCGACTCGAATGTTCAGTTTAAAATAGTTACTTTTGTTTAATGTGAATGTCACCTACTAAAAAGTTGCCTATAAAAAAACTTGTCATGTTTATATGGGTCTATTTCTAGACTGTTTATTCTATTCCATTGATCTATGTGTCTATCCCTTTACAATACCACACTGTTTTGATTAATGGGGCTTTAGAAAAAGTCTTATAATCAAGTGATGTGATTCCTTCAAATCTTTATTATTTTTCACAACTCTTTAGGCTACTCTAGTTTCTTTACCTTTCCATCTTACGTTAAATCCATTGATCAGTCAGGGGAGAACTGACATCTTTACTATGTTGAGTCTTCCCAATTTATGAACATAGTATGTCTCTCTATTTATTTAGGACTTCTGTGATTTATTTCACCAATGGTTTGAAGTTCTCAGCAAACATATATGGTTTTTAAGTGTTATAAATAAATATTTCATTTTTTGAAGCTATTGTAAATGATATTGTTTCCAGTGCATAGAAATAGGATTTTTTTTGTTAACTTTGCATCCTGTAATCTCACTAAATTTAATTATTCTAGAAATTTTTGTAAGGTCTTAGGATTTTCTACATTAACAATCACATCTTTTCTGAATAGACAGTGTGTTGATTTTTCCTTTCCGATCTGGATGTTTTATATTTCCTTTCCTTTTTCCAAACAGATTTTGTTAATGTTTATTTATTTTTGAGAGGGGGCAGGGAGAGAGAGAGAAGAGGCAGACAGAGGGAGAGAGAGAATCCTAAGCAAGCTCTGTGCTGTTAGCACAGAGCCTGATGTGGGGCTCAAACTGACGAACTGTGATATCATGACCTGAGCCAAAATCAAGAGTCAGACACTTAACTGACTGAGCCCCCCATATTACCCTTTATATTTTCTTTTCTTTCATTATTGGACTGGCTAAGATTTCTGGTAGGATGCTGAATAGGAATAGCAGGAGTGGGGATTCTTGTCTTAGTCCTGATCTCAGAGAGAAAGCATTTAATTTCTGGCAATTCAGTATGATATTAGGCATTGTTTTTTAAAATAGATGCTTTTTTACACGTTGAAGAAGTTCCATTCCATTCCTAATTTGCTGATAGTTTTTATCATAAATAAATGTTTTATGTTTGTCTCTATCTTTACTACAGTGTTCACTTTCAGATTTCTAATTGTGTTGAGATCAAGGGATATGAGAGAAAATAAATTGTAAACTCACAATCAATTCAGTGATACTTTGAATTCCGGTGCTTTTAGCCAAATCACCTCCTGCTGTTGGCTCTTTGTAGTCCTAAAATAGCGTCTTCAAGCATTTTATCCAAGTTTTATAGTTGTTTCTACGTGAGAGAAAAGAAGAGACATGATCACTCCATCTTACCTAGAACTTGAACCCCAATACCAATAGTGTTGTTTCTGCCTTTCTAATCCTTAACATTTTGCTTCTTTTCTCTATTATTGGTTCTCCCTTCAGACTGGTTCTCCCTAGTCCCTGCCTCCACAGAAAACTTCCTAAATTAGTTTCTTTTCAAAGCCTTTACTTCATCTTTCTTTCTTTTTGTCTACACTCTGCCCTGTTGCATCTGTTAGTTACCTAGAAGCCTACTTATCACTCTCCACTTTACTCCCCTTCTTAGTCAAGTTTTAAATTGAGCTATAAGTCACTTACTATAAAACTCACCATTGTAAAGGGTATAACTCAGTGGTTTTATTAGCATATTCACAATTCGTCACCACTATTTAATTCCAGAACATTTGCTTCACCTCAAAAAGAAATGCTGTATCCGTTAGCCATCACCCTCCATTCTCTTCCGGTTCCCAGCCCCTACAAACAACTCGTCTATCTTCTGTCTCCAAGGTTTTGCCTATACTGGGTATTTCGTAAGACATGGGATCTTTTGTACCTGGATCCCTTCACTTAGTGCGGTTTCAAGGTCCATCTATGTTGTATGATGCATCAGAACTTCATTTCTTTTTATTGATAAATAATGTTCCCATTACACACACACACACACACACACACACACACACACACACACACACCACTTTATCCATTTACCCAATGATGGACATTTTGGGTTGCTTCTAGTTTGGGGCTACTGTGAATAATGCTGCTATGTATATTTGTATACAAGTTTTTGTGTGGACACAGGTTTCCATTTATCTTGTGTAGATACTTAGGAGTGTAATGATTGTGTCAAATGGTAATTCTATGATTAGCTTTCTGAAGGGTGGCCACAGTGTTTTCTATAGTGGCTGAAACATTTTACCTTCTCACCAGCAGTAAATGAGAGTTCCAATTTCTCCATATCCTCAATAACACTTGTTATTATCTGACTTCTTTATTATAGCCATGCTCGTAGATAGGAGTTGTAGCTCATTGTGCATTTGATTTGCATTTCCCGGATGTCTAATGATGTTCAGTGCCTTTTTGTGTGCTGATAGGCCATCTATATATCTTATTCTGAGAAATGTCTATTCAGATTCTTTGCCTTTAGAAAAGCTGGGTTGTCTTTCCATTATAAAGTTTCTTTCAGGTAGTGGTAAATAATGTTGCTTAAGTTTCTGATAATTTTGGGGCTAATGGCTGTGAAAATTTCAGACGTAGGCAAAAAAAAAAAACAACAAACTTCTCATCTTATGGCAAGTAGAGTACAATTGCTTATATGCTAAAGTGCTTACAATTTTTAAAGGAGTTTCTTTTGTGTCTCGATGTATTATTAAGAGTATATCTACAATTCTTTCCTCTGCCTTTAATGTTCTAATCATTTCTAAATCCCTAAGATTAATTAATAAGTAAAAATATTGGATGTGCCCTTCAAATGTAGGTGTTAATGTCCACTCCCAAATTAGTAGAATGCCTAAGTCAATTCACATTAATTTTTTTTTTTTTTTTTTGAGAGAGAGACCCAGCAGGGGAGGGGCAGAGAGAGAAGAAGAGAAAGAATCTTAGGCAGGTTCCACAGTTAGCATGGAGCACAACACGGGGATCGATTTCACAACGCTGAGATCATGGCCTGAGTCAAAATCAAGAGTTAGACACTTAACTGACTGAACCACCCAGGCACTGCTCACACCTATTTTTAAAATTTAATATTAAGTTAGTACAGGTATGCTTTTCCTATTCTGTCTTACAGGAGCTGAAGTTGGACTTGAAGATAAGGCAGACTGGGAAACTGGCCTTGGAAAACCAATCAGCCAACCAAATGAAAATGACATAAACGTATACAAATTATGTACCTAAACAATGTAAAGAAATGTAGAAAATGCCCTCTTTATCCCCAATCCATCATTCTTTAGAAGGAAAAGACAAAACCAAAAAAGTTTGTGAATATAAAATCCCAACATGTAAAACAATGACATATAGAAAGTGCTCAGTAAATATTTGCCCAATGTTGAATGAATGAATGAACATTCACAGTGCATATCTTTCTAGAAGCTTTAGGGGGCAAACAACCTCACGCAGAAATAAGGAAAGAGCAAGTTTTCGAAGCAGGTCAATTTAAGTGTCAGTTTGGGAGTTACAGGTGATAAACAGTAGGCTAACGTACCAGGAATTCTAGTAGCAATAACACTTGGTTGGTTAAGTAGGTTTTATAAACGATAAACTATGACTTTCACAGAAGTGTATAGTTCAGGGGTGCCTGGGTGGCTCAATTGGTTAAGCGTCTGACTTTGGCTCAGGTCATGATCTTATGGGTCGTGAGTTCGAGTCCTATATTGGTGTCATGGCTGTGCGTCCACTTTGCGTCCTCTGTCCACCCCCATCTCTGCCCTTCCCCTGCTTGGTCGTTCCCTCTCTCTCTCTACCTCTCTCAAAATAAATAAACTTAAAAAAAGAGAAGTGTGCAAAAAGAGAATAGTACACTTTTTGACTATCAGGGCCCTGGGTGTTGGAATATACAGTAGCTAATTTAGAATAGATCCAGAAAGAGGATCAAGGGATGGAATGGACACGAATGACAGAAAAGGAGAGAAAACTCCTTATTTAGAATAAGTATGATAACAAATGGAGAAGAAAATGGAATAGAAGTATTAAATTTCCAGGTCACTTTGCATCCTAGCAGTTACTGAAATGTGATGGACAAATGCTAATTAAAAAATATACATTATCTAGGGTGCCTGGGTGGCTCAGTCGGTTAAGCGTCCGACTTCGGCTCAGGTCATGATCTCACGGTTCGTGGGTTTGAGCCCCATGTCCGGCTCTGCACTGCCAGCCTGCAGCCTGCTTCAGATTCTGTGTCTCACTCTCTCTGTCCCTCCCCTGATCACACTCCATCTCTCTGTCTCTCAAAAATGAATAAACATTAAAATACACACACACACACACACACACACACACACATCATCATCATCATCATCATCATCATCATTATCAAGCAGGAATGCTGAGGGGGTGAATTATCACAAAATTCAAATGATTTTTAGTATTCATTTACACTTTACACATTATTTCAAGAACAAAAATTTAAAGCCAATGCAAGTAGGTAAATGAGGGCATTTTGAGCTCCCGGGGGAATGCTCTATACAAATACATTAGAGGATAATTAGTATTATTGTGTTTTTTAGTTGCTTCCAGGAAACTATCAATTAACTGTTGCCACTGAACTCTTAATGAGTGAATCACTTTGGGGCTTGTTAAAAGTGCAACAGTTAATTGCGTAGTTTCATCTTATTAATATATTATTCTGTTAATTATTACAGGCATCTAGCGTCCCTCCTGGACCACCCTCATTATGATGCATTTGGATTGCCTGTTGTTCTCATAATTGGACACCACAGAGAGGAACCCAGGAGGATCCTCTTACATAGCCATCTTGAAAAGTTGTTGGTCAAGTTCTGCCCTCAGAGAGAGTGAAAAGCAGCTCCCACGTTCTCAGTTAAACTTCCCTCCAGTGGGAGAGAGGGTCTCTGTCATGTGGGAATTTTTTCTCAAAGATGGTTCAGAACAGAGATTGTCAAGAACTGTTCATGTCTTATAAACTAAACTCTTTATGGGTGAAATGTTATAACGTCTGAGATTTCCTTTAAAATACTCCCAAGGGGCACCTGGCTGGCTCAGTCAGTAGAGCATATGACTCTTGACCTCAGGGTCATCAGTTTGAGCCCCCCACTAGGCACAGAGATTACTTTAAAAAATAATTTAAAAAATTAAAAAACAATAATTGAAAAATAAAATACTCCCAAACAAACAACCCCAACAAAACAAACAAGATAAAAACAAAAAACTGGAAAGGATAAGTGAAACAGGATAGGTAAAGTGTTACAGCCTACACAAGTCTTCACCATATTACTCTACTTTTATGTACATTTAATGATTTCCATAATGGAAAATTTCAATAGGTGTATGTTAAAGGACGCTTCATCTCCTACATCTATATATTAGCTGTTTCTCTATGTATTAGGATTCTTTTCCGTTATAATGAACAGAAACTCCAACTTACACTGGCTTAAACATAAAAGGAAACATATAGATTCAGGTAGCTAAAAAGTCAAGGGCAGTTCTAGGTATCAGGTGATGCTTGATCCTACAGCTCAATGTGTCACCAAGACTGAATATTTATCACTCTGCTCTGCCTTCTATGGTGGTTGGTTTCATTCTAAGGTTCATATCTCTCCTAGTTTCAGGAAGACTGTCAACAACCAGTGGGTAACATGTATCATCCAATAAAAGCTGGGTTTGTTCTACCGTTTCAAACAGAAGTCCCCATGGGACCAACTTAAGGTCATATACCTAACACTGAGCCATCTTCCAATCACAGAGGTAGAATCCTCCTTTACTAACTTAGGTTAGGTCATATTCTTCATTTCTAGGAATGAGGGTAAAGAACCTCACAGACCCCCGAATGGAATCAGTGTTGTTGGGAAAGAGGAAAGGGAAAATGGGTGCTAAGAGACAGTCAACAAATCTCTGCTAAACTCTCCACAGGTAAAGCTTCCAATACAAAAGAATAGAGGGCAATGAAAGATATCTTCTAACACAGAATTACAGGTATAAAGCTATGGTCAGATATCAGGGACCTGGATAGGCTGTAGAGATGAAAGATGACCGTAATGAAAGGACAAACAGTATCTGAGGTGGCTGGGAATACTGGTGAGGCGTTCTAGGAGGTAAGCATTACCATAATACCAAAAACTAGGAAAAAAAAAACCTGCAAGAAAAAAATACCTATAGGTCAGCATCCCTCAATAATATGGATTCAAAAATACTCAACAAAATATTACCAAATCAAATCTAACAATGTATAATAAGAATTATACAGTGGGACTTATTCCAGGTATGCAAGGCTGGCTCAATATTCAAAAATATATTAATGCCATTCCTCACATCAACAGGCTAAAGAATAAAAATCATATGATCATATCAGTAGATGTAGAAAAAGCATTTGACAAAATCCAGCACCCATACATGATAAAAACTCAGCAAACTAGGAACAGAGGGGAATTTCCTCAATCTGATTTTAAAAACTGCCGAAACACCCTACAGCTAATATTATACTTACTTGTGAGAATCTAGAAGCTTTCCCATTAAGATCAGGAACAAGGTAAGAATTTCCCTTGCACCACTCCTCTTCAACATCATACTGGAAGCCCTATATAATTTAATAACGATAAGAAAATAAGAGATATACAGATTGAAAAAGAAGAAATAAAATGTTCTTTGTTTATAGAGGACAAGATCATCAACAACAACAACAAAACTCCTGGAACTTATAAAGCACTTGTAGAAAAGTTGAAGGTTATTAGGTTAATACATAAAATTTAACCACTTTCCTATACACCAACAAGGAACAAGTGGAATTTGAAATTAAAAACAAAATACCATTTACATTAGTAAAATAATAAGATGGCTGAACATCTAAATACCAAAAACATATACAAGGTATACATGAATAAAACTACAAGATTAAAGAGATAAAAAAAAATAAATGGAGAGACATTCCATGTTCATGGATAGGAAGAATCGATAATGGGATGTTACACAAATTAGGTGAAGAACCGTTAAAATTCAAAGATAAGAAAATGAACAACCTAATTAAAATAATGGGCCAAATATCTGAACAGACACCTCACCAGACAAGGTACACAGATACAAAGATGTTCCACATTACAAGTCATTAGGGAATTGCAAATGAAAACAAAAACACTGGGGTGCCTGTGTGACTCAGTTGTTAAGAGTCTCACTTAGGCTCAGGTCATGATATCACAGTTCGTGAGTTCGAGCCCTGCATCAGGATTTTCACTGACAGTGCAGAGCCTGCTTAGGATTCTCTACCCCACCCCAACTCTCTCTCTCCCTCTCCTCCTATCCAACTTGAGCACTATCTCTCTCAAAAATAAATGAACTTTATTAAAAAGTAAAAAAATAACACCATGCAACCATCAAAATGGTGAAAACCCCAAAACACTGAACACAACTGTCGGCAAAGATGTGGAGGAACAGGAAGTCTCATTCATTGCTGATGGGAATGCAAAATGGCAGAGCTTTCCTGTTACTCTCCTGAAAATCTCAGACCCATTTGAGCCTGAGAATGGTTAGAAGAGAGGTTGTTTTCAGGTACTAGACTGTGTACAGGAACAAGAATGATTTTGGGGGGCACAGCATCCTGGTTAACTCTACAGAAAAAAACTGGGTTTCTTTCTGGAAACAAGACACCATCCCTAAGAAGGGATTTCTGGCCCTTGGGGAGATAGGCGAGATAGCAACATTTAGTCAAGAAAATAGCACTTCCTGAGATGTAACTGCCCCACTCTCTCTTTCTCTTCCTTCGAAGATGGTGAGGCTGACGTGAGTGGTCAAGATGGTGTTGGAATGGAGCATCAGCAGAATATCTCAGAGAGCTGAAGGGGAAGAATGCATAAGAAGTACTTTGTCAGGAGCCCTGACTCATAAATTCTGTTCCCTAACCGCATGGACAAGAATTTGATTTCTTCCCGGATATCTCATATTCAAAGGACCTTGTCATATCTGAACTAGGAACCAGAAATCTTCCATTGTCTTCATGCATCTTCTCCAACATATCTTAAGACAATCACTTTCTGCAATTTGCTTTATATATCTGCTCTCAAATGGGACCAATGATCACTGTTCTTCACCCTCCTGGCAAGTAGGGTAGATGAGATCCTGTAAGATGAGCTTTGAAGTTGAAAGATGTTATACAAGGTTGGCCCTTCACTATAGCCTGGTATCACTGTCCTCTGTAAACCTGAAGTGCCCTTCTCTGATCCCGTTCGTAAAGCACTCTTCGCCATGGCAGATGTTGGAAGCTATTGAGATTGTTCTTGGTAAAACGTTTGGATCCTGCAGTAACTATGTTAGATGCCAATCACAACTGCTCATTTGACCCTGAAGAAGTGAATTTTTCTGCCAGGCCCATGCAAAGGAATATTCTCTAAGTCATCTTCTTAAAGGAGAATGCACAGGTCCTAGTTCTACTGTCTGCAGTAGGTAGCCATGGGATCTGAAACTTCAGCTTCCAAGATTGTGTAATAATGATGCCAATCGCACTAACCAAGAAGCCACGTGGAATGGAGGAAAATGATATTAAATTGTTGAGTCAAGTGTTGTGGGAACTAGTTCTGTCCTATTAAACCAGTTATCCTCCCAGGTTCCTATAATGGTGAAAGGATTAACTAGATCTGTGTTCCCCAAACTGGTGTTCCACCAAACAATCTTGGGAGTTGTTAGGTGGGACTTCCATACACAACAGCATCACCACAAGGGCCTCCAGCTCAAATGAGGCTGGTATTCACTGCATGCTTAGGCTCCTTTCCTTTGACCTACCCTCCACCCCCCCCACCGCCTCCCGGCTTAGTTTCACACTACACTTAAATGTAAGTGCTCGAAGTCTTCCTACAACAAAACATTCACTTTATTCTAACCCACTGTCCCTAAATTTACTTGGATGAATAATACTTTTTGTCATGGAACATCTCTGCACATCTCAAAGTGTTCTCTGAGTACAAGTTTGAGGTTCACTGATGGAGCTAGATTTGTAAGGGGGAACAGCTCGAGGGCTTGCAAGACTGCCAGGTCTGTGTGAGCATTCGGGCCCTTGTTACCAGCAAGGCAAGTGGTGGAGAGCAGACATTGCAGGGGTTGGACCAGGAGGGGAGGCAACCTGAGTGGAGGTGATTTTCCTGCAGTGTACATGGAATATGGTCTGCCTATTCCAGGGTGAAGATCCCTGAGCTTTGGGTTTGGGCATTCACGAGGATAAAATGATAATGTTGGATATTCATAGGTCCCCAACATATAAGTCTCTGTGTGATCCTTCAGAGCACTTCATGCTTTCTTCCACCTCTTCTGGTCATTTGCAAGACCAGGACTCATGGCCATCACACATCAATGCAGCACTCGATACCTCAAGAAGAAAGATTACTGAGCCAGTGGATGCCCTGAGTAACCAAAGCTAATGAGTAGGTGGACATGGCAGTTTCTCCTCTTTGGTATACTTTCATTCTTGTGTTTGTTACATATGAGATTGTGTTAGTCTTATGCTTGAACTTAAGATTCAAGGTTGCCGAAGACAGACACAGCCCCTACCCTCCCCATGCTTATATTTTTATGGGAGAAGACAGAAAAAAAAACAAGTAAACAAACCAAATAACTCTCAGTGGTGATACATGCTATGATGGAAATAAACAGTGTTCAGAGTGGTAAGAGTAGATAGGACTGGTACATGAGTAAAAGGAACAGTGAGCCTTGTGTGAGTGTGGATTTGAAAATGTGGGAGTTTGGAGAGATCATAAAAGAGAATATTGTAGAAGTGCCTCTTTTAAAAAAATGTTTAATGTATTTATTTTGAGAGAGAGAGAGAAAACAAGGACGATGGGGAGAGAGAGGGAGAGTGAGAATCCCAAGCAGGCTCTATGCCTTCAGCGCAGAGGCTGACGTGGGGCTCAGTCCCACGAACCATGATATTGAGACCTGAGCCGAGATCAAGAGCCCGATGCTTAAATGACTGAGCCACCCCCTGTAGAAGTTCCTCTTAAGTGAAAAAATAAGTTTGGAAATACAAAATTCATCCTCTCTTTTAAGGATAAATAGCTATCATGAGGGCTAACACTCCCTCACCATAAAGGATGAAAGAAATGTTTTAAACAAACCTTTATCCTAACTCTTCTCTGTAAATTATTGCTCCTTAAGCTACTAATATTTTTTTGATTTAACTTTTCTCAAGTGAAACATATTTTACTTGTACCTTTATGAAATATTAGGGATCCTTCACATTTTGTTTTTCTTCAAATGCTTTGACACTGTTCCGTTGTTCATACACACCATGGACAAATGCTTAGTGTGACAATTATGATGTTGGAAATCTATCCTTTGCTTAAAAAGTTCAACCTTAAGCTTTCTTACTAAGTTTGCCCTTAAAGGTGCAGGGTATCCAAATACTATAAAGCTTAATATATTGTGTTAGTGCCAAGATCAGTGCAACTCCACGGTCATCATCCTACCGTGGGAGAAGGGAGAAGTGATTCTGACAGTTCTAAACCTGAAACTCGGAGCTGCTCAACCCCCCCGTCAGGAGACACAGATGGAGGGCTGCTTTAAAGCAAAGTGCGGGTGTTCTCACATGCACTGAGTCACACAGGAGAGCCTCACACATGCTGGACTGCAGAAAGCTCTTCGGCAACAACAGCCCGATTATCACTGCCCACGGGGGATTCATACACGGAGGAATTCGTGCACAGAAGGGACACCGGAAGATGCTTCAACAGCACTCCAGCCGTGCTCCCCACTGAACCACACAAGAAAGGATAAAGGTGACAAGTGTGAGAGAGATTTAGTGACGACAATATGCTTTTGTCCAAACAGGTTTTGGAAACAACCCTAGAAACACCAAGTGTGAACAAAAACTTCAACCTTTCCTACTTGAGGACACTCCAGAGACTCCATTCAGGTGAGAACCCACAGAAACAATGGGAGCCCTTCAGCAAATAATCCACTCTACACACCGGAGGGGAGAGCCCAGAGAGAAAAGCACTAGGCAGTCTTGACCCATGACACGAGTGCAACTGGCCAGGAAATGCAGAAGGTGGTCAGTGAACACTGGTCTGTGCAGTGACTCGATGATTGGAAAGGCTTCTATGGAATTCAAACCACCCGTGTTATGTCAACTGTCCAGGGCAATCTGATCGAAAGGGCTGCCTAGCATTCTGGCTCTCATATTCTCCAGGGGAATGAAACACTCTTCTCACGGCTCCTTTAAAAGCTGATCAACCTTAGCACCTTGGTTCAATTCCAAGCTCTCCTCTTGTCCTTCCCCTCCAGCAAAGACAGCGGAGGTTCTCAAGACCTCCTTGAGGTTCCAGATGGAGTCTCCTAAATGGCGGGGAAAACTCTGGGTCTGCCATGGACCCCACACTGTGGCCACTTAGACCAGTGCAGAGGAATGAGGATTTCAGGGTTACACTGGTCAATGATCCAGTTCTCAGAACCAAGCAAGGAACCATTATAAAGCTGTGACCTGAACCAATTGAAACACAGCAACTTCTGGACTGTCCTAAAATCATTTGGTTATATTTCTGAGAGCTGTAATACTAACATCTGAGGCTAAATCTAAGGTTGTGTGTTCCACTTCATCTTGAACCCAACCTAAATTTTGATTTTCTATCGCATTTTTGGTTATCAATGCTCAACCCTGTGAAGAAGCAATAGAAATTCCTTCTCCCAACGTCCACACGTCCACCCCACGTTATAAGCATAAGGACTTGTGGAACACTGTACTACTGGTAATTCGCTAAGCAGACATTCCCGACAGAGGCTTCTCAATTGAAATGTCCTGCTTCTGCTTTCCTGCACAACCTTCCTTCCAACTATCACCTTAGTCCAAGAGGGCAGCACCTTCCTCTGTACACCAATCAGGGCAAATTTGCTTCTGCCCTAGATCACGTGGTTTATTGAGACAAAACTTACATACGATATGCGAGGGATAGTTACCAAACAATTCCTTAAAGCCTACTGCACATGAGGAATGAAAGGCAACCCATTCCCTCTCCGTAGCCCATCGATCAATAGAAACGTATCTTATGCACATAAACACTGGAGCACAGGGGAACAGAGAGCAAGGATAGGGGAATGAAGCCAGAGAGGCAGGGAGAGATGGTTGCCTTGTCCACTTGAAAAAATGACCAACCTGGATTGTCTCAGGTAAGAAATCAGTCCTTCTCTGCTATCATGTAAGCTCCTCATTGTGCCCACCAGTGTTACATTGGCTCAGAGGAAGGCAGATTTCTGTTCAGGGTCAAAGTCCACATGGAACCACAGAAAAGGTTCCGCAGCTCTAGTAGATAGCTGCCTCTATTTGTATGAGCCAGATTATGCTGCAGAAACACACGACACCAACACCTCAGTGGTTTAACAAAGGTTTATTTCTCATTCCCATAAAGTCCATCACAGGTCTGGGACATGCTCCAGAACAGCTCCTCACCAAGGGGCCAGGGGGCGCGGCGCTCAGCATTCCAGACTACTTTGACCCTGTGGCCCCTTCCTGTGTGGGCTTCCATGATTGACGCAGAAGAGCACTACCGAGTCTTGCACCAACAATGAAAGGCTTCAGCCCACAAGTGAGGCTTCTGCTCACAACCCATTACCCAAAACTACCTCGTGACTCTAACTTCAAGTCGCAGAAAACCACAACCACTCTCTCTACTCTTCACTAGAATACGAGTCCCGTGAGAGTGGATTTCCAGCTCTTTTGTTCACTACTATCTTCTCAGTCTAGAACGGTGCCTGGGCCCACAAGAGATCCCCATCAAAGTGAATGAATGTAGCACCAGGAAGATGTCCACATGTATCCCGGGATGACACAGTACCAGTAGTCGAAGGATGAGGGCGTTGGGTAACAGCTATGCAGATGGGAGCTTCAGAGCTGGCTGTGCTTACGAAATCATATTTGAATCATCTTGAAGAAAATAAAGTCTCATTGAGGGCGCCAGACCATCACGAGACTTAAACCATAAAGCACTGGAGTCAAAGACCAAAGCAGCTAAGCACTATCACCACCAGCAGCGCTCAACTCCTCAAAGGAGTTGCCAATAGCCATAAATGCACCTGCTTCCTAAGCGTAGTCAGTCTGCCCAGCATATCATGGGGAGCAGGGGAAAGGGAAAGAAACGCACGGTGAGCATCTACTACTGGCCAGGCTGTGGAGTGCTTTTCCTTCACCAGCCCCTCTAGTCCCCAGAATAACCTTGAGATGAAACACAGTTTTCTTTCACAGAGAACGTGGAGGCTTAAGTGTTTCAGTAACGAATCAAACCACAGGAATGTCTTCTAAGCTAGAAACAGACACAACACAATGTCATCCAGTCTGGCCCTGGAGGGATAACACACACATCCATCCTGAAGTGACAACCAACGGACGTACCAACTATAGGGTACCGAACACGTCCCTGTAACCAGACCTTAACTTTTCAAGCCTTAACTTCATCATTTATAAGCCATTTGGAAGAGATCATTTAAACCCTTTCCTGATGCTACCTAAAAGCTCTAACAGGAATACATGTGAATCATTGTTGTAGATAAGAGTTTCGGGAAGATCCACAGTCTATAGAGATTTTCAGTCATCTATCATTTATCACCTAAGGCTGTCGTTAAATGCTGTGTGCAAAACAGAGACATGTATACCCTGTCTGACTGATAATAGTTTACAGTGTAAGACAATCAACATGGATGTGGATTCAGCCAACCTTACCCACCACTCAGCAGTTCCCAAACTTTCCTCTTAGGAAACCAATCTTCAGCCACACCCAGTGAACCGCTTCCTGCCTGCAGCACACACTCCTTCCTAAACCTAACCCTCTGTTTTAAAACCAAAAGGCAAATTAAGAAGTAAATAAAAACCTGAGTTGATCCTGAACTCCCATAAATTTCCCTTTAAGCCCCAAGAAAGTTTTAATATTCATGGTTGACATCATCAGAGGGAAAGGTCTATAGTTTCTTTTATTGCAGACAACTCTTCTTTACATGGAATATATAACATGTCTAAAAATTCCAACCCGTTTCCATACAATCTTATTGATATTGGGTCCTTTATCAACCACTACAAATGAGAGGTATAAATTAGTGCACTGGTCCTTCTTCTGACAGATTCCCTACTGGTGAAATAAATAGCATTTCATCACAATAAAAATGGGGCTAAAAGGATTTAAGAGCTAAGTTGCTAAAATATTTAAGAAGGAATTCAGGGGCACCCAGCTGGCTCAGTGGGTTAAGCATCCGACTCTTGACCTGAGCTCAGGTCATGATCTCACGGCTTTTGAGTTCAAACCCCGCATCGGGCTCTGCACTGACAGTGCAAAGCCTACTTGGGATTCTCTCTCTCTCCCTCTTTGACCCTCTCCACTCACATGGTCTCTCACTCTCTCAAAATAAATAAACTTTAAAAAAAAAAAAAAGGGAATAGGGTCCAATGACAAGGGAGAGGAAGAAAATCCAGTGTAGTTCTTGGATAATTCAACAATAGAACTCATATTTGCCCCCATGGGACTCTTGAAATTGGTAAGCCTACTACCTTGAAGGCAATGGTACACAATTAAACAGGCTGGTTATTGCTTTTTCTTTTGGAAGACCATGCTACAGATATTTCTATTGTATGTGTTTCAAAGTCGCTGGAAAATCAACGCAAAACCAACAACACGATGATCACGGAAGACTGATTAATTCAGAGATGTATTTGCTATTTGAAGGTGAATTTGCTGCCAGGTACAATCACAAAATAGTATATTCCTTACGCAGAATGTTCTTTGAACATCTTTCTTGCAAGGAATTCCCTGAAGATTTACACGTAAAAACGTTAACTAGTACAAAATTAACGCATCCCCTGCAGAGTCAACCTTGATTCTTTTCTGAGAAACATGTTTATATCACCAAATTTTCCATTGATGTAGAATTATTCATGTTTCATAATTTTGTATTTTTTCATAAACATCAGGGCTCGGCCGTACTTGGTGGATTTCCTCTTTTTGGAAGAAGTAGAAGTGTCCGTTCAGTGGTGGTGTTTCTGGTGTGTAATAAGGCTTGACTGCCTGCTAGCTTCTCATGCTGATGCTACATGTGGGTTCTCCGGTGTTTAGTAAGGTGAGAATTCTGACTGAATTTCTTTCCACATACATAACACATAAAGGGTTTCTCTCCAGTGTGAGTTCTTTGGTGTGTACGGAGATTTGAATTTTGACTGAAGCTTTTCCCACACCAGGAACATTTGTATGGTTTTATTCCTTGGTGTATTGTTACATGCTTATTAAGATCTGATTTCCCTCTAAAGCTCTTACCACAATGCTGACATTTATACGGCTTCACTTCAGTGTGAATTTTTTTGTGTTTAGTAAGATCAGAGGTAAGTCTGAAGTTTTTCCTACACTCCTGGCATGTAAAAGGCTTCTCTACTGCACGGGCTTTCTTGTGAAGATCCATAAGTCTCTGCAGCTCATCTTCCCAGATTGAAAGTTCCTTTGTTTGGTTCATTGGAAACTCTTGGTGCCACTTCGCCATCCTGTGTGTATCACCATGGTTTTCTTTGCCTGTTGTTTTCTGGGGAACTTTTGCTCGGGCCTTTTTTGATACTATGTCTCCTGGTGCTTGTATTTCTAAATCAGAAACACGTATAGGCTGATGGTTTTCAGTGTCACTTTTGTGCTTTATTCCTGTCAGAATAAACGTAATAGTCAGCCCACTGCACAGCAGAGCAAAACAACTACGGGAATGGAGAGAAAAATTCAATGATTATTGACTACAAAATACAGATAGACAGAATTTAAAACGTTAAGCCCTGCAAAGGTTGCTATCAAGGCATTCATCCTGTCCCATGGTGTATTTACCTGTAGGCAGCTCTCCAGGACTGTCCTTGAGCTCCGTGGACCCTTGAACCCATGGCTCTTCCCCTTGCTCTAGATACGAGATCACCTTAGGTTTGGGGAGCACAAACAATGCTGTGAAACGCAAAAAGTGAGATCAAGGACTGGCAACTCGACAAAGGTCCACCAACTCCATACGACTCCAGGAAGAGTAAAGGGCACTTTAACCCAAGGGTCACATAGGTAGACCCTCACACCCGCTATCAGGTTAACATGGTCCTCCATCTGTGGGTGGTACACAAGTGGACACGGGGAAATAAACCTAAGCTGGCTCCATGGAAAGGCGAAAGGGCATGGGAATCCATCCACAACGCCCCTCTCCTGCCACCGAGACCGCCCCATATTAAACAAGATGGCACCAAGCCCGAGAGGCTGCAGGGAATACAGATTCGTTCTATTAATTCTTTAGGATCGGCCCAAGTCTGGCAGAGCCAGGTGAAGGGCAGTGGGCTGCGTTATCACACGCACCAGTGATTCCTGTCATGGGAACAGTGAGTGTTTACTTAGCTCTTGAGTACCACGCACCGGATAGGGAAGCTTTTTTCCACTCTTAGAGTTCACCGGTTCTTGTCCAGGTGGAAGAAACAGACCAGAATCCCTCAGTGAAACTTTTCTAATTATACACTGCCAAACCGGGAAGTATGCATCACTCGGTCATTCAGGCAATGTGTACTGACTGCCTGTCGTGTGCCAGGCACTCTCCTTGGGCTGATGATACAGTGGTGAGGAAGTTAAAGCACCCTGGACTCATGGAGCTTACCTTCTATTGGGAGAACGAGACAAGCAAACAGCAATAAACAAAGCGGTCAGCACGTGATACATGTTTTGAACAAAACTAAAGCAGAATAACTCAGCATGTAAGAGTCTGCTTCTCTGGGGCACCTGGGTGGCTCAGTTGGTTAAGCATCCGTCTCTTGATTTTGGCTCAGATCATGATCTCACTGTTTGTGAGATCAAGCCGTACATCAGCCTCTATGCTACCACAGTGGAGCCTGCTTGGGATTCCCTCTCTCTCTGCCCCTTTCCCACTCACGCGTGTGCTCTCTCTCAAAATAAATAAACTTTATTAAAAAAAAAAAAAAAGATTCTGCTTCTCTGAAGCTATTTGAGATGAGGTCGTATGGAAGGCCTCTTCGAGAAAGTGATATTGGACCAGAAAGGTAAAAGGGAGAGATTTAGTATGTGGCACAAAATGTGCCAGGCAGAGAAAAGGGGAAGGTAGAAATGTGCGTAGCAAGTTCAAGAAACAGAAAGATCAGTGAGGATCAAGAGGCCTGAGCAAGGGCACAAGTGGCAGGAGACGAGGGCAGGGAGGGGAGTAGGGTCAGATCCTGGAGGATCCGAATAAGCACTTCAGTAAGGTTTGGATTTTATTCTGAATGTGATGATAAGTCATTATAAGGTGCTGACACGGGAAATGTCATGATTTGATCAGTTTTTAAAAGATTCTGGCTGCTGTGTGGAAAACACAGAGTGGGAGGGCAAGAATGGTGGCTGGCGTCCCAGTCAGAAAGTACCAAGGTCAGTCTGGTTAGACATGCTCCTAGCTTAAACCAGGAAGCTAAGAGCACAAGGGAATGAGATGTGGTTGTACTCAGGCCACACTGTGGAGTCAAAAGGACACGGATACGTTAAAATGGGGTACAACATAAGATCACCATAAAGAATGACTGTATGCTCTTTCCTTCTAGGAACTGGGTGAATGCTCTTTACTGAGATGAGAAAAATATGAGAATAGATACGGGGTAGGAGGAAGAAAAATAAATCAAGAAATCTACATAAGATAAGGAATTTGTACTTGCAAAAAGCCCTCCGAGTGATTTGGACTTACCTCTCCCTTGTCCACCCATTATCTAGTTGAGAAACAACCAGTTACTAGAACACAGCCTCTCACAGGAGTACCTTCCCAGTAAGCAGAGAATATGATAGGTTACTCAACTTCTACCCAATGGGAGAGGGAGATTCTTTACCTAGAGAGATGACAGTCTCATAGTTTTCCCGCATTACATCATTGTAGAGGGCCTCCTGAGTGGGATCCAGGAACTCCCATTCTTCCTGGGAAAAATACATGGCCACTTCTTCAAATGTCAACGAGCTCTAAAGAAGACAATGGGCTTCAGCTCAGTACTTGCCACTAGAGAAGCAGCCCTACCATCTGGCCCATGATAGACCCTGGGCACTCAAGGAATTAATAGCAATTTTTTTTTTTTTGTATACTGGGAAGGCAGAAAGGAAAAAGACAAGGGACCATCAATAGACTAGGTGGTGCCCAGGTCCCCAAGGAGAATATCAGGGCTAACATGCCTGTGAGCACCTGCAGGGCAGTGTGGGTCATGGGCAGCAGGGAAAGGCAGCCCTCAATGGCTGGACTGCACAGCTTACCTGGGATTTAGGCAAGACGAGCTCAGGTGCCACTGTCCAGTCTTTGGTGTTTGTCTTCTCAGAAAAGGCTAAGATCTGATGAACAGGCACAGCTGTGGGTAGAAAAAAGGCAGAGAATATTTCTCACTATGTGAAAATCCTTCACTCATTTCCAAAAGACAAAAGATTCTCGGGCGCCTGGATGGCTCAGTCAGTCAAGCCTCCGACTATCAGTTTCAGCTCAGGTCATGATCTAGAGGTTTGGTGAGTTCGAGCCCTGCGCTGGGCTCTGCGCTGATGGTTCACAGCCTGCTTGTGATTCTCGCTCTCTCTCTCTGCCCCTTCCCTACTCACAGTCTCCGTCCCTCTAAATAAATGAACTAAAAGAAAAATTTTTTTAATACAAAAGATTGTTTCTTTTAGTACAGATGGGATATGTTTACAAAATTAAGTGATACCTCGTAGTGACCTTCTCATAGTAAACAAGAATCAAGCATCTACTAATCCCTGAATCTGGTTCCCCAATAGACTATCTTCAGTATTCACGAAGTCATTAACAGGAAATCTCACTTTTTTTATGTGATATATATTCTGAGTAGGGCAAAAATTAGAGGTATTTAAAACTGTAGAACTCAGGGGTGCCTGGGTGGCTCGCCGGCTGGGCGTCGGACGTCGGCACAGGTCATGATCGCACAGTTCGTGGGTTCGAGCCCCGCGACGGCCTCTGTGCTGACGGCTCAGAGCCTGGAGCCTGCTTCAGATTGTGTCTCCCTCTCTCTCTGCCTCTCCCCACTCACACTCTCTCTCACTCTCAAAAATAAATTTAAAAAAACATTAAAAAAAAGAAAAAAAAAAACAACAACTGTAGAACTCAGAGTCCAGTGTGCCAGGAGAAGAAATGCAAAAGTAGAGATTAGCTTGAGGAGTTCAAGCAACAGCAAAATCAGTACGGACAAGATAACTAAGCAGGACAGCAATGGAAGGACATTAGGGTAGGGAGGTGAAGCAGCCACATGTTGTAGGCTCATGGATACCTCCGTAAGGAATTTGGGTTTTATTCTGAGTGTTTATGAAGACATCCTAGAGTTCACAGCAGAGAAATTTCATGATTGATCAGGACTTTAAAGTCATACAAGGATGAAACATGATTGCGCCCAGACTACACTGTGAAGGTGGAGCCCAAAGGACAGTGCTGCGTTAGTAGTAGGGTATGACGACAAAACCACAGTAAAGGATGACCACATTTTTCGGGCCTGTCATATTGCATGATGGTACCTTGTACGGGGATGGGTAATGTAAAAGAAGAGCACATTTGGAAAGGAGAAAGGGATCAATTATTTTAAGATAAAGAACGAGCACGTGCACTGGAAAAAAGCTCCCTGGGTGATTTGGATTTACCTCTCCCTTGTCCACACATTATCTAGTTGAGAAACAACCAGTTACTAGAACACAGCCTCTCACAGGAGTACCTTCCCAGTAAGCAGAGAATGTGATAGATGACTCAACTTCTACCCAACGGGAAACGGAGATTCTTTACCTAGAGAGATGACAGTCTCATAGTTTTCCCACATTACATCATTGTAGAGGGCCTTCTGAGTGGGATCCAGGAACTCCCATTCTTCCTGGGAAAAATACATGGCCACTTCTTCAAATGTCAACGAGATCTAAAGAAGACAATGGGCTTCAGCTCAGTACTTGCCACTAGAGAAGCAGCCCTACCATCTGGCCCATGGTAGACCCTGGGCACTCAGCGAATTAACAGCACATGTTTCTTTGTTTTAAAGTAAGAAGGCAGAAAGGAAAAAAGCAAGGGATCATCAACAGTCTAACAGGTGCCCAGTTTCCGAGGGAGAACATCAGGGCTATCATGCCTGGGAGCACCTGCAGGGCATGAGGGTCATGGGCCCGGGGAAAGGCAGCCCTCAAGGGCTGGACTGCACAGCTCACCTGGGACTCAGGCAAGACGAGCTCAGGTGCCACTGTCCAGTCTTTGGTGATTGTCTGCTCAGGAAAGGCTAGGATCTGGTGAGCAGGCACAGCTGTGGGTGGAAAGAAGGCAGAGAAAATTTCTCTCACTTCTATGAACATCCTGCCCACATTTCTAAAATACAGAAGATACCAATCCTTTCATCAGAGACAAGACACCTTTGCAAATTATGTGTGGTGTCTTAAATTGACCTTCTCATTGCAAACAAGAAGCAATATCTACCGACACCTAGAACAGGCTCCCTGGTTTTAACAAGTGAGTTAAAAAAAGAAAAACCCTTTTTAGTTTCTTCTTATGAAATAAAGGGTTCTCAATCAGGCGAAAGTTAAACATATTTGAAGATGAAGTACTCAGAGAATCCAGTGTAAAGTATATCATTTTTTATCCCTATTTTTTTCCTGATACACAATTGTGTTTATACTTGGGCAACTGATAACCTGTTTCTGATCTCAATTCATTCTGTATTTTATGAGGATGGGACGGCTCTTATTTTCTCCAGCTTTCTAAAGAACAGAATCACAGTGTTACCACCAGAGTTCAGTGGTGTGGACATTTCTGCACCTTGGGCCAATGCCCAACTTCACCCACCACTGGTCCACTGACACCTGGAGGGAAGTGGGACTTGTCATTGCTGAAGGGTCTGTTTATGGATCTACAGTGCTGAGCACCCAGGAAACGCTCACAACGTCCTGACTGCACAAGATCCTATCACATTTCCCAAGAATTAGTAATTATCACGTCCCGCCTTACCCATCTCACATGCAGGATCAGTTTCTTTATGAGAATTCCAGTTCAGACATTCTTGAAGTTCATGGTGTGGATTCCAAAATTCATTGTGGAACATGCCTATGGGTTGTGAGTCTGCTGCCTTCATCTTGAAGCCCAGGACATCTACAGTTTGTCTGAAGAGCACTCCCTGCCCCTTTTTCGAGCTCTTAGACTGCAAGCTAGAAAGAAACAATGTCCATCTGTTACCAGAGAACTTATTCTGCTGGGGGTGGGCGGGGGGCTGATGGCAGAAAGAAAAAACTCAGTACAGATGTTGAGAAGTATGAGATACTATGGAAGCTGACACACATAAGGAGACACTGGGCCACCAATTTTCCACAGGGTACTGACTATGAAATCTTGGGAAATTACAGACACAGAAAAAAGTTGTGGCAACTGCTAACTTTCAAACAGTTGCTCCCACCCTTCTGCAGGCAGCACAGCTCAGGGGAACAGCTCCATGTTCTCAGGGTATCTTGAGAAGCTTTCTCCTAGACTTACATCCCTGCCCTCAGGGGTTTCCTGTTCTGTATCTTTCTAGTTTTCACCCCAATTCCACCATCTTCGGTAACTGAAGCCATGGGGGAACTGGACTAAAAATCACTAAGATGATCTTCGTCCCAAAGCACCAAGAGCAGAAAAAATGTGCATGTCATTAACTAAGTCACATGAAATTTACTATCTCCTACTCATCATGAGAGAAAAATGAGCAGAAAAATCCTGCCTTACCTTCCCCTTAAAAAATCCACCGCCAGACCCTTCGTCTCCTATTATTCAGGTGAAATAAGGCACAGCTCGTTGAGAGACAAACGTCCACTGAGGGCTTGGCCCTCCTAAAAATGGTCACAATTCAGGAAAGGTTGGACAGTGAGAACACTTACAGCTTCTGGCTGCGAGGAGCTTGTCCAAAGATTTCACTCTCGTGCTTCCTACCCCACCTTCCCCATGCCAAGGGGCCATCCGGGGAACATTCTGAGTTTCTCTTCAATCTTAACGTGTCATCCCGGTCTCCTGTCTATCGTAAGGGGGTACAACCTCTCTGACCCTTCATGCTGCCGTGAAGATGGAAGCCCACAGTGCGTGGAACATTCCACCTTCTCAATTCCACGGTATGCCTACTGGCAGGAGACCTGGGACAGAGAAGCGACACCAGAGAAGGAAAGTAATTAGGGAAAAAGGAGCCTTAGCATCCCCCAATTAAGCAACTAGATGCTCAACACTCTCCTTCGGCACCTCTTTGCAAAAACTGTAAAAGGGCACCGTGCACACGATTCGTTCCTGCATTTTTAAATCTCTCCCTACTTCACCCAGTACAGTAACAGAGGACCTTTGCTTACAAAATGTTTACCCAAAGGCAAAGTCGTAAAAGAGGAGAGGAGGGGAGTTGGGGGTGATGAGGGTGACCCTTCAGCCCACCTGCCCTTTCTTCCACGGTCACTGAGACCTCCGGGCGAGGCTGGGCACAGTCTCGGGAGCCTCGCTTTCCCTGAGCGATCCCGCGGGAACGGCACCCAAATTCGTCCCGGAAGCCACGGTACTCCCCCGTGGCCGGCTCCCGGCTGCCCAGCATGCTCAGCAGGCACGAGGACGCTGCCCAAGCTCGGCACCCGCAGAAGCAGCCGTCTCCGAGGCTGCACCGCCCGGGTGCCCGGCGCCCGGTGACACGGCCCCGAGGCGGGAAAGCCGGCTGCGCACCCGCCCCGCTTCTGGACGCCAGGCCGGAAAGCCCGCGACCACAAGGCCCGCCCCGGTGACCGACGGGGTCCCAGCGCGGCCCCGGCACCGTCTGCGCAAGGGGGGACAGCGACGTGGCCTTTAGAGCCTGACGGCGGAGTTCCCCAAGGCGGTCCGGCTGTCAGGCTCCCGCCGCCGGGCCCGCAAAGTGCCGCCGCCCTCGGACAATGGCTGGCTCGCCCCCGCCCGGCGCGCAGCGACCGGTGTCCCTCGGGAGCTCCGGGACCGACGCTCCCCCCGCCCCGGGCTCACCTGCAGGTCGCCGCCCTCCGCCCCGCGCCGCTCAGAGGCGGGCCCCGCGAGGCACAGGCCAGACCTCAGCACACGCCCTCAGGTCCCCGTCGCCGCCTGCCGCCCATTCGACCCCGCGCTCCGGCCGGAAGCGGAGTGACGCGCTTCCGGGGGAGGGGCTCCGAGCAGCCGCGCCGCGGCCCCGGGCCTCGCGCAGAGGCGGCGGCCTTCCGCCCGGGGCAGCCCTGGCGGCGGGAAAGAGTTAATGCTACCGAGTGTCCCGGCCCGCCGCGGCCTAGAGGGGCCTGTGCGCGGCTCGGCGAGCGGCTGTCGCCGCCTCGCGTCGCCGCTCCGGGAGGCGCTGCGCACCCGGCGGCGCCCGGTGCCCGGGAGCCCCTCCCGGCGAGGGTGGTCGCCCCTGTGCGCGCGGGGTCCCCGGCCTTCCCGGGGCTTCCGTCCCGGTCACGATCGGCGGCCCCCAGAGGGCTCGTCCCTTTTCTGGGCCGCGCGTCCCCCACGACGATTACGTTTTCCTCGTGAGGTAGGTTTCAGCCTGTGAAACGGGATCCATGTGTGTAGTTGTCCCTGACCGGGAAATGGAGGCGCGGCTCGGCCTGGGCCCCACAGGTGACCGACCAGAGCCCCTAGGCTGGGCTTTGGGGCCCCTGCGGTCCTGGCTCCCGCCTGTCCGCTACGGCATGCTCCCTGGAGGCTGCGAACCCCCTTTTCATCTGGCCTCCCCTGCAGTCTCTGCCAGAGTTGCCTGGGTAAAATGGGCATTCGTTCCACGGAGAGTTCGGAGTTCGTGAATCCCACCGTTCAGGATCGCAGTATTTCGAGGTGTCGCTGTCTCCTAATCATCGGGGTTCTTGTAGTGTCAGCCTTCACCGGGCAAGCGGGTTACTTACTAGGCGCACGACGTGCAGCCGGCGGTAGAGTCCGCAGGACCAGGTCTCTGATGCACGGAGTCTGGCCGAAAGACTGAGGCACTTCCGCGACCATCACTAGCTAGGAAGAGGGAGCCCTGAGCTGAGCGCTGCGGGATTCCAAGGAAGTGAAAGTTGACCCGTGGTTGGGGAAATGGTAAAAGAAACGGGAAAAGGCTTGAGGGATCTGCCCGCCCCCGGGAGTGGGGCCACATCCACACAGAGAGGGAAAGGGAAGAGCAAAGCCTGGAAAGCTGGGAAAGATTGGGGTGTGAGAAGATCGGCAGTACCTTTTCACTAAGTGTGACTGGGCTACATTTGGAGGAGACGTGCCTTAGAAAAGAAGTTCTCGTGGACCTGCCGCGGAGTGCCTAGCACGGGAGTGAGGCGATGGCACTGAATAAAGTAACTCCCGGAGCATCCCCGCAGGCTTTCCGAGGGAGCTTCTTTCCAGGGCAGTTCGTCTGGAAGGAAGGTTATGGTGGGAATGAAAATGGGAGATCGGGTCCAGGCCATTATGTTAGTGGTGCTTTCAGATGGAATCGGGAGCCCCTCTCTGATCCTTTTTGTGGGAGAGAAAAGGATTAAACACAGGCGGTCAGAAAAAGCATCTAAGTCACCGGAATGTTTCAAAGCAGGTTCATTTCCTTGGAATCCGAGTCAGGTTGGGACTTAATTTTCTTCCCAGTCTTTCAGAACCCGTGGACAGCGCTGCTTGAGATCCTCGCCATCAGGCCCAAGGCTGAGCATATAAATGGCAGCATCTGCTGGCCGTGCTCCTGTGTTCTCTACAGAACTTGTGTGACTTGTGCATTTCTACCCAGGGCCGCACATACACAGTCACGGGGGCCTTAGTTGACTTGTGCTTCATATCTGGCCTCAGGATCAGTATTAGCCTTTGTGTTCCTGATGCCAAGAGGGATTAACTTGCCTCAACTCCTCAAGGCAGACCAGGCCGGCCCCCTGGAATGGATCAGAGACGGGAAAGAAATACACCGATGTCCAGGCTCCCAAGATTGTGAGACGGGAATGAGAAACAGAAAAAACCCAGTTGGCTCAGGACTGCACTTAGGCCAACTTTATGACGCACCAGAGATCACACACAGGTAGGGCATGTATCTCCCTGGTGGGACTAGTTAGCTGAAGTCTCACCTGAGGGGAGGACTCTCTGCCCAGAACCCTCACTCATTTGGACCCCAACCAGGCTGTTCAGCACAGGGCTCCCCCAGCCAGGAGGTTGGATGTTGTGAGCACTGGATTCGATGTATGAACACTTCTCTGTTCTTCTCTACACTCTCTCCCTTTGTATGTTTGTTTAATTATGTATATTCAATCTCCCTTTTAATTAAAGCTTTCCTTCACAAACGAAACTGCAGCTATCGTGAATTACTACTATTCAGAACACCCTGCATGAAACTGACAGGCCTGATTCATACCATGGGTACGGAGTTGGAAGCAGAAGATGGGGAGACAAATGGGAAAAGAGACCCTGTGAAGCTAGAAGAAACAAGGCACAAACTGGTGAATAGTGAATGAGTGCCAGTAACGATTTTCATAGTTTGAAATTTGGTGCCAGAGTTGCTCAACCTTGCTGTGCGGCTCACCAAAGTCCCCTAAGACTTTCCTTTTGCAGTCACACTCCTCTGCATAGATAGGCACTGCTTGAAAAATGATGAAAGTAGAGTTGGGTAGCAATGACAGCAAATACATACAGTTTGTTCTGAGATACCACACAAGTGCTGTAGTGGGGATGAATGGCTTTGCTGGGTGACTGGCTGGAGATAATGATGCTGCTATTGGCTAATAAATTCACTTTTTCTTTCTCCATTTATACTAGTTATCAATGATTAACTCCCTTAGTTATGGCTGCCTTTTAAAAAGTTGCTGATCCATCGCCTGTTCTGGCTACCCACACTACCATGAACCGTTTTCCTTCATGATTACCTTAGTGCTTCATCATCTCTTGAGACCCAGCCGCGCATGAGCGAGCAGCGTGCCAAACATGGTGAGGAGGCTGTGGGTCTAGTTGAGGATGTACAGAATGTGTCTGGGCAACAGGTGAGAACAGGCAACTCAGAACCTGGTGAGTTTAGTTACGAAGTGGGGTGAGGAGCACAGTAATCTCATTGCTGGAGACGTGTTGAGAAATGCACAGTAGCCCCCCGCCACCCACCGCAAACTGTTAGCTATCTTGGGTTGGTCCCATGTCCTTCGTCTATGGGGAGGATTTCTCATTTGCTGAAATAATGTACACACTGATACAGTCAGTGGATGTTTAGGGTCCCTAATACAAAAGTTAAAGCTCAGAACAGTTCTCCAAAAGGCCAGGGAAAGGACACTGTCCCTCACTCAGGGGATCAGGAAAATTAGAGTTGGTGAATTAACATCCAGTCTCTCTTGCCGAAAGGTTCCTTGAGTGCAGATGCTATGGTTATGCAGTAAACAAAGTTGTATCAGAGCTGCTGCCGCCAAGATTAAGGCATCAGTGCGGGATAGCGATGAGTTTCACACAGTGTGCGCTTGTCCAGGTAGGACTAGGTGTGAGATCCGGTCAGTGTCACGATCTTGTACATTTTGGGAGAAGGGAGCCGTGAAAGGCACAGCACAACAGGAACGTGGCTTTGGTTGTGGGAGACTTGTGGGAAGAAGGCAACTGAGATCACAACCAGAGGTCCAGGAGAGGCACAGACTGAAGGAGGCGTGTGGGTCAGAGGAACGCCGTAGCCTGAGCACCTCTGTGCTCAACAGGAAGCAGCTGGCTGGGTGCAGAGACGGCTTGGCTGGAACGGAAGATACCGGTGTCCCCGGTGAGGAGGCAGACATGTCCTTGGGCTGTGGGAGTGGGATCGGCGAGGGGGCGTAGCATTTCACAGGACCGAGGATTGAGTGGTGTTGACATAATGTGCAGAGGGCAGAGAGTGTGGTGGGGACGCATCAGGGACGAAGCTGAGGAAGTTCATGAAGGATCCATGGCATCGGGACAATGAATAACACCTGGGACGGCACGGAGAAGGGCGAGCAGTAGCACGTGTGTGGAGGCAGAGCTGGGACAGGTGAATGGCAGGAACTCCTATGGGTGACAAGTCATCCTGCTCCAGTTCCCCTTGCCCTCTCCCTGTGGTGACAGTCTCTCTCTCTCTCTCTCTCTCCCGCAGCCCCTGCTGTTTCAGAGCCAAGCTCTTCCCAGGAATGTGGACGGGACAGGAACGTGAGGGATAACACAGCCATGTGAAGCCTGTCTGGGGCACGAAGGGCACCGCGAGCGGAGGGGAGGGACAGCGGAAGCTGATGGCACTTGCCAGGACGCAGTGGCCTCTCCGCGCCACGCTCCTCACTCACTCGACAGACAGGACACGTCCTACACTGCGGACTTAATGAATGAAGGTGGCTCTGAAAGACACAAGTGGCTTTGAGGTGCCTGCCAGACGGCAGACACTGGGGATTGTGCAGTGAACGGGACAGGCGTGGTCCATGGCCTGCTGCGGCCTACACGCCATGGGCAAAGAGACGACAAACAAACAAAGATACTCCCAGATGAGTGCTCTGCAGGAACGAGCCCTCTGATGTGATGGAGAATGACTGTGGGCAGCCAGGAAGTGGTACCGCCTCTCCGAGGGGATGTTCACCGTATTGTACAATCACCAGCTCTCTCCAGTTCCAGAACAATTTCAGCCCCCAACAGGAAACTGTCCATTAGGAAGTTACTTCTCATTCTTTCTATGGATTTACCTGTTGTGGAGATTTCATAGAAAGGGTATCACCTTCCGCACCTGCCCCCTCTCATTTAGCAGGTTTAAGTCTGTATCACCACTTCCATCCTTTTCTTGCCTAATACTCCCTCACATAAGCAGACATGGCTGGCCGTGTACGTGTCTTACAGTGAACCACCGTATACGTTTTGAGGCCGTCCATGGCCACTGCTGCCTTTTATGTTTAATTGAAAACTTCCATTATAGGGTACTCGGTGATGATATTTTATTAAAAAAGTTTTTTTTAATGTTTATTTATTTTTGAGACAAAGACAGAGCATGAGCAGGGAAGGGGCAAAGAGAGAGGGAGACACAGAATCTGAAGCAGGCTCCAGGCTCTGAGCTGTCAGCACAGAGCCCGACATGGGGCTCGAACTCACGAACTGTGAGATCATGACCTGAGCCGAAGTCGGACGCTTAACCGACTTAGCCACCCAGGTGCCCCGATTATATTTTATTTAAAAATTTTTATTTATTTAAGTAATCTCTGCACCCAGAATAGGTTTCAAATTCACAACCTCAAGATCAAGAGTCACATGCTCTTCAACTGAGCAAGCCAGGCTCCCCTGCTTCATAATTTTTAAAAGCCACCACATTATTGAACCCAAATCCTAGAGGAAAACATTCCGTCTTTACACTGTTTACACTGGCTAGCTTTTATTGATTAAACAGAAAATGTTCTAAGAGGTACATGTGCACAATCAATATCAGTATAAATCTTACCATTTATTTCTTTTTAATCCTTTGGAAAGTCACTGCTCTCCAGTGTGTGGTTCCCGAGGCTGTGGCGTCTGAGTGTGAAGGGGGTAAAAACTCACCCTGTGCCAGGTTCTGCTCCCCCTTCTCACCCCATCTTCAGGCTGCTTTGATCCCTAGTTTGGTAACTGCCTCAGGGTCATGCACCTCTGCGTGTTCTCCCAAGTTCCATTAATAAGTCAACAAAACAAACTGTTTCCTTAGAATTCTTGAAGGTGGATTTCTGGAAAAGAATATATTATGTTGGTCTGAGAAAAATAAAAGGCATGAGATACTGTGACAGTTTTAGGACTACTAGGGTAACTGTGGGTGGCAGGGTCAGAGCTTCCCCCTCCAGTAACCTTTTTTTTCTATAACTTGCCCATAGTGCTTTAGAATGAAGAAACCCTTTTTTGATTAAAGCTGTTATGCCAAGAATCTGCTGAAAGGAGCTTCACACACACAGGCCTCACACACAGAGGCCACTGGCGATGGCAGTGGTCCTCAAACTCTAGTGTGTTCGGACTCACCCGGGGGCCATGTCCAGGCACAGCCCCAGAGATTCTGATGCAGTGGATGGGGGCAGGCCCCAGGAATATGCATTTGTGACAGGTTCCCAGTGCTGCTGCTGTTGCTGCTGCTGCACTCACAGCCCCCTCTCTGGCTGCTCTGTGGCAGCCGCCCTCCAACAGTCTGTTTTCTCAAATGGCCTCCCAGGAACCTTCCCCAGAGAGGGGTCATTGAGACCAGGAGACAGGCTCTGTGTGGGGGACAGCTGGGGCCCAGATGAGCTGTGCTTGACCCCTGTTGTCTCTAGAAGTTCTCATTTTGCTCACTCTTACCCCCAACCCCCTTCATCTCAAGATGTCAGAGAGGTCATGAGGTCCTTCAACTGGCCTTCCATGCATTGTTTTCTGGCTCTGACACCCAAAGGGAGGGCCACCCAGTCCTTGGCCTGGGAATCAAGAGGGAGCTGCCTCTCCTGCTGGCACGATTACAACCTTGATGGATGGGCTTCCACGGGCCAGGAAGTCTGGCTGTCTCAGATTAAATGCTTTTTTCCTTGCCCTTCAGAGCCCAAATGCGCATCCACCAGCCTTTTTCATGGAGTATGTGTCATTTTTCTTATGCAGCTTCTCTCATCGGCTTCCTCAGGTGGCCAGTCAGGCTCCAGCCCAGACTCTCCTCTTCTGTCTTTCTCCAGCATGATCCTCCTTTCCTGATAAATCACGTTCTGGCCAGGTGCTCGCAACACGCTTTCTTCTCATTTGGGCCAAACTCGGGGAGGCCTTTATTTAGGCTGTCAAAAATTGAGATCAAACCTGCAGACAGACTGGCAGATGACACAGAGCTGGCCTCCCTACCTCAGTTTTGTCACTGTCCAAACATCCAAAAAGGGACAGAACAAGAGAAAAGTAGGTGGAATTTAGGGGATATTTACCTGTGACCACAGGGTTTGCAGCTTGAAAATATTACAACTGGAAAATGAAACTAGGCTATTAATTAGTAGAAGACTGAATCCTATGACGCATTCCATTTAGGTATTTTTCTTGATGGTGCTTTAATTGTAACTTTCCTCATTCCTGTGTGTCATTTTCCAGAGTCCAGCATGTTTCTGTTCTCTCAGGTGGTGAGATCACGAATGGAACTAAAAACGAGAATCAAAAATGGGAAGATTCAGAGCAGGCAGAAGTGAAGAAGGCCCTTTGGAGAAAGTCTAGTGGCCTTTTTTGCCACCCTGAGACCAAGAGAGACAAGAAGGGTGAGCCTATGCCGAGAGAGCCATAGACGTTCTCCAGATGAGCGTGAGGGGACGGCCCTGTCCCAGGACGGGGGGGTCAGCAGACACTCTGTGCTGGAGAGAAGGCCTGAGCAAATCTGAGCAGAGAAACCTGCTCTCAGGGATCTCTCTGTCGCAACCAGCCAGGCCCCGAACTGGAAAAAGCTTCTAAGTGTCAGGAATGTGGGAAAAGCTTCAGCTGAGGTCCTTACCTTGTTTGGCATTGGAGAATCCACACGGGAGAAAAGCCTGACAAGTGCGGCGAATGCGGGAAAGGCTTCAGCGAGCGCTTCGACCTCACTGCCCACCTAAGGACGCACACGGGGGAGAGACCCTACCGCTGTGGGCAGTGTGGGAAAAGCTTCAGCCAGAGGTCCGGCCTCAGTGTCCACCGGAGGACCCACAATGGGGAGAAGCCTTACCGGTGCACCGTCTGTGGGAAGAGCTTCAACAACAGCTCCCAGCTCAGCGCTCACCAGCGAGCCCACGCCCGGCGGAGCCCCCACCCGTGTGCGCAGCGCGGGAGAAGCTTCGGCAGCAGCTCCCACTCCCGTGGCCACCAGAAAACGCACACCGGGGAGAAGCCTCACAACTGCTCTGTGTGAGAGAAGCTTCGCTAAGCTCCGTGTCCCCATCTGCCATCAGGGGGCACACGAGGACGACACCTCACATCGCCAGGAAGGGACACACGGTACGGGGCTGGAGAGCCAACAGGCCAATTCCGTACGTTGACGGGTCTCGTGGAGGTTCTGTCTGCTCGCGGAGGCTTCTGCTACCCAGCCTCAGACTCCCAGGCGCAGCAGGAGACTCACAAGTGGACCTCGAGAACCTCAGGCAGGAGTAGCAATCAGTGTGAGAACGCCGAGCTTGCTTTCCCGGTCTGCGTGTGACCCAGAGTCCTGTGTCACCGTGGTCTTCATCTGCTCTCAAGAAAGGGGGCTGCGGGATCCAAAGTCCTGCCAGAAATCGAGGGTAACCGTGTTCCGAACAGAGGATAGGTGGCTAGGGGCCTGGGAAGTGTTCCTGGGGCAGGTCAGGGGAGAAATTTTCCCTCATGGGAAGTACATCTCGAAGTTAGCCGCCTAGATGTTTCCTAACCCAATAATGACCTGTAGGCATCTGCTTGCAGGAACGTCTACCTCCGAGTCGATCACTGCTGTGTATCCCAGTCACCCAGAGAAGACGGCAGAGCTGGAGGGATGGCTCAGGCCACCAGGTACTACTACTCTAAGTGACTTAATCTCAGAGCAAGTGTGACATCTGGGTTCCTCTAAGATTTCTCCCATGTATGGCCCCGACCCAGGTTCCTGCTTTCTGGTCTGGTAAACGGTTGCCACAGGTTCCTACGCATCACTGTTTCTGAAGAAAATAAAGGTATTTCTCTCTCCGCTGTTGGCCTTTGGTCTGAATTCTCGCCATCAGAAACTTCATCCTCCTACAGATCCCACAGAGGGATCCAAGGGCAGCGTCTGCTTTGATGCAGTAGGACGTGCAGAGAAGCAGCGGAACTGGGTTGGGAGGGTTTGCACGGTCACTGAGACGGACAGCAGAGGAGTACGGAAAACCGGCACAGGAGAAGGAACGTGGGGTGTGAGGAGCATCAGGAACCAACCTAAAACACTACTTCTGAACAGGCCTAGATCATGAAGCGTCTGTCAAATTTCATGGATAAAACACAGGAAAAGACGGGCATGTTGTCCTGCTTCTTGCCTGTGCACATGAGGCGTTAAGACCTTGTCTAATTATGGTGACTAGGGTCCCGGTCACTGATTCAGACTCTGAGGCATTGAACATGAGAAAGAAGGAATATTCTGTCAAAGCCAAAAAGCTGACATGTATTTTTAATTTTAGTGAACAAGGATGAGGAAAGCAACGCGTAAGAATGTACATCATGCTCCCTCCAGTTGAGCCTGGCCTGGGCACCCCACATGTCCTACACACACTGTCCTCGAGCATGACCCTTGCGACAGGCCACGCAGGCCAGTTTCCAGAGTCACAGGCTTCACTCTGGAAGGAAAAACCAAAAACGTCTTTGGAGAGCCTGGGTGAAGGCAAAGAGATGGGCTTCGGTGTGACCCGCTGGACTTGACCAGAGATGCATGGTGGGGAGGGGGAGACAGGCCGAGGCGGATCATTCACAGAGGAGCTTTAGAGGCCCACTCAACTTGGGTCTGGTTAAGGAGGAAAGTAGTTAAGGTCCATGGAAACAATGGTGGAGGGCCCAGTGAGGCCTCACTCACAGGCTCCTCCCACTGCAGGGTGTGCTGGGGCCAAGGCATCAGGGGCAACTGCTGACTCCTTGAATTGTCAGAGGTAGAGGTCACCTCCTCCCTCCAACGGTTTCACGCTCCAGTCCGCCGGGCACAGGAAGGAAGACAGTGCGAGAGTTCCCAACCCTGGCCTGTCAGCTACCCCACATAGTCTGGAGGAGACCGTAAGAAGCAGAGAATACATTGATTTATGCATTCATTCGGGAAACATCCAATTCCCTATAACATACCAGGTTATGTAGCAGCCAGATACAAAGCAGTCAATGGAGCGGACAGTTTCTTCCAGAATCTCCTCATGAGATACCTCCAAAGTACCAGCACCAGTGGGCAGCACCACCTAACTCCAACACCCCCACGATGTGACCCAGCTCGGCAGGGCCTGTCTTCCGAGTTGTCAATCCAACCTCCTCCCTATGTTCCCCCAACCCCACATGGAGCAGCTGTTTCCCTTCCTTCCTTCCTTCCTTTCACTTCCTACGTTTGACACCTTACTACCCACCTCCATTGACTAACACGGCCTGATCGCCGCACTCCCACTGGAGAATGAATTTGAAGTAGGTGTACACGAGGTAACACCTCCAAGGCTACGGATCTGCTCTCAGGTGTAGATGACCCTCCTGGTTTGGCTCAGCCCTTACCTAAGACCATGAAGAAGCCGCTGTCCCCCTGTACAGGAAATACTGGGACTCTCCGCGCGGTTCCTATATCCCTCACTGAAACATCTTAACTACTGACCTCATTCCCTAACGGACAGGATTCTTTTTGCAAGGACTGCTGACCATTCCCATACAGAGGACCCAGTCTTCTCACACCCAGAGAAGCAGGCCAAAGCCCACAGATGCCCTGCTTCCCACTCACCTGCTGTGGTTCCTCAGCTTAAGGAGCCAGATGGGTGGCCAGAGCCAAAGCTGAGCTGGGCCTCTCCGCCTCCTTGCCCCACTTGCCTTTCCTCTTGCCACCTCTTCTAGGCCTCTCTCGTGAGGGGAGTGCCTCACGACAGGGGGTCGCCTCACCTGTCCCTGTGGTAGGGGAGTGCACCTCAGAGAAGGAACTCTGCGACGCCCTGCTCTGGCAGAGGAGGAAGTTGTGCTCCTTAAAGCGGCTCAGGTGTGTTCCATGTACTTGGCCGTTCTAGTGGCACCTCTGGAGTTTTTCCAGAAGTTTGAGATTTACTGAATATCGCAAGTAATGCCTGGGTTTCCTGGGAGGCCCCATGCACGCTATCCTAGGTTAGATGTGCATGGAAATTGAGATCACAAGGCTGGACTGTGAATGGGGGTCAAGTCAATTCCAAAACCTTTACTTACACACATCTTTCATTCTGAGCGATCTTTCTGGTCAACACTCTGTGTGGAACCTCAGGACACAGACCTTCTACTGCACGTTAGCACCGGCATGGTTGTCTTGAGGTGCCAGAGGCCTGGGCCCCCAAGTGGGCAGGCACAGCCGAGGCTTCATTTCACACCCACTACCGCCAACACTCCCAGATGTGCCCCGTACTGGCACCAGAGGAAGAGCTAGGTATTCCGGTAGAGATTAGATACGGTGCCTAAGAAGCTTTTACAGCTGAAGGTGGTTGAAGCAAAGAGAGCCACCAGAGACCTCATGTGTAAGAGAGCATGCTCACACTCGCCCCCTACCGTCGAGATATTATCCACTGGGGGCCATCCATGGGTAGCATCGGGCACTGACCACTGGAATCCCCAGGCGGGACTGTTTTTATGAGTTAAGCCTTGACCCAGATACAGGACATAGTTGCAGAAGCTGACACATCCCACATACCGTTGCTAAACTCTGGTTTCTGAAGTGGGCCGGGCACAATGGGGCCTCTCCCATGCACCCGGTCTCCCTCACCCTCTCATTCTGGCTTCTTAGCTGCTGCCTCAAAGCTGGGCTCTGGAGCATTTCACATGCATTTCCATTCCTTCTCAACTGACAAGCCACCTGACATGTCCAAATGGGATTTTTTTTTTTTTTTTGAGAGAGCGAGCGAGCTCGCATGTGCCCATGGGGAAGAGCAGAGGGAGGGGAGAGTCTCTGCAGGCTGATCCTGCCCAAGCTGTCATGGAATGAGGCTTTGTGAGGGAAGACCACACGGAACTGCGAAGCCTACATTCGCAACCAGACATCTGTACCCTGAGCCGCTAGTTTCCTGGTCCCGATTCTGGTCATGACACAACTACAGGGTCATGTCTAGGATGTCACAGGCACTGATAAACTCTCGTCCCTGATCCTTCCTGCCTCTCCCCTTCCAGCCTGAGACTCTGTATCTCACCATTTTCGTCAAAGAGTTGGGCCCCCTTTGAAGGCCCCATGGCCCGCGCAGTCTGAGAGGAGTTGTGTCTGGTTCTTCTCTTGGGAAAGCCCCTGGCCATGGGCTTCATGGGCTCTCCTTATGGGAGAAGCTTTGCGACTCCCCACACAACCACAGGGCTGCTGGCTCTTCTCGGAGCACACACACCATCACCTGGACAAAACCCCATCACTGCCACCTTCCCGTCCCGAGAGAGATCATCCACGGGCCCAGGGAAGAAAGGTGTAGTGTAGATTCCCGGACGGCCAGAGCTAAGTTAAAGACGAAAATAAGGAGGCGGTCTGGGTGGCCGGGTAGAACAGAAGGTCAGGAACCCAGAGCCACATCTGGCAGTGGCAGAGAGCACTTCAGAGGCCCATCTGCTCAGGGCGGTGCAGGGAAGTCGGTGGCAGCCCCACGCAGAGCCGCGCAGCTGACGCCTGGCCGTGCTGCCCTCAGCCCCCAGCTGGCCTTGCTCTGGCCCTCTCCCGACCAGAAATCCAGTCACATCCGTCTGCTTCGGGGAGGACACTGAGGACGCAGCCCAAGTTCTCACAGCTTCCTGGGCATGCAGTCCCTGCATCCGAGGGCAGAGGGTTCTTGGGCTCTGTGTTGCCAGCTCGGAGCCTGGAGCCCGCTTCAGATTCTGTGTTTCCCTGCCTCTCTGCCCCTCCCCCACTCACACTCTGTTTCTGTCAAAAACAAACAAACATTAAACAAAAAAAATAAAGAAAAGCAGCAGCATAATCAGGTTTCTCCAGCTTCTCCCGGATGCCTGTGCCCTCACCTAGGTAGTCTAGGTCCCTCATCTCACTTTCTCTTTACATAATCCCCTTCTCACCGTGATCCCCCAGCTTCTCAGTCCAAATGCTACACCCGGGTCACTGCCTTCTCTAGGCTTTCTGGATGACACACCCTCACCCAGGCTTGGATGCCCCATGCAGAATGGTCAGGAATTGCTTCAGCTCCAGAATCTTCTCCTTCAATGCACCCCGGGCTGCTGCCGTGAATAGCTGGGTTCCCAGAGCTGGATGAAAGCCTTCTGAGGCCGAGCTCTTGCTAGTAACTACAGTCTGAAGAGCTGGTGGGGTAGCTCCAACTTGCCACCCCCTTGGAGGGGTCAGATCCGCCATCGGCCATCTGAGAGAATGTGAGCAATACAGAGGAATTCACACCCAACTGATGGTGAACAGTTCCAACAACCTGGAAGAATCACCTCCAGGGAGGCCTCTCTGTAACAAAGTGTAGTCTGGAAAGAGAAAGAGGTGAATGTGAGACTTCATTTCTACCTGATTCTCCTAGTGTAGCAAGAACAGGACAAATGTCTTCTCCCGTTCAAGTCAGGCTGGCCTATGACAGAGTGATGCTTAATGGAAACAGCACTGCCTCTGACCACAGGCGGATCTGGTTTCCAGCCCGGCTTCGCTCCACAATGATTGAGGCAAATTATGCATCTTTTCTGTGCCTCTTTTTCTCATCTGAGGATAACAATACCTAAGTTGCAAGAAAGAGAAAAGGGTTAGAAATGCTATTTGTAAAGCATCTTGCTCTGTGCTTAGCATATAGAAGGTGCAGAGTAAATGGTCTGGGGTGGTAGTGAGAGAAACTCCATCTTACAGGAATTTCTTCAGGGTACCTGGGTGGCTCAGTCGGTTAAGCATCTGACTTAGGCTCAGGCCATGATCTTGCAGTCTGTGGATTCAAGCCCTGTGTCGGGCTGTCTGCTGATGGCTCAGAGTCCTGGAGCCTGCTTCAGATTCTGTGACTCCCTCTTTCTGCCCCTCCCTTGCTTACACTCTCGATGTCTGTCTCTCTCAAAAAAAACAAACATTAAAATTTTTTAAAAATTTTAAAGGAATTTCTTTATGACATATCTCACCAACTGACATGTATTTATAGATTTAACGTCTGTCATTCTCCTGTAAGATGTAAGGTTCTTGCAGAGCAGGGAACTGGTCTGGTCATTGCTGAATCACAGCACCTCCAGTACTGCTTGGAGTGTATAATTATTCTGCCAATGAATGAATGGGTGAGAAAATGTGAGTAAGACTGGTGTCAACAGAACTGATGAGCTGCCTAGGTGTCAAGTACGTAAGCATTATGAATATAAAATATGAAAAGTGGTCTTTGTTTCAGGTATCTGTTATCTGTCTCTCCTTTTCCACTAGTAATGCGCTAAGCGGGATTTCTGAACCTCAGCATTATTGACATCTTGGGCTACACAGGTCTTTATTGTGGGTAAGTGGGTAGGTAGGGGTATCCTGTGCATTACACGATGAACAGCTGTGTCCATGGCCTCCACCCGATGGATGTCAGAGGTACTGCCGAGTTCTGACAACAACATTGACTCCATTGTTACCAAATTCCTTTTGGAGGCAAAGTCAACCCTGCTTAGGAACCTCTGTTTAGGGACAGATCATCAGACCAGACTGGTGTAAGAGTCTTCATCTGTCCTCCTGGTCTTCTACAGAGCAGATCTGGACTCTATTTTCTAAGTTTATATTTATTTGTTTGGGAAGAAAGCACATGATGGGGAGGAGGGGTGGGGGAGGGAGGGAGGAAGAGAATCCCAAGCAGGCTTCAAGCTGTCAATGTGGAGAGCCTGATGCAGGGCTCGATCTTACCAACTGATATGAACACCTGAGTGGAAATCAAGGGACTGATAGTCAAGCGACTGAGCCACCCAAGTGCCCCTGGACTTCTTTACTTTCTACAAATCGAACCCAATTATATAACTACTCTGTCCCAAAGCCCTGCAGACTTCCTGTTGCCACTGGTATAAGCATTAAACTGTAGTGTAGGGCTAACCTGTAGCTTGAGAGACAGCAGCTTTGTGTTGACACTGTAGCTTGAGAAATAACAGCTTTGTTTTGACACTGAAGGTTAAGAGATAACAGCCTTGCTTTACTCTTGTAAATTACGCTTCCTACTCTTGTAAATTAGGCTTCACCAATTAAGGGAACAAAAGTTCAAAGAAAAGAGCATCAGAGGCATGGTCAAGGAGATCAACTGGTTGCGACTTAACAGCAGAAAGTCTAAAATAATCACCCCATCCCGGAACTGTTTCCAACTCATCTGGGAACTACTTTGTTCTGTTCCCAGGTGATGATAAAACGATGTGGTTGGCTATAAAAACTCTATACCCCAGCTGTTTGAGGCCGCACTCTGATCAAAAGTGTTGGTCCCGATCGGTCGGCCTTGCCTCTCATTGCAATAAACTTTGTTGTGAGAGTCACTGGGGCCCGTAGCATTCTGTTTCACAAGTCGTGTGGATGCAACACTGGGATAAGCCAAGATCTCTGAGTTTACAAGGCTTTCCTCAACATTCAAGGCCCAATCTACCCCTCCAGCCTCACTGTCCACTATCCTATATACATTCTCCAACCAGTACAGGTGAACCAGTCCCAGGTCCTAGAACAAACAGACTCTGGGTTTTCTATCCATAGTGCCTTGGTCCGCTAAACATTTCCTGCCTAGAACACTCTTTTCTCAAGGTCCAACCAGGGGAGGAAGGGTAGCTGAGCCTAGAAACATAGAAAGAAATGCCCTCAAGGAGAACACCACCAAAGGCAAGAAGTCCACAGGATGAGTACCGGCACCGGCACCCCCGCCCCCCCCCCCCCCCCCGTGGCCAACTTCTTGAACCCTCCTCATGCTTTCAACTCTTCAGCCCTGTCTCCGACTCTCTCTCTCCAGGCGCCTTATCTAATTCCACCTAATACCACAATGTTTCTGGCGGGTTTGTCTTCTCCACGAGTTCGAGAGCTGAGGGCAAGGAGTGTGCCTGAGTGGCCTTCTGAGGCAGTAGGGCCTCGGGGAACGAATGTTTTCTCAGCGTAAATCGCAAGGACAAGAGGCTCAGGGCCTTTCAAAGGCCTCTCCCCTGGGAAACGGACGGACGGGGACCCCGAAGGGAGGCGGGCTGGCACGCCGGCTACCTCGTCCCCACGCCTCCCCAGAGGGGCGAGGTCCCGGAACACGGCCAGTCGGTGTCTTCGCGTCCCGACACCCAGGTCGGGAGATGACAGCTATGGGGAGACGCAGGAGCAGCAGCGCCGGGGACCAAAGGAAGAGGAAAAGTCAGCTTCACACGAGCCACTCACCGCCCACGCCACCTTTTCCCGGCGCGCCGAACCAGAAGCTGCCGCGGGGCATGCCGGGACTTCCTGAAGCCCGGACGCAGGCGCAGGAGCTCAACCCGAAAAGAGTGGGACAGGACACGCAAGCGCGGCCTGAAGGACACTTCAATTTCTCTGGTTTCCGCCTTCTGCTAATGGACAGCAGTCCTCACCAGTAAATGGACAGGATCCTCTTGGCGTCAAGCCCTGGGACCAATCACGCTTTTGGAGAGTACCGGGCCCTTGTTAAGGCTCTCCTATTGGTTGCTGTTAAGTGGGTCAGGTGCTTCTGCTTTTTGACTTGAATGGGTTTTCCTTCCAACACTGGTGTTGCTCAGAGCGTTTTACAGATGGGACAGCGACAGTAGTAAGAAAAAAAAAAAAGTCACGCTAGCGGTATGCAAAGGCACAGTTGTAAACACGTTCATACTAAGTAATCCTAACAACCATCCTATTGTCTCGGAAATGGTTGTTAACATTAGGCAGGGAGACATAAAGGAAAAGGATGCACCTGCAAGTGGGAGCCTGAAGAAGGGGCAGCGGAGTTTGAGAAAAGAGGATCAGATAAACATATTCCGGACGTGCCTGGGCTGGATGCCGTGCGTGGAGTCTCACAAACTTTCTGATGTTCCAATAAAAAGCCAGGGACCCAGTCAGGACCCCTCTCACTCTCGAGAGCTCTATACTTGCCCTCAATAAACTCTATCACTTTGCCCACTCCCTTGTCCATGAGATTCATTCTTCGACTCCATGAGAGATAAGGACCAGCGTCTCTCCCACCCTCCCGTAACACTATGAAGTCAATAGTATAACTATTTTCATCCTCTAGAAGGGGAAACCAAAGACAGTTTTCAAGCGACTGTCTACTGACAGAAATAGGGCTAGAACCTGCTTCTAACCCAGTGATATCTTCCCCGTTTCATATCTTAATATTCCACGAGTACCAATCATTGTCATATTAAAAAGAAATCTCCTCATTCCTTATTTCCCAAGCAACATTCTCTCTCTACAGAGGAAATAACTGTTACTTGTGTGTTTATCTTTCTGTACCTTCATATGCAATTTTGCCCATTTACTTTATCTTGAAGGTTTTCTATTTCAATATATCGACCTCATCTTTCATTTTTAGGCCGTTGCGTTTAGTTATATACCATAATGTATTCAATCCTCAATCATTACTTCTTTGATAGACATTGAAACACTTTCCTAATTTTCACATGTGTGTGTTATTCTAGATGGGAATATTCCGAATATATTTTGAAGAGGGGCTGATGGATTGAGATGCTGAGTGTGTGGGCAAGAACAATGGTCTGTGTTTTCTGGCCCTTTCATCCATCCATCACTTATGGAGGCACCTTGAAGGATTAGCACTCCATCAGGATATAAATGGAGGGAGGTGTTATATAATATACACTGATAAACCTTCTTAGAGAAAGCATTCCACTATGATTAAGAATAACACACACGGGAATGCATACTGGTGCAACCACTCTGGAAAACAGGGTGAAGGTTCCTCAAAAAATTAAAAATAGATCTACCCTATGACCCAGCAATAGCACTGCTAGGAATTTACCCAAGGAATACAGGAGTGCCTGATAAATAGGGGCACTTGTACCCCAATGTTTATAGCAGCACCTTTCAACAATAGCCAAATTATGGAAAGAGCCTAAATGTCCATCAACTGATGAATGGATAAAGAAATTGTGGTTTATATACACAATGGAATACTACTTGGCAATAAAAAAGAATGAGGGGCGCCTGGGTGGCTCAGTCGGTTAAGCGGCCGACTTCGGCTCAGGTCATGATCTCGCGGTCCCTGAGTTCGAGCCCCGCGTCGGGCTCTGTGCTGACAGCTCAGAGCCTGGAGCCTGTTTCAGATTCTGTGTCTCCCTCTCTCTCTGGCCCTCCCCCGTTCATGCTCTGTCTCTCTCTGTCTCAAAAATAAATAAAATGTTAAAAAAAAATTTTTTTTTAAAAAGAAAAAGAATGAAATATGGCCTTTTGTAGCAATGTGGATGCTTAGCATAACTGGGGAGCATTATGCTAAGTGAAATAAGTCATACAGAGGAAGACATATACCATGTGTTTTCACTCTTACATGGATCCTGAGAAACTTAACAGAAGACCATGGGGGAGGGGAAGGAAAAAAAAAGTTAGAGAGGGAGGGAGCCAAACCATAAGAGACTCTTAAAAACTGAAAATAAACTGAGGGTTCATGGGGGGTGGAAGGGAGGGGAAAGTGGGTGATGGGCATTGAGGAGGGCACCTGCTGGGATGAGCACTGGGTGTTGTATGAAAACAATTTGACAATAAATTTCATATTAAAAAAAAAATAAAATCCAGATTCCTAAGAACCCCTAAATATAGTAAACCAGACTCTACGAATGGAGCTTGGAAATATGAATTTTAAGTAGGGCAATTACATAATTCATTGCCCAAACTGTGACACTTTTAGGGAAAGGGGGCACTATTAGTTATGTTGTAAAAATTGTCATACACCTAGAAGAGTCATAAATTTTATTTTACCGTGATGTGTGAGAATCACTGACCAAGGTTCTAATCCTTTCATGGTGAGACCCGGGTATCTTCCTTCCTTTAATTCTCTCATAGGCCACAACAAGGACAAGGCCCTGAGCTGATGGGCTGAGCCAGCAGCTACATTGTTGCCATTAGGGTGAGCAGAAGTAGAAGCTGGCCAAGAGTGTGAGAGCAAGGACAGCTGGTGTCCTAGCTAGGTCCTGGCCCACATGACCTCCTGCTACCTTGAGAGATGCTGACTGTGGTCACCACAAATGAAGCTGACAGGACTAGTCCTGGTGGCTCCTTGAACGACCAGGCTCTTTTCACCCAGAGAAGACTTGAAGGTGACTGCAGTCACACAAATTATGCCCCATCTAAATTGGTGGGAAAGAACACGTGTGTTAAGTCAGACAGCCCAGAGCCAACAACAGCCACCTAGGGAGATGTGACACCCTGCCATCTGCCACGTGTCCAGTGTGGCATTGCAGCCTCCAGTTCCTGTGGCTGGACTATTGTATAAAAAAAAAAAAAAGAAAAGAAAAGAAAAAAGAAAAAAAGAATAACACCCAGCAAGGGTGCCTGAGTCGCTCAATCGGTTAAGCCTCCTGCTTTGTCTCAGGTCATGATCTCAGGATTCGTGAATTCCAGCCTGGGTTAGGGCTCTGCACTCATGGCTTGGATCCTGGAGCCTGCTTCAGATTCTCTGTCTCTGTCTCTGTCTCTCTCTCTGCCCCTCCCCACTTGTGCTTTCTCTCTCAAAAATAAATAAAACATTATAGAAAATTTTAAAATATGACACTGAGAAGTTTTCACTAAGCACTCCCATAAATGATCTATTTGGTCCTTACAATGTTCCTGTCCGCTATTCTGTTCATTTCCTAGATGATGAAATTAAGTGCTGGAGAGATCAGATCCACTATCATATCTCATTTGCACAGTACACCAAAATGCCCAAGCCTCTTGGTTCCTAGTGTCATGAACTTTCTAAGGTATGCTGATGCCTCTCTATTCAGAGGGCAATGTAACTAGAGCACTACAATGACAGAAAGGAGAGAGATAACAGAGTCTGATCTGGGAAAAAACGACGACAGAGCAGTGCTTCTCTGTAGCTTTAGTCACATGTCTCCTCGGCCACCTAGAAATTTCTTTAGTGCACTCTTAAGGTCCATGTTCCTTACGCTGTAGATAAGAGAGTATGAGTGTATGTTAAGAACAGGAGAGGGGCGGCTGTGTGGCTCAGTCGGATGAACGTCCAGCTCTTGATTTCAGTTCAGGTCATGTTCTCATGGTTCGTGAGTTAGAACCCTGCTTCAGGTTCTGTGCTGAGGGTGCGGAGCCTGCTTGGGATTCTCTCTCTCTGCCTCTCCCTCCCCAGCTCTCTCTCTCTCTCTCTCTCTCAAAATAAATAAACTTAAAAAAAAAAAACAAACAGGATAATGGGGCATTTGGCTGGCTCAGCCAGCAGCGTATGTGAGTCTTGGTCTCAGGGTTGTGAGTATGGGCCCCATGTTAGCATAGAGGTTACTTTAAGATAAAATATTTTGGGGGGCATCTGGGTAGTTCAGTTGGTTGAGAGTCTGACTTCAGCTCAGGTCATGATCTCATGGTTCATGAGTTCAAGCATCAGGCTCTGTGCTGACAGCTTGGAGCTTGGAGCCTACTTCTGATTCTGTCTCTCTCCCTCTCTCTCTCTCTCTGCCCCTCCCCAGCTCATGCTCGCTCTTTCTCTCTCAAGAATAAATAAACATTAACAAAATAAAAAAATAAATAAAATATTTTTTAAAAAGAACAGTATAAAGATAAGGAAATTGGTCTAACCAAGGAAGTAGCTGTTCTTAGGAGAGATTTAATCAGACATGACTATCCCATAGAGAATTCCTGTACCACTTGGAGGGATCTACAGGTTTCTAAAGCTTTGCTCCCCTAGTCCTTGGCTTAGAAGATCTTGGCCAGCTTCTGTAATGTAGATATGGTTGACAAGGGTCAGTCATATGGAGACCAGTAGGATGATGATTGTTGTCACGAAGACTTTGACGTTTTAAAAAAATTTATTTTATTTTATATTATTTTAGAGAGAGAAAGAGCACATGAGCAGAGGAGAGGGGCAGAGCAAGGGAGACAGTCCCAAGCAGGCTCACCTCAGCGCAGAGCCCCAGGTGGGGCTCAGTCCCACAACCCTAGGGTCACAACCTGAGCCAAAATCAAGACTCAGACACTGAAATGACTGTGCCACCCAGGCACCCCAAGACTTCAAACGTTTGAAACCTTTATGGCCACATACAACTTCATCCAGGCAGGCATGTCATAAAGGAAATGATCAACCATGGTGCTGCTCACAGAGGAACAGCTATAGCGTGGCAGGCATCTGAAATAGGGAGTCACCAAAAACATTCTGCAAGGCCATGCGGCACCTTGGTCAATCAGTGGGTGAAGAGCCTGACTCTTGATTTCGGCCCAGGACATGGTCTCATAGTTGTGGGATCGAGCCCTGCATTGGACTCTGTGATGAGAGTGAAGACTGCTTGGGATTCTCTCTCTCTCTCTCTCTCTCTCTCTCCTCCCTCCCTATCTCTCTGCTCCTCCCCTCTCTTCCAAAGAAATACAAATAAAATTTTAAAAATTATAAAACTAACACAACATTTTGCAAGGCCAGAGTTGCCAATTTCAAGCAGTCACATCACTGCTTGACCACAACACAGCGGAGGACCAACAGACGGCAATCTGTGGCTGTGGCTATCATTGACGAGAGAATGCTCTCAGAGGAGTTGAGGGACAGAACAAAAAAAGAAAGAAAATCACCTATAATCTTACGGTATATTTGTGTCTCCGAGTTTTCTGGTGTTCTGGGATCAACATTTTTGTAATTATCCAAATGACATAAAACTTCTTGCATGGCTGCAGAAATTTTTGTGGTTCACATTTTTCTGTAACTTTTCACTACACATCTCACTTGTGATATTCATCCAAGTAGGTGCATATAGCTCTACTTTATTTTTATTGCTGGATAATATTCCGCTAAATGACTGCCGCATTCATTCATCTATTCTGTTAGTGGATATTTGGGCTGTTTCAGGATTTTATTATAAACAATGCTGCCGTGAACATTATTGTACATGTAAACAGGTGTATTTTTTAAGACTTTATCTAGGGTGTGTCCCAGAGAAATAGGTCTTTGGTGTGTAACATCCTCAACTTTACTAAATAATGCTGAAGTGGTTGTACTAGTATCCCCCTCCTCCAGCAGTATTTAAAAAGTGCTAGTTCAGGGGCGCCTGGGTGGCTCAGCCAGTTAAGCATCTGACTCTTGGTCTTGGCTCAAGTCATGATCTCATGGTTTTGTGAGTTCAAGTCCCACATCAGGCCCCACGTTGACGGTGCAGAGCCTGCTTGGGATTCTCTCTCCTTCTCTCTGCCCCTCTTTCACTCATGCTGTCTCTGTTGCCCTCAAAATAAATAAACTTTAAAAAAAATCGCTCCTAGTGGGAGCACCTGGGTGGCTCAGTCAGACGACCATCTTACTCTTGATTTCAGCTCAGGTCATGATACCAGAGTGATGGAATCAAGCCCCGGGTCGGGCTCCTCTCTCTCCCTCTGTCCCTCTCCCCTGCTTGCACTTCCTCTCTCTCTCTCCACACCCCCCCTCAAAAAAAAAAAAAAAAAAAGTTCCTGGTGTTTTCATATCATTATGAATTCTTGGTATTTTCAGTCTTTTAGATGTCTACCAGCCAGAATTAATAAAACAGTATTTCATTTTGGCTGTCACTTGAACCCGATTCCTAATGAAATTTGCTATGTTGTCATATATTATCAAAAAATTATGTTTCAGACAATTAGGAACTGAGACCTCAAGTATTGCTCCCATTCTCTAGGGATGCTTTCCCTGTCCTGATTGCCATTTGTCATTTCGTTCTCTGTACAGCTCTGAGTCATCTACCCTTCACATTTGGCCCTTTGTCAACTGTTTCCCCTTTCTTGTCTGCTTCTCCCTACACACAAAGCTTGGGCCCAACACTCTTGGTTTGTTTTTCAAAAGAGGGTTCATATGAGGCTTTGCTGGAGCCTGAGAATAATGGGACTACAGCACAGAAAACGGAAATCAAAATCGGAGAGCATTCCCTTCTCATTATTGGACATTGCTTTTACAGGGGTCCCCCCGCTGATCACCTTTTTGGGTTTTGCCTGACACAACGTTAATGGGATCTAAGCATCTTCTGCAAGAGAAGCGTCCCTTTTGAGGCATCTGGGTGGTTCAGTCCATTAAGTGTGGGATTTGATTCCAGCTCAGGTCATGACCTTGTGGTGGTGACATCGGGCTCTGCCCTGACAGAGCAGGGTTTGCTTGGGATTCTGTCTCTCTCTCTCCTTGCCCCTCCCTTGCTCACACTCTCACAGTAAATAAATAAAAACTCTTAGGGGTGCCTGGGTGGCTCAGTCGGTTAAGCATCCGACTTCAGCTCAGGTCATGAACTCATGGTTCATAGGTTTGTGCCCCATATCGGGCTGTGTGCTGACAGCTGAGAGCCTGAAGCCAGCTTCAGATTCTGTCTCCTTCTCTCTCTGTCCTTCCCCTGCTCATGCTCTCTCTCCCAAAATAAATAAGCATTAAAAATTTTTTTTAAGTAAAATCTGTTTTTAAAAAGCTCTCTTTTTAAATTTAATGTCTTCACTCTCCTTGTCTCAGTCCCCTAATTCTCCCACCAGTAAAACAAATGAAGTTAATATACTCTCTTTGAGATATGTATAACCTTACCAATAGTAATAAGGGCACTTAGGGTCTAGAAATAGGCTTCTAAATACCATTTGAGATAAACGGCTGGGCTAGGGCAAGGATAATACAAGATGAGCATCGAATAGCTTGTGGTTCCAGAAAGGAAAAAGTGCTCAAATAATTTGGGGAAAAGTCAGAAAAACAAAAGTTTGAATGGACTTCCACTAATCAGATAGCAGACAATATAATAATAGTAATACATTACAAACTACTGAATAAAATAGGAAACCTTGATTTTGTAACATGTAAATAAATGAATACACTGAATTTCATTAGTAACAGGGTATTTACATGGTTTCAAATTACTTCACCATTAAAGTTACTAATTATAAAAGGAATAGATAAAATACAGGAAGAGCCTGGCAGACACCATCTTCATTTAAGATGATTCAAGTAATGTCATTAGCAATGGGACACATTGAAACATACATGATCTTAGTTGGCTCAGGCTGCCATAACAAAATACATAAACAGAGTGACTTAAACAGGAATTTACTTTCCCATGTTTCTATAGGCTAGAAAGTCAAAGATAAGGGTTCTGGGAGGATTAGGTTTCTGGTGAAGGCTCTTTCCTGGCTTGCAGATGAACACTTTGTTCACATGTGGTTATTTTCTCTGAGTGGGTGTGGATAAAGGTCTCTTCCTTTCTTCCTCTTTTACTAAGGTCACCAATTTTATCGGATTAGACGCCCACCTAATTACCTACCTCTAATTAACTCCTAAAGGCCATATCTTCAAAGGCAGTCACATTGGGGTCAGGGCTTCAAAGTATGAATTTGGGGGTGGAAGGACCCAATTTAGTCCATAGAAACACCTGATAGGACACAAAGAAGGCAACATCATTGCTGTGGTTTCCTGAAAGAGAGGCAAAACTTGAATCTAATTATGAGGAAGCATGAAGCTCAAATTGAGGGATGTTTATAAAATAAGTGGCTAATGATCTTTAAAGTGTCAACGTTGTTTATGTCAATAAAAGACTGAGGAACCATTTCAGACTGACAAAGACTAAAGAAACATGATGGGGCTCCTGCCTGGCTCAGTCAGAAGAGCATGTGACTCTTGATCTTAGGGTTGAATTCAAGCCCCATGTTGGGTGTAGAGATTACTTAAAAATAAAATATATTTTTTAATTTTTTAAATATTTTATTTTATTGAGAGAGATATAGAGTGTGAGTGGGAGAGGGGCAGAGAGAAAGGAAGACACAGAATCTGAAGCAGGCTCCAGGCTCTGAGCTGTCAGCACAGAGCACGACGCGGGGCTCAAACTCACAGACTGTGAAATCATGACCTGAGCCGAAGTCGGACGCTTAACCAACTGAGCCACCCAAGCGTTGGATCCAGTTCTCAGAACCAAGCAAGGAACCATTATAAAGCTGTGACCTGAACCAATTGAAGCACAGCAACTTCTGGACTGTCCTAAAATCATTTGGTTATATTTCTGAGAGCCGTAATACTAACATTTGAGGCTAAATCTACGGTTGTGTGTTCCACTTCATCTTGAACCCAACCTAATTTTGATTTTCTGTTGCATTTTTGGTAATCGGTGCTCAACCCTGTGACAAACAGAAATTCCTTCTCCCAATGTCCTTTTGTCCACCCTACATATGGACTTCTGGAACATTGTACAGCTGGTAATTGGCTAAGGAGACATTCCCCACAGAGGCTTCTCACTCCTCAAATGGAAGGTCCTGCTTCTGCTTTTCTGCACAACCTTCTTCCCAACTATCACCTTAGTCCAAGAGGGCAGCCACCTTCCTCTGTACACCAATCAGGGCAAATTTGCTTCTGCCCTAGGTTGCGTGTTTTTTGACACAAGACTCACCTAAGATATGCAAGGGGTAGTTACCAAATGACTCCTTAATGTATATTGCACTCACATGAGAAATGAAAGGCAACCCATCCTCTCTCTGTAGCCCGTCGATCGACAGAAACGTATCTTATGCACATAAACACTGGAGCACAGGGGAACAGAAAGCAAGGATAGGAGAGAAGCCAGAGAGGCAGGGAGAGATGGCTGCCTTGTCCACTTGAAAAAATGACCGACCTAGGGGTGCCTGGGTGGTTCAGTTGGTTAAGCGTGCAACTTCGGCTCAGGTCATGATCTCCTGGTTTGTGGATTCAAGCCCCGCGTCAGGCTCTGTGCTGAGAGCTCAGAGCCTGGAGCCTGCTTCAGATTCTATGTCTCCCTCTCTCTTTGCCCTCTCTCCTGCTTGCACTCTCTCTCTCAAAAACAAATAAACATTTTTAAAAAAATTTTTTTAAAGAAAAAATGACCAACCTGGATTGTCTCAGGTAAGAAATCAGTCCTTCTTTCCTATCAGCTAGTCATGTAAGCTCCTCATTGTGCCCACCAGTGTTACACTGGCTCAGAGGAAGGCAGATTTCTGTTGAGGGTCAAAGTCCACATGGAACCACAGAAAAGGTTCCGCAGCTCTAGTAGATAGCTGCCTCTATTTGTATGAGCCAGATTATGCTGCAGAAACACACGACACCAACACCTCAGTGGTTTAACAAAGGTTTATTTCTCATTCCCATAACGTCCATCACAGGTCTGGGACATGCTCCAGAACAGCTCCTCACCAAGGGGCCAGGGGGCGCGGCGCTCAGCATTCCAGACTACTTTGACCCTGTGGCCCCTTCCTGTGTGGGCTTCCATGATTGACGCAGAAGAGCACTACCGAGTCTTGCACCAACAATGAAAGGCTTCAGCCCACAAGTGAGGCTTCTGCTCACAACCCATTACCCAAAACTACCTCGTGACTCTAACTTCAAGTCGCAGAAAACCACAACCACTCTCTCTACTCTTCACTAGAATACGAGTCCCGTGAGAGTGGATTTCCAGCTCTTTTGTTCACTACTATCTTCTCAGTCTAGAACGGTGCCTGGGCCCACAAGAGATCCCCATCAAAGTGAATGAATGTAGCACCAGGAAGATGTCCACATGTATCCCGGGATGACACAGTACCAGTAGTCGAAGGATGAGGGCGTTGGGTAACAGCTATGCAGATGGGAGCTTCAGAGCTGGCTGTGCTTACGAAATCATATTTGAATCATCTTGAAGAAAATAAAGTCTCATTGAGGGCGCCAGACCATCACGAGACTTAAACCATAAAGCACTGGAGTCAAAGACCAAAGCAGCTAAGCACTATCACCACCAGCAGCGCTCAACTCCTCAAAGGAGTTGCCAATAGCCATAAATGCACCTGCTTCCTAAGCGTAGTCAGTCTGCCCAGCATATCATGGGGAGCAGGGGAAAGGGAAAGAAACGCACGGTGAGCATCTACTACTGGCCAAGCTGTGGGGTGCTTTTCCTTCACCAGCCCCTCTAATCCCCAGAATAACCCTGAGTTGAAACACAGTTTTCTCTCTTTCACAGAGGACATGGAGACTTAAGTGTTTCAGTAACGAATCAAGCCACAGGAATGTCTTATAAGCTAGAAAAAGACACAACACATCATCCAGTCTGGCCCTGGAGGGATAACACACACATCCATCCTGCAAATCCTACCTTCAGGCCTGACTCATGCAACCAAGTGACAACCAACAGACTCACTAGCCATAGGGTATCCGAACCTGAACTTCCTTATTTATAAGGTATTTAGAAGAAATCATTTAATCTCTTTCCTGACACCACCTAAAAGCTCTAATGGGAATACATGAGAGTTGTGGTAAATAAGAACTCTAAGAAGATCCACAGCCTACAGAGATTTTCAGCCGTCTATCATGTATCACCCAAGGCTGTTGTTAGATGCTGTGCACAAAACAGAGACATATCTACCCTACCTGCTTAGTAACAGTTTACAGTTTAAGACATCCATCCGACGTGGATGTGGATTCACTATTCTTACCCACCAGTCAGCATCAGTTCCCAAACGTTTTCTCTTGGGAACCCTATCTTCCGCCATACCCAGTGAACCACATCCTGCCTGCAGCACACATTCTAGTTCTAGTTTGTTCTTAAAAACAAAAGCCAAAGTATAGAGCAAATTAAAAAAACCTGAGAAGTTCATCCCAAACTTTCATTAATTTTCTTTAGGCTTCAAGAAAGTGCTGATTTTTATGCTTCATCATACTGAGATTATAAGAAAAGGACTAGTTTATTTTACTGCAGAAATATCTTTACATGTCATACACAATCCATGGCTAAACATTCCAACCCGTTTTCATATGATCTCATTAGAGATGTTTATATTTTTTTCAAACACCACCAATGAGGTATAAGATAGTGCATTATTAATTTACCTGGCAGATTCACTAGTGGTGAAGTAAATAGCATTTCATTACAGTAAAACTGGCGCTAAAAGGATTCAAGAGCTAAAGTTGCTAAAATGTTCAGGAAGGAACTCAAGTGATGTCCAACTTTCGGAACAGTGTCCAATGACAAGGGAAAGGAAGAAAATCCAATTTAGTTCTTGGAAAACTTGACAACAGAACTCATTTTTCCCCACACGGGACTTAAAATTGTTAAGTCAACTACCTTGAAGGCAACTGAAGGCAATTAAATAAGCAGGTTATTGCTTTTTCTTTTGGGAGACCGTGCTATAAATGTTTGTTATATGTGTTTAAAAGTGACTGGGAATTCAATGCAAAATCAATAGAATTTACGCTCTGCTATCACAGAAGACGGAGTCATGGGCGCATTTGCTAATTAAAGCTGGCTTTGATACTTTGCCAGATACTATTGCAAAATGTTTCCCTAACTGAGAATGTTTTTTTCAATACCTTTCTTACTAAGGAATTCCCAGAATGTCATGTGTAAAAATGTAAGTAGTACAAAACTACTTATAGAGATCCCTGCAGTCAACCTTGATTCCTTTCTGTGAAATATGTTTTTATCAATTTTTCCACCGATGAAGAATTACTCGTGCTTCACAATTTTGTATTTTTTCATAAATGTCAAGGTCAACCTCTACTTGGTGAATTTCTTCATGCTGAGGACACAAGATGAACTTCCGGTCAGCGGTGAAGTTTCTGGTGTCTAAGGAGGCTTGACCGCCTGCTGAAGTTTCTCCTGCAGGTGCTGCAAGTATATGGCTGCTCACCTGTGTGGGTTCTCCGATGCTTAATAAGGTGGGAGTTCTGACTGAATTTTTTTCCACATTCATGACATGTAAAGGGCTTCTCTCCAGTGTGAGTTCTTTGGTGTGTGTGTAGATTTGTATTTTGACTGAAGCTTTTCCCACACCAGGAGCACTTGTATGGTTTTATTCCTTGATGTGTTGTTAAGTGCTTATTAAGATCTGAACTCCATCTAAACCTCTTATCACACTGCTGACATTTATACGGTTTCTCTTCAGTGTGAATTCTTTGGTGCTTAATAAGGTCAGAGCTAACTCTGAAGCTTTTCCCACATTCTTGGCACTTAAAGGGCTTCTCTCCAGCACGGGCTTTCTTGTGAAGATCCATAAGTTTCAGCAACTCTTGTTTCCAGCTTGAAAGTTTCTTTTTTTTCTTCACAGGAAAATCTCGATGCCACTTCCCTATCCTGTGTGTATCACCATGGTTTTCTTTGCCTGTTGTTTTCTGGGGAACTTTTGCTCGGGCCTTTTTTGATACTATGTCTCCTGGTGCTTGTATTTCTAAATCAGAAACACGTATAGGCTGATGGTTTTCAGTGTCACTTTTGTGCTTTATTCCTGTCAGAATAAACGTAATAGTCAGCCCACTGCACAGCAGAGCAAAACAACTACAGGAATGGAGAGGAAAATCCAATGATTATTGACTACAAAATACAGATAGAATTTAAAATGTTAAGCCCTGCAAAGGTTGCTATCAAGGCATTCATCCTGTCCCATGGTGTATTTACCTGTAGGCAGCTCTCCAGGACTGTCCTTGAGCTCCGTGGACCCTTGAACCCATGGCTCTTCCCCTTGCTCTAGATACGAGATCACCTTAGGTTTGGGGAGCACAAACAATGCTGTGAAACGCAAAAAGTGAGATCAAGGACTGGCAACTCGACAAAGGTCCACCGACTCCATACGACTCCAGGAAGAGTAAAGGGCACTTTAACCCAAGGGTCACATGGGTAGACTCTCACACCTGCTATCAGGTTAACATGGTCCTCCATCTGTGGGTGGTACACAAGTGGACACGGGGAAATAAACCTAAGCTGGCTCCACGGAAAGGCGAAAGGGCATGGGAATCCACCCACAATGCCCCTCTCCTGCCACTGAGACCGCCCGCCCCATATTAAACAAGATGGCACCAAGCCCGAGAGGCTGCAGGGAATACAGATTCGTTCTATTAATTCTTTAGGATCGGCCCAAGTCTGGCAGAGCCAGGTGAAGGGCAGTGGGCTGCGTTATCACACGCACCAGTGATTCCTGTCATGGGAACAGTGAGTGTTTACTTAGCTCTTGAGTACCACGCACCGGATAGGGAAGCTTTTTCCCACTCTTAGAGTTCACCGGTTCCTGTCCAGGTGGAAGAAACAGACCAGAATCCCCCAGTGAAACTTTTCTAATTATACACTGCCAAACCGGGAAGTATGCATCACTCGGTCATTCAGGCAATGTGTACTGACTGCCTGTCGTGTGCCAGGCACTCTCCTTGGGCTGATGATACAGTGGTGAGTAAGTTAAAGCACCCCGGTCTCATGGAGCTTACCTTCTATTGGGAGAACGAGACAAGCAAACAGCAATAAACAAAGCGGTCAGCACGTGATACATGTTTTGAACAAAACTAAAGCAGAATAACTCAGCATGTAAGAGTCTGCTTCTCTGGGGCACCTGGGTGGCTCAGTTGGTTAAGCATCCGTCTCTTGATTTTGGCTCAGATCATGATCTGTTTGTGAGATCAAGCCCTGCATCAGACTCTACGCTACACAGTGGAGCCTGCTTGGGATTCCCTCTCTCTCTGCCCTTCTCCCACTGACACGTGTGCTCTCTCTCAAAATAAATAAACTTTATTTAAAAAAAAAAAAAAAAAGATTCTGCTTCTCTGAAGCTATTTGAGATGAGGTCGTATGGAAGGCCTCTTCGAGAAAGTGATATTGGACCAGAAAGGTAAACGGGAGAGATTTAGTATGTGGCACAAAATGTGCCAGGCAGAGAAAAGGGGAAGGTAGAAATGTGCGTAGCAAGTTCAAGAAACAGAAAGATCAGTGAGGATCAAGAGGCCTGAGCAAGGGCACAAGTGGCAGGAGACGAGGGCAGGGAGGGGAGTAGGGTCAGATCCTGGAGGATCCGAATAAGCACTTCAGTAAGGTTTGGATTTTATTCTGAACGTGATGACAAGTCATTATAAGGTGCTGACACGGGAAATGTCATGATTTGATCAGTTTTTAAAAGATTCTGGCTGCTGTGTAGAAAACACAGAGTGGGAGGGCAAGAATGGTGGCTGGCGTCCCAGTCAGAAAGTACCAAGGTCAGTCTGGTTAGACATGCTCCTAGCTTAAACCAGGAAGCTAAGAGCACAAGGGAATGAGATGTGGTTGTACTCAGGCCACACTGCGAAGGTTGAGCCACAAGACAGTGATGCAATAAAATGGGGTATGGTGGTAAGATCACAGTAAAGAATGACTATATGTTCCTACCTCTGAGGAACTGGGTAAATGCTCTTTACTAAGTTGAGAAAAATAGGACAGGAACAGATTTGGGGGAAAAAGAAAAAAAATCAGTCAAGAAATCTAGACAGTGTATGAACACCTGGACAAAGCTCCCACGTGATCCGGATGCACCTTTCCCCTGCCCATACACCATCTAGTTGAGAAACAACCAGTTACTAGAACAGAGCCTCTCACAGGAGTACATTCCGAGTAAGCAGCGCATATGACAGTTTACTTAATTTCTACCCAGAGGGAAACGGAGATTCTTTACCTAGAGAGATGACAGTCTCATAGTTTTCCCGCATTACATCATTGTAGAGGGCCTCCTGAGTGGGATCCAGGAACTCCCATTCTTCCTGGGAAAAATACATGGCCACTTCTTCAAATGTCAACAAGCTCTAAAGAAGACAACGGGCTTCAGCTCAGTACTTGCCACTAGAGAAGCAGCCCTTCCATCCAGTCCATGAACTACATGTTAGGTCAGGCACTGAACGAAATAAGAGCCAACATAAGTATACATACGTACGTACATATATATATATATATTTTTTTTTAAGTCAAAGGGGAGAAAGGAAAGAGGCAAAAGGATCAGGATCAGCAAGAGAGTAGGAAGAGCCTGGTTCCCAGGAAGAACATTGGCGCCTGTGAGCACCTGTAGGGCAGTGTGGGTCATGGGCCCGGGGAAAGGCAGCCCTCAATGGCTGGACTGCACAGCTCACCTGGGACTCAGGCAAGACGAGCTCAGGTGCCACTGTCCAGTCTTTGGTGATTGTCTGCTCAGGAAAGGCTAGGATCTGGTGAGCAGGCACAGCTGTGGGTGGAAAAGAGCCAGAAGAAATGTCTCTCACTACTATGAACATCCTTAGCTTATTGCTAAAAGACAGACAATCCTGATTCTTTCATCAGAGATGTAATACCTTTAAAACTGTTGCCTGTTACCTAGAAGTGGCCTTCTGACTGGACAGAAGAACTGAACACCTACCGGCTTCTACAACAGGTTCCCCAGTTGACGGTCTTTGGTTTGATGAGTGAAAGCAATAAAAGGAAATGTTTTTTGCCCTTATGTCATAAATTGTTCAAAATTCGGCCAAAACTAGAGGTTTACAACTGCAGAACTCAGTCCAGTGTGCCAAGGAATGGAAAGGGGAAAGTAAAAAAGAACGTGGTGAGTTCAAGAAACAGCAAGATCAGTGTAGATAAAGAGGGCTGAGCAAGGGCACGAGTGGCGGATGAACGGGTGCTAGATCTTGGAGGCTCCTGGTACCTTGGCAAAGAACTTGGGTTTTGTTCTAAATGTGTGAGAAATCATCTCAACATTTTAAACAGGGTAATCTCATGATCTGATCAAGTTCTTTAAAAATTTGGCTGCTGCGTGCAAAGTAGATTGTGGAAGGCTAAGAGCAGTGGCAGAAGGAGCCAGTTAGGAAGTACTGAGGTGAGCCTGGTTACACATTCCCCTGGATGAGACCAAGATGCTAACAGTCAGACTCAGGCTGTACTCGGCGTGCGGAGCCTGAGGACATGGATACATCAGTAGTACGGCAAGAGAACAAGATCAGAGTAAAGGATGAACACAAATGTTCTGGCCTCAAGTATTGGGTGAGTAGTGCTGCTCTTTACGGAGATGGGAAAGACAAAAGAAAAGCAGCTTAGGAGAGACGGCAAGGAGCAATCACGAATTTTAGGGTAAAGAATGAGCATATGCATTTGGAAAAGGCTCTCCAGGTGATCTGGATATGCCTTTCCCTGCTCACACCATCTAGCTGAGAAACAACCGGTTACTGGAACACAGCCTCTCACTGAAGTCCGTTCCTAGTAAGCCAGGAACATGACAGACTACTCAACTTCTACCCAACGGGAGAGGGAGATTCTTTACCTAGAGAGATGACAGTCTCATAGTTTTCCCGCATTACATCATTGTAGAGGGCCTTCTGAGTGGGATCCAGTAACTCCCATTCTTCCTGGGAAAAATACATGGCCACTTCTTCAAATGTCAACAAGCTCTAAAGAAGAGAATGGGCTTCAGCTCAGTACTTGCCACTAGAGAAGCAGCCCTACCATCTGGCCCATGGTAGACCCTGGGCACTCAGCGAATTAACAGCATTTGATATTTTTTAAAGTGAGAGGGTGAAAAGAAAAAGGGCAACAGATCAGCAACAGACTCGGAGGTGCTCATTTTCACAGGGAGAACGCTGGGGCTAACACGCCTGTGAGCTGGGCAGTGTGGGTCATGGGCCCGGGGAAAGGCAGCCCTCAAGGGCTGGACTGCACAGCTCACCTGGGACTCAGGCAAGACGAGCTCAGGTGCCACTGTCCAGTCTTTGGTGATTGTCTGCTCAGGAAAGGCTAGGATCTGGTGAGCAGGCACAGCTGTGGGTGGAAAAGAGCCAGGGGAAATCTCTCTTGCTTCTGTCTATAAACGTCCTCAGCTCATTTCTAAAATACAGATGATCCTGATTCTTTCAGCAGAGACAGGACACCCTTGCAACTATATGTGGTGCCCTGGAGTGGTCTCATCATCATATACAAGAGCTAAGTATCTACCGGCCACTAGAATAGGTTCCTCAGCCTTCGAGAATGAATAAATGTAAGAAAAACCTTTTTTCCCCTCTCACGGTGTAAATTGTTCTCACTTAGGCAAAGTTAAACATATTTGAAAATGAAGTACTCAAGATAACCCGGTGTACAATAGATCTATTTTTTTTTTAGCATTTATTTGTCTCCTGGTACAGAAGTGTGTTCGTATTCTACCATCGCTTTCTAAAGAACGGAGTATTTGGTGTTATTACCAGGGTTCTGTAGTCTGGATGTTTCTGTATCCTGGGCCAACCCCCAAATTCACCCACAGCTGGTGCTCTACTGCCATCTAGGGGACATCGTAATTGCTACGTGGCTGAATCCGCCCATCCACATAGCTGGGCACCCAGAAAATGCCCACAATGTTCTGGTTCAATAAACTCTTATCATAGATCCCAATAAGGGAATTATCATGATGTGCCTTACCCCTCTGACATACAGGCTCAGATTCTTTATGAGTATTCCCGCTCAGCTGTTCTTGCAAACCTTGGTATGTATTCCAGAATTCTTCATCCTGGGCCAGGCCCACTGGCTGGGACTCTGCTGTTTCTCTCAAGAGCACTGCCTCCTTTCCCAGCTCTTGTATGGCAACCTAGAAATAATTCCCACCTCTGTTACCACAAAAGTTATTTTTGGTTTTGGGGTTGATTGTAGAAGGAGGAAAAAGTGAACAGTCCAGATGGTAGAAGATATACAACACTAAAGGAAATGACAAAAAGGCTTAAAGAAATAACGGGCGACCAATGTTTCAAAAAGAATTCTCCACAAAATGTGGCAATATTGGGATAAAAGGAAAAGAAATGTGGCTCACGCTCGCCCTCCAACACAGCAGGCCCCACCCCTCTAAACACAGTGCAACTCAGCCTACATAGGTCACCTGTTATCATGCTACTTTGACAGACCTTCTCTCTTGACTTTGATCCCTGCTTAATGTTTTTTCTGTCTTCTCATTCTCTCAAAAGATTAAAGAACAAAGAAAACTGTCTCATCAACCAGATTATCCCCATGGCCAGGAAAGGCTTTCAGAGAATGGGGGACGAAATGGGAAAAGAGAGGGGAAGAGAGTTTGGCTCCAACCTACCTCCAGATGATTTCTGGCACCACACATATGCCTGCCTGTGTCTTCTTCCCAGTTGGCCTGACGCCAGCTGGTGTTCTGCCACGTGGCTAAGAACACACCCTGGATTCCCACGAACCAGCAGAGCCAAAGACCAACTGCGGAGGGCGCCGTGGAGGCTCTCTCATTTGAATCAGAGGGCAATATCCCTCAATGTCTCTCTCCTCTCAGCTATTCTGCTAGGATTGCCAAATCTGTTTCCCTTTTTTCTGCCTCCTTTTCTCTCCCTTTGCACTCTTCCTTCGATGTTTGGGTTTTCCTTCTCTTTACTATCTCCACTCAACTTTTCGCTTCTAAGTGTTTTCCCTTTTTCAGGTCCTCCCCTTCCTCTCCAACTCCTTATTTCCTTTTATTCATTTGTAACTCAAAACCCATGTCCTTGGGCAAGCCATACTAGGCTTATGACTCTCCATTCACCCTGGCTCTATAGATCACAAATGCAGTCGTTCTGGAAGGCCAGGAAAGTATCTGTGAAACCTGAGACTACTGCTGTGGGTCTGTGGTTTCAGGCTTTGCCTCAGTTGTTCTAAAGGAACAATGGAACAGTGACCTAATTCACCTTATTTCTCAATGAAGTGCCCCCACCCAAATCCACTTTCACCCTATTTCATCACGGGAATCAGGAATCTTTCTTCTCACCCTATTCCTCGTTTGACCAGATTCCCTCTCCAAGTGTTCTACCAGGGTCACGGCCTCCTCAATGCTTTGTAGATGGTCCTTCCTTATCCGGCTCTGGGTGTCCGTGGGCAGAATGGTCACAAACTGTTCTAGCACAAGCAGTTCCAGGATCTGCTCTTTTGAGTGGATCTCAGGCCTCAGCCACTGGTGGCAAAATTCCTGAAGCTGGCCAACAACTTCACGAGGTCCGGGAGCGTCATGATAGTGGAAGTTCCGGAAGTGCTCGCGCCAGCTTTCTGGACTGAGCCTGTCCGTTTCTGGGGTGTACTTCTTAATGTGACTGGAACTCTCTATCTCAGGTCCCTTGCACTCCCACAGAGCCCTGATCTGAGGGCTCAAACAGTCAGCCACCTTCAGATCTACCATCATTACTCTGCTGTAGGAACAGTTTTACTCCTGTGTTGGACACCCCACCAGCACCACCTTTGGCAAACGAGGCCCAGTCAGCTCTGGAGCAAAATCAATAAAACGATCCTCGTCCTAGAGTAGTGAACAGAAAAAAGGTGCACGTCAGTGAGAGTGTCACAAGAACTTTGTTATCTCCTATTCACAACAACAGACAAATGAACAGAAAAATCCTGCCTTGCTTTCCCTTTAAAAAGTCCACTGCCAAGGGCACCTGGGTGGCTCAGTCAGTTAAGCCTCCAACTTCAGCTCAGGTCATCATCTCAAAGTTCTTGGGTCAGGCCCCCCCCCCCCCCCCCCCCGTAGGGCTCTGTGCTGACAGCTCAGAGCCTGGAGCTTGCTTTGGATTCTGTAACTCCAGCTCTCACTCTGCATGTGTTTCTCTCTCTCAAAAATAAATAAATATTTAAAAAATTTAAAAATCCACCGCCAGACCCTTCGTCTCCTATTATTCAGGTGAAATAAGGCACAGCTCGTTGAGAGACAAACGTCCACTGAGGGCTTGGCCCTCCTAAAAATGGCCACAATTCAGGAAAGGTTGGACAGTGAGGACACTTACAGCTTCTGGCTGCGAGGAGCTTGTCCAAAGATTTCACTCTCGTGCTTCCTACCCCACCTTCCCCATGCCAAGGGGCCATCCGGGGAACATCCTGAGTTTCTCTTCAATCTTAACGTGTCATCCCGGTCTCCTGTCTATCGTAAGGGGGTACAACCTCTCTGACCCTTCATGCTGCCGTGAAGATGGAAGCCCACAGTGCGTGGAACATTCCACCTTCTCAATTCCACGGTATGCCTACTGGCAGGAGACCTGGGACAGAGAAGCGACACCAGAGAAGGAAAGTAATTAGGGAAAAAGGAGCCTTAGCATCCCCCAATTAAGCAACTAGATGCTCAACACTCTCCTTCGGCACCTCTTTGCAAAAACTGTAAAAGGGCACCGTGCACACGATTCGTTCCTGCATTTTTAAATCTCTCCCTACTTCACCCAGTACAGTAACAGAGGACCTTTGCTTACAAAATGTTTACCCAAAGGCAAAGTCGTAAAAGAGGAGAGGAGGGGAGTTGGGGGTGATGAGGGTGACCCTTCAGCCCACCTGCCCTTTCTTCCACGGTCACTGAGACCTCCGGGCGAGGCTGGGCACAGTCTCGGGAGCCTCGCTTTCCCTGAGCGATCCCGCGGGAACGGCACCCAAATTCGTCCCGGAAGCCACGGTACTCCCCCGTGGCCGGCTCCCGGCTGCCCAGCATGCTCAGCAGGCACGAGGACGCTGCCCAAGCTCGGCACCCGCAGAAGCAGCCGTCTCCGAGGCTGCACCGCCCGGGTGCCCGGCGCCCGGTGACACGGCCCCGAGGCGGGAAAGCCGGCTGCGCGCCCGCCCCGCTTCTGGACGCCAGGCCGGAAAGCCCGCGACCACAAGGCCCGCCCCGGTGACCGACGGGGTCCCAGCGCGGCCCCGGCACCGTCTGCGCAAGGGGGGACAGCGACGTGGCCTTTAGAGCCTGACGGCGGAGTTCCCCAAGACGGTCCGGCTGTCAGGCTCCCCCCGCCGGGCCCGCAAAGTGCCGCCGCCCTCGGACAATGGCTGGCTCGCCCCCGCCCGGCGCGCAGCGACCGGTGTCCCTCGGGAGCTCCGGGACCGACGCTCCCCCCGCCCCGGGCTCACCTGCAGGTCGCCGCCCTCCGCCCCGCGCCGCTCAGAGGCGGGCCCCGCGAGGCACAGGCCAGACCTCAGCACACGCCCTCAGGTCCCCGTCGCCGCCTGCCGCCCATTCGACCCCGCGCTCCGGCCGGAAGCGGAGTGACGCGCTTCCGGGGGAGGGGCTCCGAGCAGCCGCGCCGCGGCCCCGGGCCTCGCGCAGAGGCGGCGGCCTTCCGCCCGGGGCAGCCCTGGCGGCGGGAAAGAGTTAATGCTACCGAGTGTCCCGGCCCGCCGCGGCCTAGAGGGGCCTGTGCGCGGCTCGGCGAGCGGCTGTCGCCGCCTCGCGTCGCCGCTCCGGGAGGCGCTGCGCACCCGGCGGCGCCCGGTGCCCGGGAGCCCCTCCCGGCGAGGGTGGTCGCCCCTGCGCGCGCGGGGTCCCCGGCCTTCCCGGGGCTTCCGTCCCGGTCACGATCGGCGGCCCCCAGAGGGCTCGTCCCTTTTCTGGGCCGCGCGTCCCCCACGACGATTACGTTTTCCTCGTGAGGTAGGTTTCAGCCTGTGAAACGGGATCCATGTGTGTAGTTGTCCCTGACCGGGAAATGGAGGCGCGGCTCGGCCTGGGCCCCACAGGTGACCGACCAGAGCCCCTAGGCTGGGCTTTGGGGCCCCTGCGGTCCTGGCTCCCGCCTGTCCGCTACGGCATGCTCCCTGGAGGCTGCGAACCCCCTTTTCATCTGGCCTCCCCTGCAGTCTCTGCCAGAGTTGCCTGGGTAAAATGGGCATTCGTTCCACGGAGAGTTCGGAGTTCGTGAATCCCACCGTTCAGGATCGCAGTATTTCGAGGTGTCGCTGTCTCCTAATCATCGGGGTTCTTGTAGTGTCAGCCTTCACCGGGCAGCGGGTTACTTACTAGGCGCACGACGTGCAGCCGGCGGTAGAGTCCGCAGGACCAGGTCTCTGATGCACGGAGTCTGGCCGAAAGACTGAGGCACTTCCGCGACCATCACTAGCTAGGAAGAGGGAGCCCTGAGCTGAGCGCTGCGGGATTCCAAGGAAGTGAAAGTTGACCCGTGGTTGGGGAAATGGTAAAAGAAACGGGAAAAGGCTTGAGGGATCTGCCCGCCCCCGGGAGTGGGGCCACATCCACACAGAGAGGGAAAGGGAAGAGCAAAGCCTGGAAAGCTGGGAAAGATTGGGGTGTGAGAAGATCGGCAGTACCTTTTCACTAAGTGTGACTGGGCTACATTTGGAGGAGACGTGCCTTAGAAAAGAAGTTCTCGTGGACCTGCCGCGGAGTGCCTAGCACGGGAGTGAGGCGATGGCACTGAATAAAGTAACTCCCGGAGCATCCCCGCAGGCTTTCCGAGGGAGCTTCTTTCCAGGGCAGTTCGTCTGGAAGGAAGGTTATGGTGGGAATGAAAATGGGAGATCGGGTCCAGGCCATTATGTTAGTGGTGCTTTCAGATGGAATCGGGAGCCCATCTCTGATCCTTTTTGTGGGAGAGAAAAGGATTAAACACAGGCGGTCAGAAAAAGCATCTAAGTCACTGGAATGTTTCAAAGCAGGTTCATTTCCTTGGAATCCGAGTCAGGTTGGGACTTAATTTTTTCAAAAGCAATTATTCTTCCCAGGCTTCCAGAACCCGTGGACAGCTCTGCTCTTAGTATTGAGATCCTCGCCATCAGGCCCAAGGCTGAGCATATAATGGAACGTATTAAAGTGAATAAGTGAAGTTGTGCTGGCGGTGCCCTTGCACAGTATTGGCAGGTGTGATTCATATCATGGGTATGGAGTTGGTTGGGGAAGCTGGGGAGAAAACGTGGGGAAAGAGATCCTGTGAAGCAGAAAGAGGAAACAAGGCACAAACTGGTGAATAGTGAACGAGAACCAGTAATGATTTTTGTAGTTTGGAGTCTGGGGCCAACGTTGCCCACTCTTGCTGCGGAGCAGCCCAAAGTCCCCTGAGATTCTCCTTGTGAAATCACATTCCGCTGTCAGTGCACCACCTGAAAAATGATGAGTGGGCAGCGATGACTGCAAATACATACACTTTATTCTGAGATACCACACAAGTGCCGTAGTGGGCTGAATGGTTTTGCTGGGTGACTGGCTGCAGTTAATAATGCTGCTACTGGCTAAAAAATTCTCTTTTTTCTCTTTCAATTTACAATAGCTATGGATGAATAGTTCCCTTACTTATAGCTGCCTTTCAGAAAGTTGCTTGATCTTAGTCTGCATTGGCCTCCACACCGATAACAGTCCTATTCCCTCATGATCCTCTCAGTGCTCCACAAACCAGTTGTCATTTCTCGCAACAAATGTTAGCAGATAACTAGCGGCCTGGACTCTCCTGGGTTTCTAGATGAGAAGCTTGTGATAATTCTTTGTGGTTGAAGAATGAACGAAAGCCAGTCGGCCTGTGCCGTATAGGAGAGGAAAAATGACTGAAATGCCAATCATTTTTCTCATTTCTCTGACATGCTTTTCTTTCTTCATAGCACCGGAAATGGATAAAAGTGGCAGTGTTTGTTACTTCTCATGAGTGTGTGTATCTGGAATGAAAACAATGAAATTAACCTAGAGTAGGACATTTGTAAGGACATGGAATGGCACTGGGCACCGCCAGGAGGACCTGCAAGGAATATTTGAGTTCGCAGAGCTACCAAAGGCTTTGCCAGCAGAAGGATTTATAGGAGACAGTTGATCAGAAACACCATAGAGAAACCCTTTAAATTTCTTCAAGCAGAGGAAAAAGTGAGTATTCATTCACCTTAAGCAAAATCTACAGTAAAGAGAAGCCAAGTGAAGTCTCAAATGTAAAAAATCTGTTACTAAGCACCCTCATATAAATCTAGAAGAAGAAAGGAAAGGTCGAATCTTTTTTAAAAATTTTAACTATGATATTTTTCAAACTTCTGGATTGATCTATAAGCAACGCCAGGATTCTGAAACTTGATAATTCTGAAAATGGAGAAGCACCATTGAAAAACAAAACTTGTGCGTATTCCAAATGTACGCAAGGAAGGAGCTCTGAGAGTGGAAAAGTGCCACTCACCAGTTTTTACGTACTTGCAGATTGCCTTGGTGAACGTAGGAAGTTAAAACTCAGTGTCTGAGAATGCTATATTGAATGTAATAAATGTTGGATTTCTTCACATGGCCGACGGAACCTCCTAACTTTCTTGTCCGCCCAAAGATACTGCACAGCTGTTCAGGAATACCAGCTCTCCAGACATCCCAACGTCAGGATAGCTTGAAGTCTTTATCTGAGCGGACGGACTGCTGCCGTCCAGTGAACACTACTTACAGAGCAACATGAGAACCGCTTTTTTTTCCGGCAGTGAGGTAAAATCGGGTCGTCTTGGAAGGGGAGAAGCCACGCTGCATCTCTGCAACACAAGACTGCTCTGTCTTTGCGTCTGAGGTTTTCCCACACCCTTCTCAAGCACCACCACTTTTTACGTAGACTTCTCTCACTGGGTCTGTCCTTGTGGCCTCATCTCGCCTCTCCTCCTGGTGTCTCTTCCTGTGTTGAGTCAGGGAGAGTATTCCAGTATTCCTGTTTTTCCTGACTGGTGCTGCTGTACCTATCAAGAAAGGAGGGGGGGGGGGCGCCTGGGTGGCGCAGTCGGTTAAGCGTCCGACTTCAGCCAGGTCACGATCTCGCGGTCCGTGAGTTCGAGCCCCGCGTCGGGCTCTGGGCGGATGGCTCAGAGCCTGGAGCCTGTTTCCGATTCTGTGTCTCCCTCCCTCTCTGCCCCTCCCCTGTTCATGCTCTGTCTCTCTGTGTCCCAAAAATAAATAAAACGTTGAAAAAAAAAAAAAAGGAGGGTGGGGCTCTGAGAACTGATCATGGTCATTCTGAGAACGTGTTGCAGGAGCAGCAGCTAGATAGGGCTTTGACTGTGGTGGCTTTCTGAGTTCATAAGACCTTCTCTCTAGACTAGCACTTCAGTCATGAGCCTTTATCCCTTTTAGCCTGTTACCCCTCCGTACAAATGCCTGTGCCTTTGGGGGCTTTGAGCTAGTGTTTTGCTTTTAATTTTTTCCAGCTGTAAGGTTTTTTCCCTTCTTTCCTCCTGTTGGGTTGTTTGAAGTCAAGTTCAGCATGAATAAAAGAGGAAAGTATACGACATTGAATTTGGAGGAGAAAATGAAGGTCCTCAGTAGGATTGAAGCTGGACGATCTCTAAAAAGTGTAATGGATGAATTTGGGATCAGTAAATCAACATTTTACGACATTAAAAAGAATAAGAAATTGATTTTGGACTTTGTACTGAAGCAGGACATGCCATTAGTAGGGGCTGAGAAGAGAAAGAGGACGACGGGAGCCAAATACGGTGATGTGGATGACGCAGTGTACATGTGGTACCAACAGAAACGCTCAGCTGGCGTCCCTGTTAGAGGTGTAGAGCTTCAGGCTGCCGCGGAGAGATTCGCACAGTGTTTTGGGCGCACGGACTTTAAAGCTAGCACCGGTTGGCTTTTTAGATTTCGAAACAGGCACGCAATTGGGAATCGAAAAGTATGCGGGGAACAAGTCCTAAATGCAGCTTCTGAAAACGTTGAGCCATTCCGACAAAAACTCTACACGCTTATGCAAGAGGAGAAACTGAGTTTGGCTCAGCTGTACAGTGGGGGTGAGACTGACCTCTTTTGGAAGTCGATGCCAGAAAACATTCCGGCATGCAGAAAAGAGATCTGCCTGCCTGGACGGAAAATAAACAAAGAACGGTTGTCCGCTCTTTTATGTGCAAATGCGGATGGAACTCATAAGTTAAAGTCCATCATTATTGGCAAGTCAAAGCTGCCCAAAAGCATGAAAGAGGACGCGAGTACATTACCTGTGATATATAAACCTAGTAAAGATGTCTGGTTTACCAGAGAATCGTTCTCAGACTGGTTCTTTCAAAACTTCGTTCCTGAGGTCAGGCATTTTCAACTTAACGTTTTAAGATTCCATGAAGAGGACGTCAGGGCCTTGTTACTTCTAGACAGCTCTCCAGTTCACCCTTCCACTGAATCACTAACCAGTGAGGATGGCCGAATAAAGTGTGTGTTCTTTCCCCCTAACACTTCAACCTTGATTCAGCCAATGAATCAAGGTGTCATCTTGAGCTGCAAACGGCTTTATAGGTGGAAGCAGCTTGAAGAGAGTCTTGTCATTTTTGAAGAAAGTGATGATGAGCAAGAGAGAGGAGAAAAAGGAGTTTCCAAGATTAAAATCTACAACGTAAGAAGTGCAGTTTTTAACTGGGCAAAGAGTTGGGATGAAGTAAAACAAATCACCATAGCGAATGCGTGGGAAAATCTCCTTTACAAAAAGGAGCCCGAGTATGAATTTCAAGGCTTAGAAGATGGAGACGATGGAGAAATCCTTGAGAAATGTGGGGAGTTGGAAGCCACACTGGCCGATGAGAGGGTATGGTTAAATGGGGATGATGAAGAAAAGGGTCATCCCCCAAAAGCAAAAAGTGAAATTACAAAGGAAGTTCCTCAGAAAGGAAGAGGAGCCAAAGAGCAGACTTCTGGATTTAAGTTATCTGCTGTAAGAGAGAGTTTGGACTACCTACTTGACTTTGTTGATGTCACACCTGAGTTTCAAAGGTTCCATTTCACACTGAAAGAGATGCAACGAGAAATAGTAAAAAAGCAGTTCCAGAGTAGAATCCATTCTAGAATTGGTAACTTTTGGAAACCTAGACCTCGCATTATCAAGGATTCCTTCAATATGCCTTCAACCTCTAGTAATTAGGCTTTGTGTTTACAGATTTCTGTAGTTCTATGATGTTATACGATGTAGAATTGTGAATTGTCATTGTGTTGATCAGCTGACCTCATTTTGCACAGCAATGCCCATTTATATATTGTTTCTAAAACATACGGTTTAAAAATAAATGTGTTTCTTTAAAGTATAAAAATATTCGTTAATCCATTTTTGCTTCTATTTTAGACAAGGATCTGCATAATAAGGAGTTTAGTGGTCCCAGATTATCTAAGGTGGAATGGATGGGAAAGCATTACATTCTGTCTCAGTCAGCACATATAACAAGGAAGGTATAGGCTATTTCTAGTTATTTTTAAAAAGACTAAAAAAGGAAAAAAGATAAAAGTAGATTTGGTTTTTAGTTTAATGGTGTGACATGCTCTGCTCTCTTAAATCTGTACCACCTATTTAGTGTTTCCGTCCTCTTATTGTGGAATTAGCTGATTAGAGAAGATATGTGTGTGTGTGTATATATATATATATATATATATATATATATATATGGTGAAAAGCACCCAACTTCTATCAACTAATGATAGTTTAACATTTTGGTATATTTTACGTATTTAAAAAATAGGCACATTACATTGTAAATACAATTTTATATCTTTTTGTCTGAACATACTTTAGGCCTATGCGTTAATAATACATTAGTGTTTGTTCTAAGCCTGGGGTAGAATGGATTGTGGAGGAAGTTGATGGGAAGGTCCGGTGAGCTTACTGTACAGCTTTTTAGTTCCTTTAAATTTAAGTGATGGCATCAAACGCCCCTCCCCCGTGGGTGATAAATTTCCAGAATAAGTGACCGGCAGTCACACCCTTTTGAAAAGTATTCACTAATTCTGGAAACTTCACGTTGCCTTTGCATGCTGTGTACCGAGCCTGGTATTGGGCATTTAGACCTGAATTAGAAACAAACCGAATAGGAGCACACCCGCGTCCGATGTGTAAGAGCTAAGAGGAGTATGAAGAGGGCTTTGTGAGTGCTTGGGTAAACGGGGAAGCATCTGAGAGGGTCAAAAGCGTCACTTCTGGGCTGGGCTTTAAAGTTTAATGAGGGCAGGGGCGCCCGGGTGGCTCAGTCGGTTAAGCTTCGGATTTCGATTCAGGTCCTGATGTCGCGGCTAGTGAGTTCTCTACCCCCCCCCCCCCCCCCCCGCAAGTCGGGCTCTGTGCTGACAGCTCCGAACCTGGAGCCTGTTTCAGATTCTGGGTCTCCCTGTCTCTCTCTGCCCCTCCTCCCACTCGCGCCGTCTCTCTTTCTCTCAAAAATAAATAAACATTTAAAAATAAATAAAGTTTAGTGAGGGCGGTGGCAGGGCAGTCCCGACAAAGGGTAGCATGAGCTCAGGCTCTTGGATGTGAGTGCGTCTCTGGGAAGCTGCAATGTCCCTGGATGATTGCCCTAGGGGCAGCTGGCAGAGAAGAGCAGGAAAGACAGGTCCGGGGCAGATTTTCAATGCCCTTCGGGGTCATCCTATGATTTTAGACTTCCTTCTGGGCCCGCATGAAATCGGTTCTGCGGCCTAAACGGCTTACCTTTTGACTCCACTTGTCCCTTTCCGCTGTTCGGGTCCCGGCCCCGGCTGCCATCACCCCCTGCCTGGACAACTGCACCCGTCTCTAGTCTCTCTGCCCTCGTTTCTTGTCTTGTCCCCATCCTTTCTCAGCCGGTAGCCAGGGCGCGCGAACTGAAACCAGCGAGGCCTAAGGCCCTACTTGGGCTTCCCACCGCATTTAAGCAACGACGCCTCGCCTCAGCGCAGCCGGCAGGCCCGCCCTTCCCCGCGCCGGCACCTCCCCTTTCCCCGCGGCCACACCACCCAGGTCTGCGGTCGCCCCGCTGCCGGACCGCGGGAGCCGCGCCCGCAGCACACCTGACATGCGCACGCACACCTGAGAGACCGGGGAAGTTTCGGGAGTGCGGTAGCGCCGCCGGTGTCCGCTGGGGAGGAGGGAGAGAGAAACCCTGCGGCCACTGGACCCGGCCCGGCCCTGGGAGCCGAGACCCAGCGGGGGTGGGGAGCGGCGCAGCGGCAGAGCGCCCGCCTGCGGGCCACAGCGGCCGGGACGGAGACGGGCTGCGGGAGGAGAGCGCCCCCGAGGGAAGGGCGCAGCCAGGAGCCGCCACAGAGTGTCCGCCGGCGGGCCAGAGCGGCCGGGGCGAAGGGGGTGGGCGCGAGCGGAGGCGCGGCCCGGCGCAGCCGCGGAGCGACTGCCGGCGAGCTAGAGGGGCGCGCGCCCGCTGCCTCCGGGGCGCGGTCACGGGCCCCAGGGCGAGAGCCGAGCGGCCCCGGAGCTTGGGCGCGGGGCGACGAAAGGTCTGTAGGGACGCGGCCGCCGAGCGCCCGCCCGGTCGGCACTGGATACCCCCCCCCCCTTCCCGGCCCCGCGCGGGAGCGGTCCTCGATGGGACCACTCCGGCGGGGGGTTCTAGGGGCGCCGCGTCCCTTCCCCGAGGCGCGACGGGCTGGGCTTTGCCCAAGCCCAGGAAGGGACTTAAGTCTTTCCCTCTGGAAGTAACGTTTTCAGGATTAGAGCTCCTCCGAGAAACTCAGGCACTTCACCGCTGTTCCGGTGGCCGGGGCAGTCTTCCTAAACTTGAGCTGGCCCCCTCCCAGAAGAGCCGGCGGGGGGGGGGGGGGGGCTCAAGGGCAGCTTCACCTTCGAGGTAGGGACTCGCAAGACGGTTCTAGCACGTTTTCCTGCCTTGAGGGCAGGTGGGGATGGAGAGGCAAACACGACTCCACATTGTGTCCAAAAACATACCAGGATTTCATTTTCTTTCCTTTTTGCCTGGGGAAATGAGACGTGGAGCAGGTTTGGATCCCGGTGTGTTACCAGTTTTGACTTCTGACTCTAGCTTCTGGGACAGCTAAATTGAGGATGTTAACTGGAAGATCTGACCGAAGCTCTTGGTGGTCTGAGGGATTTTTCAATCAACCATTTTGTCATTGTTGAATATATACCTCGACCATTCCCACTGCCTCCTAACTGCATACATCAGGCAGCACACAGCTCCTCTGGGTAAAAATTACACATCAGAAAAAGTTATCAGTCTCCCTTTCAAGAATGGGAGTCCATTCTTAAATCTAGAAGTGTTTGCAAGCTAGATCGAAGGCTGAAAGGATAAATGCACTAATATTTTTTGTAATGAATGCACTTTTGCTTTAATTCATCTTGATATTTTTGAGCTCCTGACACCCAAAGACATTAGTCTACTAGCAGTAATAAATTTGCTATTTTGTTTCTTGAAACACACATTAAGAACTTTTTACCTTAGTTGTTTCAAATGCTTGTGAAATATTTACAAAAATTAGAAGTCTTAAAGCAGTGGAGGGGATTTTGCACTTTCCAAAATCCTATCAGTTGACAGTGTAATGATTCACATAGTAAACTCTTCTTAAAAGGGCTGGGAGTACAAAACCTGGAAGTTCAGATTATGATATTGAGACCCATAAATTTCTTTACTGCAATAAAAACTCTTAGTGATTTCCAAGGAGTTTTTCTGGGGGGAAAAAAATGTTTAGGGTTTCACTGTTTCCAGTCTCTGGCCTCCTCAGTGGCGTGTGGCCTGCTGCTTTTGTTGTTGCTTTAAAGCGTGAGCAAGCAAGAGAGCACGTGTGCGTGAGCAGGGCAGAGGGGGAGAGAATCTTAAGCAGGTTCCATGCTCAGAGCAGAGCCTGACGTGGAGCTGGATCCCACAACTCTGGGATCACGACCTGAGCTGAAACCAAGAGACCGAACCACCCAGGCACCCCTGGCCTGCTGCTCTTAACCTGCTTCTGCCAGGCCTTTTCAGTGCTTAAATGTGGTACTGATCCTCCACCCAGGAGCCCTTCTGCTGGTCTGTGCTACCTTTGCTACAAGGACTGTGGCTAGTGCTCAGGGTCAGTACGTTACCTCCCAGGTCTAGTTTGTACCCATACGGGCTGAGGGAGCAAGGGGCTTTATTGCCCCTGTGTCAGTCTCCCATTATCTTAAGAACCAGTTTGGAGACTGTTCTGGTTTCTTTTTCAAGGACTAGTGGGTAAGAGTCTAAATGTAAAATATGTGTGTGCAACATAAAAATATGAATGTAAAAAGCACACACTTGGCCATCCCTTGCAGTGACCTCATGGGAGCCTATGCGGAGGACCTCTGACCTGCTGTGATACAACCACAAGGAAAGAAATCATCAATCCCGCCTCGCAGTTAACAGACTGCTCCCTGAAATTTCTGCCAGCAGGTCTTACATTGGTAGTAGTGGCAGGGGGCTTAGAAGAAAGAGTCTTGCCAGGATTATCTGCCCACAGATGACATGAATAAACGAGCACTTTCTATGTGCCAGATGCGGAGCTCAATGTTTTACATGCCATATTCTGTGAGATCATCTCATTAAAACAGACAACAGCTCTGCTTGTGAATTTGTTGGAAGGGGAGCTAGCCTGGAGGCTGGGACTTGGGACTTTTCCTGTTGGAAAATCTTTCTAGTGCCAGGAGTAAACTCCTGGGGGCCCTCACTGCTCTAGCCTGACGCTTCAGTGCTCCCAGTAGGCGCAACAGCAGGCGGACCACGTCGGAAGGTCTGCATGGGTGATATTACGGGAGAGAGGGGTGAAAGGGAGAGATGCTTTCCATTCTCGTGAGACTGACAATCCACGTAAATGGCAACCTCGGCTTTTTTCTTTTGACAGAGTGTGCAGTGGGTACGCGTGTCGGGTGGGGGGGGGGGGGGCAGAGGGACAGGGAGAGGATCTTAAAGCAGGCTCCCTGACCCACGACTCTGGGGTCATGACCTGCCCCGAAATCACAAGTGTTGGACATTTAACCGACTCAGCCACCCAGGCACCCCAGTTGCAGTCTTAACCAGAGAGACTGCTTCGTAACATCAACCTGACATCACCCACCCAATTTCATGCCATCGGCAGCCCAGCAGCCCTGTCCTGCTCCTACAAGGGTCCTAAATTAAGCTCTCCAATCTTCATACTCTCCCCTGCCCCTCAACCCCTGCATTATCCCTGCCCTCTTGTGGAGAAAGGAGGAGAAATAACAAACTAAGATTTTTAAAAATCAGCTCAGGAAACGAAGGAAAAACTCCCACTAAGCTGAGGCAGGGCCGAGACAAGGCTGATATGGAAATGCGGGAAAGGGGTAGGCAGGGTTGCTTCCCTCGCTTAAAATCGATAAATTTGGTAGCCACTTGCCAGGTAATGTTCCATCTTCCTCTCCCACAAAACAGTTAGCGATCTTCCTCCAGGGCCAAATCCTGAGAGGTTTTCCTACTCCTAGACTACTTATGGTATTCTACCTCTTATGACAACACACTCCTAGAATTCCCCGTTCTGAAACAGAATGCTTCCCCTAAAAAAAAAAAAAAGTGCCCTCCCCTGTATCTTCCCTCCATCAATGGGCATTAATTCACTGATATGCAGGCTCGGAAGAGCCAGATTTTCCTTCAGCTTCATCACAAGAAAGTAAACACTCCCAACAAAGAATCAAAGACAATTTTACTGCTGTCCACCACAGAAAGGAAAGAAACCTTGTAGAAGACCCTTATGACCCCAAACAGCTACCAGGCGTGACCCTTTGTTACCACAAAGCGGTCCTCACCTGGAGCCCGGCCAGGGCCGCACCCCACCTTATCTGTCCTCGGCCAACCTCATCGGAACCTTCTTTGACCAACCCAGGAAGACAGAAAAAGCAGGTCCTCTAGCCAAAGCAGACAGGAGACAAGTCAACACTGGAGGCCAAGACAAAAGGTCCTCAAAGAAGAGTCACGCACTTTCTTATTTCCTGAAGACATTTATTACCGTCCAAACATATTTTCAACAAGGAAAAGCAAGATCCCTAATCTCCCCAGGATCCACACTTGCAAAGCCTCCCAGGGAACCCATCTTTCGTGGAACCCTCTGAAGACTCCAGAGCTCTGTTTCTTTCTTGGACAGAGGGGGGATTGAGTCTTAATCTCTGCAAGGGTGAACTAATCCACAGTCTGGCTTCCTCTGCCGACACCTGTGCCGAACTGCGAACTCCTTCTCACCACCTCCCTCAGGTCTCTGGTTCCTTTTTGCCTGAGGTGACGTTTACATGCCTGGCCTGGGCGCGGGCACTCCGGTCAGGGAGGCGCTGTGGTGACGGCCCCGGACTGCCCACGGCTTCCCAGCCAGGGCTCTCAGGGAGCCGCAACTCACCAACCAGTCTTCTGTTGCCTTGAGCTGGTTTCCAGAACGCTCCGCCCTTCTTTTGTCCCAAGGGCCTCAGGAGCCCAAATGCCCCTGCTGAACATTCCAAGTGAGGAAGCAGTATCAGAAAATCACATGGATCCCCAAAGTTGCTGGGACGGACAATGGACACGGTAAGGCACCCAAGTCACAACCTGCCTAAGTATACCAAGGCAGTCAGTGTGCCCTGGGACATGAGACTTCACAGAGGACTCTGTCCGGAGCAGGTCACCTCAAAGACTTGACACCCTCAGGAGTTCGGACAGAATTGCATTCTAGTTCTATGCTAAGCCTTTGCTGCCCCTGCACCTCCCTCACAGTGACCCCCACCTTGATCCTCTTTATAGTAATTACCTTAAAAACAGATGATTTGGTCGGCTGGGCAAAGAATACCAGCTCTTAACAGGACCCTCTGAGTAGGCCACCTTCTCTGGGCCAGAAAGAAATGCCGCTGTTTCTATCCCGTGTGAGTTCTCTGGTGACTCATAAGGCGTGAACTCCGAGAAAAGCTCTCTCCACATTCAGAACATTTATAGGGTCTCTCTCCCGTATGGGTTCTCAGGTGACGAATGCGATTGGAGCTGTGAGAAAAACTGTCTCCACACTCATGACAGGTATAGGGTTTCTCTCCCGTGTGAATTCTCTGGTGCCTGATTAAGTTGGATCTATGAGAGAAGTTTTCCCCGCAAAGGTTACACTTATACGGCTTCTCCCCCGTGTGTGTTCTCTGATGTCTGGTGAGGTGCATGCCCTGCCGGAAGCTTTTCCCACAGGTCAAACATTCAAAGAGTTTTTTCTCTGCCTTGTGGGTTCCATGGTTGCTAAGAAAGAGGGTGCTGCCACTCACTGCTTCCCCACACTCCGAGAAGGGGTAAAGCCTCTCTTTCTCGTGAGTTCTTTCATGTATGACGAGGTGCGAACTGCGGGAGAAACTTTTCCCACACTCGGCACACTTATAAGGTCTCTCCCCCGTGTGAATCCTTTGGTGCCTAAGGAGGTTGGAACTATGAGCAAAGATCTCCCCACACTCGGGGCACTTGTAGGGCTTCTCGCCTGTGTGCGTCCTCTGGTGCCTGTGAAGGTTTGAGTTGCAAGAGAAGCTTTTTCCACATACGTTACATTGGTAGGGTTTCTCCCCCGTGTGGGTGCGCTGATGGCGAGTCAGGTGGGTATTCTGACTGAAGCTCTTTCCACATTCCAGGCACTTATGCGCCTCCTCTCCCAAGTGTGCTCTGTGTAGTGACAGAAAGTGTGGGTTCCCACCAAAGATTTCGCCACACTCCACACCCACACACAGTCTCTCTGCCGCATGTATTCTCTGGTGCCTAATTAGGTTCGAGTTGTTAGAGAAATTTTTGCCACACAAGGGACATAAGTGGAGCTTCTTCGGCCGCGATTCCTTCGGTCGCCCCTGTTCTCTGCAACTTGTGGCCCCCACTAAGGACGGCTCCATCCCTTCCTCTGGGGGAGGCTCCCAGTGCCCTTCTGCCCTGTCCCGAGGCCTTCCCTGCTCAGGACTCCAGGGCACCTCCCCTCTGGCCTGGCCAGGCAGCAGCGCCTGCGGGTGGGCGCTCTCGGGGGAAAGGGACTGAGCACTTTCTTCCTGGTTCTCAAACTTCTCTTCTCCTGGCAGAGCGAGAGAAACCAAACCCCTACATTATTCCTACACGAGACAAAAGGAAATCCCACAGATCTGCTCCTCCAGACGTCCAGACGTCTGTAGGGCAGACATCCAGAAAGGCTGGTTCTATCTCAGTTTCCCATTTTCCCCATGTAGGTAAAATACCCTAGAGAGGATAAAAGGTGGGGCCGTCGCAAAGGAACAGAGCTCAGACCAGTCCTGAACTCGCTTGTACAGGCCCCCGACTCCCTCTACAACTGAGCCTCTGGCTTCTGCCCTGTGGAAATGGGTGGGTTGGAGCAAGGCTGGGACTGGGGCGGGCCCCAGGAGTGAGTGCCCCCTTACACTGGGCACCGTGGGATGGAAATGGGCAGCGGGGCGACGGGAAGCAATGCATCTTCCTGGCAGCGGTGATGGGCTAGCCCTCCGTCCCAGTCCTTGAGGGCTTCCCTCCCAACAGTGGGAGTCTAGCCGGGCAGGCTGCTCACCTCCATTCCTTCTTACCTGGAGCTGGGCCTCTGGGACTCAGGCCTTCCTTGCAAGTCTGAACACTGGGATCCCATGGCTTTCCTCCTTGTTCCACCTGGGTACTTAGGGCCTCCCGACTGGGAACCTGAGCCTCTGTTCACAACGAAAGAAACAGATGTCTGTCACCACTCCCTCTACCAGGCAGAAGAAACAAAGATAATCTTGGCCCCTACGCTTAGTGGACATACCCACACAAGGCACACGGAGTCTGACAGTAGTAAGTCTGACAATACACTAAACTGTTCACAGTGGTTATCTCCAGAGAAAGAAATTGGAGGAGGGGGACTATGACTTTTTTTTCTTGTTACGCTTTTGTAGTACTTGGGATATTTTGCAGTGAGAATGTACACTTTTGTAATTAAAACAACCAAACATGATTAGAGTGATCAGTTCTTGAGGAATTAGTTTAATATTTAAAAGAGCCCCAACTCTCACAAATAAATATAAACTAGAACTACATTCCACAAGACAACTCCAGGATAAAATATAACGTGGTGGACCATCAGAAAGAAATCTGGGGCTCTGAGATGACCCGGAGGTTAAAGCCTAGGAGCGCCATTCCTGTGCGATGCTAAAACTAAAACCTCACACCAATCCCAACAAACTCGGACTTTAAACAGTTTAGTTCCAAGAACTCGTGACCCCAACTTCTCCTCCCACGAAGCACTGAGAGCTAGGCTCAGCTCAGGGCACCAAACCATGGCCTGGTGATGGACAGCCTGGAGAAGGTCCCAGTGAAGGGAACCAAACCCAGCGATGACCCTTATGCAGAGTTACTGCAAGTGAACTGATAACTGTGCCTCTTTTTACAAAGACCAGATGTGTGAAAACAAAGCGTGAGTCTTTTCTACCACGTGTCTGTATGGCTACAATCGTAACGTACACAGAATTGCTGTTATTTAAGACTTCCCACAGCTTTCGGGGCGCCTGGGTGGCTCAGTCGGTTAAGCGTCCGACTTCAGCTCAGGTCATGATCTCACAGATCGTGAGTTCGAGCGCATGTCAGGCTCTGTGCTGACAGCTCAGAGCCTGGAGCCTGCTTCGGATTCTGTGTCTCCCTCTCTCTCTGCCCCTCTCCTGCTCATGCTGTCTCTCTCTGTCTCAAAAATAAATAAAAGCATTAAAACGAATCAAAAAAAAAAAAAAAAAAAGACTTCCCACAACGTTTTAATGTAAGAATTTTCATACATCCAACGTTGAAGGAATCACACAGTGTCTGTATACACTCTACCTAGATCCAACTGTCATTTGTCATATTTCATAGGCATCATTTTTAATCTCTGTATAACAGTTTAACACATAGATACGTCTTATTTATCCCATTATATACGTGTGTGTGTGTGTATGTGTGTATATAATATATGTATATATTTATATATATATAAAAATTTTCAAATTCCCAAAAGGCCTCCCCCCTCCTTCCTGAATTTTTAAGGGCTGGGATAGCTGCTGAGCTGGAATGTTGATGCCAGTGCCCCCCGAAAGGTGGAGAAGGGCCTAGGAATACTAACGAAGCATAGAAAATATGAGTGAGACCAGAAGAATAAGCATCTCAAAATTGCAAGGCATCAAGAACGGAGAGTGTGTGCGATGGGGGGTGGAGTGGGGGAGGCTGAATGGAGAGTGTGTGTGACAGGGGGGCGGGGGGGGGGGGAGGTTGTCAGTGGATTTGATTTGTTCTGTCCCGGGAAGTCCACTAAAACTCAGAGTCCCTGCCTTTGGCTCTGGCGGCTGGGGGCCGTAAGTTTGCCAACTGTGCCAACCGCCAGATGTTTAACGGATCCTCATCCGGGGTGCTTTAGAGAAAGGGAGGTCTTCTGGCAAAACTCAGAACTTATGTCCAGGAAGTGAGTGGCGAAGGGACAGGCCCCTGGTCAGAAAGGGCGGAGTCTTCATGCCTGGAAAAAAAGTCCTTACCCAGTGAGTCCACATTCTCATAACTCTCCTGCACCGTGTCCCTGGAGAGGGCCCTCTTACTAGGATCCTGATGCCCCCACTCCTCCTGGGAGATGTACATAGCCACGTCCTCTAAGCTCTCAGGCAACTGAAAGAGCACAAGATCTCCTTTAGCCCCTGAGGCACCAAGAACAATTCAAGCAGAGTCATGAGTTACAGGGGCAAAACCCAGGGTGCCAAGGACACACTTCATGGGGGAGGAGGGTGCAGGCCCACAAGTGGGGTGTGGAGGAAATAAAGAAGGCGGGGAGGCGGCGCGTGGTGAGGGACAAAGGATCCTCTCCAAGAGGCAAAAAAGACCCTGTCCCCACAAGAACAACTGGGGGGAGGGGTGCTGGGGGGAGACAACGAGAACTTCCACATCACCTGGGGCCCAGTCATTTCCTTGTCTTCCATGTTTCCTTCAGCAGGAAAGAGAGAAAGCCAGGGAGCAGACAATGCTGAAGGTGACAGAAATCATGATGAGAAAGGCATCTGTAATTCTCGGGAGCCCGAGGATTATTACAACACGTATCCGTTCCCCAACACCCAGTCTCCGCTCAGGATCGAACAATGAGCAAAAGGCGGCAACGGAGGCGTCATAAAGCGATATCCAAAATGGCGGAGGTGGGCAAAGAGCACCAGGCAACTTCCCCGCCGGCCTGCAGCAGTCAAGCCCTCAATCGTTCAAAGCTCTAAATGTCTCTGTTCTGCATACACAGGGGCTTACTTGAAGATCCCCCCGCCCCCGCTCCCATCCCCCAAAGAACCCAGACCACCATTTTTGGGTCTTTGACTCCACGCCTGGGAACCCTGAGGTCAGAAATTCCCTCACCTAGGCGGTGCTACTCCACCTGCTGGTGTCAGGGAACGACCCGGAAGCCCCTCCTCCCTCCCCCCAGCCCAGGTAACTGTTCCTCACCCCTCTCCTTTACAGCCTGGGGGTCCCTTTTGGGGCTGGGGCCTAGCAGCTCCTGCAGCCTGGGGCCAGGGCTTCGCTCAGTCTCCATTGGCTCCAGCTTGAAGCTCGGTGACTCTCGTGCTGTTTCCAGAGGCAAAGGCTCCTCCAAGAGCACTTCTGTTCCCCGCCTATGGTTTGTGACCTGGGAACCAACCCACATCACTCATCATCATAACAGGGCCCGAGAGGAAGGGAGATTAGTACAGAATTCTGAGGGCAAGCCTTCAACGGAGAACTACCGGCGATCCCTTTGGGTCCAGCAAGAGAGAAGCATGGTTTCCACTTAACGCTTTTCTGGTCCCATGAGTGCTGGAGAACATCGGAGAGGAAGACGTCCGCTCCCGGGGCACACCTTCCCCACACAGCTCTCTGACACACCTGACTCCCTCTTGCCTCCTCCCCCTGCCCCCAGTGTATCTTCAGGCTTCCATTCCTCACTTCAGGGTAAGTTCAACTTGACCGACCCCGGGGACCAGTGCCCTCGGAGCCTCAGTGCCAAACCGTGTTTCTCAATCTACCGTTAACCCGACCGAGCTCCGCAAAGGGGACCGGGCTACTGAACCTAGCCTGACAACAGCTAACAGCCATGAAGCACTATTAGCCAGCAGTGGGGTCAAAACTACATGATACTCTCCCCGGAACCCTCAAAACAACCCTAGGAAGATGTTTTGTCATTCTCACTTTACTACGTGGCAAATCCGAAGCCTAAAGAAATTAAGTGATTTGCCCAAAGTCGCAAAACTGCTACAGACCAGAGTGAGGATTTGAACCCTGCGAATTAACTCCGGGGGGTCACACGAATGCACACCCCCTGCCTCCATGTGGAAAGAGGGCATTCTTCACTGCTGGTTCTGTCCTGCCGGGGAAAACCTGGAGAATGAATCTTCCTAACTAAACTATAAAAAGACCTCTTGCCCGTGTAAAGTCTACTCAGGGCACCAAGTCCATAGGTATGGAGAACAGGGCGGCCGCGATGTCCTAGTCCTCGGGGCCAAACGAACCGAAGACAGCTCTTTCTCTCACCTGAAGTCTCAGTCTCCCAAGCTCTCTCTGCATGCCCTCCACAAGGGTGACCGCTTCCTCGCCGCTCTCCGGATGCAGCTCCTGCACCCTGCTCTGGATCTCCTGGGGCAGGATGGTCAGGAACTGCTCCAGGACCAGCAGCTCCAGGATTTGCTCCTTAGTGCGCAGCTCCGGCCGGAGCCACTCATGGCAAAGCTCCTGGAGCCGGCTGAGGGCTTCCCGGGGCCCGGCGGCCTCTTGGAAGCGGAACCTTCTGAAGCGTAAGTGGGAGGCCTCAGGACTCGGCCCCGGATCTGGCGGCGGCAGCTCCTGGCTCCAGGCGCAGTCCTCCTCCAGTTTCACTATCAGGAGCCCTTCCCGGTCTTGGGAGCCCGGGCCCGACGCCATCCTCAGGCCCCTCCGGAGCACCTTGGCCCCGAAACCAGCTGCACCCGCCCGAGAAGGCTTCCCGGGCCCCGCGGAGCCCAGCCTCAGCCCGGGCGCAGCCGGCTCCGGTGCCTTGGCCTCAGCCGATCACGGGCGCCGTCGCGCCGGCCCCCTGTCCAGGAACCGGCAAGACCACCCCAGAGCAGGAGCTGAACACCGCGCTTTGACTCTCGTCTCCGACTCACGCAAGCCTAGGCGCTCGGCTTCACGCCGGAAGTCCCAGCGCGCTTAGGCGTCCACAGCCAACGGCGCAGGCTCAGGATCAACTTCCGGGCCACGATCTACGAACTCTAGCGCCCATTGGGTCAGGTCTCGCCACCGCCGACCAACCACAGGGGAAGAGCTGTCTGCGGAGACGGGGCGAGCGACTGCCAATTGGAGACGAGAGGCAGGGCAGCTAAGTTTAGAGGAAAACATGCCCGAGGCGGGCGTGACCGGCTGACTACCGGATCAGAATTCCCAGAAAGCTTACTAAAGTGAAAACCCGAGCCACGCGAAATCCAGCGCGTCAGTGTCGGGTGGGGCCAAACGACCCGAATTGTTAACAAGCTCTTCCCCCACGGACAAGCTTGAGAATCACTGCCCGGTCATAACGGATTTAAAGGCAGTCCCCACCCGCTCTGGTTACTCGGGCTGCACGAGAGAGCCCCTCTGGCCCGGCGGCCTCAGAAGCACGCAAGCCAGGGCTCTCTCCGCAGCCTCTCGGCGCTGGGTGGTCGGGAAGCGTGTAGACCGGCCCGGGTCAGCGTCTCTGCGGGGCTTGCCGGGAGATGTAGTCCGTTGCACGGCCCGCGCCTGCGCCCGAGGCAGGTGCCGGGAGCAGGGACGGAGAGCGGAGCGCCGCGGCAGTGCTTCCGGCGCGCTGCTGGTGCTCTGGGGCTGGGCGCGCTTGGCCATCCCTTGCTCGGTTAGGGTCCTGGAGGCTGGGCGTCCACGAGCGCTCCTGGGGACCCGGGACGTGCTGCTTATTGTCCATCCCTGCGAGGGCAGGATCGTTATTCAGCTCCCTCCTAGATCTTGTGATGAAAGTTGTGAACTTCACTGCGAGCGGGGAACGGAAGGAAACCCGGAGAGTGGGCTCAGCTCCTCCCTTCCCTCTAGCGACAATCGGGCCCGTGGGCTCCGGAGAGTGTCGCAGGAGTGAATCGTGACAACCAGTAACCTTTTATCGAGCGCTTGCCTAATAGAGCTGGACCCTAACAGCACTCAAAACTGTAGGACGTAGATGCTGTTATCATCCCCCTGTAACAACGGCACCGAGTGTCAGCGAACACCCTTGTCCAGGGTCACGCAGCTAGTCTGTCGCTAAAGTTCAGGCTGCCATAATAGTAAAAAGGGTGAAGTGGGGACAGAGAGGCCGGCTTTGGACGACTGGTTGGAGACAGTCCTGAGTATTTCGGTTTTTCCTTGTTCCACTAGAGGGAAAGGGCTCCACCGCTTTGTGGCAAATGTGACCTCAGCAGCCTCAGCACACAGGCCGGTATAGGTCCATCTCAGAAACCCTTGCTGACACACGTGACCTCAGAGTCCTCTAAGGCCATTCTCCTGTTTTCGACATATTTCAGGAGACTACAGATTCTAACCTGAAAGTCACTTCGCTGGCATTTACTACGTCATCTCAGACAAGTTACTCAATCTCACTGACCCCCAAACTTCAGTTCCCTCATCTGTTTTGAGGGGATAAGACTATCTTCACTTTATATTTGGTGAGGATTAAATGAGCTAACGTGTAGGATGCTTAGAACGGTACCTGGCAATTAGTACGAACTCAGTGAATGTTAGTAATGCACAGTAAACTCCCGAAGTCTCACCCTATGTCACAGAAAAGCCACTTGGATTTTTATTGCAGGATGTGGGGGCATGAGAATGTTTGCGAAACTACACATACCTGGAGATGGGAAGAATGAATCATCTGCTAGGTTTAGGTTATTAATGGGGACTTGAAGCAAGATGGACTGTTATTCAAAATTACTGTTAGTATTCTTCCTCCGTTTTTTGAGGCCTATCTATATTCAAACATAGAAAATAGCTGGTGTGTTACTAGGAGTGGGGTTACAGGCCAGTAGATCTACAGGGGGTCATTTGGGGCAGGAGTTCTTAACCTAGAGTCCATGAAATTATAGAGCAGCACTGTCCAGTATAACTTGCGGGGATGCTGAAACGCAGCTCGGGTTGCTCAGTGCCACCTAGTGGCTACTGTTTTGGCCATCACAGTTCTAGAGGGTCCCACTGATGGATTTGGAGATCTTCTGAAGTTTCTGTTACTTTATACAATACTGCATGTATATGTGTATGTTCTAGGAAGCAAATCCATGGCTTCCATCAAGTTCTCAAAACCACCAAAAAGATTAAGAACCACTAGTTTAGGTCTTCGGTGAAAAGTAAGTTAAGGGAAGTAAGCATGCCCTCCAGTAACCATTTTACTTGCTTCTATTTTCTGGTCCTCAGTGATAGGGGGCTCCCTGACTATTACAGAGAAAACACATTTGAATCTCAGATAAAGAGCCCCTACTAATCCTGGCCTTAGCTCTCATGGGCACTAGATTCTGTCTCTGGAGCTGCTTTCAGGCCTTCCCTAGGCCTTCTAGATTCCCTTGCACTCAAGTGGGGCAGCTGTCTCTGTGTGTGGTCTGCAAACCGGTATCCGATGAAACACACAGTGTTAAGACTTTCCAGTCTGTGCTTGTTGGTGAGGGAGCCGACAGACAAGCAGCTCTTAGCAGTCTGAACTGCTTCTTGCCCTGCCTCTGGCCCGAGGGTGCCCTGGCCTCCAGGCCTCTGCCACCCTAAGCCTTTGCTTGCTATCTGCCACTCACCCTGGCTTTGGTTTCGTCCCACTTGACTAGACCACAGCTTTCTGTGATCGATGGATCAGGTGCACTTTTACGTATACCAAATCACTCTTTGATCTTAGTCTTAGCTTTGCAGTCCAATCATAAACAAAACGGTGACTTTAAACGGCATTTCATTTGAAAAGCAGTTTCTTTTTTTGTTAATCTGAGATGTGTTGCTTCTCTTCATGGAAGTATAAAATAAGGCATTTTGCTCCACTTCCTATATTTTGGTAAAGTGTTCTAGAGTTTACATTTTTCTTCAGATTAACATTAACTTGCTAATATTGTTTGGTAACGTTAATATGTAAACATTTTCCTCCATGTGGATCATCAATGATTACTTACCAACCCACATTTTATTGCAGAGCAATACACTTTGTTTGGGGGGGGAGGTGGGGAGGGGAGGAGGGGGCACAGAAGAGGCGGCTCTCAGCGAGGGAAACAGTGCTAGGATAGAGCAGGGAACTGAGCTGGGCACGATTTCACCAGCTGTCTCTGGACTGCCAGAAACACGGTTAGAGAGTTGTTTTAGTGAACTTCAAGATAACCCACTTCTAGGCTTCAGCTAAAAGAAACGTGTAGAGACGGCATTTGCCAGTCACCAGCCAACCCAGCTCACATATCGATGTTTATTTGAAAATCTCTGAACTGAAATGAATCCAGGACTCAGTTCCCAAATTCCTGCTTTTACCGCTTTTTCTCTCTTCTCCTGAACTCAATAAGAAAATGTTTCTCAGGTTTGACACAGTTAGAATTTTAGGAAGACTGACATCACACTTCAGTCCTAACTTCAATAATTCTCTTATCAAAATATTCAAAAGATAACGTAAAACTAAACATTTAGTACATTGAATTTTTTAAATTTATTTATTTTGAGAGAGAGAGAGAGAGAGAGTAGGAGAGGGGCAGAGGGAGAGAATCCCGAGCAGGCCCTGCGCTGTCAGCACAGAGCCAGACACAGGGCTCGATCCCACGTATCATGAGATAACATCCCGAGCCAAAATCAATAGTCTGCCACTTAACCAACCGAGCCACCCAGGCACCCTAGTGCATTGATTTTAACACAGAACTAATTCACTCCTTGTTCACAGATTGGAGGACAACAGCCTTGAACACAAAAGGAGTTTCCCTCGTTTTGGTTTTGTTTTAATATTGAAATACTGCTGACAGAGGCTTCAGGTGAAATGATTCTAAGAGGAAATGGATACAGAGAGGCCATCTGCCCTAGAAATTGTCCTGAAATCACCCTCCCAATCAGTCGTGAGCCAAACTCTCATGCTTCCTGTCTTTTTTGTAGTCAGGATATCCAGTACCAAAGCCTGGCCTGGGCTTCCCATAGAGCACAGAGAAGAGCCACGGGTGAAGGGACTGCAGAATTTCAAAGAAATGAGACAAGGATTTGGCTTCAAGATGAGGTGAGTGTTCACTGCATACACGGGGAGAAAGAAAAGAAAACTTCGGACTCAATTGATGTAAAAAGCTTTGAGATGTACTTAGGACTTTCTGTCATCCCATTACTGGTTTAATAAACCCCTTTTCTCGCCCTCACTTTCTTTCCCCTGGGGACAGGGTGACATTTTCAACTTTCATTTCTTCTCTCAGGTTTTAAGATCAGGAGAGAAGATAAAGAAGCTTCTTCAAAGCAGAAAAAACCTGGAAACTCTGCATCCACTCACTGTAACTTTAGGGGGGAATGCTCTCCAAGGGTCTACTTTACAAAAAAGACTAAAAACCTTTAGAAAACCGATGTGGAAATCCTAAGACTTAGCAGAACTTATAGAGCATCCAACCACTCTATAGGAAGAAAGCCCTGAGAACTCCAACCAGGAAGAACCTCTCAACATTAGATTCTCTGAGCACCAGGGGACTCATTCAGGAAAAGAACCTCACCGGTGCCTCGGTTGTGGGCAAAGCTCCCTTTGTTCAGACTTTTGTAAATGCTAACATCTCCCATCAGAGGAGAGATCCCGTGAATGCGCTACATCTTATGGAAAGCAGTGTGACTGTGTTTTAAGAATATTAAAATTTGGGGGTGCCTGGGTGGCTCCATCGGTTAAGTGTCTGATATCAGCTCAGGTCATGGTCTTGCAGTCGTGATATGGAGCCCTGAGTCAGGCTCCATGCTAAGCGTGGAGCCTGCGTGGGATTCTCCCACTCCCTCTCTCTCTGCCTCTCCCCCAATCATGCTCTCTTTCTCTCTCAAAATAAATAAATAAACTTAAAGAAGCTTAAAATATTTCTCTTCATTTTTTTTTAAAGTTTATTTATTTATTTTTGAGAGACTGAGCGAGTGGAGAGGGGCAGAGAGAGGGAGGGAGAGAGAGTCCCAAGCAGGCTCCGCACTGCCAGGGTGGAGCCTGATGCAGGGCTTGAACCCATGAACTTCAAGATCATGACCTGAGCCAAAGTCAGATACTTAACTGACTGAGTCACCCAGGCGCCCTGTTTTTTCTCTTTATTTATTATTTATTTATTTTGAGAGAGACAGCAAGAGCTTGTGAGTGGGGGAAAGGCAGAGAGGGAGGGAGAGAGAAAGAATCCCACACAGGCTTGGCTACGTCAGCACAGAGCCAGATGCAGGTCTCAAACTTCCACACTGTTGGATCATGACCTGAGCCAAAATCAAGAATCGGATGCCTAACCAACTGAGCACCCCAGGTGCCCCTGTTTTTCTTTAATCAAGCAGTTCCACATCTGGGAAACTATTATGAAAGAGAAAAACAAAACAAAAGAGCAGCAACAAAAATAAAAGTCTTTACACACACATACACACACACTGTCCTGGTAATAAAGCACAGACTCCTCAACAAAGCTTTAAAGACCTTTGTGACACAGGCCCTGAACAGCTGACTCTGGCTCTCACCGCAAGTGAGAGTAACTTTCTTCTGGGCTCCCAGGGTACTTTGTTTAGAACTTATATTTAGCACCAAACACAGTTGACCTTAGCTGGGAGGCTTAGTTATATAATTCTGCTCTGACCTGTGTCCTCTTCTGCTCTCCTGATATACCTACATCAACATCACACACATGACTGGGTCTTACAGGGTAGAGAACAATAAATATCAGTGTATTTTATTTCTAATCTCTGTTTAATGATAAAAGCATTTAAGGCTATGAGTTTTCCTCAAAGTACAGCTTTATTTCCCATAATTTTTATATACAACATTCTCTGTTGATCATTTCAAAATAGCTTGTCACTGCAGTTTTTATTTTACTTCCCCTTTAAGCCAAGAGTTGGTCAACTGGTCAAGAAAATTTTCCTTTTAAAACAAATTTCAGGGGGCGCCTGGGTGGCTCAATTGGGGAAGCATCTGAGTCTTGATTTTGGCTCAGGTCATGATCTCAAGGTTTGTGAGATCTAGCCCCATGTCAGGCTCTGCACTGTCAGTGTGGAGTCTGCCTGGGATTCTCTCTCTCTCCTTCTCTCTCTCTCTGCCCTGCCCCTGCTCGTGTGTGCACTCTCCCTCTCAGCAACCCCCCCCCCCAGATTTTTTTCTGCATTGATTAGAACATGAGGTTCATTCTACTCTGCTTTGAAAAGTTCATATAGGTTTTCCTATAGAAAAGGCTTGTTAAGTGTCCCCAAAGCCCTAGACAAGAAGGGTTCTATTTGTAGGACACAAATGTACTCTTGGACCTCTCAAGTATTTTTGGATCTTTGGAGGCACCCTTGTGCTTATGTGAAGGGGAAGTGAGATAGAGGAGTTTGAGTGGCTTCCCATTCTGCCTCCCTGTGGTTTTTGGGTGTTGTTGTTGTTGTTGTTTTTTACTTCTTCTTCCCTTGTTAAGAGGTTGTAAAAGCAAACAAACAAAAACATTCTAGGGACTTTATATAGCAATTGTTAACAGCTCCCTAGGTATTAAAGGTAGCAGTGAGAACAGGAGGCCAAAGGGCCTTGGAGAGGCCTCATCCCTTACTCCAGAGCTGTCTTCCCAAAGATGCCATAGCTGTTTATCTTCTAGAAAGCAGAAAAAAACCTGCAGGGACCACGTTAAGATTTTTTCGATCGTGACCTTCCAGAATCTGCAGGGATTCTTTCACAGTGTGTTGTCTAGGCTAAAATCAAGGAAATCGGGGAAGAGACTGGTGACTAGGCCAAGGGGCTCACAACATGGGAGGGGAGTGGCAAGAGACAGTACACCTGGCCCTTCTGCACCTGCAGTCACCTTCACATTCCTCAAGAAAGGTCCAAAGGACCCTCCTGGAAACTCTGTGGTCTTTAATTCTGAAATGAGTACTTGTCCTGAAATCCTCTCTCTCTCCTAGCCTAGTGATCTGGGCAATATAATCTCAGAAACACCCACAGCTCAGACTTAAGCTTCCAGGCCCAGCTCCATGCTTCCTCTCCCCAAGTGCCCGGTGAGGATGGAGAACAGTGTGGAAAGGGGAGCTCAGCTCTTGGCCTCTCCTCAGCACTTAGGATCAGTTCCGTCAGCCCCCGAGTCTGGGTGTTTGAACAACTCAGATGGGGGATTTTTCTATCCCCAGAAGGAGACAGGTCCAACCTGTCTTTTCCAGTTGGTCAGACAGGACTTCTTAGAGGTCTAGCAAAGCCTATCCCCCCGCATTTTTTAAGGCTCCTAGAAAATTAAATATTATAAAAATTGTGGTATAGTTTACGTGCTTGCATCTAGCATCTTTAACATCCAACACAAGAACACAACTAGGTGTTTTGGTGGAAAGAACTTAAAAAGGTGAGACCTTTCATGAAGGTGAGACCTTACCAAATGGCCCCCGAGAGGCCTGTCCATGCCTACTTTGCATTCTGTACAAACTCTTTCATCTCTCCCAAATGGGGGCCCTTTCCTGGGGGGCAGGGAGAGCGGAGGCCAGCAGGAAAGAACTAGTGGCCCCTCGCCGTGTGCTTGGGGATGGGGCACGCTTCCACTGCCTTGTCTCCTGGGACAATATAGTTCCCCCTGGGCAGGATGGAGTCCTCCTCTTCAAGGTTTCTCTCAGGGTTGTCCAAATGCTAGAGGGCCCCCAGCCAACCTGGTTGACTAGAGGAATTAGCTCGAGAAGCCCACGGAAGTAGTCTGGCTGCCTCAGGGCACCACATGTAGGCTCTCAACACGTGAACAGTCCGGAGGTGCCTTCTCACAAAATAGAAATAACAAAATCAAGCAAGTAGACATCACGTTTGTTAATTATGGGGGATGGTGACATCGGTATTTATGTTCTGTGTTATTAAAAATCTATCCATCTCCCAAGGTTATTCCAGCCAATCTCTGGCTGTTGGTTTGAAGCAGGGTGTGTGCTCCAGCCACAAGAAGAAGTCTCTTCCAACAACAAAAGGGAAGAAAGAAAGCTGTAGGTTCTGCTGCGGGGAGGGCGGCAGGGAACACGAGAGGTGGGGACCCGGGGTCCTGGCCCTGGCACGGCTTCCTGTCCACCCCGCCTGCTCTGCGATGCTGGGAGTACCCCTCAGGCCTTTGTATTTTTTTTCCTCAAGACCCTGCTGGCAGACAGACGAGCCATTCACATGAGACTTGTACTTCTCAAAGGCCCCCCTCTGTCTCTCCTCGAAACTCAGGGTCTGCAAGTTCCCTCTGCAGTTCCATCAGGCAGCTCCAACAGCGTAGAGCTTCCCCTGGGAAGCAAGCAGGCAGCTTGTGGGACTGAAGCTATTTCAGAAAGTGCCGTGCTTTCTGTCCTTACAACGGTTTTGTTCAACAAGGTCCTTGGGCAGAGGACTTAGAGAGTAGGCATCAGACCCAGCACAGACAGAAGCCGCTCACCAAGACGTTTCATCCTCGGAGCTGGCTGTGGCCAGAGGGTGAAAGATGCAGAGCTTGAGTGGGGCTCCGTGGCGCACAGCGCTCAGCCCTGGAAAGGGAGGACGCAGGCTCACTATCAGCCAAAGCTTCTCGCAATTCCATGGCCAGGTGCGTACAGCCAACCCATCGCTTTGCCAACGAGGACTGCTGGCTGACAAGTGCTAAGCAGCCGCTTCTGAAACCGCTGGTGCCGGGTCAGTTACTCACAGTCTAGACCAGTGGTTCCGATTCTTGTAAACAATGGATTCATCTGCAGAGCTTTAAAAACTTCTAACACCTGAGGGGGCGCCTGGGTATCAGTCAGTTAAGCCTCCGACTTCAGTTCAGGTCATGATCTCACAGTTCGTGAGTTCGAGCCCCGCGTCAGGCTCTGTGCTGACAGCTCAGAGCCTGGAGCCTGCTTCGGATTCTGTGTCTCCCTCTCTCTCTGCCCCTCTCCCACTTGCTCGCTGGCGCTTGTGCGCACACGCGCGCTCTCTCTCAAAAATAAATAAACATTAAAAAAAATTAAAAACTTCTGAGACCTGCTGTCTTAGTCCATTTGGGCTGCTATAACAAAATATTACAGCCTGGGTGGGTTATAAACAACAGAAATTTCTTTCTCTTTTTAAAAAGATTTTATTTTAAATAATCTCGATGCCTAATGTGGGGCTCAGACTCATAACCCCAAGATCAAGAGTCTCCATGCTCCACTGACTGAAACGGCCAGGCACCCCCCAGAATTTATTTGCCATAGTTCTGGAGGCTGGAAGTCACAGATCAGGGTGCCGGTATGGTCAGGGGAGTGCCCTCTTCTGGGTTGCAGACTGCTGACCTTTGGTACTCACAAGGTAGAGGGGGCTTGGGAGCTCTGTGGGGTCTCTCTTATAAGAGGTTTAATCCCATTAATGAGGGATCCACCCTCATGACCCAAGAAACTCCAAAGGTCCCACCGTCTAATCCCATCACACCAGGCATTAGGATTTCAACATGGGAATTTTGAGAAGACACAAACTTTCAGACCACAGCACCTGGGTGCCACCCCCTGGAGGTTCTGATGAATTTGGTCTGGGCATCAAGATTTTTTAAAGCTCTCCAGATGACTACTGTGCTGCCAGAGATGAAAAACACTGGCCTGGACATTAATTTGAGGAATGGCATAAGAAACTTGGAAGGAAGCAACAGGCCCAGTAGAGGATTTCCAAAGAGACTCCGTTTGCAGTGACTGGTAAAAGAAACGAAAGAGGTGGGTGTGCTCTGCTTTAATGAAGGTCACTATAAGTCATGGGTCAGGTTGAATTTCCTGTTGAAAGTCTTTTAACATCACGTTAAGTGTGGTAGGTTAAAAATGGCCGCAAATTCCTTATTACTTATTGACAAGGGGTGCCTAGACTGGCCTTGGTGACAAGTTTGGGCAACAGAATGAAGTGGACATGACCTTCTGGGCCTATCTAAGAAGTCTTGAAGCCACCACCTGGGGCTTCCTGGAATGCTACCTCTGAGAACACCAGCCGCCATTTAAGAAGGCTGATGATCTTGAGACCGCCATGCCATGAGGAAGCCCAAGCTATGCACACGGACAGAGATGGACGTGCAGCAATCTACCTGTTCCAGACAGCCCAGCGCAGGCACGCCACACGCAGGTGAAGAAGTCACTTGGATATTCCAGTCCCAGCAGACACAAGGGGGCAAGAACCAAGGAGTCACCAGCAGACAGCCAGTACTGAAGCCACAGACACATAACCCCAGTCAAGTATCCCATTCCTTTCCAGCAATCTCTGGACATGGGAGCCACCCCAGCTGAAGCTCCAGTCACGGAGCAGACATGAGTTGTCCCTGTTGTGCCCTGCTCAAAACCCTGACCACAAAATTGTGAGAGGAGAAAGGCTGTTTTTACACCACTAACTTCTGGGGTGTTGGTTATGCAACAACAGATAACCAGAACCACAGTAGTACATAAATAAACAGTCATTGTACAAGATTCAAAGAATATAGATGTATACAAAGAAAATGGGGAAACTTTTCCATCACCCCCTCATTTCACTTTTTCTCCTTTTTATAGGTAACAGCTGGCTGTACATCCTACCCATTTCCTGACGTGTTTACGCATGTATATTTGTTATGTGTACGTGTGACGTGATACACATTTTCCCAGTTTTTTAAAATAACAACAGTGCGCGTGGATCAAGATGCACAGGCCTTGCGTACTCTCATCAGATGCACGGTATGCCACAGGATGGGCATACCACACTTGTACTTACTATCTCTTCTACTGGTAGACATTTAGGTTGTTTTCAATTCTTGGTTTCATGAACAATTCTGTGAGGGACATCTTGTAGTGCGACTTTGCATACATCCAGCCATTTCTTTAGGATAGTCCTAGAAATAGAATAACTGAATCAACGGGTATGTGCATTTTTTAGGCTTTTGGGGTGGTAAAATGGAACCTAAAATTTACCATTTTAACTACTGTTAAGTGTACAATTCGGTGGCATGAAGTACGTTCACATTATTGTACAACCATCACCAGCACTCGTCTCCAGAACTTTTTCATCATCCTGGACGGAAAGTCTAAGCACTAAATAACTCTCTACTCCCCTCCCCTCCCAGGCCCTGATCATGACTACTCTACTTTCTGTCTCTACGAACTTGAATATTCTAGGTACATCATATAGGTACAATCATACGTTTGCTCTTTTGTGTCTGGCTTACTTCATTTAGCATAACGCTTTCTAGATTTATCCATGCTATAGCATGTATCAGAATTTCCTTCTTTTTCAAGGCTAAATAAGTGGGTAGGTACATCACTCAGCCAGGGCCACACAACTGGTTAATGGAAGGCACTGTATTCTCATTGAGGCAGTCTGGCCCTGGAGCCTGTGCTATGAAGGCATATGAGGCACTCACAGGATTCTTACATCATGCATAAATTTAGTGCTAATATACGTTAGCTTCAACCGTTAAGTGTCACCCGTGGCAGTTCCAAAGCTATGATTTTTGGTGTTTTGATACCCTCCTGCCACCACTAGATCTTGGAAAATGTTCTGTGTGGTCTTTGATGTCTGATTTTAGCTTTGACTTACAAGGTTGTTTTCTCCTAACTACTGCCTGCAGCATTAAGAACTGTTTCTAACTGCTGTCTTCTGCAGATGGTCCTTGGGGTGGGGGGGTGGGAGGGGAGTGTCCACTGTGCTTCTACCGCCAGCCCCAGAGACCACGTGCGAGGGCACCCCCTCCAGGAAGCAGAAGTGCCACGTGAGCTTGGGGATGCACAGCTAGGTCACGCCGTGTGTGAAGGCTCTTGTGCAAACACTAAGACCTTCCTGGGCAAGTGGCCTTACCGTCATTTCAGCTCAAATTTTTTTAAATTGTGGCTTCTGTTGTGTGACATCAAGGGAGTCAAGGCTTGAGACCTTAAGTCTGTATCTGCATTAACTTGATGCCTGCAGCATGTGTGTGCGTGTGTGCGTGTATGTGTGTTTAAGTTTAGAGGTAGGTTTGTGCCGTGCGTTTAACTTCAGAGGCAGGTCTGTTCTGTTTCTCCAGTATTGGCAAACCTCACATATTATTTGAAAATCTCACATATGTGTTTCTCTGTGGGCACAGTCTGCATTTTAAAAATCATTTTTTCCTACTCCTCTGCACTGCAATGAAAAAAAAGCGTTCCAGTTAATGAGGTTTTACTTAAGTTTTTGTTATAAAGAATAATGAGCAGGGGCACCTGGCTGGCCCAGTCCTAAGAGCATGCAACTCTCGATCTCAGGGTCATGAGTTCAAGCCCCATGTTGAATATATTTACGGACTATGTTTCAAGTGTCACAAAAAGTTTAAATGTTCATTGAAAACCACAAAAATGTATGGAGCACAGAGTGAAAACCACAGCCCCTGTCTCTAATTCTACTTTCTACAGGTGCCATGTTATTTCTTGTCTCCCTTCAGATACTGGAATTTTGAAAATATTTTTCATACTTTTTACAAACGTGGGATTATAGTGCCATATTGTACCATAAACACGCTTTTAGTCAAGTTCTGTAGTGACCATCTCTGCACATGAGCACATGGAAAACCACGGCACATTTCCAACAGATGCAGCGCAGTCCATGGAGCAGATTCACCGAAATTTACTCGGCCAGTGGTCTGGCGATAGGCATTAGGTTGTTTATGGCTTCTAACTAATTGCCAAGTGTGGCAGGCAAGGGAATGTTCCACAAGGTTGACGAGGATTTGAGTAAGAAGGTGCCCCTCACACTGACAGGGGAAAATCTGTTACTAGACGGCCGACAGGACTCACAGGGGAATTCTAGACCTTGCCCGAAGACTCTCCTTCTGGGTTCTTCTTCCCACCCTGCTTGCCCCGCTCCAACAGACTGTAAATTGTCCCCGCTGCTGATGCTCGGGAGAATGATCTCCTCTGAGCCTGCCGGTGTAAAATAAACCTCCGGCCTTCCAAGATCTCCACGTGCCGCTTGGTTCTTCCGCTGGTGATCCAGACCAGGTTATGTAACATTTGGTTCCCTGACGGGGAAACCCAACCGCGCTGGCCCACTGTTGCCACCGGTTTGGGAAAATGGAGAGGCGGTGACGGAACGAGGAGCCTCAAGGGAGAAGGCGCACCCTGACTGGATTTCGGCAGTCTCCCGCTCGGTAGCCTCGGGCCAGCCTGCTCTGCCATTCCTGCCGGACTCGAGGAGACTTAGCAGGTGAGGCCCTGGACCCAAGGTCGAATACCGGAAGGCCTGGGACCCAATTCTGTCCTGTCCAGCCCACCCATAGTGGTGGAAGGGGAACCTGATCATTCCCCGGAGACCTCAGTGGTCTCACAGGGAGAAATTCTGTGGGAGGGAATGTAGCAACCTCTGGTGTGTACGTGAGTGTGAATGTGCGACTCGGTCCGGCTTGCCTGCCGAGTTCAATTCTGTGGCTCCACGGGCGGGCACCCTTAAGGTCCCCAAAAGCCCACGGAGTCTGAGTGGACCCCTCTGCAATTCCATGGTGAACAGCACACAGTCTATGCCGGCATCGGAATAGTTTCCAATCATAAGTCACAAAGCTGAGACTGCTACAGCTAAGTGTCACCCAAGTTCCTTCGGGACACGGCCAGACAGGCATCTGACTGGTCTCCTCATTAGAGGGGGCACCCTTACACCTCTGTCTCACGGGAACATTATGGGGTCGGGACAGAGAAAAAAAGGTGTTTTCAGAAGACTATGGAATTAATATAACCACCGGCAAGTTAAGGACCTTACGTGAGTTGGTGTAGGATGGCCCTCAGAGGGAACCTTAGATGTCCCAACGGTCCGCCACATCTGGCATGTTGTCACCACAGACCCAGTTTACCCTGATCAGCTCCCATATATCGACTCCTCGTTAGAGACTGCCCAAACCCTTCCCCCTTGCGTGTGATCTACCTGCAACAAACAGGGACAGGCTAGGGTCTTCGTCACCTCGACAAAGTAGCTCAAGGAAGGTCAACAGAAGTCCCAACCTCCACAAGTTCTCACTGGCGATCCAGAGGAAGAACCAATCTTGCCCCCACCATATGAACCTCCCGGTTCCCGATACTCCGCTGCCTTCGGTCTCCCCACCACCTCTGGACCCAGCAGATCTTCTCTCCCTTGGACCAGTGGCCAGATTGCGCCCTCGGCCAGGCACAGCACTCTCCAGGTGCCGGTCCACAGCCACCGGTACCAAGACGCTCTCCTCCGGGGGATCCGAGCAGGGGCTAAGAAGCCCGTGAGTCTGCCCAGCCCAAGGGGAATCCCCTGGGGATTATTATGAGAGCCTATGCGAGGCTTACACCCGTTTGACCTCGAGGCACAAGAGAGCCACAACAAAAGGACAGGGAAGGTCCAGCTGCCAAAAGGGGGAAGCCCAAAACCTCCTTAGCAAGGGATCAATGTGCCCACTGCAAAGAAAAAGGACATTAAAAGAATAAATGTCCCAACCAGGTAAAGGCCCTTGAAACCCAACCGATATGCACAAGAACCCTGCAAAAAAGACTTCATAGGCCTGGCAGGAATAGATTCAGATTGAGGGGGACCAGGCTCACTTCTTCTCGGCCCCCATGAGCCCGCAGTCAAAATAAAAGTAGGGGGCCAGACTACGACTTTTATGTAAACTCGGGGGCCACACGGTACAGCATGAGTTCCTCTACCTACCTGAGTGCCCTATCCCTCTCCTCGGCCAGGATATACTCTCAAAGCTGGGGGCCCAAATAACCTTTGGGCCAAAAGACGCACCAGCCTCCAACTGAATTAAAAAATGGAGGTTCTCCTGTGCCCAGGCCCAACCGAGCAGCCCACCTGAATTCAGGACTGCCCACCCCACTGTATGGGCCTAGGACAACCCCCGCCCCCCCCCCCCCCCACCGACTTGCCCACCACCGGCCCCTGTCATTGTAGAATTAATCCCAGGGGCTCGACCGCAGAGACAGTGGCAATACCCCCTCCCACAAGAGGCAAGGGCAGGCATCCAAGAATACCTGACAAGACTCAAAGAAGCAGGCATGCTGGCTGAATGCCAATCAACCTGGAACACCCCACTTTTGCCAGTCAAGAAGCTGGGAGGAGGGTATCCACCCAATTCAAGAAGTGACCGTCTCCTTGCACGCAGTGGTCCCGAACCCATACACCCTCTTTAGCCAGATTCCAGGCTCTGCCAGATGGTTTACCTGCCTAGACTTAAAGGATGTCTTCTTCTGCCTCCGCCTGCCCCCCCCCCACTCCTTCCCAAGCCAACCCTCGTTTGCCTTCAATCGGACCAAAGCAGACACAGGGCGTCAGGTGCAAATGACTTGGAGGTGCCTCCCACAAGGGTTTAAAAAACTCGCCTGCCCTCTTTGGGGAGGCACTGGCCAGAGACCTCGCTGGCTTTCAAAGGGAGGCCACACACTGCACCCTTCTCCAGTATGCGGATGAGCTCCTCCTTGCCAGCAATACCCAAGAGAATTATACAGAGGGCACAGGGCCCTCCTCCAACTTCTGTCGAACTCAGGGTATCAGGTATCATGGAAAGAGAGCTCTAGAGCTGGAGAAAAAGAAGGTCATCACTTCCCTACCCCAGACACAAACTAAGAGGGGGCTACAAGAATTCCTGGGGGCTGCGGGATTCTGCCGAATCCAGATTCCCAGATTCTCAGTAATAGCAAGATCTCTCTATAATCTCCTGTTAGGGCCAGATCGAGAATGCCCTGTCTGGCAGAGGAGGCCAAAGCTGTCTTCCTAGAGATAAAGGCCGCCTTGGGGCAGGAACCAGCCCTTGGCCTGCCGAATATAGAAAAGCCTTTATTCTCTTTGTGCATGAGAAGGAAAAGGTCATCCTCAGGGTTCTCACACAGACTGCTGGCCCTGTCGAAGAGGATGGACCCAGTGGCAGCGGATGGCCACTATGCCTTAGGGCACAAGCGGCCACAGTTCTGCTCATTAAGGAGGCAGAGAAACTCACCCTGGGACAAGAACTAAGGTTCCCCATGCTGTCACATCTCTCACGCCTCTCCAACTCCCAGCTAGCACAATAGGAGGGGCTCCTCTGCAAGAATCCACGGGTCACTCTCAAAACAGTGTGGACGCTGAACCGCACAACTTTCCTACCTTCCAAGAAAGAGAAACCAGATCGTGACTGCTCTGAGGTGACCAAGAAAGTTTTCACAAGCCACCCGTATCTGCGTGACCAGGCCCTAGAGAACCCAGACCTCACCTTGTTCAGGGACGGTGGCAGTTTCATCACAGAGGGCGTTCGAAAGGCAGGGTATGCAGTGACATGCCTTAATCCAAGCCCTCACCATTAGCAAGGACAAGCGAGTCAACTGACTCCCGGTACACCTTTGCTATTGTACACACACGGGGCAATCTACAAAGACAGGGGCCTCCTCACCACAGCGGAGAAGGCCACCAAAAACTAGGAGGAAGGGGCACCTGGGTGGCTCAGTCGGTTAAGCGTCCGACTTCAGCTCAGGTCATGATCTCGCGGTCCGTGAGTTCGAGCCCCGCGTCAGGCTCTGGGCTGACCGCTCAGAGCCTGGAGCCTGTTTCAGATTCTGTGTCTCCCTCTCTCTGACCCTCCCCCGTTCATGCTCTGTCCCTCTCTGTCTCAAAAATAAATAAACGTTAAAAAATTAAAAAAAACCAAAAAACAAAACAAGGAGGAAATACTAAAGCTCCTCGAGGCTGTCTGGCTTCGAAAAGAAGTTACAGTTCTACCCTGCAAAGGACACCAGAAGGGAGACGACCCTACAGCACGAGGAAATCGTCTAGCAAAGGAGCCAAGGTGGCAGCTAATAAGGAGGTAGACACAGCTCCCTCCCTTATCCGCGCCGCGACCCCCACCAGGAGTTCAAAGAAGAAATTGTCCCCCGGTTCGGCCTGCCGGCCACAATCCACGGTGAAAATGGACCTGTGGACATTATACAAACTTTAACCAGCTCCCTCAAAGCTTTACAATGTTTACCGGCCTCAAAGCTCAGGGAAAGTAGGGCGAATGAATCTCACCCTCAAGGGAACCTTAGCCAAGTTCCGCTAGGAAACAGACCTCCCATGGCCGGACCTGTCGCCCCTGGCCCTCCTGCGTGTCCACTGCACACCAGGAACTCAAGGTTTCTCCCTTTTTGAACTAATATATGGAAGGCCCCCTCCATGTTAGGGAGCCTCCCAGAAAGGAAATAAGAAAACAACTTCAAGCGTTAGGGGCCACCCTAAATGAGTTTCAACGATACCCTCGAGAAAGCACCAATCTCTTTAGGATGCCCTGTACATCACTTCTCACGGAGGGACTCACTCTAGGCCAAAGACTGGAAAAAAGATCCTCTCAAACCACAGTGGACTGGGCCTCATACTGTTATTCTGGCCACCCCCACTGCCCTCAGGGTCACAGGTATCACTCCCCGGGCCCACCACTCCAGAGTCAAGAGGACCAATCCTGAGGAGCCTCAGACTTGGAAGAATGACCCAAGTCCGATCTTCAGCCCTGCTCCAGCCACACCCTGGAAGCTGGCTGGTCTATGCAGGGAAGAAGCTTGAGGACTCACCAGTCCTATAAAATAAATAGACTGTTCTTACTCCTTGCCATCAGATTGGCAGAGGTTGCCCCAGAAAGCTGGGGAAACAGTGAGAGGTTCCTGTCCGCAATCACCTTCCTCTTATGGATAGGCTGTTTTCTTGGTATTGATTGCCTCTAATCTGGGCCCCACTGTGGAAGAACCTGGGGGGTTTAAAAGCTTAAATGTGGTGTAACCTCTTTCAGTCTGCTGGTTTGCCTGCGAGTCAGGTTGCCAGTGCCATTTGGGGGAAGTGTTTGCACTAAAGTATGTGCCTCAAGCTTCAGGAAAAAGAGATTAAAAGATTCTCAAGATAAAAGTTGGTGCTTAGATTACCCTTCAGTCTTAAGGCTCGGGTTAAACGAGCAGTGTTACTACCCGTCCTCCTAGGGGCAGTGATAGCCACGGGGATAGGGACACAGGCTCTTGTGTGGGACTAACGAGTGGCCAACTCCCTAGTGTCCCTACAGAGCCAAATAAGTTCCCTGGCAGGAGTTGCCCTCCAGAACAGACGGGCACTTGACCTCCTCACTGCCAACAAAAGGGGCACCTGCATCCTCCTCAGAGAAGAATGCTGTTACTTTATAAACCAGTCAGGAACAGTCACAACCAAAGTCAGGGAACTGAGAGAAAGGACCAGCCCGAAATAAATAAAGATGATGCCCTCGAATACGGCCTATGTCCGTTTAAAGGGGCATCAAAGGGGGGAATGAGAGGGGAAAATCTGTTATAAGACGGCCAACAGGACTGGGAGGGGAATTCCAGTCCTTGCCACAAGACTCCTGTTCTGGGGTTTTCTCCCACCCCGCTTGCAGCGCTCAAACAGACTCTAAGTTGTCCCCGCTGCTTAAGCTCAGGACTCAGACCTCTGGAGAATGATCTCCTCTGAGCCCACCAGTGTAAAATAAACCTCCTGCCTTCCAAGATCTCCCAGTGCCGCTTGGTTCTTCTGCTGGGTGATCCAGACCAGTGTCCGTAACAACACTACCATGCAGGTGACAGTCTGGTTACGCTTAACCTGAGACTAGAAAGTAGTCTCGATGGGAAGGACTTAAACAAATAGAATGTTGGAACTAGAAATACAGATACACCTAGTGGAGTGTTCCTCCCTCGATTCTCCGGCAGCACGCGCGGATCAAAGATCTTTCTTGAAGGTGAAATATGTAAGACAATGAAAAAGTACGGGCGCTCTGACTGACGTGAGCATCTATGCCTAGAGGTCCCTACTAGGTTCCCCCAGGTGGACTTCAGGAACTCCATGAACCCCCTGAAATGACACACGAAACTGCAGGTGCTGTTTTCCTGAACAAAACCATTATCTCTATGGCTCACAGCACTTCCCTACATTTTTCAAAATGAATGATATAGAAGGGTTTAAGAATCTCTACCCTAGGGGTCTTGCAACGGCAGTGCTGGCGACGGGATGAGTGACCCACTTTTTTCAATGCTCCCATCAGGACCAGAAACGACGGTTTTCTCCCCTCTCTGGAAGCCAGGAGACAAGGGCCCGGGGCAAGGGTGCCCCACGACCTGCCCGTCCTCGGCCGGGCAAGGCCTGGGGTACACAGTGGGCACTCGGTAAATACTTGCCGTAAACACGAGTGAACGAGGTCTACAGCCTCTTACAGAGTGGAGGGCTGGGGGAAGCAAAGGCCGCGGCGCAGCCCCCGCGCACCCACGTCCGCCAACCTCGGGCCACCGTGGACCGCGACCACTGCCACCTCTCGGCATCGTGCAGGGGATACCAGCGGCGACCGCCGCGCCTCCTTGGCGCTAGGCGCGGGCCGCTACGGGCAGACGCAGGTATAGGCTGCTGAGGCCGCCAATCCCGACCACGGCGCCGTGCCCCAGAGCCCCCTGGGAGACGTAGGCCCCCGTGAGCCCGCCCACCTGCCCTCCGATTGGCCTTGCGTACCCCCGGAGCCCCCTGGGAGAAGCAGTTTAGGGCACGCTGGCCCGGCGCGGGAGACCCAGGCCGTGACCGCGCGGCCCCTGGGGCGCCAACCCCCTGGGCGGGTCACGTCTCCTCCCGCTCTCCCTCCCTCGGGCCGAGCCCTCGGGGCCACGGCGGAGACCGCGTGCGGTGTGGTTCTCGCTCCCAGCGCCTGGAGCCGACACTTCCCTTTTATCCTCGGGCTGCTCTTCCCGTAGACACACCCCGTGCTGCCCAAGCAGCCTCCCCTGGGAGCGGTTCTCCCACGGGGTTGCTCCCGGGCGTGAGACCCGCGGAGCGGGGTCTTCCTGCCCCCACGCGCCGAAGTGAGTGCGGCCGCGGGAACCGCGCGCCGTGGGCGGAGGGGGTCTCGGAGGTGATGGCTGTTCGGGGACGGGGATCTTCCGTCCGCCCCTCGGGCACCAACCACGACAAGCCTGGCGCTGAAGGAAGGGGATACTGACTCACGGTGCCAGGCGCTTTTGCATACATTATCTCACTGAAATTCCCAAACCACCCATTTCACTTAGAGGAGATCAGCTCAGAGAAGTCGAATAACTGGCCCCGGTCACACAGGTCCTAGATCTTGGAGTCCCGTTTTTTCCCCCACTACTTTGTGCACATTGGAGACTCAACAACAGTTTCAATACAAGGTGCTAAATGACCGAAGCACTCGGGGCAGCTTGGCCGCGGGGAGGGGGGTGGGGTGGGAGGCGGTAAGGAGACCGGGAGGTGGGAGTGAGGACAGGATAATGTAAACCAAACCTCAAAGGATGCCAAAGAAGAGAGCAGTTGCCTTCTAGGCAACTGGGTTTTTCTCTTCACTAACCTGTAAGCCTTTGAGGGTCAGGGACTGTACGCCCACAGCCAGCCTCCTAGTAGGGTCCCTAAAAATATTGTCAGAACAAATTTTTTTCAATGTTTTAAATTGTAAAATGTTTAAATACAAAAAAAAAAATTGTAAAGAATAAAATGAATACCCTCTTACCCTCTATATAGATTTAACAATCAGAATAAATAATGTATAGCACTTTGTACCTTATGAAGCTTCTTACTTGGCATTAACATATTGCAAATGAAACTCATTGGTGAACCAACCAAGGAACTATTCAACACCACAACTGCACAACATCCACAGTTCAAGGCCACCCACAGTAGCCTACCTTGGGGATCTGGCTTGCTCTCCGTTTCCATCCTGCTCGGGAGGTTGTAGGTAGCCAAAGAACTTGGTTTGTTCTCAGAAAGCACAGTTACAAATATGTGTCTCAATGGGAGGTTCATTGCCTGGAAATTCGCTTTGAACTTGAGAAGTTAGCCTCTCAAAGTCTCAGATTTCTCCCTTAAAATGTAATAGACTGGAGTGTAGGGAGAGTTGGGTCACAATGGGATCTATTCAGCATCGTATTAACACAGGAACTCACTCTTCCATGATCTTGCCAATGGTTCGTTCTTTTTCTCAATAACAGATATGTACTATATTTAAATACCATAAACCTTTATCATGATGGTTGGGGGGGGGGGACAGGACTGATACCCCCTTGAAGGCAAAGCTAATTATAAAATACTTTTTAAAAATGTTTTTTAATGTTTATTTATTTTTGAGAGAGAGAAAGAGATGAAGTGCCAGTGGGGGAAGGGCAGAGAGAGAGGGAGGCACAGAATCAGAAGCAGGTTCCAAGCTGTCAGGGCAGAGCCCGATATGGGGCTCTAACTCATCAACTATGAGATCATAACCTGAGCCTAAGATGGGTGCTTAACCGACTGAGCCACCCAGGTGCCCCTCAATCAAACATTGTTTTTTTGTTTTGTTTTAATTTTTTTTTACATTTATTTATTTTTGAGAAACAGAGTGAGACAAAGTGTGAGTGGGGGAGGGGCAGAGAGAGGAGACACAATCTGAAGCAGGCTCCAGGCTCTGAGCAAGCGGTCAGCACAGAGCCTGACGCGGTTCTCGAACCCACAAACTGTGAGATCATGACCTGAGCTGAAGTCGGATGCTCAACTGACTGAGCCATCCAGGTGCCCCCCCTCAATTAAACATTGTAAAGACATTCCGAGAGGGGCGCCTGGGTGGCTCAGTCGGTTGAGTATCTGACTTTGGCTCAGGTCACGATCCCATGGTTCCTGAGTTTGAGCCCTCTGTGGGCGGGCTATAATCTTCTTTGCACGTTTTTTCATTAAAAAAAAAAAAATTACTGGAACCTCAAAAAATGGAAGCTTAGTGATCTTCTCTTGACCTAGAGGCCTCAGTGTCATCAAAACACTACCTTATAAGTCCATGATCCAGAAATGCCCGTGTTGCGAAATTATCACTGCAATTGCAAAATATCCTGCTGTGGACTGGAAAGCCCAACTTCCTACCCAATCCTGTCGTATGTATGTGAGCCTCAGCTCAAAGGAGTTTCCCGGCAAGGGAAGACAGGGCAGGTTGTTGTACTATTTGGTTTCTGTCTCGGCAGGGGGAGGCTGCCTGCGACGTAGCTGTGTTACTGCCTTCTGGAAGCTTGTACAGGTCCTGGTCCCAGAGACGCGCAGTCAACACCCTTCTTGCCCAACCTGAGAATATCACACATCTAACATTTGCATCACATGTATGCATTTGGATCCATCCATTTTTTTAGAGAATATGTTGGGTTTGGGGTTATTTTTCTGAGGAGGATCCAGAAAACCAAAAGCACTGGATACTCTGTAAAAATATGAAGTACGAGGACTGACTGGACAATAAGAAAAATTCAACTAAGCAGAACTCAATCTAAGAATGATCCCAGGCTGGTCACACACTGGCAGGTGACACACGGTGCTGTTTGTCCTGCCAGGCATCAGAATGTTGTAACTGACCTGTGGTCAGAATGACCATTTGGAGCCTCCTTGGTCAGCTGGAAAAAGTGACATTACTGGTTAGTGAGGAATAGTAAAATAATAAAATTATTATCATGCACGGGGCGCCTGGGTGGCTCAGTCGGTTGGGCGGCCGACTTCGGCTCAGGTCACGATCTCGCGGTCCGTGAGTTCGAGCCCCGCGTCGGGCTCTGGGCTGATGGCTCAGAGCCTGGAGCCTGCTTCCGATTCTGTGTCTCCCTCTCTCTCTGACCCTAACCCACTCGCATTCTGTCTCCGTCTCTCTAAAAAATAAGCAATAAATACATACATATATATATACATATATACATACATACATACATACATATCATGCAGATGGACAATATTGCAAAGTGGCTAAAAGAGGGAGTTTGAATCCTGGCTGAGTCACTGGGCAAGTCGCTAAACCACTAATCCTGGCTGTAAATGAGGATGATGAATCCTGCCCTAAGGGGTGCTGCAGAGATTCCAGGAGATCATGCGTAGAAAGCAAGCCGTGCCTGGTACAGAGCACGCACGTTGGAGGGGAACTGTGTTACCAACCAAACATCTGTAAGCCGAAAATTTTATGACGAAGACAGAAAGTTTAAACCAGGACTTGCAAATGACACCGACTAAGTGACAGAAAAGTCACCACTTTGCATATACCATTGTAGCAAATGATTTAGGAAAGGATTGCCGCCAAATGCCAAAACCATGGGGTGAAAGACATTTCCACACACTCGGGCTACTTACTAATTACAAAGAAAAAATAGAGACATCCTGGGGATGCCTGCATGTACCCTCAGTCTAGTAACAAGGAGACACCAGACAGATCTAAACACTTTTCGCACTTTTCAAAAACATTGTCTTGACAGAACTTTAAGAGGTGGGTAAGTGTGAGAGTGTTCTAGATACAAGCAGGCTACAGAGATGTGACACCTAAAAGTGATGCAGGATCTCTGATTCAGCACCGGATCAGGAAGGGGGAAAAGCTGTCAAGGACATTATCACCATGGCAACTGAAGAAATCTGATGATGGATTCATTAAACTATGATAATGATGTTAATTTTCCAGAGTGTGATGACTGTATTCTGAGTATTTAAAATATCCTTGGGGCGCCTGGGTGGCTCAGTCAGTTAAGCATCCGACTTCGGCTCAGGTCACGATCTTTCAGTTTGTGGGTTCGAGCCCCATGTCAGGCTCTGCGTTGACAGCTCAGAGCCTGGACTCCTTCAGATTCTGTGTCTCCCCGTCTCTCTCTCTGCCCCTCCCCTGCTCATTCTCTCTCTCAAAAAATAAATAAACATTAAAGTAAAAAAATAGTATCCTTATATCCTCGTTCTTAGTACTTAGGGTATCTGGTATTTGGAGTAATATCTGATAATGTTTGAGATTCATTACCGAATGGTTCAGAGGGGGAAAAAATGAAAAAAAAAGTTCATGCATGTGTGTATGTAAGAGAGAGAATCACCAAGTAATGTAAGATGTGAACAGTTGGTGAATCCAGGTAACTCTTCTCAACTTTTCCGTAGGTTTGAAATTTTTCAAAACAAAAAGTTGGGGATAAAAATCAGAAAGACAGAAAGCAGAAAGACAGAAGCAGTTAACTGTGGCAGAAGTCAGCTCACCACACATACGACTTCTAGAACCCCACACTGGGCCATGAGCTCCAAAGGACACCTATGCCTTTTTCACCCTTCTTTCTCCAGCATCCTGGCATGGTGTCCAAAATATGTGTTTAGGGCACCTGGCTGGCTCAGTCCATAGAGCATTTGACTTTTGATCGCCGGGTTCTGAGTTCAAGCGCCGGTTCAAGAGTTCTGAGTTCAGCTGAGTTCAAGTTGGATGTAGAGCCTACTTTAAAAAAAAAAAAAAAACAAAAAACTTGTTACACAAATGTGCATGGACCAGCACCCTCCCTCGGGGGTATGCCCTCAGGAAGCCGGGGCAGAGTAGGAAACAAATAAGTTTGACATTTCCACGCAAGGTGTTTTGAGGCCTTCACGATGCTGAAAGTACCAGACAGCTGGACCTACACCAGCAAGGGTGACACCAGGGCTTGTGTCCTGGCAGTGCCCTTCTGGCTTCGCCTCCTTCTTGGTGAGGGAAGGGCAAAGCTTGTGGGGCTGCATTTGTTGATTCCATCCCCCCACACACACACATTTGCTCTGGAGAGTCAATAAAATCCCAGGAGTCTGCAGGAGAACAACTGGCCAAGGGGACAGACCCTTTTCCTCTTCAGCGTGGGACCAGGGCTTTGTTCCTATTCCCCACGCCCGCCCCCATATCCTGGGAGGAGAGAGGGAAGCATCTGAGTGCCTGCTCAGGATGAAGGCTCTGGAATCCGATCCCAGACCCCCTTCCACGCACACACATATTTACCCGATGCTCTGCAGGCCGGTATGTGGAGGTGAGGGGTGGGACATCTGGAGGACCATGTGTCTGGAAAGGCGTTGTGCCCTCCCAGCCCTCTCCAAACCTGTCAGAAAGAGAACATGAGCCAGTGATGACACTGGGGACAAACAAACAATGACACTCACAGATCCATTTTCACCAGAGTGCAGAGTGTTTCCTGTGCCTTTTCCGTTATTTCACAACCTGTCTCTTTTTACTCACCCTCTGGGCTCCAGGACAGAAGCTGTTTCAGACATCTGGCTCCGGCCTCTCCTGGTCAACACCATGATCAAGACCCCTAGTGACCATCTACTGCACTCCCTGGAGGGGCTGGTGCCCAACGACTTTGAGAGGTTCAAGTTTAAGCTCCAGAACACCAGCCTGGAGAAGGATCAATCCCGGATCCCCCGGGGCCAGCTCCAGAAAGCCAGGCCAGTGAGGCTGGCCACCCTGCTGATCACCCACTATGGGGAAGAGTGTGCCGTGCGGCTGACCCTGCAGGTCCTGAGGGCCATCAACCAGAACTTCCTGGCAGAGGAGCTCCACAAGGCGACTGACCCAGGTAAGCAGGTCCCATGCCCTTGCATCCTGCAGCACGACTTCGGGCTGTTCATGGGGTGGGGCGGAGGTGCAAGAAAGAACTTGGGTCTGGACCAGTGTGTTGTGACCTGAGGATCAGGAGTCCCGGGTTTCCCAATGACCGCAGTGACACTGGGCGAGCAACTCCTTTCTGCTGCTCAGGTCTTTGGAGCTGGGTGAGCAGAGCCAAAGCTCCCAAAGGCTTAAAAAAAAAAAAAACCAAAAAGACTGAGATTCTGACTGTGGGACAGAATCAGAAGAGGCAGGAGCTAGATGCCTGATCTTAGAGGATCCTGCACTTCCTAAGTGCTTAACGCTTGTGGACCGACAAGTATCTTGGGGAGAGGACCCACCTAATTTCTTTTGAGCTCTCTGACCCATTTCACAACGGTATTCTAACATTCCCAATCCTTTTTCTTCCTTTCCTCCATCTTTTCTCTTCCCTTGTTTTCTTCCCTTCTGCCTCTTGTTCTTCTGCTCCTGTTTGGTTGTAAGTTTCTGATTTCATTACACTGTGATTGACGAATGTGACCTATTTGATGTTTGCTTTTAAAGATTTTGTGTGTGTGAGATTTTGGGGGGAGAGCTAATATGTGGTCGGCTTAAAAAAATATTCTTTCTCGCTTCTCAGCCTTTTGGCTAAGATCAAGTGTAAAAAAATACTCTTTCATGTTTGAGTATTTCTTCTACCTCCAGACTCCAAGGACACATTAGAAATGCTTTCCATGTGTGTTTTTTGAAGTAGAAATGTTTAAATAACATGGAACTTCTTGCTTTTGAAAGAGTGATGGATTAAACCGTAATCAGAGTCTAGTGTCATTTGATGAGAATTTTTTTTTTTTTGGATGAGGAGAATTTGTAAGTTACTTTGTTATGTTTTAAAACCTGGTTATTAGCATCTTCAGGGCTTTCCCCCCAGTTCCAGAGCCAGTTCCAAGAACTTAACATTTTCCTAGGAAGCAACATGTTTTTACAACAGCCAAGTGTCTTAAACCACTCTGAGGTCATTTCAGTAAGAGCTTCTTCAAATGAAACATTAAGGTGCTAATTACAAAAAAATCTTCATTTCTTTACTAGAGTAGCGGTTTTCAAGTTACATCCCAGGAAGATGTTTCAGGGATTCTTTGGAATGTCAGCAAATACTTAATTCAAATTTTATTAACTTTTCTAACTCACAAAACCAACAAATTCATGTTAACATGTGTCATTAGGGGCGCTTGGGTGGCTCAGTCAGTTAAACGTCCGACTCTTGGTTTCGGCTCAGGTCATGATGTCACGGTTCATGAGTTCGAGCCCCGCATCAGTCCCTGCGCTGGCAGCATGGAGCCTGCTTGGGATTCTCTCTCTCCCACTGTCTCTGCCTCTCCCCTGGCTCATGCTGTGTCTGTCTCTCTCAAACAAATAAATAAAAACTTTAAAAATAAACAAATAAAATAAAATGTGTCATTAACTGAATTTTGAAATTCTGGAGGCCACCAGGGTGACAGTTTGTACTGCACTTGAACTCTTTTTTTATGTAGACCTTGGAATTAAGGCTTTCCTGTCACTTCTGTAGTGAAACTATATCCTCAAATTTCCAAGCAAATCGTTAAAAAAAAAAAGTCACCATTTACACTTACTCGTCGGTGTGTTAGGATTTTCTTCACATCATGAAACCAAAGAATAAAACAGAAGTGAGTTTCTGAAGTTTTAACAGAGTCCTTCAAAACCTGTTTTCAAATTTTTGTGCCAAACACCTTAATACTTCTTTATTGAGGGATTTTATAAGTGAGCTTTGTACATGCATAATCATGCACACACTTATACAAGTAAACTAGGGTTTTTATGTATTTTATGTATTAAGAATTCTGTGTAAGACTTTATATTGGACGTTCTCCTGTCAAAGACGTTTGAAAAGCACCATTTGGGAAATATATAACAACTAATTAGCATTTTCTTATTTAATGGTAATTGACTGCTGTTGCCTAGAACGCTCTGAACTTCTGTAATTTTTTTTTAGACAGAGCACGAGTGGAGGAGGGGGAGAGAGGGAGAGAGAAAATCTTTTCAAAATTTATTTGTTTTTTAAAAAGATAGAACGCACGTGGGGGAGGGGCAGAGAGAAAGAGAGACAGGGAGACACATATTCGGAAGCAGGCTCCAGGCTCGGAGCTGTCACCAGAGCCCGACGCGGGGCTCGAACCTGTGAACCACGAGATCACGACCCGAGCCGAAATCGGACGCTTACCCGACTGAGCCGCCCCGGCGCCCCAAAACCTCTGTAATTAAGAGGATTCCCCTTCTCTCCCTTCTCCCAACCCCTGGCCCCGAGCACTACACATTTTCATGCCTTTGCATCTTGCTGTCTTTGCAGAGTCTCTGATACAAGAAAGTGGCGCAGACGGTTCAGCAGTGTCTTGTTCCTCCAGGGAGAATAAGCCCAAAGGCCTGAGGATACCAGATATCCTGGAAGGTGATAGGCAGCGGCAAAGTGGTGACGGGGCCCCCAGTCTGCCATCCAGCCAGCCTGAGGCTGGAAGGGGGACCCAGAAGAAGCCTCAGGGAAAACGGAGAGATCAGAAGACCTCCGAAGGCCTGGATATGCTGGGCAAGCCAGGGGCTAGGAACGCGACTCTGTCCTCCAGGAAATGCCCATTCCCTGGCAAGCTGCAGGGGGGAAGGGGGATCGATCCCAGTGTCAGGCTACGCAGGAATGCCAGCTCTTTAGGAAGGCTCCAAGGACTGAACTATGGGTCGCTTACTGGGTCCCTAGAAAGGACAAAATCCAAAATAAATGAAGCACATTTATCTTCTGGACAGAAGCGCCCCAGAAGTCTTGAAATTACCATTTTTTCAGGAGAGAGAGAAGTCCCCAATCCAGAAACTCTTCTGTCTCAAGAGAAAATGAGAAGTGACAATCCAGACCCAGAGGCCACCCTCAGTCAAGTGGCCACTCTGAATGTAGGGGCTACTGTGACTCCAGAGAAAGGCTTTAGGAATCCAGAACATTCCATGAGCCTGAAAGGGGGAGCATTCAGGAATACACTTCCCAATGTATCGTTGACTAGAGCAAAGACGACCTGGGAGCATCCAGAATCTACAGGACCTTCTAAGAAAAACGGAATTGCGGGTCAAGAACCCCCTGAGGCCTTGACAGAGGTGGTAGGCGGTGAGTTCCATGAGCCTTCAGATCCAGAAGTTCCTCCTTCTTCAGGTGAGAAAGGACCCCAAAATTCACAAGACCTGGCATCCTTAGAGATGGTGACCAGTGCAGGTGTTCCCGCACAAACTTCCTTTTATCCCCAGTGTATTTATGTCACCAGATGCCTGGATTTCCCCTGACATCCCTGACCCTTTGGGAATCTGAGGTAGGATGTGAATCCTGAGAAAATGCACGTATGCACATCTTCACAAAATGCTGCATCAAAGTTCAGCTAGTCAGTTCTTAGACACCCTGAAGTCCTTTAGAATTCCAAGGGATTCACGGACTCCAGCTTGAGCATCTGGGAAAGACTGGGTAAAAATACCCGCTTCTCACAATGACCCCATGGCAGTATGTCACGGGGCTGAGATTCTGCCATCCACCCCTCTCTCTGGGCAGCAAGGAGAGCTGCTGGCTAAAATCCTAAATCTCTTTCCCTTAGGAGGCAGAAATTAGGATTGTGTTGGGTTGTGGGTGACAGAAATGCCAACGTAATGCTAACTGACACAAGCTACAAGTTTGTTTCTCTTTCATATACGTGACTCACAGGTGGTTCATAACAAGGAACCAGGCTCCTGCTGCTTTTCTGTTCCACCAAGTTGGCTCTCAAGCTCATGGTCTCATTCCGAGCAGCAGGGTGGAAGGACAAAGGAGAAGAGTATCACTTAGGCAAGATTTCCAGAAGTTTCTAGAAGCTGCTCGTGATGCCTCCATTTATATCCCTTTGGCCAGAAAGCAAATAGCCACACCTAACAGCAAGGGAGGCTGAGAAATGTAGGGGTTTGGAGGGGGTTGGGGGTGGGAAGCAGCCATCAGTTGATGGGAAGCAATCAATTCTATCACTAGGGAAGGAGGGGAAAATGGTTACCAGGCAGGCCTCCCACAGTCTGGCTTACAGACGTGATAGGAATTCCTGGGACCTTGTGAGAGGGGGTGGGAGGGGACTGATGGATTGAGTGTGTTTCTGTTTCTTGTACCTCCTGTCATTTCTGCCTCGTGAAGTTGTGCTGTGGTCCTGGGGCACAGCTGGTCGCAGCTGTATGTCATCATGGTGGGTTAAGCCCTTCAGCCTTATAAAGTCAAATCCCTTTCTTTACTTCTGCTTAAGACTTCCTGAACTGGATGGAAGGAGAGGTCTTTCATTGAACACACACTTCTCAACTCCTTACCATGTGCCATCGACTCTCCTAGGGGTCAGGCTGCGAGTAAATCCACGTCCTCAGGGAGATCCCGCTCACGTCTTGAGCAGCCTGGGTGGTTTTCAGCGGCAGAGCAAACACTGGTCAGAATGTCTCGCTGCCTTTATATCACCTGCCAGATCCGCGTCTGTGTGGGAAGAAGGCATAGAATTTATAACAAAAGACCCTTCTTTAGGATAAATACCCAAGGATTGCAAGTCTCAGGACTGCCCTGAGATCTAGCCCTTAGCCCTCAGTTCCAGTGGGTGGTTGACTGCCTTGCTGGAGCGAAGTCAGGGGAGGACAAACTAGAAGCAGCCACAGTCTAACCAGGAACTCATGTGTCCCAGGCGTGGGCTCGCTCCCTCTGCTCTGCTTGGTAGCACCCCTGCATCACACCTTGGCTTTGTCACTCAGGAACTTTTTCCACTGCCGTGTCTCCAGGGAAGCCACGGGATGAGGCTGTGTATGTCCTTGGCCATGCCCAGGAAGGAGACCCGGTTGGTGGCACGCATGTGCACGATTCCTGCAGACGCTCTGTGGCTTCTAGGGATCCCAAGACCTCAGACAGCTGCTCAACTAGCTGGCTCCAGAGCCAGGCCCCACTCTTGGTAAAGAACTCAGGAGACTGCAAGCAGCAGGAGGGCCTGCAGATGACCAGCTTGAGCCCCAAGGCCCTGCCACAGTGTGAGCGACATATGAGGCAGGCCCAGTTGCTCTTCTGCGAGGACCACAGGGAGCCTATCTGCCTCATCTGCAGGCTGAGTCAAGAGCACCGAGGCCACCGGGTGCGCCCCATCGAGGAGGCTGCCCTGGAATATAAGGTAGGGCTTCCTGTTGTGGCCGGGGGTGGGGGGCTTTCTCTGCTGGTCACTGGGACATGCCATGGCAGCTTTATTTTCCCAACAACCCTGGGGGGGGGTGATGCATTAACCAGCATTCTTGGGTTGTAAATGACAAAACACAACACAAACCAAACCAGCAAGGAGGGAATTTAGTGGTTCATGTAGCTGAGATCCGAGGGCACTGGCTTCAGGCATCGCTGAATCCAGGTGCTCACAAGTCTTTATGAATCTCTCACCACTTCTTGGCTCTGCTTCCCTTATGAGATGGATTCATTCTTCCTCTTTCCTGGGCACCCTCCCTATGCTCTTGGCTGCAGCACCATCCGCCTTTCTCCCTACAGCAGATTTTTCCCTCTAGAGTTGGCACCAACTCCAAGTTTAAACTTCACAAAGTGCCCCTTTTCCAGGAGCAAATTCAAAAGCAGCTGGAGTATCTGAAGGACTTGAGAAAATCTGGGGAGGAGCAGAGATCTCAGGGGGATAAGAAGACCGCGGACTTCCTGGTAAGGCCAGGGGTGTTCTGTGGCCAGTCCTTGCCTGGATTCACCCCTACAGAAGGAGGGAGGGGACCAAGTGTGAGCAGGGGGGTCCCCAAATTATGTTCTGGTTCATAGGGAAACAGAACCGATCACATATTTCGAACCACCTGCTTTTGGGGCTCCTGGGTAGCTCAGTCGGTTAAGCATCTGACTTTGGCTCAGGTCATAATCTCATGGTTCATGGGTTCGAGCCCTGCATCGGGCTCTGTGCTGACAGCTCAGAGCCTGGAGCCTGCTTCGGATTGTGTCTCCCTCTCTCTCTGCCCCTCCCCTGCTTGTGTGCACTCTCTCTCAAAAACAAATAAACATTAAAAAAAATAGAATCACCTGTTCTTGACGGGGCAAGGAGGTGACAGGAATCCAAGGATGAGCTTGCCCCTGGAGAGGGAGACCCACCTCCAGCAGGGAAGGGAATCTCCGAGGACCCTGTGTTTCTCATACTCGCCGCAAAATGGTTCAGCGAAACTAACACCAGTAGCTGTTGCTGAGGGATGGGATTGAGGAAATGGGAGGTGAGACTTTTCCATTTTGTTTTATTTTTTTTAATCTTATTTATTTATTTTGAGGGGGGAGGGGCAGAGAGGGGGGTAGAGAGAGAATCCCAAGCGGGCTCCAGCCTGTCAGCGGGGGGCCCCACTCAGGGCTCAATCTCACGAACTGTGAATTCATGACCTGAGCCAAAATCAAGAGTCAGATGCTTAACCAACTGAGCCACCCAGGTGCCCCAAGACTTTTCCATTTTAAATAGTCCTCTGTATCGTTTTTATAATTGTTGTCCATTTTATTTTTTTTACAAACACCATATTAATTTTTAAAATTCAAATGGTTAAAGTCGACATTTTCTTTAAAACTGTCACTTTGTGGTGCCACGTATTTCAATAAATACACTTGTGGGCCTTCCTCTGTGGAACTTGGACACATAAGTTGCTTCCTTTTTCCTGCAAGCGAATTCGCCTCCCCCAGTGAGCCTTAATTTGCCTGACGCATTTCTGTCAGGCATCTCCTGACACCACAATGGGGACACCAACTCCTACCACACCACAATGGGGAACAGGCAAAGATAACAAAGGGCAGGAATGGGGACAGGCATGGCATTGGCCCAGGTGTCTGACTTTTGGGAAATTCATGAAGTGTAATAAAAGAAAACCCTATAATCCTAAGTGGCTTGGAACGTGTGGGTGAAGGAGAGGTCAGGGATGCCCCTGTCATGAAGGTGAGGCAGAGCCTGGGTCGCAGGGAAACTCAGGTGGACAAGGTCTGCCCTTCCCTTAAGACACTCACAATGACATGAGCCCCTGTAGAAAGGTGATGTTGTTTTCCCCTTCTGTTCTTCCTCCTTCTTGCAACAGTCAAAAAAATTGTTTTTGTTTAATCATATGGAAGGGGGAAGGGGAAGCTCTTTTTTATAGCACAATGCCAGCTAAAACAAATATGGAAGAATAACTGAATTAGAAATTTTCCAGGGGCACCTGGGTGGCTCAGTCAGGGGAGCGTCTGACTTCGGCTCAAGTCATGATCTCACAGTTCATGAGTTCGAGCTCCACATCAGGCTCGCTGCAATCAGCGTAGAGCCCACTTCAGATCCTCTGTCCCCCTCCCCCGCCCCCATCTCTCTCTCCCCTCCCCCACACCCTCTCTCTCAAAAATAAACAATAAAAAACAAAACATTTCCATTACACGAGCACCAGTATAAGAATTGACACCAACAGGGATCATCAACAGATGCTAAAATTTTCAGCAGGAGATTGTAAGAGAACAGGATACTGACTCCTCCGATTACTTGAGAATTATAAAGAAAATAATGTATATTTACAGTGGAGAGATGTGATAGACCCCTCCTCAACCAAGTGACCAATCTCAGTCTCACAATAATAGTGAGGGACAAAGTGGACACTCTGCCTCCCCGTGCCATGTGCTAGGGAAGCCAGAGCACTAAGTATATGGTATTCTTGTCCACGACATGTATCCGAATTTAATCATGGGCAAAACTATCAAACAATTTTAGAACAGTAAACATGACAACTGGCCTGTCCTCTTTAAGAAAGAAAAAAGCCAGTGTTGCTACCATCAACAACCACCACCAAAGGTAAGGAGACATTTTTGGTTCAAAGGACCAACTATGCTTTTGAGCCAAAAATGAAATGACTTTTTTTTAAGTCCAGATCCTAGAGGATCCGAAGGGGCTTCTCTCTCCATGGAGGAAGGGGAAGGTGCCCTAGAGCCACTTCACCTCTCTGCAGGAACTCTCTAGTGATGAGGAGAAAGAGGGTGGTAGAATATGGACCAAGGGCTGACCTCTGTGCAGTGGTAGTGGAGGTCAAGTTCACTTCACATGAAGGGACGAATGGCCTCCATTCAGAGCCACACTGAAGACCTTCTACATGCCAACACTTTGACAGGGAGTGAGATCTCCCTCCTGGATGATTTGGTAGTTATAACCTCGTCCATTTATGACCCCAGGTAGAGGCCATCCGCACACTGGCTTTCAAGGAAGAAAGAAGGTGACACCGGGTATCTTAGTGTCCTGTGGCTGCCGTAACCAAGTGCCACGGACAGAATGGCTTAAACCACAGAAATATATTCTCTACAGTTCTAGAGGCCAGAAGTCCAGCATCAAGTTGCTGGCAGGATTGGTTCCTTCTGAAGGTTTTGAGGGAAAGACACATCCCGGGATTCTCCCCTCAGCTTGTTCACCTTCTGCCTACGTTTCTTCACATGGCGTTCTCCCCGTGTGTCTGTGTCCCAACTTCCCCACTCCAGGATGACCTCATCTTAACTAATTGCATCTGCAATGACGCTGTTTCCACATAAGATCATATTCTTTACGTAGTAGAGGTTGGCATTTCAACATAGGTATTTGAGGGGCTACAAATCAACCCATGATACTAGCTTTCAGGGCATTTTACGAGAGCCATCCCCTGCCACTCTCAGTCTGTTCTGGAAGGTTCTGTCCATTTTGCCTCCTGCTCTGAAATGCAGGCCTCCAAGAAGCTGAGGAAGCCTTCCTCTTATCCATCGCCAGGAGGTGGGCTTCTGGGGATTCTCTGGGCACACACATCCAGCACGCTGCACAGACCCCCTACACCTTTCTGTTCCCCAGAAACAAATCGAAACCCGGAAGCAGAGAATCCGGCACCAGTTGAAGCAGCTGTACCATTTTCTGGAAGAGCAAGAGAAGTTCTTCATGGCCTCCCTAGAGGAGCTGGGCCAGACCATTGGCCACGTCAGGGAGTCATACAGCACCCGAGCGTCCAGAGACATCGCCCTTCTCAATGAGCTGATTGGGGAGATGGAGGTCAAACAGAGCCAGCCGGAATGGGAGCTCATGCAGGTGAGTGTGGTTGGACCCGGCCTTCCCCTGCCCGCTGTGCCCAGCAGGACGACATGGGCTCCCAGCACTGCAATAGTTCTACCCAAGTCAGTACAGGACGAGAGTCTTACGTCCAGATCCCCTTGATGAGCTCTCAAGAGCCCAGGGTGTCCCAGCATTCAAGGGATCCCCTGGCATCTCCGAGAAGAGAAAAGCAGGGCTTGGGTGTGGTTCTGCTGCAAGCCCCACTGGGCGATGAGAATTAGAACTGGGGAGAGGTGCCCACGTTTACTGATACCCTGGGGCTGAGAGATCAGGAGGAAGGGCCAGGAGTCAGCACAGCCCCTAGGAGACTGGTAATGGAGAGCTTCCCTCTTTTCTCTCCTAGGACATCGGAGTCACCCTGCACAGGTACCGAGAGGTTCCCTCCTGTTTCCTTGGGTGTGCTACAGGAAGCAGTAGGGGAGGCATTCCTAGGAGGGAGATGCTCCCAACCCCGGGTTTGTGACTCCTCCTGGGCTTCTCCCATCTCCTGCAGCTTGCAAAGGCCTTTTTGGATTTGTGTAGGGAAAATGGGAGTGTGATCAGGAGGAAGAGCACGGGCTGAAGACCGGAAGGAACAAACACAGCCTGTGGTGCTAACGGTGGTTCCTAAGAAACCTCCCTAAAGGCGAACTGCCTCACGAAAACTGTTCCTGCAGAAGTGCCTCCCTCCCTGAGCCCACGAGTGCTTATGGGGAGGGAAACCCCTGCTAAGGGCGGAGATGCTAAGCCCAGCCCACAGGGGAGGGAAGAGAAAGGGAGAGAGGACGACAGGGGAGGGAAGAGAAAGGGAGAGAGGACACTGGATGTTACAGTCATCCTGGGATCTTTACAAAAGCCTGACATCCAGGCCCTGGCACACAAATTCAACCCAAATCTCCAAAAGTCTGACCCTGGCATCATTTTTCTTGTCCTTTCCCCGGTTTTTTTTTTTTTTTTTTTTTTGTGGTAAAACATATCTTACATGAAATTTACCACTTTAACCATTTTTAGATGTAGAGTTTAGTGGCATTAAGTACATTCGTATTATCGTGCAACCGACACCACCGTCTCCAGAACTTTTTCATCCTCCCAAATGGAAACTTCATACTATTAAACCTTAACTCCCCACTGCCCCCTCACCCAACCCCTGGCAACCACCAATCTACTTTCTGTCTTTGTGAATTCAACTACTTGAACTGCTTCAGAGAAGTAGAATCATTCCGTATTTGTGCTGTTGTGCCTGGCTTATCTCACTCAGCTTAATGTCTTCAAGGTCCATCCACATTATAGGATGTATCCGAATTTGGTTCATTTTTTTAGGCTGAGAAATACTCCATTGTATGTAGACACCAATATTGTTTATCCTTTCATCCATCAGTGGACACTTGGATTGCTCCCACCTTACAGCTATTGTGAATGACGCTGCTACAAATACATCTGTTTGAGTCTCTGCTTTCAATTCTTTGGGGTATATACCCAAAAGTAGAATTGATGTGTCATATAGTAATTCTATGTTTGGTTTTTTGAGGAACCATTATACTATTTCCCACCGTGTCTGCACAATTTTACGTTCCTACCACCAATGCACAAGGGTCCCAATTTTTCCAGGTCCTTGCTAATACTTGTCATTTTGATTTTTTTCAAAATAATAATAGCCATTCTAATGAGTCATATCTCATTGTGGCTCTTTGTTCTTATTATCATTTCTATTTCAACAGCAAAAGACCGAAGAAGTGTAATTAATTTGACCTAGCTAATTCTGGGCTGAACACTTCAATATCAGCACCATTTTTAGGCCACTATTAAAACTGATCGTGGTTTTGATATCAGTGTTTTTTAAAAACCCCTAGGTCATGCCAATCTGTGGCCAAAGTTGAGGACCAGTGTTTAAAACTCAAAGTCGAGAGAATACTTTCTTTGCAAAACCCAGGCGGACTGGGTGTACCCTGGGGAGGTTGCACCTTACTTCCAGCTCATGGGAACTACCCCTAGGCTCCTGCCTTCTCTGGCCAACAGTCTTTTTTCAATTTCAGAGAAAGAGAGAGTGCTCGTGGGGGAGGGGCAGAGAGAGAAAGAGAGAGAGAGAGAGAGAGAGAGAGAGAGAGAGAGAGAGAGAGAGGGGGAGAGAGAGAGAGAGAGAGAAATCTTAAGCAAATTCCAAGCTCATTGTAGAGCCTGACTCGGGGCTCAATCCCACGACCCTGGGACCATGATCCCAAGATCATGACCTGAGCCAAAATCAAGAGCCAGACGCTCAACCGACTGAGCCACCCAGGCGCCCCAACAATCTTTTGTCTCTAGGGCCAAGATGGTGACTGTCCCTAAGCCATGGGCCACTCCTCCAGAGGTGGAAAAAAAGATGCACTTGTTCTACCAGAAATCAGAGTTTGTGGAGAAGAGCATGAAGTACTTCTCGGGTAGGTGGGCTAGGAAGAAAATGGGAGGTACCTGCTGACTTCCTCCCTGAGATCCACATAGCCCAGAACCCCCTGGCATCTCTTCCCCATCTCCCACAGCCATTCTGACGCCACCTTCAGCCTCTTCCTGATCTGTCCCTAGCCACGGAACCTAACTCAACCTCCCTTTCTTCTTGTAGAAATTCTGCATTCAGAAATGGACACCATCAATGGTGAGTATAGTGGTGGTATAATGTGCTTGCCAGGGGCTACTGTGATATTCCCTATGCTTGACTTCTGGGCATTATTTAGAAGAGAGAGAAACACGCGTATCAAAGGCAGAAGAAAGCTCTCATAGGCTCTGTACTGGACTTGGTGGTTGGGTCGTCTTATCAGACCACAGAGTCTCCAAGGCAGACCCTGGGGTCTGGGAGGAATGGGGTTAATCCAAGCAGAGGAAGCAAGGTCCTGAGCTGGGATGGGGGTCCTTGTCTGTCCTGGTTGCAGTGACCAGAGTAGATTTAGCCTCTCTGAATTGGGATGCTCAGGGTTCCCCCCTCTCCGATCTTGTTTTTCTCTATAGTTCCAGAACTGATTTGCGCTCAGACACATGCCGGTAAGTGCCCAGACCAAGGCAAGTGGCCTTCACCTGCTGGGTCCCTGTGCTGACCTCCACTGAATTCTAGAAGAATGTCCCTTTGCATGTTTCCTGGAGGTGGGGAGGACCCTGTGGGGATGTTGCCCATGGACCCCCAGCTAGGTATTCTAATTCTCTCTGCAGTTAATGTGATTCTGGACACAGAAACTGCCCACCCCAATCTCATCTTCTCTAATGACCTGAAAAGCGTGAGACTTGGAAACAAGTGGGATCGTCTGCCTGACAGTCCAGAAAGATTCGATAGTTGCATCATTGCCCTAGGCCTTCCAAGCTTCCTCTCTGGCCGCCATTATTGGGAAGTGGAGGTAGGAAACAAGACAGGGTGGGTCCTGGGTATCTGCAAGGCATCCATGAGCAGGAAGGGGAACATGACTCTGTCACCTGACAATGGCTATTGGGTGGTGATGATGACAAAGCGAAGCGAATTCCAGGTGTCCACCATTCCCCCAACGCGCCTGCAGATGACGGAACCCCCCAGACGTGTCGGCATCTTCCTTGATTACACCACCGGAGACATTTCCTTTTACAATGTAACAAACAAATCCGTTATCTACACATTCACCAGCTTCTCTTGCTCTGGGCCCCTTCAGCCTATCTTCAGCCCTGGAACACATGATGGAGGGAAGAACATGGATCCTCTGATCATCTGTCCAGTGGGTGGCCAGGGGCCTCCCTGAATGCCCAACACTTTGCATCTCTCTTCTGGCTCCCAGCCTTGTATCTTGAATCCGTATACTCAACTGTCATTATCGAACACTTACTGGGTTTCAGCTGCTGTGGGTAATATACTGAATAAGAGAATAGCGTCTATGTCCAAAATGTCTATGGGATGGTTGCAGAAATAAGCTAGGTACGCAAATATTGGTAAAACAAGGGTGAAGAGAGCACATGTACTGATGATACCTCAAAGGAGGAAGTACATGGCTGTTGCTTAATAAATCCTTGTATGAATTAGCACCCTAAGATGCCCCCGAGACAGAGACCTCACCCTCAGGTTCCCTCAGAACTCTATGGCAAAGATGTGTCCCTTCATTCCATCCCCCTCTTTTCTTGAGGACTTGGAAAGCTGAAAAATCAATCAAGCAGACTGGGCCTCATAAATAAACAGATTTGAAAATTTGGTCATAATTGCACGCGGTTTGCACTCAATTTGTTGTCACTTAGTCGATCACTGTGAGATCCCGCTTCCCTACTGAACACCATGAGAAAGACGGAGCTGCTCGAGTGGGAAAACGGACACACGTTTCAAGTGTCAGCTTTTTAAAAAAAATCTGTCCTGATCCATGGAGAATCTGTGGAATATTGGGTGTTCTAGTTCAGGTACTCCCTCTGTCATCCCCCATTTAAAGAGATGCAAAGAGAAAGGATGTAAAAGGGAGGGAGAAAAGAATCAAAAGAATATTAGACTCTAAACCTCTCCTACTCCAACTCACCTTTCCATTTTCATGCTAGAACCTAGACTGGACTCAAGTTCTCCACAGTTGTGGCCAGAACATGAAACAAGGCCTTGGTTCCTTCCTGGAGTTTGGTTCTATGCACACAATTGACACTCCAACACAGTTCATGTGTTCCATTTGCTTAGCTGTTCCCAATTTCCCCTTGATGAAACCTTTCCATGAACATCTTCCTGTATTTTCTCCACCACCTCCCCGTACATATATATTTTCTCCTGTTATTCATAAAATGGCTTCAGAATGTGAACTATTTGATGACACTTGTTACAGCTGGCCATACAACCCTTCAGAAAGATTAAATAATGTTTCACGCCCAAAGTAATGTTTGTCATTTAAACATTTTTTTTGCGGACTCGGTAGAGATGTAATGGGGTTTTACCTATGTTTTAACTTATTTATTTCATTTATTTCATCACCTGTTAGTGAGGCTGTGAATTTTCCATATGAACTCCTACTTTTCACTTCATTCTACAGGAACAGCACAGTTCCTTTAACTACTTGCCATGTAGAATCTAGATAGGGAACTCAGCTGTCTGTAGTTCCATAAATATTTTTATGGAACTACATAAATATTTTAGATACTAAACATTTGTATTTGTAAGACGAAAATTTCCCTTTTTTTTTTTTCATTGAGATAGAATTCACATACCATAAAATCCACCCTTTCAAACTGTATATTAAGGGGCACCTAGGCACGCAACGTCGGCTCAGGTCAACATCTCACGGCTTGTGAGTTCGAGCCCCGCGTCGGGCTCTGTGCTGACAGCTCGGAGCCTGGAGCCTGCTTCGGATTCTGTGTCTCCCTCTCTCTGCCCCTCCGCTGCTTGCGCTCTGTCTCCCCCTCTTAAAAATAAGCATCAAAGTATGTATTAAGCGGGTTTTAGTATATTCACAATATGTACAAACCTCAGCACTAAATCCAGAATATTTTCATCACCCCCAAAACAAGCCCTACATCCACTGGCAGTCACTTGCCATTCTGTCCTATCCCCAGCCCCCAGCAACCACTACCCACTTTTTGTCTCTGTGGATTTGCCCGTTCTGGACACTTCATGCCGGTAGAATCATACAATATGCGGGCTTCTATGACTGGGTTCTTTCGCTTGGCATGTTTTCTAGGTCCATCCATGTTAAATGATGCGTTAGTACTTCATTCCTCTTTTTATTGCTGAAAAATAATCCATTGTAGGGACATACTACATCTTGTTTAGCCACTCATCAGTTAATAGACATCTGGATTGTTTTTTTTCAGCCATTATGAATAATGCTGCTATTCCCATACAAGTTTTGGTATGGAAATATGTTTTCATTTCTCTTGAGCTTATACCTAAGAATGGAATTGCTGGACCATGGTAATTCTGTGATATCATTCTGAGAGACTGACAAACTATTTCCAAAGTGCCTAAGCTTCTTTTCAAATATTAATGGCCATTTACTTTTCGTGACTTCATAGCCTTTGCCTTTTGTCTTTTATCAGCTGGCAGGAGTTCTTTGTATGTTGGGAATGTCTAATTCTTTATCTGGTCTTTCTTTTACAATTGCTTTCCAGTCTATTCATTATTTGACTTTATTAATACTATTTTTTAAAGTTTTTTTTTTAATGTTTATTCATTTTTGAGAGACAGAGAGAGACAGAGCATGAGCAGGGAAGGGGCAGAGAGAAGGAGACATAGAGTCTGAAACAGGATCCAGGCTCTGAGCTGTCAGCACAGAGCCTGATGCGGGGCTAGAAGTCACAAACTGCGAGATCCTGACCTGAGCCGAAGTCGGATGCTCAACCAACTGAGCCACCCAGGCGCCCCAAAAGTTTTTGTAAAATACAATTACACAGGATTATATTTTACTGTAAGGCATTTCAGTTTCTTGTTTTGCTTCTACATTAACGTTCTTTTGTGTTCTTTTACTGGTTATTAAATTCCATTTTTTTGTGTACAGTATAAGGAAACGAGCCTTACTTTCTTTCCAGAAGAAGAGACAATTTTTGCTTAGCATCATCTATTTTACGCTAAGTTCAAATGCTACCCTTCATATAGGTTCACAGACATTCAGGTCAATTTTGGTATCTACTGTTCTATTTATTGACTCCTAGTTCAAATCATACTGATCTTATTTATTTTGAGAGAGAGAGAGACAGAGAGAGAGAAGGAACGTGAAGGAGGGGCAGAGAGGCAGGTAAACAGAGAATCCCAAGCAAGCTCTGCACCATCAGCATGGAATCTGATGTGGGACTCAAACTCACTAACCATGGGATCATGACCTGCATACTTTTTTTTTTTTTTTTGAGGGGGCGGGTGACAGAGTGCAAGCACAGAGGAGGGGCAGAGAGGGAATCCCAAGCAGGCTCCGAGCTGTCAGCGTGGAGCTAGATGCAGGGATGGAACCCACGAACCACAAGATCATGACCTGAGCTGAAATCAAGAGTCCCCCACTTAACTCACTGAGCCACTCAGGCCCCACCAGCACCCTTTTTTTTTAGTTTATTTATTCGAAAGCACACGCCTGAGCAAGGGAGGGGCAGAGAGAGAGGGAGAGAGAATCCCAAGCAGGCTCCATAATGTCAGCACATAGCCCAACACAGAGCTCTGCCTCACCAACTGTGAAATTATGACCTGATCCCAAATAAAGAATTAACCGACTAAGCCACTCAGGTGCCCCCAAACCATACTGCTTTGCTTGAAGCAATTTTTATTGCTGTTTGCTTTGTTTTGTGTTTGATGCCTGCAAAGGCAAGTATTCTTTATTTTTACAAAAACTTGTGGTAGAACACAGTTTTGACACTACTCTGTAACATATTAAAAAAATTTTTTTTAACGTTTATTTATTTTTGAGAGACAGAGCACGAGTAGTAGAGGAGCAGAGAAAGAGACAGAGAATCTGAAGCAGGCTCCCGGCTCCGCACTGACAGGCTGACAGCAGTGAGCCTGATGTGGGGCTTGAACTCCCAAACGGCGAGATCGCGACCCGAAGTAGGACGCTTAATCGACTGAGCTACCCAGGCGCCCCTTCTGTAACATATTTTAAACCATGGCTAAGTGAGTCACCTACAGTCCAGGTTAAGAAAAAAAAATATTTGTATTTTTACTTGTGTCATCCAGCCGGAGGCTGGTGTTGCTTAGAGGAATAAGGCAATCCCTGCCCCGAGGTTGTCACAACCCTGAGCAGTGCCTCACTGGGGAATAAACCGAGTACAGGAACAACGCAAGGAGAAAGGATGCTTAGGCCTCCGTGAGAGGCTGAGGACGGAAACGAAGGCGACTGGAGAAGGACCACTAGGATTTCTCTGAAAACAAGATGACCCGTTCAGAACGCACGGTAGAAGCTGGCAAGCAGGGAAAGGGAGGGTCGCCCGGCTCTGACCTACGGGCCGCCCCCGTCAGGAGGGACAGCTGTGACAGGACCCGGAACCCGGCAAAGACCTTGACCCACCACCGACTCACCGCCTCTGCAGCCCTTTGACCCACACTGGACGCTCTGGCGGAAACAGCCGCCGCCTCGCGCAGATCTTCCGGTCCGAGAGACAGCCCACATCCGGCCGAGCCGCAGGGGTGGGGTGTGGGTGGGATGGGAGTGGGACTGCCCCGTCGCAACCGCCGTGCCTGGCGGTCACCCGTTGGCTATTTGGAGCCGAACTACATTTCCCAGCAGGTCATGGAACTACACCGCCAGGACCTGGAGAGGTGCCAGTCCGTCATGGAGGACTGGGGCCAGCTTTCTGCCTTTCGTCTCCCAAACAGGGCCCCAGACACAGCGGCTGCCGCCAGCCTAACCTCCCTCTGTCGCTGAGAGGTCCGTCGCCGGCCTCGAGCCTCGCCTTCACAAGCGCAGACTGCTCGCTCCGAGCGGGGAGACCAGGCTTCCGCACCGGAAGCGAAGTACCGGTCGTGACGTAGCAGCTGCGGGGGCACCCGGTCTCCCAGAAGGCACCGCGCCCGGCCGTGCTCCTGAACTGACGGCGGCGCTCGCCAATAGTCGCCGGCGGCCTGTGAGGGCACTCCGAAGGGCGAGGGGAGGGCTTGGCCTCTCGCGCCTAGTTTCCCCGTGTCTCTGCGCCTGGGTCTGTGGACCGTCCCCTGCAAGCTCCCAGAGGCGGCACAGCCCCCGAGAGGTGAGGGGCTCCGCGAGGGCGGGAACCAGGCTGACGCGGCCTCTAGGGAACAGAGCTTGGTCCGTTGCTGGGAGTGCCTGACCGGCTGGGGAGCCGGGAACGTACCCCGGGCAATGCCGCTGGCTGGTCGTTGTGGTAAAGGTGCCCCTTGGCCGGTGGGAGAGGCTCCAGAGTGGGCCTGGCCTGCCGGCCCCTACTGGGATGTCCCTTGCCGCTCTCACCGGGGCTCTCACGGCGGAAAAGAGTCAGCAGGCCATGTATGGACAGCTCTTGGGGCCTTGCGATTGCTCCTTGAGCCATCAACTGCCCCCCCCCCCCCCTCCCCGAAGGGCATCTGAGGGACCCGGGGTCCTAGGTGCGCATTACGGCTTGATTCAGTGGCCAGGCCAACTTATAAGCAGATGCCCTTGGTGTCGGACCCCAGGTGTCCTGTCTTCTAGCCCATCGCTCTTCCTACCTGCTTGAGTTCACCCGCTCTTCCCGGTGGGGTTTGCATCTCCTATTTCTCGGGAGGATGACCCTTGAGGTTTGGACATCGTCCGGCTTTCATTCTCAGATCTTCCTTTCAGGCCAAGCTTGTTAAGAGTGTCTAGTTCAGGGACCTTCTGTTTCAGTTAGGAGTTCCCCCACCCCAGCTTACCTTTCCTTCCGCTTTACATTTCGTGTGGCCTCACTCTCCAGGCCGTATACTGGGGTGCAGGCATGCCTACCTGGTTTTGTGGGTAACCCATGGTTTCTCTTGTCTGCAGCTTGGCTATCTGACAGATTTCCTTCGGTAAGAGGGGACTCCTGAAGCTCTGCAAAACGAGTGTGGTGTGTGATTTCAAGGCGCGATGGCTGCAAAAGTGGTTCCAATGCCCCTAAAGCCAAAGCGGTCCTTTATACTGAGAGTTCCTCCAGACTCCAAGCTGGGCCAAGACCTACTTCGAGATGCTACTAGTGGGCCCAAGACCATCCACCAGCTAGTTCTGGAGCACTTCCTCACCTTCTTGCCCAAGCCAAGCGTGGTGCAGCCCAATCAGAAAGTCAAGGAGACTTTGGTTATTATGAAGGATGTGAGCTCAAACTTTCAGAACAGATGTAAGAAGTATATGCTGTTTCAGTAGAAGAGAAGAGAATGGTATTGGGGTCTGAAATAGGTTTTCATGTTAGTAATGAATTCAGGTTAGGATAGTGGGTATTGAAAAAAAGGAGTGGATTTTAATAAGTCAACATACTGGGGAGAGGGAGTATTTTTTTTTTCTCAAGCTGGCGCTTGAGTGGATTGCTGGGTGTGTGTAAAGCCATGGAATAAACTGTGTGTAACTTTCCATAGTGGAGGGGGAGTGTATATCTTTTTACCATAAAGAAATTTGGATGCATTGTTTAATTGACTGCCGTTTATGTGGAATTTTGGAAATTTTGTGCTTGTTATGGGCATCTCCAGACTTTACCCTCCCCTTTACCAGTGAAGAGAATTTAAAAAACCCTTAAGGGAATCATTCTTTTCATAATGAGGAGACCCTAGATACAGGTTCGAGACCCTGTGATTTATGGCTTGAGCTCTTCCCTGGGCTCACAGAAGCTGAAAAAAAACCATGAGTTGCCTTCTGAGGGAGTGAGGACAGTGTGGCCTCAAGGTGTGGTTAGGGTTTCCATATTAGAGTCACTGACATTTCCATTAACTACAGCTTCCTCTTTCCCCAGTGCAACCTCATCCCATAGTGAAGCTTCTACCCAGAGAAGGAATCCAGCAGAAACAGGACACATTGTCTCTGTATCTGAAAACTGAGCCTGAGGTGGGTTCGGTTTTCCCATTCACTGTTTTGAGTACATCACTTTCTCTGCTCTTACAGCCCTCCCCGCTCAGTCAACCCATATATATGTATTTAAAAAAAAAAAAAAAGACATAACCTTGTAAGGAGAGTGGGCTTGTTTTCATTGCCTCTTTGGATGTTTCTCTTCTGCTTATCCTTTGGCTCCTGTCTGAGCCTGGGTTTCCTGTCTGCTGCATCTGCGTAGGATTTATAGGTCCCTTTCACCTTCCCTTCCCTGATCCTTGGGTTCCAGCCTATTTTACCAGCAAGGATGTCAAACAACCTCTGTTATTAAGAGGAATGGGGTCTATTGCTCTTTCAGGAACTGGTGGTCTTTGAGGATTTGAATGTATTTCACTCCCAAGAAGAATGTGTGAGCCTAGATGCTACTCAACAACCCACCTCAGAGAAGGAAGACAGTGTTGGGGAGATGATGTTATTGGGTAAGAAATCTTGTGTGTTCATATTGAATGCTATGGAAAAAGCATGTTCTTCTATTTCATCAGACTTTTTATTTATTTTTTAAATGTTTATTTTAATTTTGAGAGAGAGAGAGAGAGAGAGAGAGAGCAGGGGAAGGGCAGAGAGCGAGGGAGAAAGAATCCCAAGCAGGCTCCGTGCTGCCAGCACAGAGCCCGATGTGGAGCTCAAACTCATGAACTGTGAGACCATGATCTGAGCTGAAACCAAGAATTACATGCTTGGGGTGCCTGGCTGGCCAGTCAGTTAAGCGTCTGACTTCGGCTCAGGTTATGATCTCGCAGTTTGTGGGTTTGAGCCCCACGTTGGGCTCTGTGCTGACAGCTCAGAGCCTGGAGCCTGCTTTGGAGTCTGTCTCTCTCTCTGTCTATGAAAAATAAACATAAAAAAAAAATTGGATGCTTAACCAACTGAGCCACCTAGGCACCCTTCATCAGACTTCTTAAACACCTGATTAACACACTAGCTAACGTACATGTTCACACTCGTTTAATTTTTATTCCATGTGGCAGAGCTTGCACCAGCTGTGGGTGGCCATTTTTTGTGTATCTTTAGGGCAGCAATGGTGGAGGGGACTTCTCTTGGTAAGCAAGACCTAGAGCTAATGTACTGACATCAAATATTCAAACAGATAAAAAATGGGGCCAGGTTGTTTCTCAATCCATTTTCTGGATCTAGTGCTAATCTCCCAACATGTGTATTTTAAATTGTGTTTTCATTGGGTGCATGAGTCTTTTTTTCCCTTGATGTCCAAAGGCTAAGAAGTCTACTAGTGTGAATGAAAACATATCACACCATTGGTAGAAATGATATCTAGCACTTAGTACTTGTGTGTTATTATGTACTAGGCACTAGTCTAAGTGCTTTGCGTGCATTTATTACCTCATGTATTTCTCACAATACTGTAGGACGTAGGAATTACTACTATTTTAAAATGGTGAAACTAAAGCAGAAAAATGTCAGTTGCTAAAGGTCACACAGCAGTAGTTGGCAGAGCAGGGATCTGGACTCAGGGATTCTAACACCAGAGCCTGCAGCCTTAGCCCAGAGTTGTACCACCTTCCTGATGCATTTCTCACAATTGTTTCAGTGAGTCTCCCGTATGGGTGGTGGATGGATCCTTTTCATTTCTGCTCATTTCCCAGTAATGGTTAAGCAGCATTCGCAAAGGACAACGCTGCATACGCACTCATGTGGCAGCAGTTCTCTGAAGCTGTTGAGAGATGATTCAGCCTTTCTCTACAAATACACTGCTACCCAAGAGTGACCAGCCTTCAAAAATCGCTTTGCTGAGCGCCTGATACTTCTTACTCTGCCTTCAGGGCTGTTTGCTCCTGAGGCTGAAGCAGAGCAGAAAGTGGATTTTGGGAGTTGCCTGTGGTGCCAAAAATCCATGGCTGTTGAACTCTAGTTGTCTTATGCGGTATGGTCAGGGTAGTAGTACATACTGAGCCTGCTTAATTTTCCACAAGTTAGTCTACATAGTATTTTTGGTTAAGCATATATATACATATTTATAATAATAATAATGATTATTATTATTATTTAGAGAGAAAAGAAAGCTCACGAGGAGGGGAGAGGCTCAGAGGGGGAGAGAGAATCTTAAGCAGTCTCCATGCTCAGGGCAGAGCCCGACATGGTGTTCAATCCCATTACACTGGGACCATGACCTGAGCTGAGATCAAGAGTCAGACACTTAACTAACTGAGCCACACAGACACAGACACACACACACACACGTTTTCTTAAAGTAAATTCTGTGCCCAGAATGGGGCTTGAACTTACGGCCCTGAGATCAGACATCGCATGCTCTACAGACTGAGCCAGCCAGGCACCCCTGTTTTTCTTTGCTTGTTCTTTTTAATTCAAGTTAACATATAGTGTAGTATTGGTTTCACAAGTAGAATTTAGTTGTTCATCACTTAGACATAATACCAGAGCTCATCCCAGCAAGAGCCCTGCTTAAATGCCCATCACCCATTTAGCCCACCTCCCCTTGACCAACCCTGTTTGTTCTCTGTATTTAAGAGTCTCCTAGGATTTGTCTCCCTCTCTGTTTTTATCTTATTTTTCCTTTCCTTCTCCTGTATTTATTTGTTTCTTAAATTCCACACGAGGGAAATCATATGATCTCTGTCTCTGACTTATGTTGCTTAGCATAATACACTCTAGTTTCATCCACGTTATTGCAAATGGCAAGATTTCATTCTTTTTGATTGCTGAGTAATATTCCATTATATATATATTTAATATTCCAATATATATGTATTATACTACATCTTCTTTATTCATTCATCAATAGATGGATATTTAGGCTGTTTCAATAATTTGGCTATTGTTGATAACGCCACTATAAACATTGGGGTGCATGTGCCCCTCCAAATCAGCATTTTTGTATCCTTTGGATAAATACCTAGTAGTGCACTGCTGGGTTGTAGGATAATTCTATTTTTTAACTTTTTGTTTTCCCCTAAGTTTACTTATTTATCTTGAGAGAGCAAGAACACACAGGAGGGGCAGAGAGAGAATCCAAAGCAGGCCCCGCACTGTTAATGCAGAGCCCAATGCAGGGCTTGAACTCACACACTGCAAGGTCATGACCTGAGCCATAATCAAGAGATGGATGCTTAACTGAGCCACCCACATGTCCCTGTTTTTAACTTTTTGAGGACCCTCCATACTGTTTCCCAGAGTGGCTGCCCCAGTTTGCATTCCCACCAGCAGTGTAAAAGGGTCCCTCTTTCTCCACATCCTTGCCAACATCTGTCGTTGCCCGAGTTGTTCATTTTAGCCATTCTAACAGGTGTGAGGTGGTATCTCATTGTGGTTTTGATTTGTATTTCCCTGATGATGAGTGATGTTGAGCATTTTTTCAGGTATCTGTTAGCCATCTGGATGTCTTTGGAAAAGTGCCTATTCATGTCTTTTGCCCATTTCTTCACTGGATTATTTGTTTTTTGGGTTTTGAGTTTGATAAGTTCTTTATAGAGTTTGGTTACTAACCCTTAATTGGATATGTCATTTGCAAATATCTTCTCCCATTCTGTCGATTGCCTTTTAGTTTTATTGATTGTTTCCTTCACTGTAGAGAAGGTTTTTATCTTGATGAGGTCCCAATAAGTTCATTTTTGCTTTTGTTTCCCTTGGCTCTGGACACATGTCTAGTAAAAAGTTGATGCAGCCACGGTCAAAGAGGTTGCTGCCTGTTTTCTCCTGTAGGATTTTGATGGTTTCCTGTTTTACCTTTAGGTCTTTCGTCCATTTTGAATTTATTTTTGTGTTTGGTGTAAGAAAGTGGTCGAGTTTTCCCAACACCATTTGCTAAAGAGACTTTTTTCTATTTTGTCAAAGATTAGTTGGCCATATGTTTGTGGGTCTATTTCAGGGTTCTCCATTCTGTTCAAGTGATATATGTATCTGTTTTTGTGCCAGTACCATACTGTCTTGATGATTATAGCTTTGTCATACAACTTGAAGTCTGGAATTGTGTTGCCTCCAGATTTGGTTTTCTTTTGCAACATTACTTTGGCTATTCGGGGAATTTTCTGGTTCCATACAAATTTTAGGATTGTTCTAGCTCTGTGATGAATGCTGGTGTTATTTTGATAGGGATTGCATTGAATGTGTAGACTGCTTTGGGTAGTATCGACAGTTTAACAATATTTGTCCTTCCAATCCATGAGCATGGAATGCTTTTCCATTTCTTTGTGTCGTCTTCAATTTCTTTCATAAGCTTTCTATAGTTTTTAGTGTAGAGATCTATTACCTCTTTGGTTAGGTTTACTCCTAGCTATCTTAAGGTTTTTGGTGCAATTGTAAATGCGATCAACTCTTGATTTCTCTTCCTGATGCTTCATTATTGGTGTAAAGAAGTGCAACAGATTTCTCTACGTTGAGTTTATATCCTGCAGCTTTGCTGAATTTATGTGTCTGTTCTAACAATTTTTTCGCTGGCATCTTTTGGGTTTCCACATAGAGTATCTTGTTGTCTACGAAGAGTGAACATTTGACTTCTTCCTTGCCAATTTGTATGCCTTTTATTTTTGTTGTTGTCGTCGTCATTGTCTGATTGCTGAGGCTGGGATTTCCAGTACTACGTTGAACAACAGTGGTGAGAATGTACATAGCCGTCATGTTCCTGACCTTAAGGGAAAAGCTATCAGTTTTTTCCCATTGAGGATATTAGACTAATGTTTTCTTATTGTAGGGAAGAACATAAAGAGATCGGATTTATTACACTGACTTTTTCTTCAGTCTTGGGTAAAACTAGCATTTATTTTAGGTGACTGGTTGGTGGGTAGGTTGTCAATTCCAGGAACACTTTGGCCATAGACCTTGAGGCCCTGAGGCCCAATTCTCACCCTTTCCATTCCCCTCCCTTGCCTATACCACAAAGCTGAAGATTTAAACTTAGAATCATTCACTAACATTTAATAAATGCTACTTGCTTTTTCCTTAGGCAGGGTTGAATTCTGGAGTTATCAGTGAGTTAAAATGATACATAGTGCTCCATTCCTGCCCTCCAAAGCTTCCAGTTAAAGAATAAACTTATCTTAAAAGATAAGTCATTCACCTAAAAAGATAAGCAGTATGGGGGCGCCTGAGTGTCTCAGTCAGTAAAGCGTCTGATTCTTGGTTTTGACTCAAGACATGATCTCAGTTTCGTGGGTTTGAGCCTTGCATTGCGCTCTGTCTGCACTGGCAGCACAGAGCCTGCTTGGGATTCTCTCTCCTTCTCTCTCTGCGCCTCCCCACCTCATGCTGTCTCTGTCTCTCTCTAAATAAATAAAATTTCTGAAAAAGTAAAAAAAAATTTTTAATGTTTATTTTTTGAGAGAGACATAGAGTGCGAGCAGGAAAGGGGCAGAGAGAGAGGGAGACATAGAATCTGAAGCGGGCTTCAGGCTCTGAGCTGTCAGCACAGAGCCCAACATGGGGCTTGAACTTAGAAACCATGAGATCATGACCTGAGCCAAAGTCAAACACTTAACCAACTGAGCCACCCAGGTGCCCCTAAAAAAATTTTTTTAATAAAAAAAGATAAGCAGTGTGAAACCATTTTAACTATAAAGAGCTATGAGAAGGTCAAGGCCAGATTTGAAAGTAGGAATAGAGTTTAGAAGAAGATGGATTTGATTTTAGATGAGATTGAATCCATGATAGGAAATAAAATGAGATTATTTTCTGGGTACTTGAACATTAGAAATTGGAGGTCACATGTAGAGATCTGGGAGTCAGTAACATTTGGTCAGTTTGGAAAGGGAAAAGTGTAATGGAATGAACCTTGTGGGGAAAGGAATCACAGGAGTGTCCTTGACCGAGGAGGACAGAATGTGTGTCTCAACTCAAGTGAGCCACATAAAACAACTAAAAATGTAGAAAAAAATTCTTAAACACATTCTCAGTGAGACAGTTCTTATGTTTGTATCTGACGTCTCCTGTGGCAAGAGAATATAAACCTTTTCAAGATTGTCTACTTACTACGGAAGAAAGAAAGATTCAGTAGATTCCAAAAAGTAGAAATAACACAGTAGGATCTATCACAATGTGATACAACTAGAAGGTAAAAATGAAACTTGGGGGGGAAAAGTCCCTTTCACCTAGAAATTTTAAAACTATTAAGTAACCTTAGATTAGAGGGGAAGTACAAATTAAAGTTACATAACGTTTGGAGACTATACTCTGTGTCAGCATCTACAGTATAACCTAAAGTGGCACTCAGAAGAAAATCTACGCCTGTATAAACACACACATTAAGTTAGAAAAATGAAAGTAGGGGCACCTGGGTAGATCACTGGGTTGAGCATCCGACTTCGGCTCAGGTCATGATCTCATGGTTCATGGGTTCGAGACCCGCATTGGGCTCTGTGCTGAACGCTTGCTCAGAGCCTGGAGCCTGCTTCAGATTCTGTGTGTCCTTCTCTCTCTGCCCCTCCCCCACTCATGCTCTGTCTCACTCTCTCAAAAAAATAAATAAATGTAAAAAAAATTAGAAAGAAAGAAAAATTAAGCCTCTGGTTCAAAGTTAGGAAAACAGTACAATGAAGGAAAACAGAAAGAAAGTATTAGTAAATACAAAACTGGAAATCGGTAAGTTAGAAATAGAGGCACTAATACGTAGAAAGATTTAAACAGAAGTAGATAAACCAGTTTCCATAGAGGAAGTTGGAATTGTCAAAAAAAACTAGCCCCCAACCCAGGGAAAGGACCCTCAGTTCCATAGGAAATTCTTACAAAGCTTTAACAATTGCACAATTTAAATGCTACGAAAATTTTCAGAGTGAAAAAAAAGGAAAACTTCCAAATTCTTCTTATGAAACTAGTGTGACAAAGAACTACAATCTGATAAAACCGTCCTGACCAAGGAAGATTTATTCCAGGAATGCAAAAGCGATTTAATAATAGAAAGCCTATTATATTTTATAGTAAAGGAGAAAAATCCTATGATCAATTTCATAGTTACTGAAAAGATATTTGACAAAATACCAATGCCTTGTGCCTTCTTCACAAAAACACTGAACAAAACAGTAACTAATGGATACCTCCCTTATGGGATATGCATCCTTTCGGTCTGGAAGGACCGAAACACTGGAAACACTGGAAGGCATTCCCACTAAAATCAGGACAACAACAAAGCCCACTATCACTACTACTGTCTAATACTGTGTTTTAGGTATTGGCCAGAGCAGTTAAATGACAAAGAAATTAAATGTTTAAGAATTTAAGAATCTATTACATATGATATAATTGTGTAACTAGAAAACCCCAGGAAGTGTCTGAAAATTATAAATAATAAAAGCATTCAGTAAGGCAGTGGGATGAAAAATGATTATATGAAAATCATTAACTTTCATATATGCAGTCATTTAGAAATTATAAAAATAGGAACAAACAAGATTAAACACCTAGAAATAAACTGAAGAAACATGCAGAAATTATGAGGAAAACTTCAAAACATTTCTAAAGGACAAAGAAGTAGATCTGAATGAATGGGAAGAAATACCATGTTGGCCAGGAAGATTTAACATTAAAAGGTCAGTTCTCCCCAAGTTCATTCATGAAGTGAAGGTAATCCCTTTAATAGTGCCAGTAGGATTTTTTCCCCTGGTACTGCACAATCTGATCTCTAATTCAAATGGAAATAAATAAATACAATGACCAGGAAAATTGAAAAGAGCAGCGAAGCAGAGGAGCTCATAAAAGGTGTTGGGACAACCCAGCCATTTGGTGCATCATACTTTGTACCCCAAGAGAAAGACCAACAGATTCGCTTAGGAATACAAATGACCCATAAACACATGAAAAGCTGTCCAGCCCAACTCATAATTAGAAATGCAGATTAAACCTTTGCCAAATTACCATCTTTTTTCATCCATCAGATTTCTAGAAATCCAATAACAACACACTGGTGGTGAGTGTGTTGAGAAGTATAATACTGGCGGGCATGCAGAATGACTCCCTATATATGGCAGTCTAATTACCAGTATTAAAGATGCATTCACTGGGGCGCCTGGATGGCTCAGTTGGCTAAGTGTCGGACTTCGGCTCAGGTGATGATCTCGCGGTTTGTGAGTTCGAGCCCCTTGCGGGCTCTCTGCTGACGGCTCAGAGCCTGGAGCCTGCTTCGGGTTCTGTGTCTCTCTCTCTGCCCCTCCCCTGCTCGTGCTCTGTTTCTCTCTGTCTCAAAAACAAAACAAAACAAAACAAAACCAGATGCATTCACCTTTGAAAACAATCCAGGTGTCTCTGGTTGAATATGATGTGTCTACATAGCATACCAAGGTAATCTCTATGCACTGGAATATAATGATCAAAATAAAGCAAGTACCAGACATATACACAGTATACTACCTTTTATATAAGAAAAGAGGAGAAAGGAAAATATGTCACCTAGATAAACAATGAAAAAATAAAAAGAAACTAATAAAACTGGTATCTGTCTGTGGGGGCTAGTAGAATGGATGGGGATAGGGACTGGAGGAAGGCTCCTTAGCGTACACCTTTTCACATTGAGTTTTGCACCATGTAACTATATTAGCTACTAAATTTTTTTATCATAAAAAATAGTACACTAAAGGAATATAAGATATATTCATTGACACTCAGGAAAATCAGAAAAATTCCTATGAGTTTTGATGAATTGTCTTCAAAACAGGTAGCCCTTTACTATAACATGACATTTATGGTCATTCATCAAACACTGATGGTAATTCTTTAAAAATGAGAATAACGGGTGCCTGCGTGGCTTAGTCAGTTACAAGTCCGACTTCAGCTCAGGTCACAATCTCATGGTCATGAGTTCAAACCCCGCATCAGGCTCTCTGTTCTCAGCCCAGAGCCCACTTCAAATTCTCTCTCTCTCTCTCTCTCTCTCTCTCTCTCTCTCTCTCTCTCTCTCTTTCTCTCTCTCTCTGCCCCTTCCCAGCTCGCTCTCTCAAAAATAAACAAACATTAAAAATAAAATTATGAAAATGAAATAAGGAAACCTGCCATCACTATTACTAACTAGATAAGGCAAAAAGATAAGGGGTTAAGAAGAATAAATATTGGAACCAAAATATGGTTTGTATTTAGAAAATCTAAAAGGACCAACAAAAACACTATATTTAATAGTTTTAAAGTAGGTAAATAGGGAATGTATAACAATAGCATTCTTTTTTTTTTTAATTTTTTTTTTTAATGTTTATTTATTTTAGAGACAGAGCATGAACGGGGGAGGGTCAGAGAGAGGGAGACACAGAATCTGAAACAGGCTCTAGGCTCTGAGCTGTCAGCACAGAGCCCGACACGGGGCTCGAACTCATGGACCGCGAGATCATGACCTGAGCTGAAGTCGGCTGCTTAACCGACTGAGCCACCCAGGCGCCCCAACAATAGCATTCTTAAATTAATAAAATGGGGGCGCCTGGGTGACTCGGTCGGTTAAGCATCCAACTTCAGCTTAGGTCATGATCTCATAGTTCATGGGTTCGAGCCCCTCATCAGGCTCCACACTGATAGTGCAGAGCCTGCTTGGGATTCTCTCTGACCCTCATGCTTTTTCACTCTGTCAAAATAAATAAATTTTTTAAAAAATTAACACGGGCACCTGGGTGTCTCAGTCAGTTAAGCATCCAACTTCATCTCAGGTCATGATCTCACAGTTCGCGGGTTTGAGCCCCTCATCGGGCTCAAAGCCTGGAGCCTGCTTCGTATTCTGTATCCTCCCCCACTCTGCCCCTCCCCACTCATGTTCTGTCTGTCTCTCTCAAAGATAAACATTAAAAAAAATTTTATTAAAAAATTAACAAAATGATGGAAGCTGTCATTCAGAATGGCTATAAAATAGGAGTGAACCACAGATGTTTCATTGGTAAATATAAAAGATTCTTTTTTTTTTTTTTTTTTTAAGTTTCTTTATTTTTAACAGAGACAGAGTGCAAGATCATGATGTGGGCCGAAGTCGGATGCTTAACCGACTGAGCTACCCAGGTGCCCCTATAAAAGATTCTTAAATATCGGAGAGACACGGATGTAAATGGGAAAACAAATCGTGTAAAGATATTGGTGCTCTCCAAATTTATTTACACTGTAGGTAACAGAGTCAAAATTTTCAATAGGATATTCTGGCTGGTTTTACCAATATTAGACATGTTACAAACAATAACATACAGTGTGATACTAAACTCCAAATGTATTAAAAGTTAACTGTAGGGACGCCTGGGTGGCTCAGTCGAATAAGTGTCCAACTCTTGGTTTTGACTCAGGTCATGATCTCACAGTTTGTGACTTCAAGCCCCGCATATGGCTCCACACTGTCGATGCTTGGGATTCTTTCTCCCTCCCTCTCTCTCTGCCCCTCCCCTGCTCATGCCCTCTCAAAATTAATAAATAAACTTAAAAAAAAAGAGTTAACTGTAAAAGTAAGTCATAAAGGAATGGCTAGAGAATAGAACATTTATCTGATTTTGAAAGACTGATACTTTTTGATGGTTTTAAGTTGTGGAGTTACAGAGGTAGGCTTCAGTTAAATATTTACATTAGTAGTGACTGCCTACACAGAGATTAAGATTTGCAAAATGTAAAATTTATTTAAATTTATGAGTCTCTCAGCCCAATAAATTAGTGGTTTGTAGTAACAAAGTGCAAAATAAAGCTACAACGAGAAACCATTTTATACCTATTAAATGCTGACAAGATTAGGTAAAATTGATACCCATATCTTGATGCTTGTGCTGAAATTGGTACAGCTTCTTTTGAAAGAAATATGGCAGTCAGTGTCAAGGAATGTGATAAAAATTGCCATATGCTTTGACTCAGCATTTTCATTACCTAAGGGAATAAATGAAAAAGAAAACGTCTGTTAGTGTGAAACTACTAATCCAGCAAAGATTCATATCACAGATCTGTGGTTAGCTGTCTATCTATCTAAGAGGTTGACTTAGCCCTTTAATATCCATAAGTTGCCCAGAGTTTAGGGGGTCCCTTGTTGCTCTACCTTTTCACAGCATACTTTTCTTTTTTTAATTTGTTACTTAATCTTTGTATGTTATTTTACACAGACTTCTTTCGGAGGTAATAAATACAGAAAATCCTACAGATCAAAAGTGTACGCCTCACGGTTTCACAAAATGTACACATCTGTCTGACCATCACTCAGACCATTCCTGGCATCCAAGAAATCCCTTTTGTGCCCACTGCCCAGTTACTACTCCCCTTTCTCCCCCAAAAAGACCATTGTGGGTTTCTACCATAGTTTAATCATTTGTAATCACCCTACTGCCCAAATAATCATCTACTGAGTGAACATGATAGGCCTTCATTATTTTTGGTCATTTGAATTATTCCCACTTTTTCCCTATTATATAGGATATTACAGTATTATCTAATTCCATACTATTGTAATACTTAACATAGTGGAAACCTAGAAGTAACTCGTTGTACCTTTCACTTACTAGCCTCCTAAAGAATGGGATGGTATACCCTTGAGTATTGATGTCTTTCATCCCCTAGTCCTTAGCTCACTGTTCTACACAGAATATAAGATCAATATGAACTTCTTGAGGAATTAGTGCTTACTCAGAAAGCAAACCTTTAAAATATTTCAGTGTAGTCCCCCTCATTTCATTAAAAAAAAAAAAAAAAAGGAAGAGGGTAACTGGGTGGCTCAGTCAGTTGAGCATCCGACTCTTGATTTCTGCTCAAGTCACGATCCCAGGGTCATGGAATCGAGTCCTACATCAAGCTGCGCACTGAGCATGGAGCCTACTTGGGATTCTCTCTCTCCCCCCACTTTGTCCTTCCCCCACTAGAGTGCTCTCTCTCTCTCAAAAAAAAAAAAAATAAAAAAAAGACTGTGTGCTTGCAATGCATTGCATAGAAAGATTTATCAGTCATATATTCCATCCACAGAGTGGAAAAGAAGTGTTGGTAACAATTATCTGCTAGTCCTCAGATTTCTGATACTCAAGATTATTGTTTGATGAGAAATCCAACTTGTTTTTTTCCTGCGGTATCATATCCCTCAAAAGTTATTCAATTCTCTTTGTTTCCACAGACAATGACATTAATCCTGAGAGTGACGATCTTCAGAAGGAACCTGGAGAGAGTGAATATCATAGAGAAAAGACTTCAGATTGTGATGAAGTGGACTGTTCTATGGTCTCTGAGCAATCTCCGTATTGCCATAAAGACAGACTAAGTACATCCACTCCAAAACAAAGGAAAGTGAGAAATCTTCTAGTTACTATTGAAAATGATACTCCACTAGAGGAACTCTCAAAGTATGTGGATATCAACGTGATTGCACTTACCCGAAATCGGAGAACGAGAAGATGGTACACTTGTCCATTGTGTGGGAAACAGTTTAATGAAAGTTCTTACCTTATATCCCACCAGAGGACTCACACTGGTGAAAAACCCTATGACTGTAGTCACTGTGGGAAAAGCTTCAATCATAAAACCAACCTTAATAAACATGAGCGAATCCATACAGGAGAGAAACCTTATTCATGTTCTCAGTGTGGGAAAAACTTTCGTCAGAACTCTCATCGGAGTCGCCATGAAGGAATCCATATAAGGGAGAAAATATTTAAGTGTCCAGAATGTGGGAAAACCTTCCCAGAGAATAAAGACTTTGTGCTTCATCTGCAGAGTCATGAGGCTGAGAGGCCGTATAGTTGCAAAAAATGTGGGAGAAGATTTGGTCGGCTTTCCAACTGTACCCGGCATGAAAAAACCCACTCAGCATGTAAGACACGAAAGCAGAAGTGGGATCAGGAAAGGTCTGATGGTCCTGCCTTGACCTGAAATGTTTAATAGGGAATTCTAAATTCCCAGACTTCTGAAAAGATGCAGATATGTGAAAACCTCATTATAGTCAAAATTGGGAAAATACCCATCTTGGCTGAAACCTCAAAGTTTTAGAAAATCTCACAGGGAAGAAGACATTCTCAAGGGCTATACCTCAGTCAGCATCCACATTTTCTGGATTAAGGAGCTCTCTTTTGTGAACTTCTACAACAATGTACAGGCCACAGATCCCTTTTCCCCAAAAGGCTTTGAATAGGGGTCTGGAGGCCACTTACCTGCAAGGTGAACAGAGTGGCTCATGTGTATGGAAAGTGTATCCATTTTCCCCCCACATAGGAATTCACACTTGTGAAAAAAAAAATAATAATAATAATGCAAAAGTCCTTATCTGGAACTGTGTTCCCCTGCGAGAACCAAACTACTGATTTATTAAGCCAAGAGCTTCTATTAGCAGTTCGCATAACCTTCTAAGAATACCCTGTTGAAGCTTGAGTGTTGAAAGGGATTGTTTACTTTGGAATATAGGAAAATAACAGCAAGTGAATGTCAAAGACTTACTCTGTCATTTGTATGTGATCTAAACTAACCATCGATGTCAGTAACATTTGCATTTTGCAGTGAAAAGTGACTTTTACAGGAATACTTTTCACAGCATACTTTTAAAGTGTCTGTTGTTCTTACTGCATTTTTTGTCCAGCCCTTCGTCGCTCAGATAGCACTCATGCCTTTCCATTGCCGAAAGAAGTTTGGATCACTCAGGCCCAGCCACCCAGCCCTGCTACTGGTAAAGCTCTTCAGAATCTTGTCCCTCTGCTGAGCCAAGAAGAAGGCCTGCTAGGAAGGAAATCCAAGTGCTGGAAGAGGAAGACGTCGGCTTGGACACATGACTGGCCAGTAACCTTACCATGTGCTCACTTCGCCTGCAAGCTGTCTTCAGACCCTTGGCAATGGGTGGTCACTACCTCACAAGCAACGTGTTTTATTTTTAACAGTTGTCTCCAGTGGCTAGTTCACATTGCCCCTCGAGAGGCAGGATTCCAGAGTCTTCATTGTAGTGGATGTTTGTTCTCTTTGGCCTCCTGATACCCAGACTTTCCTGACGTGTCCACCCAGAGGCCAGGCCAGCGGTGCCTTCACGGAACCGATCCTGTGGTGTGTTATTTTAAAGATTCTTGATCAGTTTTGCTTTATTTTAGGTTTCCTGGAAGTTTACATTGGTATTTTGATTGAAATAGGTTAATCCTATAAACTATTTGGGAAAATTTGTTGGCTTTACAAATTTTGTTTCCCATGCCTTTATTAAAGTATTGTATTCCTGAGTAAATGTTTCTAATGTTCTTAACGTAAGTTGTATACGACTTTGTTATTGCAAATAGTTTTTTTTTCCATTGTATTTTTCTAGTTGGCTCTTGCTTTTACATAGGAAAGTTATTTTTAATTGTATATTTGTGAAACTAGCCACTTCATCGAATGTTAATTTTCAGTAATTTCTCAGTTCTGTTACAATCTGTGGTTCAAAATTATACCATCTTCAAATAATAGTTTTGTTTCTTTCTGCCTATTGCTCTTTTTTTGTTATTTTGTTATTTCTTTTTTTTTAATGTTTATTTACTTCTGAGAGAGACAGCGTGAGCCAAGCAGGGGAGGGGCAAAGAGAGAGGGAGACACAGAATCCAAAGCAGGCTCCAGGCTCTCAGGTGTCAGCACAGAGCCTAATGCAGGGCCTGAACCCACAAATCCCAAGATCATGACCTGAGCCAAAGTTGGACACTTAACTGGCTGAGCCACCCAGGTGCCCCTTTTCCAATTATTTTTTAAACCTGTAGTTCTAAGTTTTGTTTTGGTTCAAAGCATACTAAAAATGAAAGACATCTGATGATACAATTCAGTCCTGAGTCCTAATTCAGACACTTAAAGGCCACACACACAAAAAACTGTCCTTTATTGATTTTGTATTTCAAGCCTACAGTACCCTTTAAAAACCAGGGACAAAACTGGATGCCAGCAACAATCTTCTCTTATTCCTCAGGAAGACTGGCTGGGGTCTTCCTGGTTATCACACCTAGAAAACAAAGCCTAAGTGTCTGCTGGGCAGTAACTGGAGAGGGTGGGGTCTATGGGGCGAGACTGTCCCCATAGGGACACAAGGATGCAAGGATCAGACCACACAGTACTCAAGGCCGGTGGGTGTGTGATACTCCCACGACGCAAACCCCTCCCTCCGGGAGCTGCTCTCTGCCGTGGGCTGTGGTGTAGGCGAGGGCCCAGCAGTCAAAGTCCTTGTCACCTACTGTCCCCAGAGGATGGGGCCTGGGCCGCCTGACTTCCCTACACCTACTCCCTGGACCCTGGAGGGTCTGGAGCAGAATGCTCCTCACCCCTGCTCTGGAGCTCAGAGGCAGGATGCCCAGGGTCCACACCCCCGAACAGGAGAGCACTAGGAAGCCATTGGATGACTAAGTGCTCGATAAGGAGCTGACAATTAGTTCATGAAAATCAGCAAACACTCAACAACGAATGGTTTTCCAATAGAGCAGCAAGGGCCAGTTAGCACATCTGAAGGCCTAAGGTACCTGGGTGGCTCAGTCAGTTGGGTGTCTGACTCAGTATCAGCTCAGTGGGTTTGTGAAATCGGGCTCCTCAAAGTGACAGTGTAGAGCCTGCCTGGGATATTCTTATTCCCTCCCTCCCTCCCTCTCCCTCTCTCTCCCCTTGCTGCCTCACGTGCACAAGTTCTCTCTCTCTAAATAAATAAATAAACTTAAAAAATCTGAAGGCCCAGATATCCAGTTAGAATAGCAACTTCAACTTGAAGGCAAGCATCGCCTAAAGACATAACACAAGGACCAGGGGTTGTAAAGGGAAGCAAAGCACCCATGGAGTTTCTTGGGATGGAGGATGGGGAGAGGGGGTCAGAAATTCAATAAAACTAAAAAAAACATATACAGCTCCAGAATGACAAGTGCTAGGAAGGGAAGAATTCTAGAAGGGTGTTATAAGTGGATTTTCCAGGGAGGACCCTGGGGAAGTGGCCTTTAAACTGAGACCAGAAGGATGAGATAGGGGGAGGAAGTGGGCAGAAAGGGAACATTCCAGTAAGACATGAACAGATAACTGTTAGGTAAACTTGAATGGCTACAAGAAGTCTGAAAGAATGTTCAGGCTTACCAGTAATCTAAGAATGGTAAATTGAAAGAACAAGGTGTCAGGTGTATTAAATGAGCAGGCTGTGTGTATGTCAGTACGTAAATGTTTGGCTTGGCAAAAGAGGAATAATGGTATCCATCTATTGGGACGATCTTAAAAAAATATATTACTATTAGTCCCATCAATTACGTTCTCAATACAAGCAAAAATACAACATTGTAATACTGAAAATTAAAAACAGCCCAAAGGAATAAAAATGTAGAATATTAGATAGCTAATAAAAAAACGAATGCTTTTCATAAAAAAAAAAAAAAAAAAATTTAATGTTTGTTTATTTTTGAGAGAAACAGACCCTGAATGGGAGAGTGGCAGAAAGGGAGACACAGAACTTGGAGCAGGCTCCAGGGTCTAAGCTGTCAGCACAGAGCCTGACGCAGGGCTCAAACTCCAGAACCGTGAGCTCATGACCTGAACTGAAGTTGGACGCTTAACTGACTGAGCCACCCAGGTGCCCTGCCCCCAGTGCTTTTCATTTATTTTTGTTGGTAGGGTGGGTCTCGTCCTCTCTTTCCATTCTCTCAAGCCCACACCGGTTTCACCTTCAATTCCAACACTTCCCTGAACATTTATAGAATATTTCATCCAAGAGCAGCAGAACACACATTCTTCTCAAGTGCACGAGAAACATCACCAAGACGGACTGCATATGGGCCATGAAACACACCTTAGCAAATTTTAAAAAATAGAAATCATACAGAGTATGCTCTCCGATCACAGTGAAACTAAACTAGAAATTAATAACAGAAAAGATAACTGGAAAATACCAAAATATATGTGGAAATTTAACAACACCCTTGTAAATTAGAAATGGTTATTTCAATCTCAAGAAATGTAAAAATATTTTTGAACTAAATGAAAACGGACATACAACTTACCAAAACTTGTGGGGTGCAGTGACAGCAATGCTTAGAGGAAGATTTATAGTCCTGGATGCATATATTAGGAAAGAAAGACCTAAAATCAATCATCTAAGTTTCTACCCTGACATCTACAAAACAACAGAAAATTAAATCCAAAGTGAACAGAAGAAAACCCAAATAAAAATTAGAACAGAAATCAACGAAATTAAAAACAGGAAGCCAATAGAGAAAACTAACAAACGAAATCAAAAGCTGGTTCTTTGAAAAGATCCATGCATTTGATAAACCCTTAGCCAAGCTAACCAGCAAAAGAAGAGAGAAGGCACAAATACTACTGTGAGAAATGAGAAAGAGGTCATCGCTGTGGATCCTTTGGACATGAAAAGGGCACTAAAGGAATATCATTGTGAAAATTGATAAAAGGAAACTTCATTTTGAACGGGGTAGGGAGGCTTAACCTCCCCACTGTGTGAGAAAGACAAGCTCTCACAAGCTGCCGTTGGCCATCAACCGTAGGCCCAACAGGAAGAGAGGCCTCATGAGTAGATACTACCGCCTACCGCAGCAGGAGAAAGAAAGGTTTTGTCTTTGCCTAGAAAGAACCAAGCCAGTGACAATCACAACTCAGCCAATAAGGAAGCACGACACTTCAGAACGCCATTTACTCCAATGGACTTTTTGCTTATGACGGCCCCTCCCAACTCCCCATCTTTCTCTATACAAGAGCAGTCCTCTTTGTCTTCTGGGAATGCCTGTGGTTTTGTCATTGCATGCTCGTCACTAATTGCAATTCTCTCCTAGTTCCAGATAAACCCATTTTTGCTGGTAAGATAACTGACAGTTTTATGTTTAAAGTCAACCATTTGAACAACTCTATGCCCATAAATTTTATTTCTAGGCAAGGACAAAAAGGATAAAAGGATGAAACAGGAATAAATAAAAATTATAAACATATATGCATCTAACTACAGGCCACCAAAATACATGAAACAAAAGCTGGGGGATTCCTTCAAAATCTCAAGGAACAGGTACTTTCCATCTTATTATGAAGAATTCCTGGATATGTAGACTAAAAATTGAAAATGTTACCATCTATTCCATTTGGCAAACATATGGAGACGCAAATATGTAAATATAAAAATCACATGATAAACTCAGAAATACCCCGATTCTGAGTTCTGTCAGTGTTTATGCAAGATGTCATTTTGCCTCTCTCTCTGAAATGAAAGGAAACTACCCTATTTTCCTCTTCGTTCCTCAAAATCCAGAGCATCCTTTTCAGTGATGTTTTGACCAGTTTCAATATTGGTCAGGTTATGTTCTGCAATCACTTTCAAAATAAATTGAGTTATAATTTTATAGTAAACTTCCCTTACGTTTTATTTTAGAAACAGAATTACTAGTCAGCATATTTTGCTAGAACAACTTGATGGAAATATATCAGTATAGCAAAATAAAATTGTGGAGACTATACAGCAATTTTGAAAAGCTTTATTATAAAATTATAGTGGGAAATCAGGATACAAATTAGTAACTATGTAAAATATCTCAGCGCATTGACATAAACTGAAGGCAGTGTGGAAAAAAGATGCAGTTCATTGACACAGTGGAGATTTTCAAAGATATTCTTGTGTATCTCACACTTATTCCTGCTGTAATGCTGTGTGACCCAGAAAGCTCAGATAAGAAAATAACAAATAATTAGCTTGAATTCGTGGCAGAATTAGGGCTTCTTGGAGCCCTAAATGAACCCTTCCCTTTCCTACCCCCACCGGTCTGAGCTTCCCATAAGATGTACTCTTATCTCTGCGTCTCTGTTGTGAGAAAGACAAACCAGTCCTGACACCCAGGAGATGGCCTGACACTCACAGATAGATGCCATGTTCTCAGGATGAACACAACCACAGTACCACACAGGGCTGCTCTGTGACCATCATGGAGCAAGACAAAGAGAGACCACTCTGTAATCATGTCCGAACACTGTCCAAGCCACAAAAATGACCAAACTCCCCCTATGTTGGCTGATACGAATTAATGCTACTTCTCTGCCAATCACAGTCTTGCCTTAGTCTAGTCTTCCCTCCTAGATAAAATATTTTAAGATACTCCATCAGAATCATCCCTACTATGTGACAGTGTGAAATCCAGAGCACAGACCCATTTCCTTAAATCCTCACTAAATTCACCTCAGACAACAAGCCTTTTGTAAATCCTGTCTAACACCTTCCTGCTAAGATGCCTCACAACTCCCGATGGTATGTATTCTCCCCTCTGAGCCTGATAAACCACACTCATTCAACAAGATATGTGTTGCTAGTGGGTTTTAGCTGCAGGGCACTAACAGGTGGAGTAAGTTATTTGGTAAAAGGATCTTGCTTTCCATCCTTAGCTGAAGAGGCTGTATCAAATCTGGTCTGCCAAGACAGACACTAGATGATTCTCTCACACATGACAAATACTGAGCTTTGCACAACAGAAAAAGCAAATATGGTCTTCTTAGAAACTAGTTCCCTGCCTGATTTTCTTAGCCCATTTGATTACCAGGTAGAAAAATATTCAGAGCAACCACTTTTCCAAGAGCCCCTTTTATGTCCTTGTTCCTCAGGCTGTAGATGAAGGGGTTCAGCATGGGGGTCACCACCGTGAACATCACAGCAGATGCTATATCTGCCTCAGCTGAGTGTGAGGCTGAAGGGTTGAAATACACAGCAATGATGGTGCCATAGAAGAGGGAAACCACGGCCAGGTGCGAGCCACAGGTGGAGAAGGCTTTCCATCTTCCCTTCGTGGACGGGACTCTCAGGACAGCGCAGGTAATACGGACATACGAAGCCAGGATGCAAATAAATGGAGAGATCATGATCAACCCTGCTTCAATAAGAACCATCATCTCATTGAGATGGGTGTCAGAGCAGGACAGTTTCAGGAGGGGAGTCACATCACAGAAGAAGTGGGGGATGGCATTGTCTGCACAGAACGAGAGTCGAGCCATCAGCAGGGTATGCAGTAGGACATCCAGGTTGGCAATGACCCATGACCCAGCAACCAGCAGGGCACAGAGCTGGTGGGTCATCTTTGTCGAGTAGTGTAAGGGGTGACATATGGCAACAAAGCGGTCATAGGCCATCACAGCCAGGAGGAAATTGTCCATGTCCACGAACATGAACACAAAATACATCTGTGTGAGACACCCAGAGAAGGAGATGGCCTGAGTCCCAAGGATGTGGTTGGCCAGCATCTTGGGGACGGTGGTCGTGGAGAAGCAGATGTCCACACAGGACAGGTGGCTGAGGAGGAAGTACATGGGGATGTGCAGGCGGGGGTCCACGCTGATGGCCAGGAGGATGAGCAGGTTTCCCAGGACCGTGGCCAGGTACATGCTCAGGAAGAGCGCAAAGAGGGCCTGCTGCTGCTGGGGCTGCCTGGAGAGCCCGAGGAGGAGGAACTCGGAGACACTCGACTGGTTTGCTCCTCTCATGGGGCTGGACTCAGATGCAGAGAAGAGAGGCAGAGCTCAGAAACCTAGAAGTTCTGGGTTTGGACACATCAATCTAAGCTCCAGCCAGCCACATGGTCACGTTAACGAAACCTGCATTAGAATTGCTCAGTCGGGATCCACCCCTGGTCTCTACACCCTGAGCTTCCAACTCCCAGTACTAGATGATGCTAGTCCCATTGCACTAATCTTTAAAATTGTATCAAATATAAAAACAACAAACAGGCACAAACACAGCCCTTCTCTGCCATTATGTAATGTTTCTTCTAACATTGCCAGGCTTTCTCCCACTTCTTAGCAGTTCACAAAGATAAGTGAAACAGTTGATTATTACTGGGTTTATCTCAAGCTCCAGCTGATGGATTCAGGACTCTTTCTATTACTCCTTGGATCTGTTTTTGTTTTTTTTTTTTTAAGTTTATTTATTTCAAGAGAGACAGAGAGAGCAAGTGGGAGAGGAGCAGAGAGAGAGAGGGAATGAGAGAATTCCAAGTAGGCTCTGCATTGTCAGTGCAGGGCCCGATGCAGGGCTAGAACTCACAACACGTGAGATCATGACCTGAGCCGAAACCAAGAATCAGATGCTTAACCTACTAAGTCACCCAGGCACCCCACTGGATCTGGAAGGTTTGATAAAGAAAGCTCTTCGCATTAGTGGAAAAAATACACACACACATACACACATATATATGTATATGTATATATAATCTGTTATAATCCTACCTGGAAGAAGTTTGTACTGTTGTTATCAAGGGTTCTTTACCTTTGAGGAACCAACCAATGCTCCTCTTTAATATAAGGATTGGAAAGTAGTGGAAATATTGGTAGATCTCGAGCAAGTGAGAAGTGGAGGTTCACGGTCTGAGACCTCTGTGTAGAGAAGGATGTTGGGGAGGATCTAGAAACAGGTATTTACAGTGGCTTCCATGGCCATTGGGACCAGATTCCCTGAGAGCCTCGTTAGAGACAAGCAGAAATTAATTGTCCCACCTATTTCCTGGTCCCTGTGGACCCAACAGTGATGACAAAGTATAAGGATTTAACCCCTGGGTCAGAACTTGGAGACAAAACAATCTGGGCAGAGATAAGTCTCAGAGAAAATTCCCTGAGACCTCAAATTGCATCACCTTGCTGATCTGGGCTTATGTCTGTGGATGTGAAAATCTTATTGTTAAAAGATTTTTCTTATTTTCTTAGGTCAGAAACTAGGGTTATTGCAGTGTTACCTGAGTGAACCCCTTTTTTTCTTTCATATCTCATCACTTACAGATAGGGATGCTGGGAAGGGGTTCAGGGTGGCATTACGGAGTTGTACTAAATCCTTTAAAGCATTTGGTGTAAAGGATAACCTGTTTGTAATTGGGGGGTGGGGTGGGTAACATATCTATCAGAGATGGCATAGCACACCATGACTGAGAAACCCCAGGCTCCTGGAGTAGATTTTTTCACAGTGTCTTCCCAGCTCACAACGGATCACCCTTTTCTGAAAATGGTCCCCTAATCCGAGCATCACAGGGGTGTGGAATCCAGCAGCCCAACACCTCCTGTCCAGTGATGATTCGTGACTGGATTAGGGAACCTGGAACTGAGGCTGAGGACCTGTGGGTAATTCTCAGTTTTTCCTTCTTTTTCCTTTTCTCTTTTCTCTCCTTCCTTCCCTCTGTCCCTCCCTCCATCCCTTCCTCCTTTCTTCCCTTCCTTTACTTTCTTTTTCTCTCTGCCCCCTTTCCTTCTTCTTTCCTCCCCCCCCCCCACCCTCTCTTTCTTTCTTCCAGAAGTAGCTAGGGGAGGGAGGACTTGGCCTAAATACGTAAATCTAGAAGCTTGCAACTCTTTCCTGACTGCTTCACAGATGCAGAAGCAAAGTCTATAGAGAAGGGCAAAGAATGCAAACACAGAAAAGTAGAGATGAGCCGGAGAGATGGCTATCCAGCTCAGAGTTCAAGACCTTTTCTGATGATTGGCTACATCGTAGCCTCACTCACAGTTCTTAGTTGCGAATGACAAAAATCAAGTCTTACTGAGGTAATCAGAAAAGGATTTCTTGAATGGATACCCTTCAAAAACACTGAGCAGGTGGAGAACCAGGCCCAGAAGGTCACACACCAACTATAATGGCCCAAATCACACCACAGAACGGGTTTGATTAGCACAGGTGTTTCTGCTGACGCCAAGCCGAAATGTTACAGTTCACGGCTCTGACACAGCTATCACTGGACATGGGATGCCACCTGCAGCACTTGGGAATCCACTTCCGGCAACGACTGCCACTGCTGGAAAAGGTCCTCCTGGTCTCCCCTTCTTCCTGTCAGAGGCAGAGTCAGGATACCTGATGGGTAGTCATATGCCCACATCTTAGCTGCAAGAGCAGCTGGGAAATAAGTTATTCAGGGTGTCCTGTTACGTAGGAAGAAGCTGGCTTTTTCTCAACCAGAATTATGAAGTGAGAAATTACCTAAGCTTGAGAAACGTCACAGAAGTTGGGAAGCCAAAAAGCATGATAAATGCCCTCTAGAATCCAGCCCTCCAGTTGCACACAACATTAACACATATCCCTCTTACCAATTTATGCTTCAGTAGAAGAGAAACTATCTGGCCTAAACATAATGCAACTATACTGCTCACAGTATGGAAACAACTCAAGCCCATCAGTTACTGTATCCAGGCCCATAACGGGATCTCTGCTACTCCAATCATGTTCCCAGCGTGACATTCTATTACTTCTGAATCAAACTTGAAAGCTAACCAGTAACTACATATGCTATGTGTACGTAAAAGAGAGGAACGAAGGCAGAGGAAAGAAGAAGAAAGCTAGCTGGCAAAAATACATAGACGAAAACACAACACGGGAAGAAAGAAAATATGACTGGAAGTTGTAGTGTTCATTTCCACAGGTAGCCATGAATCCTTAGTTGATATTAGTAATTTTCCTTATCTACAATTTAATTCACGTTCCCTTTGTCTTTAGCCAGCATCTTGGCTGTTCAAGTTTCTAAAATCTGATATAGTAAAAAATTATAATAATAAATAATATTAAAAAATAAAAATAAATATAAAATAAAATCTGATAGTCACCCAAACTTTCATGTCAGAGAGAATTGACCTCTTTATGACCTTGCCCACATAAGATTATCTTAGTCTTTCATTAGCTGCCATCACAGGTCATGGCAATTCCAGAATCCTCTCCAGGAGATCTTGCCATCCATATTCCTCTCTGCTACCATCGTGTAGCAGCAAAACTATTTTCTAGTCATCGTCAAATTCATAACAATATTAGAATCTCTTTTTTGGTCAGTTTATCCAGCAGCAAAATGAGTCCAAATTGGCCGGCAAGAAGTCTCTTCAGAGCCCAGTGTTGCTGGGATAAGAAGCAAAATTGTGCAAGGAGATCATCAGGTATTACAACAAGTGGTGCGAGTCTACTCCCCCTACCTCTTGTTACCTTGCCCCATAAATTCCTGGTTGGCAGAAAGTTCAGCAGATATTGTCGACTGGTATGAAACTTACACTGTATACTGAAAGACAAAACATTTACCTTACACAATTCCTATGGGTCAGGAACCTGTTAATGGTTTAGATGAATGGTTGTTCTCGACCAGGACTTGTCATGAGACTGCAGTTAAGTTGTCCGTAGGGACTCAGTCATCTGAATGCTTGACTGTGGCTGCAGGATGGTCTTCCAAGGCGGTGCCCTCATGCTACGTTTGGCAGGAAACTCAGTCCCTCACATGAACTTCTCCATAGAGACAACTTCGTATGTCCTTGCAACAGAGTTAATCGGCTTCCCACAGAACAAGAGGTTCAAGAGAGCAACATGGAAATCACATTATCTTTTATGATGGAGCTCTTACCATCACACATCATCATTTCCACAACATTCTGCTGTTTGCACGGTGCTAAGGAGAGAATGGTTATGTCCCCAGCAAGTTCATATACTGAAATCCTAGCCCCAAGGTGATGGTAGGGTCCTTAGGAGGCAGGGCCTTTGGGAGGTGATCCAGTCATGAGGGCAGAACCCTCACTAAGAGTATTAGTGCCCTTATAAAAGTAGGTCCGAGAAAGCTCCCTTGTCCCTTCCACTGTGTGAAGTTACACTGAAAAGAAAAGCCATCTACAAACAGGAAGTGGGCTCTCACCAGACACCAATGCACCAGCACCTGGATCCTGGATTTCCCAGCCTCCAGAACTGTGAAAAAAACATCTGTTGTTTATAAACTACCCAGTCTAGGGTATTTTGTAATAGCAGCCAAAATGGGTTAAGACACAAAGTCAGGGGCACCTGGGCGGCTCAGTCGGTTGAGCATCCTTCTTTGCTTCAGGTCATGATCTCACGGTTCCTGAGTTTGAGCCCCACTTTGGGCTCACTGCTGTCAGCGCGGAACCCGCCCGCTTCGGATTCTGTGTCTCCCTCCTTCTCTGCCCTTTCCCCGCTCCCACTAAAAAATAAATAAACATTAAAAAAAAAAAAAAAAAGACACAAAGTCAGCCTAAGTCAATGTGGGAAGGGACTACACAAGACCAGGATCACTGGGGGCCATCTTGGCAACTGGTGACCACATTCCTTTTATTATAAAGTGAATTCCTTGCCTAGAAACTATGTTTGTGGGACGCTAAGCAGATGGAATAGATTCATTCCTAACACACATCCTATCAGTCTTTAAACCTCAGGTTGACTAATGCCTCATTGTGTATATTAGTTTCCCTTTCCTGATTGCTTCTGTACACTCCCTGATTCCTATGCTCACATAGGTTATCTACTTGTATCATACCACTTTCATTATACCACCTTAAGTGACAAGTGATACCTGGAATGCATAAAGGTCCTAAGTCTGACGCACAAGACTCACACCTTAACCTCTCCTTTAGGTCTGCAGTATAGGCCACCGTCTCCAGAACCAAACGCCTTCATCAACATTGCCTTCTACACCAGAAATCATGCGAAGCTTAAAGCGGCAATTCTCAAACAGTAACGTGCACAAAAATCACCTAGGCATGTTGTTAACGTGAAGATTCTGATTCAGGAAGTATGGGATGCAGCCTGAGATTATGCATTTCTAGCCATCACCCAGGCTATGCCTGGTCCTCGAAGAAAGAGGTGCCCTTACTCTGAGAAGGACCCGAGCCACCTGCACCCGTTCGTGCGCCGCTGGCTCCTCAGCCAACCTTGCCTTTTGAAAGGATATTCAAAATCGAAGTCAGACCTTGACCTCCCACAGTCCCAGCCTGTGGAAGTAGGAGATAGGAGTCGTGAACACCTGTAGCCCATTCCAACTGGGAAGGGCAGACGATCCCGCACAGCCCTAAAGGACTGGCGCAGGTGGGCTGAGGAAGGCTCATGGAACCCGCCAGTTGCCCAGGTTTGGTAGGCACCAACCCCAGAGCGCCTCTTCACGCCATTTCCGGGTAAAAGGGTCAGAGCCACTTACGGCAACGCACAGCCCCCACTCCACGCTGGACTTGGCAGCCCGCTGCACTTCGGAGAAAGACTACGCCGCACCTCCCCTCGGAGACTGCACAGAGCGGAGGCTGCGCAGAGCGGGGGCTCCGCCCCTCCTGTCTAATTGGGCAAGAGCCCGGGGGGCGGGAGCGACGCATCCTCTGATCGCATCCGTTTGAGGGCGTGTACAGCGCTTCCGGGAAGTGATACGGCCTGGTCCGCCTCTCCCGCGCTGCGCCTGCGCATGGCCTAGGGAGGTGCTTTTGGCGCGCCTGAGTTTTCAGACACCCCGGATTGGGAGGCGGAAGTGCAAAATGTAAAGGGACCCAAAAAGTTTAGTAATCAAAGTAAATAATTCACCAATGCAGTGTTTTGGTTTTTTTTCCAAGCAAAGTTAATCGTTTAGCAAAGTATCAGAATTTTAAAGATACGATCAGTAAGCTGGCAGTTAATCTAATTTAAGACCTTCACTTAGTCAAGAGAAATTATCAAATAGGGCATTTCTCTAAGTTGAAACAGAGATAGGCAAAGGTTTTGAAAGCTTTACTGATGAGTTTACCTCTACTAAGTTAGTGTCAAAGATTAACACAGCCAGGCATTAAAGCTGTGAAAAACGATTTTATTCAGTAAATACTGACGGTAGGAGAAGGAGTTGAGCTCCATTCCATTCTCTGCAGAGGTGATTGGACATTTTAAAGGGAGAATGGGGAAGTAGGGAGAGGGAATGGCGGGAGCTTGAGCAGTCAAGGAAATGAAAAATTACAAAAAGCTGGGTAACGGGGTTGGTCTTTGTGAAATCCAAGCGGCTATCTTCAGGTGTTTCTTGAACTAGTTCATTCTTATGGCAGCCTTGATTTTTCCGAGGCAGGCAGTAAGGGTACCTAGGGTGATACTAGGAATGTGGCCTTGAGATGTTAGATGCTGTGTTAGTGTTTGTTCAAGTCTTCTAGGTCAAAGTTGAGCACAATCAAGGAGAGGGAGAAGTTGAAAGGGCCGTCCTACGCCAGCCGACTCCATCTTGTTCTGTGTCCTTCACCTTGACCACACCTCCTCCCCTTGAGTAACCCCCCCTCACCTGCCTAACAGGACTCGGACCCTTCCCCAGCCAATCGGCTGAGGCCACAGCCATTACCTCACCAACTGCCCCTAGGCCCCAATAAAACCTTTGTCCTTTTGAAACTCCCTCTTTTTCCCTGGTATCTCACCGCTGCGTCGTCGGTGCAGGTAGGGGATTGGGCTCGAGCTAGCTCGAATAAAGGCTCTTTGCTTTTGCATCGGACTCGGCTCCCTAGTGGTCTTTGGGGATCACGAATTCTGGGCATAACAAAGTCTGACTAGAGTTTGGTCAAGGAGGGACTCTGTCCTTAGAAAAGTAAAATTGTAAAAGATACTGGTCTGGGTGTAATAAAATATTGTGGTTAAAATAATGTGAGTTTAGGGGCACCTGGCTGGCTCAGTTAGTAGTAAAAAAAAAAAAAATTTAATGTCTATTTATTTTTGAGAGAGAGAGCTAGCAGGGAAAGGGAAGAGAGAGAGGAAGACAGAATCCAAAGAAGGCTCCAGGCTTTGAGCTGTGCTCTGAGCTGTCAGCACAGCTCAGAGCCTGAAGTGGGGCTCGAACTCACAAACTGTGAGATCATGACCTGTGCCAAAGTCACACTCTTAACTGACTGAGCCACCCAGGTGTCCCAGCATGGAGCCCACTTCACATCCTATGTCTCCCTCTCTCTCTCCCCGCCCCTTCCCCACTTGTGTGCATGTGTGCTCTCTCTCTCTCTCTCTCTCTCTCTCTCTCTCTCTCTCTCAAAATAAATATTAAAAAAATTAATATACCTACTTTTAATTTTTTCAATATTTTTTCAACCACTTTAAATGTAAACAATTAACCATTAACACCTTTAAACCACTAACCATGGAAATACATTAAAACATGCATATCAGGCTTCATTCAGGTCTGATGTGATGTGGCAGAGAGCTGAGCCAAGCCCATCAACTCCTTTAGAAAACTTTTTCATCATCCTCTACAGTAACCTCCCCATAGTAATTCATTCATATAATCATTTATTTGGGTAAATAATTACTGAGCAACTCCTACATTGCAGATACCTTTGAAAAACCTGGTCCCTGCACTCACAGACTACAGCCTAATTAGGGCAAGGAGAATAGGAAGAAAAACACAAAGTAATTCCCTGAGGGTACTGACTTTTGCTACTCATTATTCATGAAACATGCACTTTATATGTACCAGACTCAGGACCTAACACTGTGTATAAATGTGAGTAATGAACAATTTCTTAATTCAGGGACCATATATATTCATGGTGGAAGACCCCAGAAGAATGCAGACATCTGCAGTAGAAGGTTGTACAGGTCCTATAGGAAGGATAAGGCAAGCAGTTCAATTGTGGTGTATTGGTTTTCTAGGCCTGCCACAGCAGAGTACCATAAATTAGTACAGAAATTTATTCTCTCACAGTTCTGGGGGCTAGATGTCCAAAATTAAAGTGTTGGCAAGGCTGGTTCGTTCTGGAGACTCTGAGAGAGAACGTGTTCCATGCACCTTTTCAAGCTTCAGTGGCTGCCATCAACCCTTAGTGTCCCATCACTTAGGATTGCCTAGTGTCAACAATCCTTAGTGATGCTTGTAGATGTACCACTCCAATGATTGCCAGTCTTCACATGGCAAAGGGTGAAGACTTTTCCCACCCCCGAGGGTCTTTGTGTCTAAGTGTCTTCACATGTGTTCTCTCTGTGGGTGGCTATGTCCAAATTTCTCTCTTCTTAGGAAGACACCAAGTCATTGCCGCATGGCCTACGCCAATTCTGTCTGACCAAATCTTAACTTGATTACATCTGTCAATACCCTACTTCCAAATACGGTCATATTCATAGGTACTGGGAGTTAGGACCTGAACATCTCTTTTGCCGACTGTGGGACACTATGGTAGGGAATAACATTGAGAAATGATAGGGAGGTAGAATGCAGAGGACTTAGTGACTGATTGGACCTGTGGGATTATGGAAAGCATAGGAGGATCGCAACATTAATTGGGAACCATTCAGTGAGATAGGCAGTGCAGGCAGGAGAGAAATGTGTCTGTGCTTGGTGGGATGGATCATGGTGTGGAAACCACATGTGGTGCCCCATGGTGGCAGTGGAAACTTGACGGGTTCCACTTAGGAAATGTGGGATGTGAAGACATCCAGGTTGGACACTGGATACACAGGTCAAGGGGAGGTCAGACCAATATGGATTCGGAAGTCGCCAGAACATAGAGGTGGTTAGACACAAAGTAGATGTAATTTCCCAGGGACAGAGTATAGAGTGAAAAGAAATCCAAGTATAAAACCCAAGAGGAAAACACATGCTTATGAGATGGTAGAAAAGGAGGAGGTGGCAAAGCAAAGGGGGCAAAAAGACACAGTCAAAAACAAGCCTTTTAAGGAGCTAATGGAGTAGTGAGTTTTAAAAAGAAACAAATGCTAAACAAGGCCACATGCACAGAAAAATCAAGCAAAATGACTCAATAGCAACACTGTATTTTATAAAATTATATCTTCAAATTAAAAAATACTAAATGTTTCAATAAATGGTTACTAATGTGGCAAATGGACTAGACCCTAGTGCTTAACCTTTTGTTACACAACATGGTAGATGTGTTCTTTTCCTTTGTTGTCATTCTGCTACAATTATTAAAAGATGTCTCAGGTTGGGTTCTCAGAAGGCACATGTTTTTTGTTGACCTATTCAATGTTAAAGCTTTGCTTGTGTAATATGTGTCAGGAGCCAAGATTTTTATGGTGTCCAAGGTGAATAGTTTCTGTATGTGATCCCTGAACATCCACAATTTTTAGAGGGCCCTAAGGGCAAAGAGGAAGGAGAGGAAGCAGCAATAAACAGACGACACAGAATCACGTACATAATAAGTCAAAGAGGAGTTTCCTGTGGGAACTCAGGAGAGAGAATGAGAATCTGAGCCTAGAGGAATCATCAAAGGCTTCCTAGGGGAAATAGCGACTTGGATCTTGAAGGTTCAGGGAAGGTTTGGCCCTCGGATAGAAGGACTAGGCGCCCTGAACAGATGACATAGCAAATGTTAATCTGTTTCTCCAAAATCAAAGGAACATCTTATGCTAAATATACTCCCATAAGGCAAGGCAATCAAATTGGATGATGAGACACTGACACAGATTGTTTCTGCCCTCCACCACCCCACCCCCCCGCCAAATTAATATGTTGAAACCTAACCCCCCAATGTGTAGTATTGGGAGGTGGGACCTTTGGGAGTTGACTAGGTCATGAGCTGCAGAGCCTTCATGAAGGGATGAGTGCCTTCATAAAACAGACCCCAGAAAGCTCCCTCACCCCTTCCACCACATGAGGACACGGAAAGAAAAACCAGGAAGCCGGCTTTCATCAGACACGAAATCTGCTGACACCTCGATCTTTGAGAAATAAAAGTTTGTCATTTAAGCTACCCCAGTGTATGGTATTTTTGTTAGAGCAGACTAAACGGACTAGTGAGAGCACTAAAAATTATGAAGTGTTCTTTGGATTCTATGTGACGCTAAGAAATGTACCTTGAGCCAAAGGATGGACTGTCTCAGCACAGGAACACTTGAGCCCAGACAGAACCTCAGTGAGTGGTTTTCACCTCTATTGTTATTACCCTCAGGAGACATCAGATTTCCTTTTGGGGTTTCTAGGCTCACTCTTTTTTTTAAATGTTTATTTCTATTTTTGAGACAGAGAGAGAGAGGAAGCACAAGCAGGGGGAGGGGCAGACAGGGGCATACAGAATCCCAGGCAGACTTAAGGCTCTGAGCCGTCAGCAGAGAACCCAACAATGGGGCTCCAACCCATGAACTGTGGAGATCATGACCCCAGCTGAAGTTGGATGCTGAACCGACTGAGACACGCCAAGGTTCACTCTTGATAATGAGCAATCATACAGTAACTCCAAAGCAGCATGATGGTCAACTCAGAAAATTACACTAGAACCTCCTGCAGACATTAAAAGGGGAAAAAATACCAATGCCTGGATCCCACTCCAGAAAATAAGATTTAATTGGTCAAAGTTGGGTCCAACATGTGTATGTACGCTATCAAAGCTCCCCAAGTGATACTATCATGTATCCAAGATTGAAAAAACACTGCCTTATTCTGAGAGCATTTCCAAAAAAGGAAGTGGGGAAAAATTATTACATGCAACTTTTTAGCATGATCACCCAGAAAGGAAAAACTTGTCCTTAGGCAAAGCAATATGAAATACAATAATTAGAAACAAATAAAATTACCTATTTAAAGGAACAGGGTTGTCCTTAAGTCTGAGTTCATTCATAACTGTGTACTGAGAGTATTCTAAGTTCCTTGCAAACGCTTTGATTACTACATTCAGTGAATTGGCAAAGATTAAAATGCTGGGAATGATAGGTCCATTCTACTGTCATCACTAAGAGCATGTCTTCCTGTCCACCATTTTTCGTAGGGCCCCCTTCAAGTCCCTGTTCCTCAGGCTGTAGATGAAGGGGTTCAGCATGGGGGTCACCACGGTATACATCACAGTAGCTGCTGTGTCCTTCTCAGAAGAGTGTGAGGACAAAGGGTTGAAATACACAGCAATGATGGTGCCATAGAAGAGGGAAACCACGGCCAGGTGCGAGCCACAGGTGGAGAAGGCTTTCCATCTTCCCTTCGTGGACGAGACTCTCAGGACAGCGCAGGTAATATGGACATACGAAGCCAGGATGCAAATAAATGGAGAGATCATGATCAGAGAACCCTCAGTCAGAATCATCACCTCATTGAGGTGGGTGTCAGAGCAGGACAGTTTCAGGAGGGGAGTCACATCACAGAAGAAGTGGGGGATGGCATTGTCTGCACAGAACGAGAGTCGAGCCATCAGCAGGGTATGCAGTAGAGCATTCAGGTTGGCAATGACCCATGACCCAGCAACCAGCAGGGCACAGAGCTGGTGGGTCATCTTTGTCGAGTAGTGTAAGGGGTGACATATGGCAACAAAGCGGTCATAGGCCATCACAGCCAGGAGGAAATTGTCCATGTCGGCAAGCTCAAAGAGAAAATACATCTGTGTGAGACACCCAGAGAAGGAGATGGCCTGAGTCCCAAGGATGTGGTTGGCCAGCATCTTGGGGACGGTGGTCGTGGAGAAGCAGATGTCCACACAGGACAGGTGGCTGAGGAGGAAGTACATGGGGATGTGCAGGCGGGGGTCCATGCAGATGGCCAGGAGGATGAGCAGGTTTCCCAGGACCGTGGCCAGGTACATGCTCAGGAAGAGCGCAAAGAGGGCCTGCTGCTGCTGGGGCTGCCTGGAGAGCCCGAGGAGGAGGAACTCGGAGACACTCGACTGGTTTGCTCCTCTCATGGGGCTGGACTCAGATAAATAGACAGCAGTGAAATCAGATACCTATACAGGGATCGTTAACAAATCAGACTCCAGGCACGATCACATTTGCAAATCAGTTCATAGAATCGCTAAGAGGATGTGTCCGTCCAAACCATACTCCCAACTTCCGAACAGAGTTCTGATGTTTTTCCTACTGGATTCACTAATCCTTACTTTGTATTGAGAAACACACAGTAGGGGTGCCTGGGTGGCTCAGTCAGTTAAGCGTCCCACTCTGGGTCAGGTCATGATCTCACAGCTCCTGAGTTTGAGTCCTGACTTAGACTCTGTGCTGAGAGCTCAGAACCTGGAGCCTGCTGTGGATTCTGTGTCTCCCTCTCTGTCTGTCCCTGTCTTGGGCATTCTCTCTGTCTCTCTTTCTCTCTCTCTCTCAAAAATAAATAAACATAAAAAGAAACAGAAACATTAACACTTAAAAAGAGACAGATATCCACACACCTGACTCTATGTGTCTCTGCTTACATTTCCTAGTTCTCCCCCTGACCCACTCAACTCCTATATAGTTCATAAAGAGATGAGAGAAAAAAACTGATTATTACTGGGTTCTTCCTAAGTAACATATGATGCCACTCCTGGCATTAACTTCCTCTATTTGGAAGATAGAGCAGAGGAAGTTTCTAAAAAAAAAAAAGAAAAATTTCTATCTTGATAGAAACCAATGTCTCTATTGCTGTCATCTTACCTGAGGGAGTTTGGGGCTATTGCTGCCATGTGTTATTCACCTCTGCATAACTGGTCGACACCTCTCTTCATTGTAGGGATTGGACTGTCTTGCAAACAGAGGTAGGTACTGAGTGACTGAAGAGCAGGGGGTTCATGGTCTTAGTCCTCTGTTTGGGAAAGATGTTTGGGGCAATCACAGAGCAAGCATTTACAGGAGCTTCACATCCACTGGGACCAGATTCCCTGAGAGCCTCATTAGAGAGGAGAAAAGAATGATTGTCTTGCCAACTTTTGGCCCTTTGGACGAAACAGTAATGACAAAGAATACTATCTCAGGTTTTATTGGTAACCCTTGAGACAGAACATGGAAGATACTAGAAATGAAGCCAGCTTGATGGAGACAAGTCCCAGACAAAATTCTCCTGGACCTGAGTGATCTGGGCCTGTGCACATATATGTGTGAAAATTCAGTTATTAAATCCCTGTCCTTCTTACTTCCTCTTTGAAGACCCTGGGCTATTCTTTCGTTTCCATATAACTCTGGTTTTCTTAGGCCTACTTATCTTCAGAGAAGATGAGTGATGCCTGATCTTCTCCATTTTGCAGATGGGAATGTTGAGAGCACATTCCAGAGCTGAGCATAATCCATCATGGCATCATGGATAAAGGATAGCCTGATTCTAAGGGATGTTGTCTCCAGGAGAACTCAGCATGCTGTCATTTGCAAACTCCAGGCCTCAGGGGCAGATACCTTTGGGATTTCAATCCAACTTACATTGTTTTACCTTTTTCCTGAACAGAAGCCCCTAATCCAAATAGTAATAACTGTGGGGCCCCAGACGCCATTTTTGTTCCATAGCCCCTTTCCTTCACCATAGCTGATTGGACCAGGGTATTTGGAACTAGGATTGAAGGAGAGCCAATCCATCTCATTATGTGGCTTGGCTGGAATGTATAGATCCAACCATCTTCTGCCTGCCCACTGCCATCTGATGGACTGAGAAGCAGAGAAGGGTTGAAGAAATAAACATAGAGAAAGAAGATATTCATTGGAGAAAATCTTCATGGTGTTCCAATTCTGGGATCGAGTGTTTTCCTGACGATTGGTTACATTCCAGCATGTTTCACTCTGGGTTCTTGCTTGCAAACAAGAAACAGCAATAGTGGTTAATTTTAGCAGAAAACGAATATTGATTCCATCAGTGAATGAGTGGATAATCAACTCGTACTCTATATGACCTGAGCTGAAATCAAGATTTGGCTGCTTAACTAACTGAGCCACCCAGGCACCCCTAAGTGACATTTTCAAAGTATATAATATGCAATACAGCCTTGTGGTTGAGCATATGTGCTCTGGTCAGCCAACATGGCTCAGCCCTCCTTATTGTTGTCAGAGCATCATCATAATTAAAATGATAAATGAAGAAGTGGGAAACAAAAATATTCAGAATTCAGGTTTTTCTGATACTTTTTCTTTCTTCTTGATCATCTGCATTTTCCAAAAACTTTTTTCAATAAGCAGTGTCAAGAACTATAAAGGGTCTGAGACTTTACCCTGCTTACAAGCTAACAAGCTAGTCTGCAAATTTCACGGAGAGTGGCAGAAGACACAAAACTCTTGGGTCCGAGACAAAGGACTTCATTACTCACATGAATAATAGGACCCAGCGTATCAGCATTTATACCAGTTCCCTAAGCCCCAGTTCCCACGGAATGACATGAATAAGGCCAGGCAGCACCTGTTTACATAGTGGGCGATTTAGAGGAGAGGACCCCCAACCTTAAAAAATCAAACCTTTGTAATTGGCAATAAGCCTTCCTGATGTTTCCCCAGAAGAAAACATTATATTTATTAGAGTGGACAGTGAAAAACCCTCCCTTTGCTCTGGAAAGGCACCATTTTCATCTTCCAAGGCCATTCACTATAGAAACATTCTTGAAGAGATTATATAGAAGAGAAGCACTCACTGTCACTGCTCACAAAATGTACAGAAAAACAAGAGACCCATGGAATATTGCCTCCCATCAAACATGTATTAATTTTATACTCATAAAGTTTTATTTGTTTTTTAACAGTGAATAGGAGATGGAGGCTTTCGTAGTTGAGTAATTTCAGGTGAAGTATTGTATTCCATTTTTTTCTCGTGTACTAGAAGAAAAAATAAATAAAAAGAACAACCTGACAAGCAGGGAAAGAATCCTTCATCCAAGTCAACTATTTCAGAAAGTCCAAGAGAACAAGCCAACACAGTCCAAGAAAAAGTAGAGATAGGGATTTCATATTAACCTTAAGGAGTATTTGATTAATATTAAAAGGATTAAAGAGAACAAAAAGATCTTTCTGTTACAAAAAGATACAATCCATAATAAAGGTACAACCTTCATGAACCTCTATGGCCTCCAAAACTTTACATCAAATACGAAAAGTAGAAGTTATTAATAGATAGAAAGATAGTTGAAATGTTCATTATAAAGCCTTACAGATCAATCAATAAAAACACTAGGTATGAGAATATTATCATCTTCATATACACGTATTTGAATTCTATCTTACAGATATAGCTATATCTTAGAAACAAACCAGATTGAAGTCCATGTCATATAAAAAGACAGACCCCCCAAGGATTCAGAGAGGGTGTCAAAGGTAGAAGGGTAAAGATGAGCTAGTGTTCTTGGTTGACACAGTGGAGCGGGAAGCCCCTGTGGGTGTAGTCACCATGGCCCAGAGTCAGACTTCAGTGGAGAATAAAGTAAATTTGTGCTCGGATAGCTGCAACCTGAGGCCATAGGAAGGTGCAAGAGTTGCCCCCAAAGGGTTGTGAGCCACAATCATCAATGCTGCAGCAAAAAGGTCTACAGCAGATCACAGAAGACTGAGATTCAGGAGCTGCACTGTTTGCTAGTCATTCACACAATCATGCCAATGGACGGGTCCAACTTCCGGTTCTCTCTCTTCACCTGGGTGGGGAAAGGAGGACTGGCTGATCCCTCTGAATGAGCTTCTGGGTGCTTTGACACCAAGAAGGAATGACTGGATACCCCTGATAATAAGTGACAGGTGAGGTGGGGCAGAAATAATGAAGACATAAAGAAGTGATGACCTTAATTTCTATTGCAAGCTGAAGAAATTGGTCAGGGAGGCTACATGTGGGATTAAGGGACACAAACAGGGAATTATGCACCAGGAAGTATGTGGCAGCATTTCTTATAGTCCCGAAACACTTGAAATTGTTCAGAGTCAGGGAATGCATTCGTGAATGGATCAAATATTATGTGGCCATTAAAATCACATTTCTAAGACTTCTACTGACATGGTAAGAAGGAAGTGCAAAATTGGAACACAAAATTATATGGAAAGATTTCAGCCAACTTTTCTAAAATTATATCCACAGGTGTATAACAGCAGCCATCTTGGAGCAGCAAGACTGCAGGTTATTTTTGCTTTATTCTTTATGATTTCTGGTGCTCCATATTGTGCAGGTATTACCTACACAGGTATGTTAGGTATTACCTAACATTGGTTTAAAATGAAGCAATTTTTAAAACTCCTACTCAAGAAATAATGTCCAAATTAAAAGCTAAGGCAGTATGCATTCACCCTTTTATTTTTTTCCTTTCAGCTAGGCTTTGGTCTGGGAGCAGTGCCAGGCACTGGGGTACAAGGCAAGTACTATGTGAATTGGGGTATGGAAGAGTTCATAATCTGTGGAAAGCACTTGTTGGAATGGAAGAATAAGCCAAAGGAAAAAAGAGAGAGCTCAATAATCAGAAGAGAGAATCAGGAGCCATCATGGATGACAAGGTGACATTTGACTTGCTTCTTGAAAGTGCAGGAGGGTGTTGATAGGGGGTATGTGTTCCTTCATGCCACAGAGAAGAAAGTAGGGGGAATTGGTCCAGGCAGAGGGAACAGGAAGTGTTGATTTGCTCCCCTGGAATCAAAGACTGCCCTACTGGGGCGCCTGGGTGGCGCAGTCGGTTGAGTGTCTGACTTCAGCCAGGTCACGATCTCGCGGTCCGGGAGTTCGAGCCCCGCATCGGGCTCTGGGCTGATGGCTCGGAGCCTGGAGCCTGTTTCCGATTCTGTGTCTCCCTCTCTCTCTGCCCCTCGCCCGTTCATGCTCTGTCTCTCTCTGTCCCAAAAATAAATAAACGTTGAAAAAAAATTTTTTTAATAAATAAATAAGTAAAAAATAAAAAACAAAGACTGCCCTACTGACCCCACGCTCCATGGTATGAAAGCCAACCAGGATGCTCACCATCGAAATGTTTCCCCATTCTGTGCTGCTTTCCCTCTTGAAACTCTGGGCCACATGCCCACCTGGGCCTCTGAGCCTCACCCGAAATTTTATTACCCACTTTAGTCCTCATATTTTACTCTATTCTTTTGTCTGAGTCTCAAATCTTTTTTTTTTTTTTTTTGAGTAATCTCTACACCCACATGGGGCTTGAACTCAGGACCTGAGATCAAGAGTTGTGGGCTCTTCTGAATGAGCCAGCCAGGCATCCCTCAAAACTAATTTGTTATCATTCCTGTGACCCAATTTTTATGACTGACCAAGACAGAGGACATGTAAGGAATACAACAAGGACCAAAGATTCTCCACTCTGACTGCACATTAGAATCATCTGAGGCTTTTTAAATCTCAGTGTTGTGGCCCCACCCCCAGAGATTCTGATCTATTTGGTCAGTGTTGGAGCCTGGACATCAGTGGACTATAAAAGCTTCCAGGTAATTCTAATGTTCAAAAATATGTATCACCTGTATCCTTCCAGACAGACCATTTAAAAAGGAAACACTTGACTTAGGTGTAAAATAATTCAAAAGTTAGTCATTAAAAAAGAAATCTCATTACTGGTAGATGCAGCAGGAGTACAGGTGAATTCAGGCCACAGGTAAGTAAGTAAGTAACAATTGTCATCTACATTCCCCTAGCACAGACATGAATAAGTTTGTTTCCAGACTCCCTTTGACAAAACATCTGCTCTCTGATAGTCAGTTGATTAAAAAAAAAAAGTTTTCATGAAAATAAGATTCAGCTTTGATTCTGTCATCGGACAGAAAATGTCTTTCTTCCAACCACTTTTCCAAGAGCCCTTTTCAAGTCCCTGTTCCTCAGGCTGTAGATGAAGGGGTTCAGCATGGGGGTCACCACGGTATACATCACAGTAGCTGCTGTGTCCTTCTCAGAAGAGTGTGAGGACAAAGGGTTGAAATACACAGCAATGATGGTGCCATAGAAGAGGGAAACCACGGCCAGGTGCGAGCCACAGGTGGAGAAGGCTTTCCATCTTCCCTTCGTGGACGGGACTCTCAGGACAGCGCAGGTAATATGGACATACGAAGCCAGGATGCAAATAAATGGAGAGATCATGATCAGAGAACCCTCAGTCAGAATCATCACCTCATTGAGGTGGGTGTCAGAGCAGGACAGTTTCAGGAGGGGAGTCACATCACAGAAGAAGTGGGGGATGGCATTGTCTGCACAGAACGAGAGTCGAGCCATCAGCAGGGTATGCAGTAGGACATTCAGGTTGGCAATGACCCATGACCCAGCAACCAGCAGGGCACAGAGCTGGTGGGTCATCTTTGTCGAGTAGTGTAAGGGGTGACATATGGCAACAAAGCGGTCATAGGCCATCACAGCCAGGAGGAAATTGTCCATGTCCACGAACATGAACACAAAATACATCTGTGTGAGACACCCAGAGAAGGAGATGGCCTGAGTCCCAAGGATGTGGTTGGCCAGCATCTTGGGGACGGTGGTCGTGGAGAAGCAGATGTCCACACAGGACAGGTGGCTGAGGAGGAAGTACATGGGGATGTGCAGGCGGGGGTCCACGCTGATGGCCAGGAGGATGAGCAGGTTTCCCAGGACCGTGGCCAGGTACATGCTCAGGAAGAGCGCAAAGAGGGCCTGCTGCTGCTGGGGCTGCCTGGAGAGCCCGAGGAGGAGGAACTCGGAGACACTCGACTGGTTTGCTCCTCTCATGGGGCTAGAAGCTGGTGCCCAGAGGCAGACAATGCAGGAAAAATTCAAAAGCCTTGAAAATGATGGTCAAGGTTGTGCAACTAAGAAGACTCCTAGGAGAAAAACTGAGTGACACAGGTGAGACATGAGAACCCTTCTCCCTGTGTGTTTTGGCCACTGATGGCCTTTTTGTGCGTGCATTCTTTCAATATCAAAATGAGGGCCATGCCTCTGGAAGGACATTGAGAGATTGGGACAATGGTTTTGTCCAGAAATTCTTTGTATGTTTGAGTTTTCTACCATGATCACGTATCTTTAAATAGTGTCATAAATCACTAAAGATATAAAAATATTAATAGAGACATCAATATTCATAGTACTGGAGAACACACGCTCTGTGGTTACCACAGAGACTGAAATATAGTAAGCATATGCCTTAATAGAGAATATTGATGTCTTTGTTGTCATTAGTGGTGTTGCCTTAGAGAACATTTTTCAGTTGCATCATCTCTAATCCGGACATGCTACACATTGTGAAGATGTTTCCTCTGTAGGTGTTGTCAGTAATCACTCAGAATGGTAACATTGCTGCTGCTTCTTCCTGGGCTCACATTTTCTGAGCAATTTATGGAGCTCTGAGCCAGTCCTTCTTGGTTATATCCACTGAGCTCCCTCTAGTCTAACTTGTAAAATGGAAATGGAAATAATCCAGACATATGGGCAGACACTTGGCCAATTGTTTTTCCTTACAGTTCAGGTCTCATAAACAGACAAGGCATAGATGGTCATATATGACCGCAAGGGATGATTGATTATCTCAGAACTGTTTCCTTGGCTCCACTTAAAAGAAAGATGTAGCGAGGCGTGCCCCCGGAAAGGCTTCCACCTTAACAATCAGTGATTGGTAAAGCCCCACTGATCTGACTCTTACCCGGAAAGAAGGGCAGTTATGACAGTCACCAGGAGTCCCAGGTTTGCTTCACTTTTCCAGACCTGGCCAGAGATTATTGGTTTGAGGGGAATGGACTTGTCACTGGGGTTTTCAGGCTAAGTCTGCATGAACAAGGGCTAAAGCACAGAGACTCAACCCTTGGTGCAGGAAGGATGTTTGAGAGAATCAGAGGGCCAGCTCTTTACGAGAGCCACCATGGCCACTAGGGCCATATTCCCTAAGAGGCTCATTAGAGAAAAGGAGCAAGTAATTGTCCCTTTTCCTCCTCGGGCTCTTTTAGGTCCAACACTGGTAATAAAGACCTATTGTCGGAGTTATGTAATTACTGCTTTAGGGCTTGGCAACAATCGTGGGGGAAATCATCAGCAAGAACTTTCCTACTAGAGAAAACTTACGGTCCTATATTTTATACTCCACTCCCACTGGGGTAGTGTCCTTGTTAGGAAATATATATGATGCTACATATTAAGAGAATAAACTTTGTATTCACACAGCTGTGCCCTTAATTCCCAGATCTGCCATTACCGGTTGTGTAATCTTGAGAAATCTATCAACCTTCACAGAATCACAAAATAATATTCACCTTGTACAGTTGTGTAAATGAAGTAATTTGAGTTAAACATCTCATGACCCTTAACCTCATCGATGCACTGGGCTCGAACCATGTCCACTACGTAGAAGCTAAAGATGTTAAGTGATATTTACATCTATCATCCTCTGCTCAATCATCTGCGTTCTGGATAAATATCATTTGTAAACAGTGTCTTGTGTTTCTCTTCATATAGCAGTCGTCATTTTTATACAGGGTCAGCTGACAAGTTTTTTATCCTATATTCTATATTTTTATTATGTATTTAATTTGAGGTAGACTATGAACCATTTTTGAGTCTATTTATAAATTAGTATCACATGGGTGCCAATGAGGAACATAGAATTTCTGAGTCCAGTAAGTATCACTACATAGCACTGAAGGCAAGATCTGGCTTTAAGGCGCCCATAAAGCTCTTGGTCTTATGCACTGTAAAATTTACTTTCCTAAGTTGATAATATTAAAGAGTTACTGTTAAAAACCATCCACCTCAATCAGAAGTGCCAGTTGAATCACTAAAAAAAGTCTTCTGGAGACCAGTGTTACTCTAACTGATCTTACACTTAGGTTATTTATAAAGAATGTATTCTTCATGCTGATTATGATGTCTCAGTAAATATCATTCACCTGTTCCCAGTAACTCAAGGTAAGAACTTCAGGGCCATAGGAATCCGCATGTCTCCATAAGATACATGTTATCAGATATCAAGTTCTGTACATTCTATCTCCAAAAATTGGCCTAAAAACACCTCACCATGTGAATTATCAAAAATCTGTGGAGGAGGGGAAAGTAGTCACTGGATTACTAAAGACACTGTTTGCAAGCGACAGAAAACCAACTCCTACCAGTTTAAGAAGTGGAATCTATTGGCTGATGTAATTGCAAAGTCCAAATTTCTTGCAAGTTTCAGGCAGGGCTAGATTCAGGGACCCAAATAACGACATCAGGACATGTATTTCTTATCTCTCTATTCTGTTAGTTTCTGTCTGACTTCGTTCTACAGACTGTGTCTCTCCATGTGGCAGACAAGATGGCCACCAGTACCTCCAAACTCACATCCTCCTAAACTAGCAATCGCTGGGCACAAAGAACTTCTCTCTACCCATGTTTTTTTTTTTTTTTTAATTCTTTAAAAAAATTTTTAAGTTTACTTATTTATTTTTCAGAGAGAGGGAGAGAGAGAATCCCAAGCAGGCTCTGCACCACCAGCACCAGAGCCTCGTGTGGGGCTCAAACCCATGAGCCATGAGATCACGATCTGAGCCAAAATCAAGAGTCAGACACTTAACCAACTGAGGCACCCAGGTGCCCCCTTTTAAAATTATTTTTTGGGGCGCCTGGGTGGCTCAGTTGGTTGGGCGACCAACTTCGGCTCAGGTCATGATCTCGCAGTTTGTGAGTTCAAGCCCCGCATCGGGCTCTGTGCTGACAGCTCAGAGCCTGGAGCCTACTTCGGATTCTGTGTCTCCCCCTGTCTCTGCTCCTCACCTATTCATGCTCTGTGTCTGTCTCTCAATAATAAATGCATGTCAAAAAATTTTTAATTATTTTTTAATGTTTTATTTATTTTTGAGAGAGAGCATGGGAGCAGAGAGAGAGGGGACAGAGGATCCAAAGCAGGCTCCGTATTGACAGCAGCAAGCCTGATACGGGTCTTGAAGTCACAAGATCATGACCTGAGTCAAAGTCGGTGCTCAACTGACTGGGCCGCCCAAGCACCCCTAAAATTATTTTTAAAGATTTATCCCCTTTTCGGTGTAGGCACCGTGGAGTGGTTCAGAGGTTTGGAATGAGGCTTCGCAATTTTTTTAAATATGGAAGCGTCACGAATTTGCGTGTCACCCTTGCGCAAGGGCAAGGGTGGATCTCTGTATCATTCCAACTTTAGTATATGTGCTGCCAAAGCAAGCATGTGATTTTGTTTATTAAACTCTACCCCCAACATAGGACTCAAACTCAAGGACCCAAGATCAAGAGTTGCCTGCTTAATCGACTGAGCCAGTCAGGTGCCCCTACCAGTGTTTATTTATAACTTCAAGTGAGACCATGATAATTTCTTCTTGGATCATATGCCCAAATCCGAACCAATCATTCTGGATGGGAGAGTAGGATGTTTTGGTAGTCTTGGGTCTTAAGCCCAATGCATTCCATGTGGGAATCCAGTGATGTACATTATCATCATGACTAAATGTAGGCAGGGAGGAGTTTCCCAAACAGATACAAAGAATGGGAATGGGAAGGAATGTCCTTGAACAAAAAATCTAGTTACTAAGATCCACTCTTTGCTCCAACAGCTGAGTTGTACAAAGGAATGGAGAAGGAACACTTAAGACAAAAGGATAAATTAGTAAGCTGTTCTAAAAGGTGAACTAAACAAACAAACAAAAAATCTGCAATTAATGATAACCCAGTATCAGTGAGCACTCCTAGCACCTAGATCTTGGCTTCTAAACACCATTTCCCATTAAAAAGAATTAGGATTCCATAGAGAAAGGGCTGATTGCAAGTCTGGGCAGGAATAAGATAAGGTGAGTTTAGGACATTATATGTATGTAAGTAAATAAGCAAATACTCAAAGTTCAATGAGAACATTTCTAAACTGCAAATGACTTTCAAATGAACCACTATATCCATACATTTTTATTTTTCTTTAGGCTTGAAATTTTTCAAAGTAAAGATATGTGAATAAATAGAGATCTTTAAAAAGGAATAAAGATGTGATATTGAAAAGACTCCCCCCCACTGGCCAAATTTGAAACAATTTGGGCATCAAATAAATAAATAATAACTGTAAGTAATTACAACACTTTAAAATATTAAAATCTAGGAATCAGTAATAATAGTATAAAAAAGAGAAAAATATAAGGTGATTTGCTATAACTGGAGGTGAAAGTCAATAAGTAAAGGGAAAGAATTTAGCATGTACTCTGTCTTTTAAAAATGATCTGAAGTTCATCTTGGGTTCATTTTGGGGGGAAAGCTCTTCTTTACAGAATAATGCCAATTAAGAAATATAAAAAAATGAACCCACAAACATGTGGCCAACTAGTCTTTGACAAAGCAGGAAAGAGTATCCAACGGAATAAAGACAGTCTTTGCAGCAAGTGATGCTGGGAAAACTGGACAGCGACATGCAGAAGAATGAACCTGGACCACTTTCTTACACCAGACACAAAAATAAACTCAACATGGATGAAAGACCTAAATGTAAGACAGGAAGCCATCAAAATACTGAAGGAGAAAGCAAGCAAAACCTGTTTGATCTTGGCCGCAGCAACTTCTTACTCAACACGTCTCCGGAGGCAAGGGAAACAAAAGCAAAAATGAACTACTGGGACCTCATCAAGATAAAAAGCTTCTGCACAGCAAAGGAAACAATCAGAAAAACTCAAAGGCAACCAACAGAATGGGAGAAGATATTTGCAAACGACATATCAGATAAAGGGTTAGTATCCAAAAATCTATAAAGAACTTCTCAAACTCAACACCCAAAAAACAAACAATCCAGTGAAGAAATGGGCAAAAGACATGAATAGACACTTCTCCAAAGAAGACATACAGTTGGCCAACCGACACATGAAAAAATGCTCAACATCGCTCATCATCAGGGAAATACAAATCAAAACCACAATGAGATACCACCTCACACCTGTCAGAATGGTTCACAATAACAATTCAGGCAACAACAGATGTTGGTGAGGATGTGGAGAGAGAGGATCTCTTTTGCGCTTTTGGTGGGAATGCAAACTGGAGCAGCCACTCCGAGAACAGTATGGAGGTTCCTCAAAAACTTAAAAATAGAACTAACCTTCAACCCAGAAATTGCACTACTAGGTATTTATCCAAGGGATACAGGTGTGCTGTTTCAAAGGGACACATGTACCCCAATGTTTACAGCAGCACTATTAACAACAGCCCAAGTATGGAAAGAGCCCAATGCCCATCGATGGATGAATGGATAAAGAAGATGGGTTATATATATACAATGGAGTATTACTCGGCAATCAAAAAGAATGAAACCTTGCCATTTGCAACTACGTGGATGGAAATGGAGGGTAGTATGCTAAGTCAAATTAGTCAGAGAAAGACAAATATCATATGACTTCACTCACATGAGGACTTTAAGATACAGATGAACACAAGGGAAGAGAAGCAAAAATAATATAAAAAACAGGGAGGAGGACAAAACAGAAGAGACTCATAAATATGGAGAACAAACAGAGGGTTACTGGAGGGGTTGTGGAGGGGGGATGGGCTAAATGGGTCAGGGGCACTAAGGAATCTACTCCTGAAATCACTGTTGCACTATATGCTAACTAACTTGGATGTAAAAAAAAAAAAAAATGAAATGAAATGAAATGAAACATTCCATGTAAAAAAAATAATGATCTATCTTATGTTGTCTAATTTTACATTCACATAAAACTAAAAAAAGAAATACAGAAAAATGATAGAACTAAGAAACCTTCATTCTTTAATTCCCAGTGAAATAAGTGATTGATACAATGATTATGAAGGAATGTTAAAAGCAATATGTCATAGAGGCATTTGGGTGGCTCAGTCACTTGAGCCTCTGACTCTTGATTTCAGCTCAGGTCATGATCTCACAGTTCATGAGGTCCAGCCCCATGTCAGACTCTGCTCTGACAGCGTGGAGCCTGCTTGGGATCCTCTCTCTCTTTCTGCCCCTCGTCCACTTGTGCGCGTGCTCTCTCTCGCTCTCAAAATAAACTTAAAAAATTGTTTTTACAAACTCACTACCACGACCATCTTTCCCAGTGATGCAACCTTTACCAAGCTATCACATAAAATCACTAATACCTCCAATTCCAATACAACACCATAGGATTAATGGAAGCCTTCTCTTCTCCCATTTCCATCACTGAGAAATCTGGTTCCCATTAACCTCAATATATTAACTTATTTGTTTAGCTCCCTGTACATAGCCCATTTCCTGACCCCACCAAGCTGCCTTCTAGGTTGGCCACAGCAGGCTGATCTCCGGCCAGCCCTGTACCTGGCCCTGTGCCAAACTAGCTCTCCTGTCTGATCTCAAATGAGAACTGTTTGCACCAACGTTTATGGGCTTGATTCTCTAGACAAGTGGCTCACAACCATAAGACACTGGACATATGGGGGTATTTTTAGTCGTCATAACTATCGGGGTGCTACCGGCATCTAGAAAATAAAGTGCAACAATGCTGTTAAACATTCCACACTGCACAGGAGAGCCCCCACAATGGAGAATGATCTGGCTCACGGTGTCAAAAATGCTAAGGTTGAGAGTATAATACATCTAATTTAAATGATATAGGACTAGGCACATCAAAAGATCTGAGTCTTGCCAACTTAAGAAGTTTCATTCGAGGACATCTACTGGGCATGTATTTCAGGCAAGTCGGCTTTCTCGCCCTCCTCTGCTGCCTAGTGTGCAAGCCTAGGGACGTGGACGTGCACACGGCCCAGCAGGATTCGACCCAGGTCTCCTGGTCAGCAGGTGGCTCAGGGACTCCAAGGCCCAGGATCCTGAGGCAGGGGCTCAACAACAAAACCCACCCAGCAGGAATACATCCCCACGCTGAGAGCTTGTGTCTTCCATAAGCTGTAGGTCCCAAAGGTGCCCGAACATACCCAAAGCCACTCGCCTAAGAGAGTCTTCATTCACTCAAGTGTTTATTGAGCACCTACTATAAGCCCCTACTGGTAATACAGCAATTAGCAAAATGTTTTTGTTGTTGTTGTTGTTGTTGTTGTTTAAGTAGGCTCCACACCTGGTGTGGAGCCCAATGCAAGGCTTGAACTCATGACCCTGAGATCGAGACCTGAGCTGAGGTCAAGAGTTGTTAGCTTAACTGACTGAGCCACCCAGGAGCCCCCAAAATTAATTTTTAAGACAGAAGAAAAAAGGGAGTCGGATTCCAGATCAGAGGAAGTTGCTGCTTTTCATTTTTGTTTTCTTCCTCACCAGGCTCCAGGTCTGCAGCTTAAAAGAGCACACCCACATTTAACCTGAACACAAAACACACTAGTCATCTTCTCAGGGGCCATTGATTCTCTCTCCCCCGTTAGGATACTAGCCCTGCTCACTTTCATTATTTAAAGGGGGATAAAGGGGTGGTGCCTGGGTGGCTCAGTCTTTGAGTTCCCAACTCCGGATTTCCGCTGGGGTCATTGATCCCAGGATCGTGGGATTGAGCCCCTTGTAGGGCACCACGCTGAGCATGGAGCCTGCTTAAGATTCTCTCTCTCTCTCTCTCTCTCTCTCTCTCTCTCTCTCTCTCTCTCTGCCCCACTGGCACACTCTCTCTCCCTCTAAGATAAAATTTAAAAAAAAAAAAAAGAGAGAGAGAGGAGGGGCGCCTGGGTGGCGCAGTCGGTTAAGCGTCTGACTTCAGCCGGGTCACGATCTCGCGGTCCGGGAGTTCGAGCCCCGCATCAGGCTCTGGCCCCGCGTCAGGCTCTGGCCCCGCGTCAGGCTCTGGCCCCGCGTCAGGCTCTGGCCCCGCGTCAGGCTCTGGGCTGATGGCTCGGAGCCTGGAGCCTGTTTCCGATTCTGTGTCTCCCTCTCTCTCTGCCCCTCCCCCGTTCATGCTTTGTCTCTCTCTGTCCCAAAATGAATAAAAAACGTTGAAAAATAAATAAATAAAAATAAAAAAAAAAAAAAGAGGAAAAGGAAAATGGGGGGGGGGGGGGAAGCACTAGAGGTGGCTAGTCTGAGATTCAATTCCGGATGGGGCACCTTAGCAAGCTCAAAAGCCTGGCGTGGTATTTCCGGGGACACGGGGCTCACACTGAGATTCTAACACTGAGGCCCTGGAGGAACTATAAAGAGTCACAGAAGTAATTATATTGAAACAACAGAACCCCACGCAGAAAGTCACCCATAATCTTAACCCAGATCAAGACAATGTCATTGCTGGCCTAATTCTCGCCAAGCGCCCATTCAATTCTGACATTTATATCACAGGTGCAACGTCTGTTGTTCACATTTGCTGTGTACCTGTTGAGTTCCATACTCTGCATTTTGCTAGAGTCTCTTTTCTCTCCCCTCCCCTGTGTGTTTCTGCGTGTTCACCGTTTCTTTCTTGGGCAGTCGTGCAAAAAGGGCTGAGGGTTGGGAGTTGCCCTTTTAGGGAAATAGGATCACATCTCTCCTACTGGAATCTTTCAGGCCCCTGCAAGTTTGAACATTGGGAGCATGAGTTGATTCCCCGATCCTCACCTCGTTCGGGGTACGGTTCCTAGAACCTAAAACGGCCCTCTAACATGTAAAGGTTAGACCCACCCCACTACCCCAGGTGGGACTCGAACCCACAATCCCTGGCTTAGGAGGCCAGTGCCTTATCCATTAGGCCACTGGGGCAACCGCCAAGATGCTTGCTTAGTGGCTAGAAAGTGATCCAGAGATTGCTTTGGGTTTTTACTCAAAACCAGGCCGAGTCCGTAGTGTGTATTCCAGCCTCCAGGAAGAGCCGCCCTCCTGGAAACAAGCGCCCCCTCTCCGCGGAGCTCCCGCGCAAGGGGGCGCAGTCGCCATCCGCAGCGCCCTCCTCTGCCTGCGTTCCTGCAGCTGCTCCACAGGCCTCGCGGAGTCTGGCTCTTCTGTTTGCTCCAGAAGGGGTCCCACGCTCAGAAACGCACTGGATTCTCCTTCGGATGAATGGATTCAGAGTGCAGTAGGGGGCTCCGGCTGGGTCAGACGGTGGAGCGTTGGGCCTGGCCACCGGGCTGTGTCGTTGACAAGTGTTCGGTCCTCTCCGGGCCCAGCGTGACCAATGACCCCGCAGAGCGCACGGCTGGGAGGTAGACGGTGCGGGGCCGTTACAGCGTGCAGGGAGGAGGCGACCCTCCGGGCTCTCCGAGGCTCCCCCGCGGGCCGAAGTCAGAGCCTCCTGCGCCGCGGTCCCGCGCTGGGCGCCACAACTCTGGGCTTGGCTGACATCCAGGGGATGGCGACATCCCGGAAGATTCTACCCTGGGCCTCACCTTTCCAGGCTTCGCCCGCGAGAACTGGCACCGAGCGCCAGACCAAACCCCTCCGCTTAGGGCTGCCTGGAGCCGAAGGTCCGGGTATCCTGCACACACACCCTGCAATTTTCCTCGCAACACTCCCCCCAGTTATTCACTGAGGCTTGTAATGTAGCCAATGATTTAAAAAAAAAAAAAAAATCAGCAGAATCTGGAGCCGCTCATGATTCTCTCTCCCCATCGCCCTAAGATCTCCGGGACCTCAGAGCCTCCTTCGCCACACCTCCAAATGTATCCTTTATCATTTGTGCAACAAAATTCGGGGGAGAGGGGGACCTCGCCCTTCCGGTGAGAGAGGTCTCCGCACTCGCTCGCCTTTTATTTAAAATCATCTGCATTTTAGCAGGAGAAGGCGGAGGCCCCCTGAAACGCGCTGTCCAGCCGCAGCTGGCGGCCCGTGGGGGCGGGACAGGGGTCATCCATGCATCCTCCTCTCTCGGGGCCACAGGTTCAAGGCGGAACTCAGGAGCAAGTTCTGCTCTCTGCCTTCGCCTCCCCTGTTTGCGGAGATTGGCAAATGCTCTGGGTGCGTCCCGCAGGTTTGGGGATCCACGCAGCCCGGTGGTTTTCCACATCCGTGTAAATGTGGCCAGGAATTTTTTTTTTTAACTGTCTCGAAAGCTCTTCATCACTTTTATGTGTGTTTGTTTTGAATATCCAGCATTTCCCGTTGCTTTTAGCCAGTGGGTTGGTCCCCCCCCAAATCCCGCCCATTTGTGTTACTGGAAACTGTAAGTCTCTCCTGGTGGTTTTCTTTGTAGCAATTTCCTCAAAACTACTAACAATTTTTTAGAAACAATAAAGGTTAAAAACAAACCAACAAAAAAACCTTTGGGACAGGGATGACTCCCCCAGGAAATCTGATTCGATGGACAGCTGCGGGGGCTTGCAAGGGCTCTGGAAGAAAGGGATTTGGCCTGAGATTTGCCCACAGTTGCCCAGAAAGCAGGACCCTTCACCCGTGGTGGAAAGCAGCTCTCAGGGATTGGAACTCCTTAGGGGTCAAAGTCAAACCCCACCTGGGTCTCCAATCGCCTGGACCTCACAGCCTGACGTTCAGAGAGTAGCACAGGACCCTAGTCGTGACTGCACTCGGTCCCCTGGTGGGCTCTGGGACCAAGGCAGGGGAGGGACAAGGAAATGGAGGGAGGAGGCGGGGGAAGAAAGGAGAAGGGAGAAGGGCCCGAGCGCCTCCCCAAGTGCGCACCCCACTCTGCCCCCGCAGTCGTGCCGGCGTATGAAATCCTGGATGCTCAGCAGCGGGCCTCTGAATGCCACCCAGGCATTGCTGGACTTGAACCTCAAAGTTGTGACTGTGGGGAGCGTTGCCTCTCACGGATTCCCCTCCCCCAACTACTGGCCTTGCACTAAACCTGACGCAGCCGAGGGAGGAGCGCCCTCCCCGGAGAGGCCTGCACGTCTGGATCCCCAGGATTCCAATTTAAAAACTTTTAAAAAGCACCCGGGGTCGACTGTAGGCTTTCAAAGATTCTCTTTTAATTCTCTCTTGCAGTGTCCTGTTTCCACGCCCAGTGGCTGAGGTCCCGGGACAATTCTTCAATCTCTGAGAGGGTTTTGCACACACACACACACACACACACACACACACACAAAACAGGGCTCGTCCGGGATTTGAACCCGGGACCTCTCGCACCCTAAGCGAGAATCATACCCCTAGACCAACGAGCCACAGGGATGCGGGCCTCTGACTCTCTTTATGACTTCGTGGCGACCCGGGGGTTGGGACAGGCGGAACTAGGGAAGTGACGCGAGAAGGAGCTTCGGATTTCAGACCCGCGGGGAAGGGCTGAGTTCAGAAGCGGGCCCCTCACGCCCCCCCCCCCCCAATCCGGTGGCCTCAGCGCTGACGCAGTAAGGAGCCCGAGGCCACGTAGACGGTCCGTGCGTCCCGGCGCCTCCCTGAAGTCACTTTGCAGACATTCCTCGCGGCCAGGAGCACCCTGACGACACCCTGGGGCAAAAGCCTGCGCGGGGCTCCCGGTAGGAGGGGCAGCTTTGCGTGTCTTTAGTTTCTAGGTCAGTGGGACACGTTGCGTGGAGGCGCAGCCCCCGGTGTCCATACGACTTCCTAAACTCCTCCTGCAGAGTTTTATGGCCCAAACCAAGAAAACAAACCGCCCAACGTGGGGCTCGAACCCACGACCCTGAGATTAAGAGTCTCATGCTCTACCGACTGAGCTAGCCGGGCGCCCATTGGTCGTGACTCTAGATGCTAAAGTGATCTGAAGTTGATGCGAACCAGGTAAAGTAATGAATTGGACCTGAGCACCAGGGACGTTCAGTAGCCAAAACCCCCGGGCCCCACAGAAATTCCCCACTGCAGCAAGGGTGCTGCCAGCCCAGGACTTCCCTCCCGTCCTCGGGGCCTCTAGCTGGGGAACCCTCCTGGGCCCTGTGTCCGCCGAGGCCGACCTGGCGTCAGGCGCAGCAGGAGTAGCCCCCGCAGCTGAGTGAAGGGGCCGGAGCCAGCGGCGGAGAGAAAGCCTAAGACAGGATGTACCACAGTTAGTTTAAACACTGACCCCTTGACAGACATCTGGATTATTTCCAGGGTTTTTTGGGGTGTTTTGTTTTGTTTTGTTTTGGTGGGGGGGCTGTTACAAACATGTAACACCCAAATAAATACCCAAAGGTGCAATCGAGGTCATATGGTAGTTATGTTTCCCTTGTAAAGACACTGCCACATTGTTTCCTAGCGTGGCCAGACCGTTTTCCTTCCCCATCAGCAGTGTATGAGTGGCCCAGTTTCTCCAACAAAATGTTCAATAGAAAGAGTGGCAGCATCCTTCTATCTCCAACCTCAAAGACAATATTGCCAGGGATTCACTATCAAGTATGAAGTTTGATGTAGTATTTTGTAGATAATTTTGGTAATTATGGGTGTTATCTCCTTTTGGTAGTTTGCTAAGAATTTGTTTACATATTTATTTAGGGGGGGGGGATGAGCAGAAGAGGGTAGAAAGAGGGGGAGAGAGAATCCCAAGCAGGCTCTGCACTGTCAGGGTAGAGCCCCAAGCAACATTTAAACCCACCAACCAGGAGATCTTGACCTGAGCCAAAATCAAGAGTGATACACCTAACCCACTGAGCCGCCCCTCCTAAGAATTTTAAAAGTCCTAAATGGAAGTTAGATTATATTGAATACTTTTCCTTGAATTTGTTGCATACATCAGATTTGTCTAATGTCAAATAAACTTCGCGTTCCCTAGGATAAACTCGACTTGGCCATGGAATATTATCCTTCTTATATGTCATAAGATTTGGCTTGCTAGTATTTTGTTTTAGAATTTACATCCATTTCCATGAGATTATAGATTATGTGCTTTTAAAATTCTTTTTCGTGCTGTTTAGTTTTCATATCAGAGTTGTGCTGGCCTCGTAAAATGTGTTGTGGGATTCCGTCTTCTACTCTCCGAAAGATTTTGTGTGAGATTAAAATTTAGTTCCTTGAATGTTTGGTAGCATGCCCCCACTGAAGCCATCTGAGTCAATAATTTTCTTTGGAGGATAATTTTTGACCATTGATTCATTTTCTTTATTAATTTAAAGGTCATTTACATTTTTATTCCATTTTGATCCCATTAAGGCATGTTTGTTGTTGTTGTTTGTTTTTTAAGAAGGCTTTCTGCCCAGCGCAGAGCCCAACACGGGGTTTGAACTCACAACCCTGAGATCAAGACCTCAGCTGAATCAAGAGTCAGATGCTTTAATTGACTGAACCACTCAGGCACAAGGCATGCTTTTTAATTCAAAGAATTATGTGTTTTTCTAAGTTTTCACAAAGCTGTTTAGCATATGCTTTTAAGTTACGTAATGACTGTGAAGTCATTCTTATCCCTGATATGGGTTGTGTGTCTTCTTCCTTTATTTTGTAATCAGTTTTTGCAAAGTTTTATCAATAACTGTTTTTTTTTTCAAGATCTGCTTCAGGATTTGTCATTAATCTCTATAGTATGCTTGTTTTCTAGTTCACTGATTTCCTATCTTATAATTTTTTCCCTTGTTCTAACTTCTTTGGGTTTATTTTTGCTGTTCTTTTTCTAACTTCTTGGCATTAGTATTCAACCTTTCTTTTCTATTCTATGCATCTAAGACCATCAATTACAGCTTTAGCTAGGTCTTACAGGTTTTGGTATACAGTATTTTCACCACCATTTATTTCAAAGTATGTATTTCTTCGAACTTTCTTTGTAATTTGTTCTTTAATCACGTAACTTCTACAGGTGTGTTGCTTAATCTGTAATCACATTGGGATTTTTTTGGGTTTTGTGGTATATATTTTGACCTATTTTTCATTTACTATTTCTGCACCTTTTTAAACTGTTAGATACATCTATTGAATTTTGTTTCACTTTTTGTGTATTTTTATTTTTAGAAGAATTTACATCTTTTTCAATCTTCTAGAGCATTTTACATAGCTTCTGTTCTCAAAGATATTTTAATTAGTCTTCCATTAGTTTATGCATAGTAAGATTAGTTGTATTATGATCTGTATCTTCCAATCTTAGCATCTGAAATCTTGGCAATTTTATTTCCATTGCTTGTTGTTCATTGGTTGTTGCTCATGGTGCCTTATTTCCTTGTTGTTCTTGTTTGTTTTGTGAGTTGCCCATTTCCCTTCTAAATTGCTTGATGTATGGAATTCTGTGAGACCTAGAATAAAAGTGTCTCTGCACAGAAAATTGTTGATTTCTGCCAGGGGCTCAAGGACTTACCATTCATGGGTCACTTTAAATTAAATCTTCTACTTGAGGGTTTTGTTTTTTTTTCCCCAATCGGTCCTCAAGTACACAGAATTGGATTGTTCATGATCCTTGGTTCATAGTGCGCTCTCAAACTCACCATCCTCAACAAAAAGGAAGACCAACAGTTGTCCAACACCATGATCCTCTCCACCACCACGTTCTTTTGCTTCCTTCTCTCCGGTGTAACATCCTTCAGATCCTCTAAGAGGCAGAAGGTCCTGGCACACCATGGCACTCTTGTTTCCACACATGCTGAAGGCATCTGCTGGGAACTTGCAACTCCACAGAAGTGCTTTCCCTGGGCCCCGGAGCCCGACGATGAGCAGGTAAAGGCTGGAGGAGTTCATCCCTGTCCCCTGAGTCCCACTTTCCTTTCAGTTCCGGTACTGGGAGGAAAGGTGCCTTCCCCCCTGAGGGAGTGTTTTATAGGAATTTGGCACCTGGAGGCATCCCCGCCTCAAGGTTCTGCAGAACAGCGTCCACCCTTGTAGAGCTCTTGAACATGGTCGGTCGGGCTTAGTCACACGTGCAAGATATTATTCTCTAATACAGTTTTAAAGTGTTAACATCTGTTTGACCTTTTAGCTGGTGGGGCAACGAGTGAGTTCACGGTCTCAGAGCAATACGCCCATTATTCTTCAAATGCTTAGGTTTTCAAGCTTCGTCGTGTTGGCAAGACCCGGTCGGTTTCTCACGCGGCTAAGGCGACCCCCATCCACACACAGCCGGAGCTGCAGAAAAGGGGGGAGGGGACCCGACCAAGGCACCAGGGCAGGGGCTGCGGGGAGAGCCCCAGGAGGCCACGCCCACGTGTGGGGGGAAGGGCTCGGCGTCTGGGGGTCCCTCCGGCCACGCTGCAAATACCAGAAGTCCATGGCCAGTCCTCAAGCTCCCGCACTCCTGAGCCCGGGACCGCGCTGGGGCCCCGCCTTGCCGCGCCAAAGGCGTCCTGGTGCACAGGAAGCAAGGACATCTTTCTCCCACCCGGGTGCCTCCAACTCCTACCGACAAAGCAGCATTTAGAGACGTGGCTCTATCAACGCTTTGGCGACTGGGCCCCAATTAAATTTTAAAGGCAGCGGTGGGCGGCACTGAGCCAGCCTGAGGCCTTTTTAAGCTTCCCTCCCCCGGTGGAGCCTGGCTCGGGGGTGGGGGTGGGGGTCTCGGGCCAGCTCTCCGATCCACGGGGAGACAAAAAGAAGGGCTCGTCCGGGATTTGAACCCGGGACCTCTCGCACCCTAAGCGAGAATCATACCCCTAGACCAACGAGCCCTGCTGCAGCGCGTGTCCAATCTCCTCTTTGTGACCGATAGGGCGTCCAGGGCGGGAACGGCGGAGCAGCGCGGGGAGGGGAATCGGTTTCAGATCCGTGGCGAAGGGCTAGAGGTTGGGATCCACGGCCGTGGAGGGAACCTAACACTCCCTGCGCCCATAAAGTGGGGAGCGGTTCCTGCGTGCCCCCAAACAAGGTGGCCTCCGCCGATTCCGCTCCGCGCTCCGCCCCTGGCGCGCAAGGGCGGCCAGCCGGGCAGGGGGTCCGTGCGTCCCCGCGCCGCCCTGCGGTCACTCTGCAGGAGCTCCTCCCGGCTGCTCTCTCCCCTCTCCCGCCCCTGGCAAGATCAAACCAAGACATCGAGTTTCCGACGTGGAGCCTACAACCCACGAAGCTGACTAAACCAGGCGGCCAGCGACCTTCCTGCCCTAGGATGACCTCGGCCCGGAGGGGCTGGCCCCTGGAGGGGGGTGGATCAGACCATCAACCAGACCCCGCACCGGGGCGGCTCAGGGATGCCCTCCCCGGCTCAGCAGGGGCGGGAGGAGGGTCTTCAGGTCCTCAGGTGGTGGGGAGGATGAGGACACCGCCCTTGGGGCAGAAGGACTGCGTCCAGGGATCGGGGGGTCGGGTTCCCGGCACTCTGCTGTCTCTGTGTCCTTCCCCGTGTCCAGGCGCGACCCATCCCCCGAGGACCCGGCAGATCTGGGCTAGCGGGTTCGCTTTGTCCTGTCTGACCACCTAACCACCACCCCTCCCCATCCATGGCGCGCATTTCCTTGAGCTCTCATCTGGGCAAGCCCGGGGGAATGAAATTCTGCCCACGGAATCCGGGGTGTCCCTCCCTCTCTCCCCTCCTCCCTCCCCCCCCCAAAAAAAAATCAAGTTAAGGGTAGGACTCACCTGAGACTCCAGCGGAGATCATCTGTACCCCCAGAAGAACCAACGATGCACTTTGCCTTACTTTAGATAACTTCCTCTTACTTCCCAGAGCGGTCTCCTTTAACCTCGGTGCCGCGGATTCCCAGCCACGGGAGATACAGACCATGGGCGTCTCACGACTCACGGTGCCCTAGGTCCCACACGGGCTGTGCCATCGGGAGCCTCAGCCTGTTGGGTGCCGTCTCCGCTGAAAACGCGGACGGGAAAACGGAGAGGGGCTCGTCCAGGATTTGAACCCGGGACCTCTCGCACCCAAAGCGAGAATCATACCTCTAGACCAACGAGCCACCACGACACGTCTCCCCCTCCTTCTTCTGCCGCTGACGCACGCGGAAGCGCTGAAATCACCCCGATAGCTCAGTTGTCAGCGCGTGCACCTGTGAAGCCGGCCCTGTGGGTTCGCGGGTTCGCAGCCTCTGTCAGATTTCGGACCGAGGGTTAGTTCTAGGCTCATCGACGGTCCACGAGCGGCCCCAGCGGAAGGAAGACCGAACTGCGGCCGCTCCCCAACCCGCCGCTTCCCAGCTACGCAGCTGATCGCGGCAGCGCGCAGGGCAGGGCTCGTCTCCGGCCCAGGCTTGCACCCAGCGAAGGAAGGAGCGCTGCAGCTGTGCCCAGGCTGGACTGCGAGGGACACAGCTCACCCGCAGTGGGTCGCAAACCGGGACCGATGCTCTGCCTCCAATCAGCGGCGCCTGTCTTCCTGGGCTGCAGCGCTCTACATTGGCCGCGGACGGGAGTGGGCGGGGGAAGACGGAACAGATACTGGAACTCACAAACTACGGATCATTGGGGCCCCTTCTCAGGGGCGGGAACACAGGCCTGACCCCTCGATTCCTCATTCCCTTGAAATACTTTGCTGAACTCTGACACTGAGTTCGGGCCTTGGGATCCAGCTCCTTCGCAGGGAGTGGGGCAGAGCCAGGGTCTGCCAATTTGGGACAAGAGACTGTTCAGGTTCCTGCCCAAAGGGGTCCGGAGGAGTGTGAAATGGGAAAGCAGAAGACGCAGGAAAGGAGAGAACTAAGAGGGGCCTCAGAGAGAAAACCTGGGCTTCCACCAGCCGGGAGTTGCCCGGTTCAGTCAGGAAGGAGGACTGGGGCCGGCAAGCAAACTTGAAGCTGGGACAGGAGTTAATGTCTCAGGGCAGTGTTCTAAATACTTTACAAAAACAAACAAACAAAAAGTTAAGTAAGTTAATATCCCAAACAAACCTTTGAGTCATGAGCTGGGATTATCCCCACTTCACAGCTGGATAAACTGGGGTCCTTGAGAGGCTGGGTTTCGGGGGCCCAGATCTGTGGGGCCCAGATGGAAAATAGTGGAGCCTAGTCCTATAGCTCTCCTGCAGCCCTAAAAGAACTGCCCAGAATGTGTGTTCTGCACGTTTCACATCTAGGGGAAGGCTCAAGACCCCAGCCCACAAGCCAAGGAAAATCCCCCCCCGCACAGGATCTCTCCAGAAAGCACAGAGTTCCCCTGAGGCTGAGGCTGGGGGTACAGTGAGTACCAACCTGCTAATAGTTTCCCAGCGACAGAAGGGCTGTGAACAGGGTCTCGTAGACACTGGGAGGGGTCCCTGCAGGGAAGCACTGCCAGGCTGGAGTAAGGAAGGCAGGCACAGAGGGAGTAGAGCCACCTGCAATTGGGTGGGGAGAGCAGAAAGCCCCAGAAATTGGCCCCTGTCACTGGGGTCATGTTTAATTCTAAACATGTCTGTTCCTTATTCCCTCTGCTGTCTTCACCATCACCTGGGCTCCTTGGCTTTCTCTGTCCATCCCTGCAGGGCCAGGGTGTCCCAAAGGGCTACTGAGGGCAGGGGAGGCAGCTCACTCCTGGGGGTCTGAATCGAATGTGTCTGGAAAGTGCCAGGAGGCCACATCTTGGCGTATCATCTGGGTTATTCTCTTTTATGGGTTCCAGGTTGGTCTGGGCCTCACAACAGATAGATGGTAATATTTGTTCAAGTTGGGAGCCCACAATGTCTAGGCGAAGGCCTCACTTACACCCACAGGTCCAGGGCTATAAAAGGTAGGCCCAAGGTGGACTTCAGGCCATGTCCCTGGGATAAGAGCCTCAGCTCATCCTCCTCAAGGACAGCAGACTGAGGGGGGAGAAGAGTAGAGTCTGAAAGGAAGCAGAACCGTAAGCAGGGGGACCAGGGAGGATCCTCGGCCCCTTCACCTAGTTCCCACACTGTGGAGGCCTCCGGGATCGGTGTTCCCTTCCTGCCTGACCCCGTGCCCACTCCCCTTCTCTGGAGACAGATCATCTCTTGTTCTGGGTTCCCAGGTGCACAGATCTGATGCTTCCCCCTCCACTACCCCCATCTGGGCCTACCCTGTGGTCTGACAACCTCATCACCCACCCCTGGAGAAGGTGGAGGATGTGAGAGTCATCTGGGATGAGGGGTGGAGAAGGCCCCATGGACTGATCCTGACTGACCCAAAGCCGACTCACGCCTGTGAGTGAGGCAGGGGGACCCAGTCGGTAGGGGAAAGGACCTAGACCCCACCTATAGGGACCTGCCCCTGTAGGCTTGGCTCTGCCTTTCTAGGCTTAAGCCACCACCGCCCCTAAAAAATAAAACTCTAAAGATACAGTGCCTCAGAATGTCTCCCTTGAGGGTAAAGGTTACACCCATGAACCGCATTCTCTTGTCATAGAATGAGCAACCAGAGGTTTGTTTTCTCAGGAAGATCTCAGGGTGGGGATTAGGAGTTGTTGAAAAGCCTGCTGAAGCCCAAAAGGTACACCCGCCCAACGTGGGGCTCGAACCCACGACCCTGAGATTAAGAGTCTCATGCTCTACCGACTGAGCTAGCCGGGCGACGGCCACCTCGCCTGGGTGTTCTGTCCTTTGTATTGAAGCCTCTGGTGACTTGGCTGCAGAGGTTCTGGGGGTGCGGCGGGGCGAAACGGAGGAGCCGCCCCTCCAGGCCTGGGGACGAGGTCCCAATCTTTGAACGTGAAACGACCCGCTGACGCCCCCGCGGTGAAGGAAACGAGCCACCTCCTGCGACCTCAGGTGGCAAGGCTTGGGATCTGGGCTCCCGGAGTCCGCAGGCACGGCGCCCAGAATCCGGGGGAGCTGCGGCCGCCTCTCCGGCAGCAGGGTCTTGGGTCCGAGTCCCGAGGGCGTTGTCGGAGGACAGGGGCCTGCGCGGGTCCGAGTGCGAGTGCGGAGGGTCCCGGCTCTCGCCCCACCTCGTTCCTTGTCCTCAGGTCCTGGGGTCCTTCCCAGCGGGGTCCCTCTGCACGACGCGGAGTGAGGGACACTTCTCCCCAGCAGGAGAAAACCGCAGCCACCACCTGTCCTATCTGTGCTCGCACTAGAAAGGCGAGGCACCTTCCCGGCTTCTTGCCCTCCCCCCCCCCCCACCCCCCGGAACCAGCAGAATCTGGACACTCGGGGACGCCCAAGGCTCCGGCGCAGGGCCGCTCGTCCCCCAAACAAGCACCGTACCTCAAACCAAAGAACGAAGACGACGGGTCGGGCCCTTAGCGACTCTGATCGCCCACGTCGCCGCTGGAGAAGGGACCCGAGGGATGGTCCCCCCAAGTGTCCCCCGATACCACAAAGGGGAGGGGGGATTCGGCTCGGGCCTCTGCGGTCCATTCCCGAGACGCACGCGCGGGGACGCTTCCCTCGGCCGCCCGGCCCCCACCTTCGCCCCCGCGAGGCGCGGCGGGGACTCGGGCGGCTGCGAAGCGGGGGCGGCACCGGGACCCGACGGGACGGGGTGGTGCCAGGACTCCCCGCCCGCTCGCGGCCCGAAACTAAGAAACCGCACAGCAACATGCGGGGGACAGACGTCGCCCTGAACGCGGGGCCTCCGGCAGCATCGGCGCGCGGGCACCTCCACGGGTCTCGCGCGCCGATGCTGCCCGAAGCCCGGCGTTCAGAGACCCGTGGAGGTGCCCGCGCGCCCACGGGGAGTGAGGAAGGGGGCGGTGCTGGCCAGGGAGCCTGCGCCCCAGGGGCACGCCCCGGTGGCCTAATGGAGAAGGCACTGGCCTCCTAAGCCAGGGATTGTGGGTTCGAGTCCCACCCGGGGTAGGGTGGTCGTGTTTTTGACATTCCTGTGCTGCTGGCCAGACTGTTGTCAGCCACCCCTGGGAGCGGCACCTCCTAGGACCCCGAGGTCGGGGCACGGGTGTTTTCTTTAATACCCGTGAAGGTGAGGAAAGAAGAGACTGGAGCTAGCTGGGGGGTGGGTGAGGGGTGTCTCACAGAGCGGAAAGCACACCTGCGCTCAGCTGGTTTGGGTGCTGATGGGTGGGGCTGAGGGCAGAACTTTTTCTGGGCCACCACCCATTAGCCCTTTGGTTAAATTCCTCTAGCTTTCCTGGTAAGGGGGTGAGGGTGGTCCTGATCCCTGGAACCTGTGTGCGGGGTGGCTCTTCTTAGCTTTTGGCGGGGTTTGGGGGGAATGGAGAGCTGAGAAAGTCCCATGGACCATACCTGGCATATCGTCCCAATCTGGACCCACATGCAAAAAAAGACAGAAACATCTAGAAGAGAACGATCACACATACCTTCAAATACTGAACCCTCTGGGGTCCGGGAATAACAATCCCAAGAGCAGAATCCTAGTCTCCCTTCCCCCAAACCCCACAATTCCTGGAGGAGGGGGATCCACCCCCCGGGGGGGGGGGGGGCTCTCTTCCTGGAGAAACATGACAACCTGCCCCGGGGGGTGGTGGGGGAGTGTTCTTCCTCCAACAGCCTTGCCTGTTGGACCAGGACCAGGCTCTAGTGTCCCCTAGCGGAGCTGTGTCCCTAAATCTCACTGATGGGGTGGGGTGGGGCCGAGGATGCCTAAGTCCTGAAGATGCAGATGTCCACTGCAGGGCAGGACCCCAACGGTGGCAAGGAGCAAGCGGGGAAAATGATATTTGATATTTTGATATTTCAAAAGAAGCCTGGAGTGAGTCATCCTGAGAGAAATCAGAAGGCTGGAACTCACACTTATCGTCCAGTTAATATGACTTATTTAAATCAAGTGGGAGAGTGGGAGAGCCTTTGTCTTTTCTTCACCTCGGGCCTGGGGACCGAGGTGGCCACAAAGCAGCCACAGAGCCCATCCATGAAGTGGATCCAAGTCCACAGCCCGAAGGTCAGCAGGTGCTCCAACCCTGTTCGCCCCCCTCACCGGACTCCCCGGCAGCTCCAGGCCAGGCTCCGCGCATCTCTGTCCACACCAGCCGCGGGTGGCCGATTTCCTTATCCTTTGTCGCGATGATGGGCGTGGGGGAGGTGCCGGATAGGAGGTCCTAGAGCCACCTGTCCGTAAACCCAGACCTTTAAGGCTGCACAGAGTGAGCTCTGTGCCTGGAGGGGTAGATCCCAGGACGGGCCACGCCCCACTCAGGGCCTGACTCAACCCGGACATTTTGGCGCCTCCCGAAGTCCTCTAATGGACTGGGGGGTGGGGGGAGGCTGCTGAAGTTTCCTGGCTAGGCTCAGTAAAACCCTTAGTTTCAAGACTGTAGAACTGAGCCCCACCTTGGACATCAGATTTGCAGGGACGGTGCTGCTGATCAGCTGACGTTAAAGTTGATCAGCCCCCCTCCCCCCACTGCGGATGCTGACACCTTACATTTGGTGCTTCTGTGACCGACTGGATCCCCCTCCTGCGCGTGCCCCAGGCTAGGGAGGGCCTTCTGCTTTCCCCTCCACACCGCCAAGACCCTCACAGCTGGCTGAGGCCAGAAACGTTCACGTGGACCTCTGCCCTTGGTTCATTTTATCCTGAACAAACCCTACATTTTGAGAAATCTGACCTGGGAGAGGGTGCACGAGGGGGACCGCACCAGCCCGGCAGTGTCACAAAAGCTGGCAGGATTTTGCATCTTCCCTGAAGATAGGGAGCACCGCTCTTGCTGGCTGTCAATTAGGTCCTCACGTCAAATAAATCCTGAGAGGAGCTGGGGGGCGGGCACGGTGTGTGTGGCTTCTGCCATTGGCTGATTTTCTCAGCAATTCCCTAGGATTCCCGGCAATAAATGGGCCCAGCGTTGACACTGCAGATCTTTGTGCAGCTGCTTGGAACTGAGAACCCTTTCTGAGATGGGGAGACCTTTCTGAGGTTGGGGGAAATGGAACGGGCTGTGGCTAATGAGCCCAGGACAAAGGCCAGAGTGGAGCTCCCAACCCAGACTGGGAGAGGGCGCTGTGCTTTGCCAAGTAAGCTAGCCAACACTGGGAACTTTCCGTGGTTCTCCAGGTCCAGGAGGAACCTCAAGCCCTCCGGGAAAGCAAAGTCCTGGAGTCAGACTCAAACCCAATACTTAGCCCTTAGCAAAGCCTAACCAGGGGACCAATTGTGTTTATGGGTGTTGAGGACACCGTTCATGCTCTGTCTCTCTCTGTCCCCCCCCCCCAAAAAAAAAAAAAAAAAAAAACGTTGAAAAAAAAATAAGTAAATAAAAGCAAGACCGCCCCAAAATAAAACTGTTTCCAAGAAATGTAACCGCACATCCTAGAAAAATGTCCAAGAATGTGTATAGAAATACAAAAGTATCCAGCACCCCCCAGAATAAGATTGTAAACATCTGGCATTCAATTAAAAATTAGCAGACATGAAAAGAAGCAGGAAAACATACCCATAGTCAGGAGAAAATAATTAATAGTGACTCAGACATGAAGCAGATAATAGCATTGGTAGACAAGGATATTAAAACCCTTATATATTTTTTTAATTTATTTTCAACATTTATTTATTTTTGGGACAGAGAGAGACAGAGCATGAACGGGGGAGGGGCAGAGAGAGAGGGAGACACAGAATCGGAAACAGGCTCCAGGCTCCGAGCCATCAGCCCAGAGCCCGATGCGGGGCTCGAACTCACGGACCGCGAGATCGTGACCTGGCTGAAGGCGGACGCTTAACCGACTGCGCCACCCAGGCGCCCCCAAAACCCTTATATATTTAAGAAGCTAGAGGAAAAAGTGAATATGTAGAGATGTGGAAGACACAGAGAAAAACAGCCAATTTAACTTCTATAGATTAACTACAATAGTTGAGGTAAAAAGTACACTGGGTGAGATTAGTGGCAGATTAGACATTGTAAAAGAAAAGATTAGTGAACTTGAAGGCATAGCAATAGAGATGATTAAAAATAAAATCCACAGAAAGGAAAGACTGGAAACATAACATCGGCGGCTTTGGGACGATTTCGAGGAGACTGATATGCGCACAGTTGGAATACATGCAAATGGGAGAAACAGAAAAATATTTGAAAAAATGATAAAATTTCCAAATTTGACCAAAACTGTAAATCCACAGACTCCCCCCCCCCCAAAAAAACGAACAAACTTCAGGCATAAGAAAATATGAAGGAGGAGCTCCTGGGTGGTTCAGTCGGTTGAGCACCGACTCCTGATTTCTGCTCAGGTCATGATCCAGGGTCGTGGGATCAGCCTTACTTCAGACTCTTCCACGTGGAGGATGGAGCCTGCTTAGGATTCTGTCCCTCTCTCTCCTTTCATTCTCTCTCTCAAATAAAACAGATAGATAGATAGATAGATAGATAGATTAAAAAGAAATATGAAGGAAACTATATCATGGCATATCATAATCAAATTGCTTAAAATGAGTGATAAAGAGGGGCGCCTGGGTGGCTCAGTCGGTTGAGCGTCCGACTTTGGCTCAGGTCAGGATCCCACGGTTTGTGAGTTCAAGCCCCGTGTCGGGCTCTGTGCTGACAGCTCTGAGCCTGGATCCTGCTTCGGATTCTTTATCTCCCTCGCTCTCTGCCCCTCCCCCACTCACATTCTGTCTGTCTCTCTCAAAAATAAATAAGTATTAAAAAATTAAAGAGGGTGAGAGACAGGTTCCATCTTGTTCTGTAGAACATGCCTGTGGGAGTTCCAAAGTTGCCAGGGATAGAATTCAACTAGCCTGGAGTTTCTGCGCTGTGAGGAAGACCAAGCCACATGCACAAGTCACGTGTAGAGGTCCCATTCCACAGTCCCAGCTGATCTGTTCATATGACAGGCATGTGAGTAAGGGGCCTCCAGATGCTATTAGACATGAAGTCGTCCCAGACAAGCCCCAATTTAACAGATACAGGTTATGCCTGCCCTTCCCTGTTGAATTCCTGACCCACAGAATTGATAAGTATAAAACCATATTGTTTTCACGCCACTAAGTTTGGCATTGTTACACAGTGACAATAGCTGTCAAATGGTAACTATTAAAATCAAAGGCGGCAAACATTCAGTAGAAGAATTTGGGGGCCGCCGGGGTGGTTCAGTCTTAACCGAGCCTGGAGCCTGCTTGGGATTCTGTCTCCCTATCTCTCTGCTCCTCCCCTGTTCCCATTCTGTCTCTCTGTCTCTCTCAAAAATAAATAAACATTGGGGGTGGTTCGGCCAGTTGAAAGACTGGCTTCGGCTCAGGTCGTGGTCTCAGGGTTTGTAAGTTCAAGCCCCCGCATCGGGCTCTGTGCTGACAGCTTAGGATTCTGTGTCTCTCTGTCTCTCTGCCCCTCCCCCACTCATGCTCTGTCTCTCTCTGCCTCGGAAATAAACATTAAAAAAAATGTTTTTAAACGTATAAATAAAGATCAGAAGTAATTAAGTGATACTGCCATTATTCACAGATGATGTGCCTGACTATGCAGAAAATTCTGTAAATTAGAAATGACACGAGTGTCACAATGTTACTGGATCCAAGACTGATACGTAAAAATTGGTTGTATTTCATACATATCTGCAAAAAATCACACATTCTATCCAAAGGGATGCAATTTACGATAGTTTCAACAACATCAAATACGTAGCAAAACTTCTAATGGAAGATATGCAAGACGCATCTCAGAAAAATATAAAACGCTACTGGGAGAAGTTAAAGAAGACCTTAATAAATGAGGGGACATATCATGTTTATGAGTTGAAAGACTCAATATCGTAATGGCGTCAAACGACCTGGAAATGCCCTACGGAATCAAGGCTGTACCACTCAAACGCCCCATCGCCATTTCTGTGTAAACTGACAAGCTGATTCTCACACTCACATGGAAGTACAAAGGGCCAGGGATCACCAAAACATATTTGAGAGAGTCACACGCCTGGATATCAAGACTTGCCCATGAAAGCTAATCTGGGTTGGGCACGAGAGTAAACAGACCGCGGGACGAAGCAGCGAAGTCTTAGAACCACATACACTCAGACTCTTGATTTGTGAAAAAGTGGGCGCTTCGAACCAGGGGCGGAAAGGACGGTCGTTTAAATAAATCGTTCTGAATCAGAACTGTTCCCATTTCACAGATGGGGGAAACAGCGTCTGCATGGCCCAGTGTCTCGTCCAGGGCCCAGAACCCAGGCGGGGAGGGAGGGCCACCCCCGGCTGCTGTGCCGAAACCGGAAGGGAACGTTTTTTTTTTTTACCATCAAGAGGTCGATCCGCATTTGGAGCTAGGACCTCTGCGTCCCACAATGAGAGTGGGCCTCTGGCCCAGCGTGGTGCGTTATTGCCGGCCACAAATATGAGCCACGCCTGCCACTTAAAATGTTCTAGTGGCACACGAAAACGCACAACAGTAAGTGAAAAGAAATAGGTAAAATTGATGGAGATAATATATTTTACATAACCTAATATATCCAAAATGTCACTGCCACACGTAGTAAGAGCCCTTACTTTCCTTGAGACACGTCAGCGCATCTCAGGCGGGCCCGCTGGAGGAAACAGGTGTCCCGCGGGGGGTGGCAGAGAGGAGAGCAGCTGGGCGCGGGCTGGCCACCGAGTGGACTGGCCGACCGCGCCCCCCTCCCCGCCCCAGCCTGCAGCCCGAAGCCCCGCCGCTCTCCCCCACAACCCCCAAGAGCACGAGCGGCCCAGCCCCGTCAGGTCCCCGGGAAGGAAGGGCCTGAGCGGAGCGCAACACGCTTCCTGAGCTCCATATTCCCCTTGTAAAAGGGTAGAAAGCAGGGGCGCGCGCCCTGGGCTCGTCCGGGATTTGAACCCGGGACCTCTCGCACCCGAAGCGAGAATCATACCCCTAGACCAACGAGCCTCGCACGCACGGGAGGTTGCTTGAGCTTCGCACACAACTGTTCGCGTCGCGCGTGGCCCCCGGCTCAATCCCAGGCTGGCTGAGCGGCGCCGTCCCGGGAGGACGGCTCGGGTGATCCCCCGGATCGGGGGCCGATTCCTGCCCCCAGGGGAGTGGGGAGCATACTGTGGGGGAGGGGAGGACGAGGGGCTCGGCTGAGCCGGAGGGCCCGTGCGGCAAGAGCACTCGCTCTGCGGGGGACCCCGAGGCTTCAGGCGGCCACGGCGGTGGGGGCTGGCTGGGGGGCAGACAAGAGGAAGGGGACCGGCACCAAGTAGGCCTGGTCCCGTAGGACGGGGTCGAGGAGGAGGAAGAGGGGAAGGAGGAGGTGACCGGTCCATTTTATGCGCTCAGCGCCAGGGAAGCCAGTCTGGGCGCGGGAGAAGGGAGTGCCCGCAGCGGACCCCGCTTCTCGCTGCTGATCCTTAAGCCCCGCGGGGTGGGCGACGGCCCCCTTTGGGAACTTCCCGCAGTTCGCGGCGAACCGTTTCGGTGGGAAAGGCAAACCAAGGCAGGGTGAAGAGTTTCGGATCGGCTAGCTTGACTAATTCAGTGAGATGCGGGACGCAGGGGCTGTCCCTCGTTGTCTGGTATCTGCCGCCCGGTGACTTAGGGCGGGGGTGGTGCCAGAGTCAGGTGAGGAGGTGGGTAGGAGTTTGGACGCAGCGTTGGCTGGTTTGCCTACGAAAGGCCTGTTGGCGGGCAAATTGTTTCCTCTCTCTGGGAATTAGCCCTGGGTGGAAGGGTTTCGCCTCAGCCGGCAGGGCCCCCAAGAGGTCAAACCGTCATAAAATACAGAAACCAGAAACCCTGATTAATACAAGCGTGAATTGAATCCGGGCGTTTTTACCAACATTTCTGAAGACCACGTGACTGTTCTTGGTCATTCCCTCAACATGATTAACTACTTTGATCGATCTTGAACATAAAACCAACCCTGCATTCCTGGAATAAATCTAGCCCAGCCCTCATTTCACCGCTCCAGTCTTTTTAAAAGAGGTAAGGGAATGATGGTCCTTTCTTCCCAGGACACGCCCAGATACCCAGGCTGGCTAATTTGAGACGGGGAGGGGCGGCGGCGCTGACCTCTAGCTCTGCAAGTCTCAGAGGCCAAGGACACAAGTGACCCCCCAGTTCCATTCCCCGTGTGCTCCTGTGACACAGGGTCACGCACGTTTCCTCCTTGGTGAGTTCCAGGTAGAGACTGTGCTGGGGGGAGGCGGTCACACAAAGAGACCTTGATTTGCAGCAAATAAGGAGATCGTGGGGAATACTTTCCAAAGCTGTTGACTCCCCAAGTGGGGGTGAGCGGGTTTCTTTTGTTTGGGGTTCGTTCAGATGACTACTCAGAATGGGAGTTTTGTCCTCAAAAGTAGAGGCGGGGGGGGGGGGCGTAAGTTTGTGTAGGAGTACCCAGAAAATATGCCTATGTATGTGTCCTGCGTTCCGCTAACGAAGCTTGCGCTCCTCGGGCGAAGAGTGTAACATTCTAACGAAGCACAGGTAAGTGCCAGACTCGCCAGGGTCCATCTGCACAGTGGGAGGCAGTGCAGCTCAAACTGGTCTAGCCTGGCCGCCAGGGTCCATCTGCACAGATCATACCTTGGCTGGGGATGGCTCCGTTGGGTATTTTAGAGGGACTGTACATGCCGCCTGGGTAGTGTGAGACAGAGAACCTAAAGGGACCCCGTGAGGAACTGCTTTGTTTCTCCTTTTTCCACTTCCGTTCCCGCTACGTCCCACACCCCTGCCTCACACACACCTTACGGGGACAGATGATGTATGTCCTCCTGGTAAAGGTCAAGGGATTAATGGTTCCTTTGGAGTCTTCCAGCAAAACAGATGACATCTAAGGAGTGACGGGGCGGGAGTCGTCCTGAACGTTTTCCAAGACCACCGACTCATCAAGACCCCTGGCTCAGCGCAGGGACTTGCGGCGAACACCTAACCCCTCTCTGTTCTGGATGCCTCGGAAGACACGTGCACCGAACCGCCACCCTCAGCAGGAACCCCAGGCCCCAAGCAGACACGAGACTCTTGTTTCCTTTCCAGGACTCCTAGACATTGTCCGCGTCTGTACGTCTTCAACAAACTGCGCCCGCTTCCTCTCCACCCGCGCCTGATTTCTCTGCTGCATGAGGCCCAGGACCCTCTTGGCTGGCTGGTCCTGTGGGACCCCTCTGGGTCCACCTGCCGGTAATCGGCTACACTCGCACACAATGACACGCCCGGCTGTCCACAGCCCAGGTGCCACGGCAAGGACCACCGCCCGAACAGCGAGGAGGTTAGGACTGAGCCAAACTTGGCTCCTAGAGCCCTGATCTGTCTTCCAAAGGCAGTGGATCGAGAGTTCGGTGCCCTGTCCCCTGAGTTCGCCGGGGACTGTGGAGCACAGCGGAGGTGTTCTGTCCGTGCTGATCCAGCTTCTGCTGAGCGAAGCCCCTCTCCCTTCTCTGAACATCCCAGCTGCGCGGCCACCTTGGACACCAGCTACCCTGGGACTGGGTCTCCTGGGGTGGAGGGGGAAGTTGCAAGACTTGCGCTAAAGGAACGGCTCCGGGTTTCTTCTCCGAGTCTAGGGATAAGCAGACAGACCCTCCTGGGTGCAAAAACTCCTGTTCCCTCCTCCCCCCTTCCCGCCCCCCCCCCCCGGACTCTGTTCTATGACCCTGAGCCTGACAGCTGACAGCTGGTGTGGCACTCTCGCCTCCATAGCCCCCCCCCCCCATCCCATCCCCACCACCTAGTGTCCTGGAAAAGCCAGGCGCTTATCCTTGGTCCCAGCTGGGAAGGACTCCCCTCGGTCTATGAGTGAAACTCAAGGCAATTTTCACAGGATTGAATTCCTGGCTCTTGTAAGGGAATCGGGGGACGAGAGAACTGTAGCCCGTGGATCTCTCATGAACCCAGAAGCCCGGGGTCAGGAGGCGAGGGACCTCACTCCTTTATCTTGAATTCACATCGGCACGCACTCTGGGAAAGTCCAGGGCGTCAGATGCGAGGACCACATCCACCCCAGGGGTCCAGACAACTGGGCGGTCCTGGCGTCCTCAAAAGAGTTAGGAAACCTGCTCAGAGTGTGCCGTGTGAGATCACAGAACTGCAGGAAAGACTCCCCTGAACTATGCAACTCCTGCCACGTCTCCATGGACTAGATACACATTAAAATCCCAAAATGCAAAAGCAACTCGGTCCACCATCTCTGTTAGAAGGGATGAGACCTAGAGGTAGAGGCCTGAGCAACTCTAATGCGTCCCCTTCTCCCGTCCAGTCTTCGCGCAGCTCCAAATCCAGCACAAGGATGTGGTCTTTGGGTCCCCCTGAGAGTCAGACCCTGAAACGTGAGTTGTGGTAACTGCTTACTCTTAAGGGCGGGAAAGCATTCATGTTCTTCGCCCAGGCTTGTAAAATGCGCGCCCAACGTGGGGCTCGAACCCACGACCCTGAGATTAAGAGTCTCATGCTCTACCGACTGAGCTAGCCGGGCATGGCACCTGCCGGCGCCTTCAAAGGAAAAGGGAGGCAGCGCTGGGGCAAGACGGCCTCCTCCTCAGCGCAGCCCCGCCCCTGTGACCAGTGCCGCCTCCGACACGATTCCTCTGTTCCAGCCCGAAAGTGACCGAGAACCTCAGAATTGAAAGCAGCAAGGGAGGAAGGGGGGTGGAACCCGAAATTCAAGGCCGCGGGCAGGGATCGGGGACACTCTGACCCAAAAGGACAAACAGAAGGAGGCCCAGGGGGCCCGGGCAGCGCTGGGAAGCGGGTGCCACGCAGGCACCGAGTCCCTGAAACCCCACGGTCGCTCGGCCCCGGGAGGCAGCACGCAGGCCTCAGCAGTGCCAACCCGCCTCCTTCCCTCCCAGCTCTGGGATGGGAACCGAGGCTCCCCCCAGCCCTCCCGCCCTCCGTCCCTGGGGACCCTTTTGCAGACTGGGAGCATGGGATCGTGGAGGTCAAGGTCACTGGTGTTAAGTGGGAAAAGATGGCCCTGGAGGATGAGTCCGCTGCGCCTGCGAGCGCTCGGGGTCCAAATCCCCGACCGGTCTCTTTCAAATTCTCAACGTCTCCCCCTGCCCCCACGCCGCGTACCCTCCACCGCGTCCCACACCTCGCTTTAGGGCTGGCGGCGCGGCGTGGACGGGGAGACCCAGAGAACCCGCCGCAGGACGGGAGGGGGACCCCCAGCGCCCCGGGGGCCCCGCGCAAGGTCGGGTCGGGCCACCTTCTTCCTTTCCGGTCGGTTTCTAGAATCGTCGCCCAACCAGAAGGGAAGATGAGCGCGGCGCCTCGAGGCCCCGCGCCCCCGCCCAGCCCAGGGATGCGTCCGCGGGACGGTGCCCGGCGCCGGGGCAAAGGGGAGCTTCGTGAGACCCAGAGTCCCGCGGGGGCTTTGGGGGTTGGGCCCAGAAGAGGGCGGGCTTGGCCGAGGACAAGAGCCTCTGGGTCTGCACCGGACCCTAGTTCCCCTTTCCGCAAACAGAGGAGACCCGGCTTTGGCCAGAGGCCCACGGCCCCGGGATGGGGGGTTCGAGGCGGGAGGCCCTCGTCTCGGGTTTGAGTCCCACCCCCGTCCCCGGAACCCCCCGGAACGCGGTCCTGGAGCCGGCCACAGTCCAGGACGGGAGGGAGGTCCCGGTGACAGAGGCTCGGGGGGGGGGGGGGGGGGGGGGGCGGGGCGGGGAGGAATTGACCCCTGAGCCTCTAAGACCCGTAGTGTCGAACCTCACGGCTCTCTGGATGGTGACCCAATCCTCTTTCCTTGCGGTAGGCATCTGGGACACCACCGCAGCCGAAGGAGGGGGAAGCCAAGGGACAGAATTAACAAGACAGGGCAGGGCCAATTTGGCTCGTTGGTCTAGGGGTATGATTCTCGCTTTGGGTGCGAGAGGTCCCGGGTTCAAATCCCGGACGAGCCCGTGTCTCTGCTGCCTTTTTTTTTTTTTTTTTTTTTCCTTCTCCACGTGGTCAGGTTGTTGCTGACAAAGGGACCAAAGTCCACTCAGGGCCAGGAAGGAGCAGGGACCCACAGACCCATCACTCCACATGACAGTGACTAAAAGACCTCCCAGCCTTCAGAGCTGGCCTGAACCTGCACTCACTCTCTGCTTAGGCTGTCCTTGTGTCCTCTGCTGTGCCCAGCACTGGGGGCCCCTTGGGGGGACCCATCTGAAAACAAGGTCCAGAGTTAGCATTCCCAGACTCCAGGTATGAGGGCATACTCCTCCCTGGCCAAGGGAAACCGAGTCAGTGCGTCAGGCAAGTGAGGGAGAGAAGTTAGAGCCACCAAGGATCACCAACCAAAGGGACTTTTTTTGGCCTAAGGATGTTTGTCTTGCTTTAGATGTGAGGTCTCAGATTCAATACAGGAGGCCTTTCTGAAGTAGGCAGTGTGGGGCCTGGCTGTGCTGTCTTTTCAGACCAAGACCCCGGCCGACCTGGGGTCTTGAGCCCTCGGTGTTGCGGATGGTTGAAAGGCTGGGCTGGGTCAAGGCACCACTCAGTCATAGACAGGACCCTCAAGTGGGACTGGGCTCAGGGTACAGCCACTTCCAAAACAATCACCCCCAAACTTCCGCCCCGAGGAGCCACCAGCATGAGTTCCCTGTGACGCCAGCGACTTCTGCTCCTAAAGCACGCAAAGGTGGTGCTTCGGGCTTGAGTCTGCGATGTGCGGAGGCACCTTTAGAGTATGTAAAAATGCCCAGGGATATTTAAAAGTTTTGAGGGAAACATCAATCCTCAACATCCATCAGACACCGCACTCTCTGAACACCGACTTTGAACTTTTGACGATGCTATATTTTTGCAACGTTGGATTTCCCACAGTATCTGCGCGAGCAGGGCAAGAGAATCAGTGTGGAATAGGAACCGTGGCAGGCAGTAGGCAATCTCATCCCAAGGTTGGAGAAGCCGTACAGGGCCCGCCCACTGCACATATCCCAGTAAAAAAAGAATTATTATTTAATAAGAAGATAGGGCGGATGAACATAAGGGAAGGGAAACCAAAATAATATCAAACAGGGAGGGGGACAAAACAGAAGGGAATCATAAATATGGAGAACAAACTGAGGGTTATGGGGGGGGGGCGTGGGAGGGGGAGGGGCTAAATGGGGGAGGGGCACTAAGGACTCTACTCCTGAAATCACTGTTGCGCTATATGCTAATTTGGATGTAAATTTTTAAAAAATAAAAAATAAAATTAAAAAAAATAAAAAGAAAATAGGGTATTGGGCTGGCTCAATGGGTAGAGCATCTGACTCCTGATCTTGGGGTTGTGAGTTAGAAAACTAAAAGGAACATAAAATTTTTTGGAAAAAAAAAGAGTGTTGAATGGTGTCCCCCTACTACCGTGGCCACCCAGAACCTCAGGAGGTAGGGTCTTTGCACATATAATTAGATACAGTGAGATCCTGGAGTAGGGTGGGCCCTGACCCAATGACAGGTGTCTTTATAAAAAGATTATATGAGGACACAGAGGCCCATGGAGGGAAGAAAGCCATGTGACAGTGGAGGCACAGACCGCAGTGATGAGTCTAGAAGCCAAAGTTAGCCAGAGCACCAGAAGCTGGAAGAGGCGAGGAGGGGTTCTTCCCTGGAGCCTTTAAAGAGAGTGGAAAAAATGGCCAGCTGGCACCCTGACTTTAGACTCTGGTCTCCAGAAGCGTGAGAAAATATATTTCTGTTGTTTTAAATCGCTCAGATTGTGGTAACTTCTTACGGCGGCCACGGGAAGCTAATAGAGACACTGAGTTGGTAAGAATTTTTTCCAAGAAGCGACGAAGGTGTATGGACCTAAGTCCCTAATAAACTGAGTTTCCTTTTCCCCTAAGAACACCAGGAAAGATTACTGAGACTAAGAGTGCTCTGAGTGAGAAATAGAGGGGGCTCTGGCAGATCCCAGGGTCCAGAGGAGGGGTGTCTCCCAGCGTAACCTGGGTCCCCACCACAAAAGAAAGAAAACACAGTCCTGTCAAACACTTAGCAGGGTCTTTTCACGAGCCTAAACCATTGCAAGAGAACACAAGAAAGTCAGCTGATGGGAAGCACATACCCTCCTTCTCCTTCTTCCCCAAAATAGAAAACGAAATGCCTCCTGTCTGTTTCCCTTTCACTGGGGAGAAGTGAAGGAAAGCGGACAGGCCACCAACCTCGGGGTGGGGGTGGGGGAGGGAAATTCTGCGCAGTCCCTCCTCAGGCACTGGAGTGGCCCCGATCAGGAGCCTCCTCCTGGGAGCCCCACTCGGGACCTAGAGAGTCACCCCCAAACCCACACAGACACCGAGCTCTGGGTTTGCATCCTGTTCCCCAGTCAAATGTGATAGCGCAGGTCACTGTCGGGTTACTAATCTAAGAAAAGATATAGCTATGTGTCTTCTTGGGCCAGCATCCAGAAGCTGGCTGGTGGGCCCAAATATTTACATTGCTTCACAGGCGCACAGAGACCGTGCAAGGCTTCGGAGGGCCACGCAGCCACGCAGACGCCCCTCTGGTAGCATCTACCTGAGATCGTTAAAAGCCTCTTTAAATGGCGGATCTGCGACATACCTTCCCTGCGTTGAGTTGTCTTTTGGCCTCTTTATCAGGCAAAACCACACGCCCGACGTGGGGCTCGAACCCACGACCCTGAGATTAAGAGTCTCATGCTCTACCGACTGAGCTAGCCGGGCAAGGACAAAAACTGGCCCTACCTCCCTGCTACTCATAGTATTAAAGGCAGGTGCTACAAGCCGAGGCAAAAGCGCATCTTGCTTCGGGAGAGGCGGTGCGGGCATGGCTGCCCCCAGAGAAGGAGACTGCAGGGAGGTGGGCACCTAGGGCGTGAGGATACTAGAAATAAGGAGAAGTAGGCAGCTACCAGGAGTGGCTCGTTGGTCTAGGGGTATGATTCTCGCTTAGGGTGCGAGAGGTCCCGGGTTCAAATCCCGGACGAGCCCCATCCTTTTCCTTCTCCTTTCTCAAATCCCCCCAGGACCCCGTTGAAGTTCTGGGTCTCCAGCGCAGAGCCACCTGCAGGAACAAACGCCACCTGATGTACCGTCGCTCCCGCGGCCAGAGAGTCCTGAACTTGAGCTCGACATCGAATTGAGGGAGCTGGGGCCTACAGAGAGAGATGTCCAGGAGCAGCCGCGCCACACAGACGTGAGAGGCCACGGCTTCAGCCAGGGACTCGGCCCTCCACCGGCCTCCCGCCGCTCCTGCACTCCCAGGTGATTCTCTTCCCGGCCGCCAGGGGGAGCGCTGAGCCACCACGGCGGCTGGGCTGGGTGGCCCGGGTCCTGCGCCCGCCGGAGTGGCAAGGGGACCCAGACCCGGCGGGGAAGCCCCGCCCCCCAACTATGTTCCCGAGGAGCCAGACTCTGGCTGAGGGCCAGCATTGCTTCTTCTGTTAATTACCAGTGCGGGTCCGGGGAGCCTCCGGGGACCCTTCCCCCTCCAACCTCCTCCCCCGCCTCCCTGCGATCACCCTGCCCGAAGGGGAGCGTCTGGTGGCGGGCAGGGCCTGCCCAGAGCACGCAGCTCTCGAAATGGACACTTTGACTTCAGCCCCGGGTTCCCCTCACCTCCCCTTTCCCTTCCTGGGACTTGAACAAAACCTGCAGGGCCCAGGACCCAGCAGCAGCCCCGGAAGCCTTGCTTTACTACAGCCTCTAACGTTGCTCCAGCCTTCTCTTTGTCTGGTGGGATGCCCCACCTCCCCCCAGCCAGGGGGTGACAGCAGAGGCCTGGTGGGGAGCCTAAACTCTCGCTCCTGCCCCGCAATAAGGACGTCCCACGTTGCGTGAACTACGCCCCCCAGGCAGCAACAAGGTAGAATCTTCTTTTCCCATTGCGGGGGGGGGGGGGGGGGGGCGCATTGTCAGAGGAGCGCGCTGAATCAGAAGATGTACATGAGATCTAGAGTTTCAAAACATAACACCAAACTTGTCCAAACATGACGGAGCTGCAGACCACTGGTCCTACTAGGAACCAGGAAAATCCCAACTTGAAGGAGAAAAGATGAGTGAAAGACAGGGACACAGATTCCGGAACCATCTGAAAAGGAGAGGTAGAAGGCAGCCATCCTAAAAATGCTGGAAGGAGCTATAAAGAACGCATGTGAAACAAAATTAAAACTTGGAAGTCTCAAAGATATAGAAGACATAAGGAATAACCGCATGGAAAACTTAGAGCTGAGAAATGTAATAGCTGAAATAAAATTGCGTAATGGTTGTGCGACAAACAGATGAACCAGACGGAGGAAAGACTCACTGAACAGGAAGATAGAAAGGGAGGGAGGGAGGAAGGAGGGAGGGAAAGAGGGAAGGAAGGAGGGAAGAAGGGAGGGAGGGGAGGAAGGAAGGAAGGAAGGAAGGAAGGAAGGAAGGAAGGAAGGAAGGAAGGGAGGGGAGGAAGGAAGGAAGGAAGGAAGGGAGGGAGGGAGGGAGGGGACGAAGGAAGGAAGGAAGGAAGGAAGGGAGGGAGGGAGGGAGGGGAGGAAGGAAGGAAGGAAGGAAGGAAGGAAGGAAGGAAGGAAGGAAGGAAGGAAGGAAAGAAAGAAAGAAAGAAAGAAAGAAAGAAAGAAAGAAAGAAAGAAAGAAAGAAAGAAAAAGAAAGAAAGGAGCCTCAAGGTTTTGCTGGGATTTTAACAAAATATCTAATGGAGTCATTGGAGACCCAAAAGAGAAGAAATATGGGGCTAAATGCATTAGAAGAAATAGCAGCTCAAATGTATCTGTGTATTTTTCATTCTTATTTCTAACTAGGCTCCACACCCAACATGGGACTTGAACTCACAACCCTAAGATCGAGAGCCACATGCTTTACCAACTCACTTAGCCAGGCCTCCCTGTTTATGCCTTTTTTTAAGAACAGACTTTGTTTTTTAGAGCAATTTTAGGTCCGCAGCAAAACTGAGCAGAAATACAGAATTCTCAAACCTCTCTGCCCCCCCCCCCCGACACAGCCTCCCCCATTTTTGTGTATTTTGAAAACCTGTCCTCCTCCACTTTTTAATTGTAAAGCACATACCGAATAGCCTCAACCATAAAAGCTTTTCGTTTTGGGGTGGGGAGCAAATACCTCTGCGAGTAAAGTCCTTTTGTTTTCAGATACCCTCAGTGCCTTGCACACACCCGACACCATTACACCATGCACTCCGTGTTGTGTCTTCCCCAGTCTGTGTGCCGGCTCCCTGCTGCCTCCTTCCTCCTGTCTACACTGGTGAGCTGTATTCAGGATGCGGGCCAGATCCGCACACACAGTTGCGGTGTGGAGCCTGGAATCTCAGTGGATCCTCAGCGGAGTCACTGCGCCACCCCGACTCCAGAGTTTGGGGCGGGGGACGAGCAGACAACTGCTGGGTCCTACTCCCAACCTACTGTTTACCTAAAATTCCTCCTTGCTCTGGAGAGGGGGGTGCGGTGGGGGCTGCCCCAGCCCCAACCCACCTGGGGCTCAGGCATGCAGACACACTAGGACCGAACCTCTGCGTCCAGGGACACCTTGCTCTTGCCCCTGAAACCTGGAAACTGGATCCCGAGGCAGCGAGCGCAGGAGGCAGGCACCCTGGGGTCTCCCAACCCGCTCTCCACCCGCCCCCACCTTCAGCCGACCATGGTGGGGGGCAGATTCAGCAGCTCAGGGTTGCCCAAGGGCAGACCAAGAAGGTTTGGGGGCAAAATATACATATATATTTTTTAATTTTTTAATAAAAATAAATTGATTTTTGATAATTCAAAGGAAGCATAGATGGGAATTTTCCTGCGAACGAGTGGAATCTGGTGGGTCTAATAATTATTTTAAGTTCGCAGGTTTGTCTGATTATGTGAGGGAGGACGGGGCCCGCTGTCACTTCCCCATTTCCTGCCGCCTGCCCATGTGTGGCGGGGTCAGCTGGCTCGGGTCCACTGAGTCCCGTCCACGCCTCAGGGCTCCCTACGGCTACGCCCCCCAGCCCATCTATCTGTGTGTGGGGGGGCGGTCAGGGCGGCCCCTCAGCCTCCACCACTCAGCTCCCCGCTCCCCACGCCGGGCTGGGGACGCCGCCCTTTCTGAGCAGTTCCCACACGCAGAGTGCCCCGAGGGACTCCAGAAGTGGCCACGTCCCCATTGTCCCCAAGACCTGAACTGCTTAGCCATTTTGACTTGTCTGCAGCCCAACAAATTCTGAAACTCAGCCGCAGCACCCTGGTTATGGCTGCCCGGCTAGCTCAGTCGGTAGAGCATGAGACTCTTAATCTCAGGGTCGTGGGTTCGAGCCCCACGCTGGGCGTCCTTTTAGAAAGGGACCGCTGAGCAGTTCCTGGCATATTCGGTTTAGGTAAAACCTCTTGGGCGCACCAAAGCCATCAGAGGTGATGAAGGACACTCCTTACACCGGCTTCTCCAGCCGCTTTATTCCCCAACTTCCTCTTTGAGCAAAGCAATCTTAGAAAGCGGTTCTTTGGAGATTTGGACCTGGCTACAGGAGAAAAGCCACCACGGTCACAGTTTTCTCTTGGGTTTAGTCAAGGGAAGGAGCCACAGCTATCACCTGCACGGCCGAGGGACGCCACAGCAGGATGCCACGTGCGCGGTGTGACAAGCTCAAATTTTTGCTAAGTTGTCCCTTTGGGGGTCAGGGTGTACGTGGGACTTCAGGGCACAATCATCACTCAGTGGGGAGGCGCTCAGGACAGAGGGCCCCGGACCACTATGAGTAGGGGAGGGTGACAGCCTGGGGGCGCATGTCCACGCGTCCTGGTGATTGCAGCGCGCCCACTGCCAAACACTCCCAAAAGCAGGGCTCAGCTAGGATTTGGGCCTGGGACCTCGTGCACCCTAACGGAGAATCAAAGCCCTAGACCAAGGAGCCACCCCTCCGGCTCTGGCTCGTTGGTCAGGAACTGTCCCTACTTCCTGTGGGTGTCAGAGAAGGGTTTGATTCAGGTCTCTATGGACAGAAGAATGGCAGGGGGTGGGGGGCAGCACTGCCACACGCTAAGACTCCAAGGCAGCAAGTCCCAGTCTGGGTTTTGGGGTGGCCGCTCTTCCTGCCAATGGGAAACTGAGGCTATCGGCTTGGGAAAGCTCCCCCAGACCTTCCTTCTGTCACCACGCACAGGGCCGGGTTGTGGAGTGGAGCTGAGGACAGGTTTTGGACCCCGCACCCCTGGAGCAGGACCGTTCTCTCTCCCATGGTACCCCACCCCTCCCAAGCCATACACTGGAGGGACCCACCGCTCTGACCCAAGTGTCACCTTCTGTCCCCAGGCTCCAAGACGTGCATCTGCACCCCGCTCGGACCCAGATGGAAGCTGAGTGTCTACAGGTGGAGAAAGGATGAGGAAGGACATTAAGAAATTTGGGGAGCCCTCAGGGGAAACCGCTGCCCGTAACCAGGGTCCAGGCGTCCCCTTGTCCACTGAGCACACCTGGACACCGGCCTTGGGGCCCAGACCTGATCCGGCCACCGGGGTCCAGGTGCGCTCTGGGTCTGCCGCGCACCGGGCCCGTCTCTGGTCCGTCCCTACAGGGATCTGCTGGGGCCTCCGTTCATGCCCTGAAAAGACTGCGAGGAGGAAAGTGTGGGCTCCTCAGGGACGTGAAGCAGAAGACAGAATGTGCCCTCCTCCCCAGGGACCTTCCCCGCGGAGCCCCGGCCAAAGCTCCCTCCAGGCCTGGGTGTGAAGGTGGGGGGCAGACCCTGAGCACTGGAGTCAGGAGGGGTTAAGGCAGGCCGGAGGGAGGGATGCTGCTGGTTTCGAAAAGAATTTGGGGGAGGAGCTACTGGGCCTCTGGGGGTGGTAGTGGTTTCCCCATAAGCGACAGGAGTCTTCAAGGGTTCTGGGCCTGCTCCCCTCAGGGACTCCAGCGTCAGGGGGGATAAAAGGGGCAGCCAGCACGCACCGCCCTGGGGCTTGCGTGAAGAAAGCAGAGGCTGCCTGGGTCAAGGGGAGGCCCACCGGTCTGCACGTGCAGAGGGCCCTGGCCCCACTGCCGCTCGCCTGGTGAGGGCTCCGGGCCACAATCCCCAGGCCGGACTTGATTGAGATCGGGAAGCTCTTCCCAGACTGGGGGGGCCGCTGAAATGTCCACCAAAGCCTCCCGCCCTGCCTTTATTAACCAGGTCTTTTCTTTTCTATATTCTGAAACTTTGACGTCCGGGGCCTTGTTGACCCTGGCGGGATTTTTCCCTCCCAAGGTCAGCCAATTCCTAGAGATTAGCAAAGGACTCTTAAAGGGTGCATTTCCGACGCAAGCCAACTGGAGACCACAGCGCCCCCTCCCCCCCCCCCCCCCCCCCCCGTCGCCTTTTGCATGGGGCTCTCAGACTGGGACTATGCACCTTCCAGAATCACCCCAAGGCCAGGAAACAGACAACTAGGGACAGCGTCTATGTCCCAGAGGCAGCTGAAGTTAATTCAAACCAGCTTCACCGAAACCAGGAGAAAGGCTCTTGCCCACGCGTTCTCCTCACTTCCTGTGCTCCCTGACTACCCGGTGCCTCCCCTGTGCTGTCCCCACGCCCAGGGGCCAGGCGTGCCCTTCACGGGAGCTGTGGGGAATAACCCGACTTTTCAATGGCTGCATGCGCCGGTCCCACCATACCTGAATGGTAATAAAACCTATTGAAACCCACGTTCTTCCAACGTGGCCGAAGCGCTTGTGGGGACCCGCATGGGGAACCCGAGGCGCCTGTGGGGATCCGCATGGGGATCTGAGGCGCCATGTGCCCCGCATGGCCCCACCACTAAGGCCCAGCCCCTCCCCAGGCCCAATTTCCACTGTGGTTTCTTTCCTTCCCTTGTCTGTGGAAGGGCCTTCTAGTAGCCCCTCAAGAAAGAAAAAAAATGTCTACAAACATGACCTTTCACACGCCAAGGCAAAAGGGAAGAAGGCGTCCAGACTCAGTCGGGTCCTCGCCCCCCATCCTGGGACTACCTGGCGTGTGCAAACACGCGCACAAGCACGCAGACCAGGTCTCCTGCTCAATGACAGGTGAGACTGGCCTGGGGGGAGGTGAGAGAGCGACCAGTTTCTCTGATCCCGGACCTCCTGAGGCTTCAGGCATCGTGACCCTCCGAAAAGACAAAGACGGGCTCGTCCGGGATTTGAACCCGGGACCTCTCGCACCCAAAGCGAGAATCATACCCCTAGACCAACGAGCCGTCCCACGATGCAGGGCGTGAGGTGTCTCCCTGGAGGCCTGTGTGCTAGGCTCCGAGCTCCCGTCCCACCAAGTCTCGGCTTCTTGGTCCCTCAGAAAGGTGCGCGGGGCGAGGTTTCGGTTTCGATTCCGGAAGGGGAGAGGGTGGGGCGAGGAGGGAGCGGGGGGACCCGCCGGCCCCCGGACCCTCTCCCCGCCTCCCCTCCAGAGCACGACGGCCCCGCCCCTGCCAGGGCCCCCTGCCAGGAGCCACCAGAGAAGCCAGTCTTCGGGGCTCAGGTGAGCACGGCGATGTCTCACGTGGGCCCCAGCCCAGAAATTTCCCCCAACGTGGGACCCAAGTCCGGGACCCTGCGAATGAGGCTCGGCCGGCCAGCCCCGCCAGGCCTCCAGCCGCTCGGGAAAGGACCCCGGGGCTCCTGTGCTCCGCCGAGCCCCCTCTGGGCCCGGGCTCCGCCCCTCGCAACTGGGAAACCCCGAAGCGGGGGTCAGAACCGGGGTCGCCGCTCACTTCTTCCCATCTGCAGGTGCGCGAACGCTCCCAACTTTTCTTTCCTCTTGCTCTAACACGGGGTCCAGCACCCACCTGGGAAGGAGGGTTTCCCCGGCTTGTCCCCTCGGCGAGGCCCCGAAGTCTTCCCGATTGCTCCTTGCCGCCAGCCCTAAAAAGGGCCGACGGTTTCAAAACGAGGGAGCCTCCGTGATTGGAACCTGGCAGCTCTCCACCCTAAGCGAGGATCACAGCGGGCTCCTTACCGGCCGTCTCCAGTGACACTCGTCCCATGCTCTTGCTCCAGACTTGCCGGCTCCCCTGAGCTACTGGGCCACACAGACCCACTGACAGGACAAGACGGCACACGGTGACCTGGCGGCGCCCTCGCTCCTGGCTGAAAACAATCCGCCAATTCTGCGTTCCACTTCCCGGGGTGCAGCGCGCACAGGATCCAGAACCTGTCCTTACCAATTTTAGAACAAGAAAATTCTGGAGTACCTCAATCAGCCTGTGGAATAGCAGCTCCTTACGACTGCCCGGCTAGCTCAGTCGGTAGAGCATGAGACTCTTAATCTCAGGGTCGTGGGTTCGAGCCCCACGTTGGGCGCAACTTTTGTTGAGCCAGCTTGACACAACGGAAACAGGTGACTGGGTCTGGTCTGTATAATATAAACCAAAACTCTTCCAAAGTGGAACATGCGGATGGTCCGGGGAGGCCAGCACAGCAGAGGGACCACGGAGGAACCTCACAGAGGCAGGATGCATTCGTGTTTTATGTTTTATTTATTTATATATATATATATGTGTGTGTGTGTGTGTGTGTGTGTGTGTGTGTGTATACTATATATTTATACTATACTATACTATTTATACTATATATTATATATACTATATATACTATATATAGTATATATATTTATACTATATATAGTATATATATTTATTACTATATATATGCTATAGTAATAGTATAAATATATATACTATATATAGTATAAATATATATACTATATATACATAGTATATATAGTATATATAATATATAGTATAAATATATAGTATATGTAATATATATAGTATAAATATAAATAGTATAAATATATATAGTGTGTGTGTATGTATATATATATATATATATATATATAGTAATTTTTAAAAGTTGCCATTTACACAGAAGTTCCATATACAGCACACACAGCGGAGAGAGCCTCTCTCAGTAGTTTCCCTGCTAGGAACCTCCTTGAAGTTTGGAAAGATCTGGGCAAGGGCTAACCAGGCCAAAATAACATAGCTCCCAACCAAGGACTCGAACCCACTGCTTAGGAGTTTAAGTCTCAGCTCTAAAGGCTGAAGGAGAGGTATGAAAGAGTACTTGGAGTGGATTTCCAGCTAAAGGTGGAAACTCACTGACTCTGGCCCTGAATGGAGGCCTGCATGGGGCCCCCATTCTGTATCCCCTCGCGGACCCTCCCTTTCTCCAATACTGTGCCCCCTGTCTTCCGAGGCTTTCCCTCCTGGTGCAGCAGGGAAGTGACAGGGAAGAGACCGTCTGTCCAGCCCTGTCCCAGCTCCTCTCCCCTTTCTAAGGTAGAAAGAAAATTGGAAATCGCGGGATACTCCGAGTACACGTCGGTGTCCGGCTCCCACCAGAGCAAGCAGCCAGGGAAGAAGTATGGCTTCCCTTCTGTGAAAGGGTAGGAGAGCCCAAAGGATTGACGATGCCAGGCCTGATCACCACGTCGGGTCGTCTGGGTATCTGGGGTTTCCGGGGGTCCGTTCCTCCGGGTGCCTATGCTGCTCTGGCATCCAGCCACCCCAGGTCCTGGCTCAGGAAACCGAGGCTGCCGTGGGGGGTGGGGAGTGGGCTGGGGAGTGAGGAGGCACCTGCCGGGTACCACTTGGCGCCGGGCTGGGGCGCCCTACCCGTCCCAAACAGACTGCATGTATCAGAATTCTCCGGGGGAAACAGAACAGAGTGGGGGCGGGTGGAAGCCTGGGCCCAGAGACTTCCAGGTTGTCCCCGCACCCGCCCTCAGCTACCCCCACTCCAAGTCTCTGGGTCTCACGTCTTCCCTCCCAGCACTCTGACATTGGCCTAGGAGGGTCCCCTTTTCCTCAAGATCTGCTACTTTCACACTGAGGCCCCCAGCCTGCTCTTGGGCTTTGTTGGCCGAAGGGCACGTGGGTTGCTTTGGGTTCTGCCCAAGTGCTCTGACCGGGTGATTAGTTGACATGGGTCTGTCGTTCTTTTGTGTCCGTGCGGTAAAGCTACTCAACAACAACCTAACCGAAGAGGCGAAAAGACCTGGAGTCTGAAAAGTATAGAACACCGATGAAAGACATTCAAGATAACACAAAGAAATGGAAAGAAATTCCATGCTCCTGGGTAGGAAGAACAAATATTGTTTAACTGCCTATACAGCCCAAGGCAATTTTCACATTTAATGCAATCCCTATCAAAATACCAACAGTATTTTTCATAGAACTGGAACAAAGAATCCTCAAAATCCTAAAAGGCTCTGAATAGCCAAAGCAATCTTGAAAAAGAAAAACAAAGCTGGAGGCATCACAATTCTGGACTTCAACTTATAACACAAAGCCGTAGTGATCAAAACGATATGGTACCGGCATGAAAGTAGACAGAGATCAATCAAACAGAATAGAAAACCCGGAAATAAACCCACGATTCTATGGTCAGTTAATCTTCGACAAAGCAGGAGTGGATATCCAACGAGAAAAAGACTGTCTCTTCAACAAATGGTCTTGGCAAAATTGGACCACTTTCTTACAGTATACACAAAAATAAATTCAAAATGGATTAAAGACCTAAATGTGAGACCCGAAACCATAAAAACCCTGAGAACACAGGCAGTAACGCTTTTGACATGAGCCGTAGCAATTTCTTTCTAGATACATCTCCTGAGCAAAGGGAACAAAAGCAAAAATAAATTCTTGGCACTTCATAAAAATAAAAACTTATGCATAGCAAAGGTAACAATCAACAAACCTAAAAGGCATCCTATGGAATGGGAGAAGGTATTTGCAAATGACATATTTGATAAAGGGTTAGTACCCAAAATACATAAAGAACTTATACAAGTCAACACCCCAAAACCAAATAATCCAATTAAAAAATAGACACAGGGCAGCTGGCTGGCTCAGTCAGGGGAGCTTGCGACTCTTGATCTCAGGGTTACAAGTTCTAGCCCCATGTTGGGGGTAGAGATTACTTAAAAAACAAAATCTTTAAAAAAAGATTTTATTTATTTATTAATAATTAATAATACATTTATTTATTTTTTTATTTTGAAATAAAAAATGGGCAGAAGACATGAACAGACATTTTTCCAAAGAAGACAAAGATATGGCCAACAGAGACATGATAAGATGTTCAACATGACTCATCGTTGCGAAATGCAAATCAGAACTGCAATGAGCTATCCCCTCACACCTGTCCGAAGGGCTAGACTCAACAACACCAGGAACACCAGGTGGTGGCAAGAATGTAGAGAAAAAGGAACCCTCCTGCACTGTTGCTGGGAATGCAAACTGGTGCAGCCGCTCTGGAACACAGTATGGAGGCTCCTCAAAAAGCTACAAAGAGAACTACCCTATGACCCAGCGATTGCACTACTGAGTAGTTACCCAGGAATGCAGGAACGCTAATTCAAAGGCATACATGCACCCTGATGTTTATAGCGGCGTTATCTACAACAGCCAAATTATGGAAGCAGCCCAAGTGTCCATTGATTGATGAATGGATAAAGAAGATGTGGTGTAGATGCACCATGGAATATTACTCGGCCATAAAAAAGAATGGAATCTTGCCATTGCAATGACCCGGATGGAGCTCGAATGTATTACGCTGAGCCAAACCAGTCAGTCAGAGACAGACAAATACCGTATGAGTCCATTCACGTGTGGAATTTAAGAAACAAAACAAGCAAAGGGAAAAGGATAAGAGAGAAATCAAGAAACAAACTCTTAATTATAGGGGACAAACTGATGGTTACCAGAGGGGAGAGGGTGGGGGCACGGGGGGGGGGGGATAGGTGACGGGGATTACGACGCGCACTTGGCCTGATGAGCGCAGGGCGATGTATGGAAGTGTTGAATCATGATATCGTACACCTGAAACTAACATTACGTTGAATGTTAACTAAGTGGAATTAAAATTGAAACTTACCAAAAAAGACAACAACAGCCGCATAATCCCACGGTCTCGACCAGATCTTTCCCGCTGTGTCTGTGAGGCAGCCGGAGACATGGGACAAGGGCGTTCACTTCCCAGCTCCTCTGGTCTATCCCCGGTCAGCACAGGCCGGAAGTCTCGACACCTGCTCTGCATTTCTCAAAACCCTCCCACCACGGGTGCTGTGTCCTCCGGGCCAGGCGGCCAGCGGGTGGTTCAACTTTAGAATCTCATTCTTAGAGTCCGGCTCCAACCGTTGAAGGACAAGTTTCCCAGAAGCAAGCCCGAGGCAGGGATTTCTGAGTAATGGGTTCATCCCTGAACACGTTCAGGAAGCAGGACGGAGCAGGTGTGCCGATTAGAACGCTGCTATCGCCGGCTTCCAACTCACCCTTCCAGACCCTACTTGGTGATCGCTTTAACAGCTGATCCCTGTTAGCTTTGGCCCACAGGAGGCATAGACTGAAAGGCCGGAGGAGGAGGGAGTCCCTACTTCCTGTTTTCTGTTCCCGCCACCACCACCCGTTCTATCCAGGCAGCAACGGTTCATCCCAGGAATAACAACTGAATCCAGTTTGACATTTCCCCACACTCACAAAATCAGCCTCCTCACGGCTCATTAGAGACTCCAGCACAAGCTGCCTGAGGTCCACGGGACCCTCCTCTGAACTCAGAGACACCCATCCCAGCTGAGAGGCATTCTCTCCAACATCTGCTTTTCAGCTCCTTAAGGCCCCCTCCAAGCTTCGATTTTTAATAATCCCAACCTCTTCCCTTGCCCCGCCCCCCAGCCCTATAGGTGGTAACTGCTTTCTGCCTTCTTTACTGCCCCATTAGCAACTCTTTATATCTAGTGAATTTCAATCAATGGTTCATTCATTCAATCATGGTTCATTAAAATAACAGATGGCTTTTCTTTTCTACCCAGGTTCGTTATCATTGACAAAAACCGTGTATACTGAAGGTGTTTGATGTGATAGTTTGATATATGTATACATTGTGAAATGATTACCGTAATCAACACAGGGTAATCGTGAATGAACACATGCATCATCTCACATGGTCACCGTGTGTGTGTATGTGTGTGTGTGTGTGGTCAGAACACTGAAGATCCACTCCCTTAGCAAATTTCAAGCATACGATACAATATTAACTATCATTGCCATGCTGTATGTGAGATCCCCTCACCCTATTCGTCTCACAATGGAAAGTTTGTGCCCTTTAACCAACCTGCCCTCTTTCTCCCCAACACCCACAGATGGGTTTTCTGACTGCTGCCTGGACCCTGATTTGGTAATGAATTTGGGCTCAAATGCCACTGAGCTCCTTGCCAACGGGAAAGGGGTTGCTGGTAATCCACGGCATGTGGTGGCATCGAGATCGAGCCGCACGCCACCTGGTCGGTCGTGATGGAGTGCTGACCAAAGCATCGCCCTGAAGGACCCTGCGGCTGCTGTCCTATACTGCCGTGGCAGTAAAGGTGATTATGAGAATAGTGGCGTGAAAGGGGTTCTTCTGGGGGCGCTGGTTGGCTCACTGAAAGAAAATGACAAAACCAGACCTTTCAACCTTGAGCCCAAATCGTCTCTTACAGCTGCAGGGCTGATATGGCTAAAGATCAAACACGTAGGTAAACGGTGCACGTTGTAGAATGACAATGGAAGTTGGGTTCCCAGCCTCGGGACATCTATTGTGTGAAAGAAATGGCGACGGTGATGCAGAAGTGGAGCCCAAGGCACGGAGACCTCTGGGGGGTCTCGAATGCCCCCAGCCACTTGGAGCTTCCTTGCCAGCAAAATCAGCCTGGAAATCTGCGGAGAGTAGCCTTCCTGCGCTTGAACTTGCTGTAATCATCTCAGCTGGAGCGGCGGTCTCGCAAGGGGAAGCCACGCCTCCGCCAAGCCCACGCCCACCACCCTTGTGAGCCGGGCCCCATAACCGCAGTCAGACCAGCACGCTGTGGGCGCTGAGGACAAGAGCTGACCCGGGAGGAAATCCCTTAGACACCAAAAGAATTGGCAGTGGTGTTCCTTTAGGCCAGCAGAAACCCAGGGGATCTGTGTGGGAATGAAGCTAAGGGTGTTGGAGCGAGCAGGATGAGATCCGATTTGGCTTTGTGGCTGGTGAATTTATTGACCTGGGGGTGGGGGGGCGGCACTTCCCAGAAAGCCTGTATTTAATACGTTACCCTGTGCGGCTGACTGTGGCTCTCTTAGGTTTCTTGGTTGGTTGGCTCAGCGTTGAACTCCGTGGTAGCATATGTTTAAGGAGACACGTGTGAGAACTTCATCAAGCAGAGAAAGGAAGCCAAAGACAGGGAGACGGCAGTGCTGGCGGGGATGTGTCACACACGACGGGCACAGCCGCCCCCTGCCCCCGAGCGCCCGGAGAACATTCCGCTCAGTGAGGCATTGAGAAATGTCAGCGAGGGAAGCAGGAAGCAGCAGCACCCTTGGATAGCTCTGTGGTCCCCATTCTCCTCAGGTCGCCCTCGATGATGGGAGACACGGCACTGAGATGAGGTCCTTGACTCCAGTGGCGACAACGGGGCCCCAGATGTTTGGGAAAGTGGAAGAAGCAAGGCCGAAGCTGGATGAACAGAAGAGTCTCGTTCGTGGTTTCTAAAGGCAAAAGAGAACTGTATTTTATATGTGTTTATAAAGCTCCAGTGGTCATCCTTTCTACGGGCACGTGGAATAGGAGGCTGATGTTACTCTGCTTCCTGTCCCGAAGCTTGGGAGATTCTTACTTCGGGATGAAGACAGAGATTGCATGGATTAAAAGGAGAGAAAACTTCATTTTTATCTTTTTTTAAATGTTTGCTTATTTTTGAGAAAGACAGAGCATGAGCAAGGGAGGGGCAGAGAGAGAGGGAGACACAGGATCCGAAGCAGGTTCCAGGCTCCGAGCTGTCACCACAGAGCCCAAGGCGGGGCTTGAACTCACGAACCGTGAGATCATGACCTGAGCCGACGTCCAACGCTTAACTGACTGAGCCACCCAGGGGCCCTGAGAGAGAAAGCTTTATTATGGTCTATTTCAAACATGCACTAAAGCAGAGAAATAGTATAATGTGTCCTGCCCCTCAGTTTAAGCCATTATCAATTCACAGATAGGCTTGTTTCGTCTACACCTCCATCCAACTCATTATTTTTCCCTAGCTTTACTGAGATATAATTGACAAATAACAAGAAATACATTGAAGGTGTACAATGTGATTGTGAAATATTTACCAATTATTTACCAATACATTTGTGAAATATTTACCACTGTGAAGTCAACACATCCATCAGTTCACATAGTTACTTTTTCTGTGTGCGTGGTGACAAGGCTCCAGATCTCCTCTCACAGCAACTTTCAGGTGTGCGGAACATATTACTAACCATAATCAGCACTCGGTCCGCTGTTTTAAAGCACAACAGTTGTCATATAATTTAATCTCTAAATGATTGGATCTGTTTATAAAAGAGAAGAACTCTTAAAAATATATGAAACCACAATAAAATTAATACACCTGGGAAAACGAGCAATTATTCCTTTATATTACGAGAAAAGGATGGTAGAATGGATGGTTATTTGAAAAATTTGAACGACGCAAGTATTCTTTTGTGAAAGCTGGAAACGCGCACCCCTTATTAGAAAATAGAGTTGCAGTGAATTGTCAGTAGCTTAGGTCTGCGTCTGGAAAAACTCCAGGAACTTGCTTCCTCCACTAGGGAATCGATTGGGTTTTTTCTTTGGCAGAGGTCTAAAATTTAACCCCTCGTACCCCGGGTGGGACTCGAACCCACAATCCCTGGCTTAGGAGGCCAATGCCTTATCCATTAGGCCACCGGGGCCGGTGGCAGACACCTCGTAATGGTCCTAGACCAGTCTCTCGGTCACCTCCCCGTGGTTCCCACAAATGACGCACAGCCTCCCCGCTCCGTCCCGGTCTCCATCCTGCCCCCTCAGCACCCGCATTCACCCGGTGTTCACCTGCTCCTGAGCGTCCTGGGACCCCGGAGGGACCGCGCACACGCAGATGGAACCTAAAGAACCGGGGCCACAGGTGTCAGCTCAGCTCTTTGGCCTACAGTGTGATCCTCGCTTAGGGTGCGAGAAGACTGGGCATCAAAGCCTGGGCGAGCCCTTTCCTTCTCCTTGCGGGAGAATCCGGGCTCGTTGGTAACTATCTATTAGCAAGAAGGAGCTGGCTACGCAAAACGTCGGGGACGAGAGGACGGGGTTGCCAGCCGGGAGAGTGGGAAAAGCGCCATCCCTGTCCTTGTCCTCCTCCCTACACTGGCCCGCAGACAAGAGGTGTTACCTGGGCTCAGGTCTCCGCGGTTTTAACAGAGCTCAGTGGCCTCCCTAGTGGCCCCATATCTGATCGGCTGGCTGTGCCCGTGAGGATGAGAACCCAGCATTAGCTTTCCCACCAGAGGATGGGTGTTCTTTCTCACCTCCAAAATGTTGGTCCTAAAGAAGCTTCAAACCACCGAAGCACCACAAACACGGTAACACCCCACATGACCCCAGGGTACCTGCGCGCACCTTCCGGAATGTGGGCTCCGGCTGCCACTGCCCCAGCGGTCACCCGGTGGGAGGAGGTCAAGTCACCTAGGTGAGCTGGCTTAGCCAGACTCCTTTGGCGAGAACACAGTTCCTCAAGTGGAGACATTTTTTTCCCCAGGTAAAATGATAACCCAACCCTGGGCATATTGTTTATATTTAAACGTTTAAATATACACCCACACTAGTCATTTAAGGGTACACTATCATTGCAAGAAATCCAAATAATCTATTAGATTTTTAAAACATTTTATTCTGTTAAAAATGTGTATATAACGCTATAGCCAATTTAGCCATTTTTAAGCGTACAATTCAATTCAGTGGCATCAGTTACATGCACAATATCATCCAACCGTCACCAGAATTTCCAAAACTTTTTTTTAATCACGATAATCTATTATAGTTTGGAACGCACTTGTCTCCTGAGCCCTTGGAACAATTCTCATGCCCCCCCCCCCGCGCCCCCCGCGCCCCCCGCGCCCCCCGCGCCCCCCGCGCCCCCCGCGCCCAAAGGTCCAACCTCTCATGTGCTACAGCTCTGGTCCTCAGGACTGTATTCGTGCAGCCAGTCCCTCGTGGGCCCCGGGACTCGCGGCCGGTGGCTTCAGGTTCCGGCCACCGGTGGGCCTCGCAGCTCCTCGGGGGCGCGGGCGTGCGGACCAGGCGCTGGCTCCTGAGCTCCGCCCTTGCAGGCGCGCGGCGGCTGCCAAGGTGCCGGAGGGCGGGGCAGCGGGCGGGGCACGGCCCAGGCGACCTAGGGTTTCGCGGAGGGCGCAGTCCCGACCGAGGGAAAAGGCAAAGCGGAGGGAGAAAAACAAGCTGCGCAGCGACCACGAAGGGACTCGAACCCTCAATCTTCTGATCCGGAATCAGACGCCTTATCCATTAGGCCACGCGGCCCCGCCGGTGGCGCTCCCACCGCGTTTCTCATAAAGCTGATTCAGGCGCCTGCGTGTTGTACTGCAATACGCATGCTCCTACTGGCAAGGAGCTCCGCCCCCTCGGGCTTTATGTGGGCGGAGCCGGGGCCCGGCGCCTAGAGGAGCCCAGGCGGCTCCGCGAGAACCGCCCTCCCTGACTTGTGCTTACGAGTTCGAGCCCCGGTGAGGCCGCGCAGGCCCTTCCTGCCCTAAGAGGCGCCTTTGGAACTCTTCCCCCACGTGGCCCCGGAGCGCGTTGACTCGGGAGCTGCCCAGCGCTCCCCAGGCCCTGTTTCCCCTCATTCACAGTACCGATCCACCTGCAAGGCTCGGTCCAGAGTGTCATGGCTCCAGACTAGACTGTGACCGCGTCTCCTGCATTTCCGCGGCCCGGCGCGGGGCGCCGCCGGGATGCGGGAGCTGAGACCGCGACGTGGGCCCCGGCTGCCCCTGCTCGGAACATCCAGCCCAGCCTGGCCCGTGCTGGGCTCCTCAGCCCCTCCGCCCGCAGGAAGGAGGGCCCAGCCTGGCTCCCGGGAGCACAGATGCACCCTTACTGGGTGCCGAGCACCCTGCCTGCAGTCTCCCGCTGCCCCGCCTCCCTGCGAGCGGACGCATTCTCGGTCATGCACAGACGCTTCTAGCACGCCGGCCGAGCCCCGCGCCCGGGCTGTCTCCCCCACTGACAGATGAGGAACGGGGGGGCCGCGGGTGGAGTCGGCGGCGGCGCCGGGCTGTGGCTCCCACCGGCCGCACCCCCAGGGCAGCGGCGCGCGGTCAGGCCTGCAGGCAGAGCCGGCGCCTCAGCGAGCTGCGGATCTCCAGGCAGGCCTTGCGGCGCTCCGGGCAGTCGGGACCCAGCACCTCCAGCTGACACACCCGCCGGTTGACCTGCGAGGCCCACGCCAGTCAGACCCAGCCACTCTCCACTTGGCCTCAATCTGAGGGGCTTCAGGGGCGCCCGGGGGGGTTCAGCCGGTTGAGCGTCTGACTCTGGTTTCCCCTCTGGTCATGATCTCGCGGGTCCTGGGATGGACCCTGCGTGGGGCTCTGCGCTCACAGCTCGGACCCTGCTTGGGATTCTCTCTCCCTCTCTCTCTGCCCCTCCCCCGCTCGCTACTCTCTCTCTCAAAATAAATACATAAACATGAACATTTTTTTTTTAACCTGAGGGGCTTCAGTTCCCTGCAGGTAGTGAAATTATTCAAACAAGCCAATCAGCTCCTCCTGCAGGAAGCAGGGGGCACCCCCCCCCCCCATAAAGCCTGCGGCCCACAGCCCCTGCAGGTTCACTCTGCGCTTGACTGCAACTCCCAGGGGCCCCGCGTGACAGGCGGATTCTCTCCCCCGTCCTCTCCGCGGCGGAAAGGGAGTGTATGTGGCTAATAACTGCCGTCCATCTCGCCCGGCCAGCGCCCAGCACCGAGGGGCGAGTGTGGCTCACGGACAGTTAAGAGATGGCGAGAAGGATGAACCCAGCCCCCCTCCCCAGGGCTCTGCCTCTCCCCCGACACACCTCAGTCAGCAGCTCCAGAACTTCTCTCCCAGGGTCAGCTCTGAAGACCTCCACCAGCGTCTGGATAAAGTCTGAGCCTGTCTCATCCCGATAGGCTACACAGCCTAGGCCAGAAGACCAGGGTCAGAGTGTCAGACTCGGGACAGGACCGCAGCCTTCCAATCCCCAGGGGCTCTTTGTTGGGGGAAAAGGCAGGGAGTGGCAAAGAGACAGGACCCCAGGGGTCTGGCAAGGGGATGGTGCAAAGAGCAGGAATTTCTTGCTTCTGGAACAACTTGTCGCTTGATATTTGTGGACCGAATACACAATTGCATTGAACGTGGAACACATATTCACTGTGAACCTACCACCTTCTGGGCACCGGGCAGAGCCCTCACGGAACCTGCAACCCTCCATACAGTCAGCTCTCAATATATGCTCACCATCATTACTGTTATTATAAATAATAGACATGGGAGGAAGATGGCCTAACTGAAAAGGGGCTAGTGCCCCTGTGCCCCAACTGCCACGCCCTGGCTGTCCCTCAAGCCACTCCAGATGTCCAGCCAGGATGCAGGGCCCCGTGTAACAGGGCTTCTTGATGACCCGTCCCCTTACCCTCGGCAGCTGCATAGACCGTCAGGATGTCTGCTTGGTCAGAGCTCCCTGCAGTGGGGAAGGGAGAGCTGCCTGCAAGAAAGACCAGCATTTACCCAGCACCCTGGGACTCTACCAGCCCCGGGGCTGCCCCCTCAGTCTGGCTCAAGGACACCCAGGGCAGTGGAATGAACACAGGGCGGAAAAGGCAAATCAGAACTGCAGTCTAAAAACAACCAAACAAAACCTCAAAGCTCAGCCCCATCACGTATCGGCTCTGTGACCTTAGAAGAGCTATTTCACCTTCCTGACTCCAAGGTTGTTTCGAGGCTCAAGTAGGGGAAGAAGCCCTCGATTTTCAAAGGCCCTTGCAGTTTAGGAAGGTTTTCCTTCCCAACCTCTTGGCAAAGCCAAGAGGATGCTGGGGGCAGCAGGCCCCCAGCTCAGAGCCCTGGAAATGCAGGCCAGAGAGGCCACCCAGTAGCCCCTGGCCAAGCCCAGCCTCCAGAAGGAAGGCACGCCCACCTTGGGCATCAGCATAGATCTGGAGGACATCGGCATGCGAGGGGGTGGTGGGTGATGCCCGCAGCCAGCGCCGGAACCAAGGGAGACCTGCGGGCCCCACACCGGCGTCCCTATGCCCTGGAAGAGGAGGGGACACACAGGCCCTTTCACTGAGCAGACACCTGGGGGGGGGGTCTCCAGGGGCCCATAGCCCACCCCCCAGAACTCCAGGGCAGCCCCATGAGACTAGAAAATCCAGAGCAGTGAACCACGAGAGCTGAGGGTGAAGTGCTCAAGTTGGTGGACTTGACTTCTAGGAGAGGCCCGGAGAGACCCGGAGATGGGACAGGTAAAGCACCAGCGCTCAGGCTTCCTGAAGAAGGTGGACAGCAAGTCCTGGGTCGCCGAGGGCTGGGTCTGGGAAGCTAGGACGGGAGGAGGCAGGTGGGGGGTAGGACCCCACTCACCCCCACGGCAAGCCTGAAGCAGAAAGATCTTGGGGCAGCCGCACAGGGCCCTGCAGCGGCTCAGCTCCTGCACCAGGGCCTCTGGCCGTACCTCCCGCCCGTCAGCCCCCAGCAGCTGTCCCTGTGGCCCCCCGTGGGCCATCAGGGCCACAAGGGCACAGCTCACTGGGGCCCTGTGGGCGTCTAGGCACTCCCGGAACTGGGCCAGCTCCTCCTGGAAAGCCTGGGGTGGGGACGAGATTGAGGCCTGGGCCAGGGCCATTGCCTCCCCAATACCTGGTGGCCCTCCGGGGAGGCTTGTCCAGCCCCCGCCCACCCTACTTACCACCTCCTGCCCACCTCAGGCCACAACAGAAGTTCTCTTTCTAACCCCCCACTGCAACACAAGGCATGGCCCAACTGGAGGTGACGTGTGGCTCTAGCCTCTTACAGCTGGGCCTTTGGCCCCAACGGGGAAGCTGCTCCAGAAAGTTAAGACGCATGAGGGGCAATGAGCTGATGGGTGTCGGGGAAGGAACCCGAGACCCTCCCAGGAAAAGCTTGAGGGTGCAGCTGCGGCCTGGAGCAGAGGAGTAGAGGGTCAGCCAGTGTGGGAGGCTGCAGGAGCCCTGGAGACTGGGCGCCCAGAGGCAGGGGAGTGAGCTCGCCACACACGCAGCAGGAAGGACTGAAGGCAGACAAGGGGCAGGGGCCAGGGAGAGAGTCGCTGGAGTCCTGGGGTTGGGGGCGCCCTTCCTTTAGGGCACCACCAGACCTCACCTGGGCCGTGGGGTCTGTCCTTAGCGTGGTCTTGAAGCTCAGGGCCTGGCACAGGGTCCCCAGCGCCTCCACATCGTGCTGGGCCCCAGGCCGGCCGTGGATCACGGACAGGAGGAGGGCGGCCCTGGTCCCAGACAGGTCATACCGAACAGTGGGGCTGGGTTCTGGCTACGGACAAGCACAGGAGCGTTCGGCGTGGTCTGCGAGCTTCCCAGCTCCTCACCTCCCCCACCTCAGGTCTCCCGGACCCTCTCTCCCACTCGTGACTGCTGCCACGTGGTTCACCCCACGCCGTCCCCCTCACCTCGGGCCCCCAGGGCTCCACGTCGCCCAGGCACAGTGCGCCCCGCAAGGAGCTCCGAAGGACTGGACAGTAGGTGGCCTCGGACTCTTCAGCTGTCCTGCAGAAGACCTGGGGGCGGGGGTGAGGCCAGAGAACGCCTCAGGGGGCTGCTCCACAGGGGCACGGTTCCGGGAGGGAACAGGACGCTGGCTTCAGGGAACAGCTTGGCCGGCTCGCGGCTCCTGCAGTCTCTTTGGGGTCCCCTACCAGAATTAAGGGAGGAAAAGACAGACAAAAGAAGGGGAGGGCACAAAGGGGAGGTCCTAGTTGAGGTTCAACATCAGGGGCGTCCTCAAGTGGAGAGCGGCCGTGCCATCCACGGCACCACTCCCGGCCCAGAGATGGGTGCTCCCTAGAGCAGGTTGGAGCCTGTCTAGGAAGGCTCACGGTGGGGGGTACCACGTGGGGAGGGTGCCAGGCAGGGGGAAGCTGTGGGGCAGAGCCAGGGGCCACCCCTCACCTCCAAGGTCACCCAGCGGCTACCCAACTGCCCAGGGAGACCTTTGGGCCTTGAGCCCAGACCAGACCTGGATCATTCGAACTCTGGCCTCCAGGGACCCCCAGTCTGACAGGACAGTTGCTGTGCGAGTGTGAACAGGGGTGGGCAGAACTGCAAGCCAACTGATCTGTCTAACAGGCTCAGGACAGTACAGCAGAGCCAGGGGAAGTGACTGGCATAGCCCCCCTCCCAGGGACTCCCCCTCCCCCCGACCTGGGCCCCCCCCCCACCCCGACCTCTGTCAGCAGCTGCAGCAGAGACCAGTGAGGAAAGCGGCCACACAGCTCACTCAAGCCAGTGAGGAAGGCTCCGGGCTCGGGGGCAGCTGGGTAGAGAAACAGCACGTTGGCCTGAAAGGTGGGTCTCGGCCCCCCTGCCCTCCCCCACCTCTGCTTTGCGCTGTCCCGCAGCCAGGGTCCCTGCCCAGCCCACTCACCCCCAGGAGCACTTGAGAGCAGAAGGAAAACTTTGGGGCGGCCCCAGAGGGCCCCACAGCGGCTCAGCTCCCGGACCAGCTGCTGGGGCTGCTTCAGCTGCCCACTGGGGGCCACCAAGGCCACTAAGGCACAGCCCACAGGGCCCCCGAGGGCATCCAGCTGCTCCCGGAAAGCGGCCAGCTCCCCAAGGAAGCCCTAGGGCAAGAGCAAAGGCCGGGCCTGAGTCCAGGGAGGCTCAGCAGCAGGGGTGGTGGTGGTGTTGGGGGGGGGGGGGTGCGTGGAGACGGGAGGCAGGTGAGGACTCACCTGGACAGAGGCCTCCCTCCTCTGGCAGCTCTCAAAGCCCAGGGTCCGGAACACGCCCTCCAGGACAGCGACTATAGAGGCTGACACCTCAGGGCTGCTGAGGGTCAGGGCCACCCTTGGGCCCCACATGCTGTACTTCCCCTGGGGAGGCAAGGCCAGAGTTGCACCGGGGTGGGGCTCTGCTGAGAGCCGGGAACAGGCTAGGCCAGGCAGCGCCCCGCCTACCTTTCTTCCCAGGCTCTCTCGAGCATCTGCGATCTGTGAGGCCACCTGCAGGGTCCCAGCCACCAGGAAAGCCATGGGGGCCGGGTGGGTGCTTCCTCTGAGCACAGAGCTTACCCCCTGACCCCCATGCCAACGCCCTGGCTCCCAATCCTTGCCCTGCCCCCTCCAGCCCTGTCCTATCAGCTGTTTATGAGCTGAGCCGGACTCTGCCCCTTTCCCTGGAACCCTGGGTCTCGGGCTCCACCGCCCCAGGGCCTGCTCTGTCCCCTGGCCCCAGCGGGCTCCTCTCTGGCTGGCATTGGCACACCCTCACCTGAGCCGGGAGCATATGCCCAATCCTATTCTTAGCTCCTGGCCCACCTCCTATCTGATCTCGTTACACGGGAGTGTCTCCCTTCGGAGCCAGCCACCAGCACCAAAAACGTCCATGCCCGGCTTCCGCCAGCCCCCACTCTCTCGTGCACAGCACCCACCCACGTGCACACTGCAGCCTTGAGCACAGGGGTGGGAGGAGGGGTGAAGGGCGCCGTCCCACAGGGAGAAAACTCTGACCGGAATCCTGTGTCCACCGTGAGACTCCAGTCGCTTCATCTGGGAAAAGGGGTCCATCGCAGTGACCTCAGGAGGAAGCAAGTGTTACATGGGCGGCTGGCTGAGGAAGTGCTCTCGGGCCAGAGGGGCTGGCACACAGAGTAAGGGACAGAACATTCTGTCTCCGCCCGCCCCCACCCCCTTTCGGGAGGGCTCTGCTGGGGTAGGATGACCTCTGACTGTGCACCCCCCACTTCTGTGTGGGCTCCAGGCTAGGGAGGGGAAGGGTCAGATGGGAAGGGCTGGGTGGGGAACAGGCAGGGCCCATTCTGACCCAGCAGGCCCCTCCCACGAAGGGATCTGAGCACTGAGACGGCTTGAGTCCTGCTTCCCCACACACCCCACGCCTAAGCCCCTTTCTTCATTTCACCCGTGAGGCCTGGCGAAGACCCACTCAGCTCCCCCACTGTCCTGCTGGGGTAGTGGGGGTGCAGGTGCCCCCAGTTATCCCATCCTCATCTGTCCCCAGTCCAGGGCAGGCGCTGCCTGATGAGGGATGAGAGTCCGGACACTCGTGGCTGTAATTTGGGACCCAGCCATCCCGGAAGCCAAGAATGTGGCTCCACCTGGTGACCACCCAGTACCAGTACCACCAGGACAACCGAGCCAGGAGGCCCAGAAGTAGGAGTTCCAGGTCCCCCCCACCCCTAGCAACCACATAAACAACAGAACAGTCTGGAGGAAGTTTCCACATTTATTCAAAGTCCTCTGCTGCCCTTTTGAGAACAGCAGGGCCCAGCTCCTTTAGAGAGCCTGTGGTCTGTCCCTGGGAATGCCAATCCGCAGACAATGCAGGTGGCGCTGTGGAATGCAGTGCTTAAGGAGTCAGCAACAAGTGCTGACAGAGTGCTAGTGTTAAGTATTACAAAGCCCACACCTCTGGAGAGGGGAGCAGCGGGGAGCAGCCAGCCTCCACAGGCCCCGTCCTTGTCTATACTGTCAGCCTCCTGTCCCTGAAGCCACCACCACCCTCACTAGATTGGCAGGGGGTGGCCCTCAGGGACTCACTGGGGGCACGTCAGCCAAGTGCAGAGGCGGGCAGTTCCCCACCTCCGGACAGGCAGTGCTCAGGGCCTGGCCGCGGGAGGGGGTGTAGGGCCAAAAGCCCCTGCGGCCACGCCGGGGACCCAGATCCTCACAGGTCTGGGCTGTCCCTCCCAGAGCCTGGCAGCACCCTGTGGGTCAAGGCTTGTCCTCTGCACCCACCGGAAGGCACAGCTTGGCAGGGCAGAGGGCCAGGCCCAGGGCCCCAGCAGGGTGCAGGGAACATGAGCCACAGGGCAAGCAAGGCTGGGGGGCGGGGACCCGGAGCCCTGCTGACGATGTCCTCACACGTCCCTGACACCCTGGCCTTTCGCCCCCGCCCCCCACCAGGCCAGGGGCCGTGAAGGTGCTGGGGCTTCAGGAAGCCAGAGGGGCAAGAGAAACCCCAGGGGCAAGACAGGGAATGGCCAGGAGGTGACAGACAGGGGATTTCCATTCCCCGGGAGCGTCGGCCGGGCCCAGGGGCCGAGCAGGGGCGCAGGGATGGTGGCCGCCCACGCCCACGGGTGGAGAAGCCCGGAGTGGGGGGAGACGGCGCCCCGTCCCCGGCTGGGCCACGCAGCCCCCGCCAGCCCTCAGCCCACGGGCTGGGCCATCTTGGCGTGCAGGCTCTGGTGGGCGATGAGGTGGGCGCGCTGCTTGAAGCTCTTGTCGCACTCGCCGCAGCCGAAGGGCCGCTCGCCCGTGTGCACGCGCCGGTGGTCCAGCAGGTAGGAGCGCAGCGAGAAGCTCTTGCCGCAGTCACTGCAGCCGAAGGGCTTCTCGCCGGTGTGGATGCGCTGGTGGTCGGCCAGGTAGGCGCTGCGGCTGAAGCTCTTGCCGCACTGGGCGCACGAGAAGGGCTTCTGGCCCGTGTGCACGCCCTGGTGGCGCGCCAGGTCCGAGGAGCTGCGGAAGCTCTTCTCGCACTCCCGGCACTTGTGCGGCTTCTCGCCCGTGTGCGTGCGCTGGTGGCGCGCCAGGTCCGAGCCCCAGCGGAAGCGCTTGCCGCACTGGCCGCAGCTGTGCGGCTTCTCGGCCGCCAGGTCCCGGAACTGCCGCCGGCGCGTGGGCGGCCGCCCCCTCCGCGCCCCCGCGGCCCGCCCCCGGGGAGCCCCCGGCCGGGCCTCGCCCCGCCACGTCTCGGCCTCCTCGGGGCTCCAGGACACAGTCACGTCGCCGCCACGGCCCCCGCCACCGCCGGCCTGGCCCTGGAGCGCCGCGGCGGCCTCCTCCAGCCGGGACTGCTTGCTTTGGCTCTCGGGCCCCAAGCCTGCAAGCCGAGAGGGGGCGGCCTCTTCGGTTCCACTGGGTTCTGGGACCAGAGCTGGGGCGAGGCAGAAACGGGAGTCAGAATCAGAAAGCCCGGGGCTACAGAGACCCAAGCCTCAGTTTCCTCGTCCATAAAATAGGGGCCTGATAAAATGCCCGCAGAGAAACACTTCGGAGGCAGAGGCAAGGAAGGAGGCCGGCTGGGCTGATCTGCCTGCAGAGACACTTCCTGATCACACCCCTGACTTTTCCACCCCCGTGTCCGCACTGGGGCCCGGTGTCCCACGGTCTGAACCCTGGCTTTGCAAACTCTAGAAATGAATCGATTTAGGTAGTTTGCAAATTATCCAAGCTCTCAGGGCTTCTTACCAGAAACTGAGGAACCACACGGGTTCGGCCTATGTGGCCGCTCTCACCCCACCAGCTTTTGTCCCTTGACTCAAGAACAGAGTTCAATAGGGAGTGATCCTCGTCTTCCCATGGGGTCATGGGGATTAAATGAGATGATCCCCAGACAGTGCTCAGACAGCCTCTAGCTTGGAGAGGGGCCCCAGGAGGGTGGCCCCTGAAGGGCGGGGCCCAGGTGTTGGCACACGTCCAGCAGCTGCTTTCACTGTCAGCACCTCTTCGTGGGGCAGGCGAGGGGACCTCACAACTACTTCAGAGTCCCTTGGCCTCTCTGAGTCTCAGATCCCTTGTGTGGGAGCCGGGACAACACTTCTACGCACCAGGCTGTGAGAATCACAGGAAAATGCCCGTATGAGAGCTCAGCACAGTGTGGGCACGTTGCAAGCACCCCTCACATGGTAACACACCCTCACAGGCAAACAAAAACGAACATTAACACAAATAAGAAATCACCCAGTGCTCTTGGAAAGACCCAGGAAAAGCCCACTTTCGAGCCAGCTCGAAGACTGGTGTGGGAAAACTGAGGATTCCAGCGGGACATTCAGGAGTGTGTGGCCTGCTTGGGCCAACCATCCAGCGCTGGCCCCCTAGGAAGGGTGCTGCCTCCAGTTCAGAAGAGCCAAGGACCCCAGGGATCCTGGCTGCACCCGCTGCTTACCCAGGGCAACATTCCGGGAGTTTTCCCGCTTTATGTCCCAGAAGAGATCCCTCTGAGCAGGGTCCAAGGACCCCCATTCTTCCCGGGAGAAATAGAAGGGAACGTCTCCAAACGTCACAGGTCCCTGGAGTGAGGTGAGAAAACCTGGCTCGGCACTGCCGCTCAGGGCTCCCCAGGCAAGCCATGGGTGGGGACAAGATGGGGGCTGGGATGGGGAACAGGACAGGTCCAGACAGGACCAAGATGGAAGAAGAGGTCTTGATGAGAAGACGAGGCTCCTTTTAGGGACGTGACAGCACAGAGGGCCTCAGAGGGGACACAGGGACTAGTAACTCACGTGGACATCAAAGGCAAAGCTGGTGCCGGTGTTCTCTCCGCTACTCCCCTCTTTAAGAGCAGGCAGCTGGGCTGAAGAAAAGAAGAGACCCTCAGAGAGGCCAGCCCAGGCCAGGGGCCAGATCTCGCACACGTACACACACACACAAGCACCCTTTCCTAGGCTCCTTAGAACAGAAATAACCTTCCCGCTACCCTCAAGGCAACAAGCGGGAAGGAGCCAGGCCCCTGCCCAGCCACCTGTGGCCCACAAGCTTACTCACCGCCATGGCTGTGCTGCTCCCAGAGTACAGGTGGCCAGCTTCGTGCCCCCACTTTCACGGGAAGCCCCTTGGCCGAGGGTCCCTGGACTGTGGCCTCGGGTTCCACCTCCTCTGAGGGCACTTCCTGTGCAGGAACCACAACATGCTCATCAGCACCGAGATCAGACGGGGGAGACAGAGCTTAATCCCTGGGAAGGAGACACAGGACACGTCCCTCAGGAGGAAGGGGCGTGGGGAAGGAGATCAATATGGGTCCCGGGAAAATCCAGAGGAGAATGTTCTGTGTGCCCGAGGGCACTCCCCGATCAAGCATGAGGCAAGAACGGCCCCCAAAAGCCAAAATCACAGAGCCACTTACTAAGGGGATGTGGGGGCAGATCTCCAGGCCAAGGGCGAGCCCCACACCCCAGCCACTCATTAGCACCTCCCCAAGGGTCAAAATCGAACACTCCCCAGACAGCAGGGTTCACACGGACAGCTAGCTTCTCACACCCACTCTGGTGCTGTCATGACACATATCACTGTACCCCCAGGGCCCGGCGGACAGCGGAACACGGATGAACATTTGCAGAGCCTGTGTGGAGCTAACATCTGCCTTCCTGGAACGCGCCCACTTTGATCCTGCCGCCGCCCTCCAAAGCCACCAAAACTAAACGACTCATTTGGACAGTGTCTTTCAGAACCGCAACACCTGTTATGATGTACTCCTGCAGATGCTCCCTCTGGCCCCGCATCCCTACCACCCCTGGAGGACTCGTTTCCAGGGAGGACTTCCTCTAAGAGAGGAGACGGCCACCTCCCTTCAGCCAGGAGCCATCCAGGGGCCCCGGGTGTGGGAGGGGCCCCTCACCTGTGGCCACGCTTTCGCCGGCTGCTTCTGCAGGACCTCCACCAAGGCGACGGCCTCCTCCCCACTGCCGGGACACCGCTCGCGCACCCAGTCCTGGATGCCTCCGGGCAGCACGCTCAGGAACTGCTCCAGCACCAGCAGCTCCAGGATCTGCTCCTTGGTGTGCAGCTCAGGCCGCAGCCAGCGGCAGCACAGCTCCCAGAGCTGGCTGAAGGCCTCGTGGGGCCCGCCCACGTCCCTGTAGCAAAAATGCCGAAAGCGCTGGCGGCAGGCCTCAGAATCCCTGCTGTCTTCTTGCGGGGCGGAGTCCTGCTCCCACGAGGAATCTTCTACCTTTACGATCAGCAGCCCTTCTCCCTCCCCAGGAGCCTCATCCTGAGGCTCTGGGGGTGCTGCCATTCCCCTGGCCTAAGGACTGGTTGGCCTCAATCTGGGCCTGCGAGCCTGCCCCTCAGTCTCCCAGAGGAATCTCCTGTGGCAGCCGGGTGGGCATCTGGACGAGGACTCCTGGGGAAAGAGCAAAAAGGAGGAGGGAGGCAGTTCATGAGCAAACACCAGCCTGCTCCTGGCCTTTCCTGGCCTTGAAATCTTTTTTCGGCTGTCTTTGATCTCCTTGCTCCTGTGACTCTCTTTTTTCTGCCCAAACAGGTCCATAGCTCCTTATCCTCAGCTCTGAAATCCCAAGCTCCCAGGCTTTTACTCCCTGGCCTACTGATATGAGCGTATTTATAGTCTCCATTTATCTCACTAAATGGAAATGTTCATATGTTTTACAGCAAAAACATTTTTGTATGGATTCAGTTTGTAAATATTCATCAAGCTGTACGAACCACGTGTATTTCTGTAGGTGTCCTACACCGTGAGAAAAAATGTAATTAATACTTTTGATTATTATCTATTGCTGCAAATTTTGTTGGTGGGGTCACTTGATATACCATGTGTACTGTATTATCGTTCTCAAATTTGAAAACTTCCGAATTCCAAAACACATCCCGGACTTTGGGTGCCAGCAAAGAGCTCACAGAGACACCTGTCTAAGCCATTTATCCGCAGGTACGTATGAATGAATGACACAAATTTATCCCTTACATCACTACTCTTACAATACTCCTGAAAAGTATGGATTTTGAAAATTTCCTTAATTGCTCTCCTAACAAGAAAATGTGACACAGACCATCGAAATAAAGGGGGGAGGGAGATTTAAACAATACAGAAACACATAAAAGAGAAACTCCCGTAATTCAGTTGCACCCTCCCATCAACAGCATAACATATGACCTCCCAGACTTTCCCCTGTCCATCTACTGAAAAGGTATCTATAGAAACGGGGAAAACCAAGTGTGTGTGTGTGGGGGGGGGGGGGTGTTTACATAAACGAGGTCTTACTGCACATACTATTTTGCAACTTGCTTTTCCACCTAACAATGCTTCTTCGTTAGCCGCTCTGCGAGATTCCACGGTACGAATGCGCTCCAGTAAGAGATTCACGTCGTTTCCAGTCCTCTACTACACACTAAGCACTTTATTTACTTTGTTCTTACACTCCTCGCAACGCCCCTGAAAGGTACGCGCTCCATCCTCATCCTCCAGTGACCATGGAGAAGGCTGCGCTCGGAGAGGGCCAGGGACTCACCAGGGTCGCTCGCAGGACGCGGCGGGCGAGAAGGCGGACCTGGTCGGAGCCCTGCGCTCCGACCCCGGCGGCCTCGCCTGCGCGCAGCTGAGAGGGAGCGGGCGGGTAGTGGACACAGGCGCGTCCCCACCCCCGGCACTTCCCAGAGGCATGCGCCCCCTTCGGCCTCCGTCTCGGGACGCCGACCCCGGCCGCCCGGAGCCCCGACGTCGATCTCGGAGCTCGGAGGCCCGCGTCGCGGGTCCCGCCCCCGGGCTACACACCGCCCACAACCGCCCAGGGTTCCTAGTTCCGCCGCCAGGTCCCTGAGCCGGAAGTTCGCGCGGGGCTCGCCGGGAAACAACAAGGCGCATGCGCCGCAACAAGCCCTCGAACTACACGCCCCAGGAGGCCGTTCGCCCAATTGAGTCCGCCTTCTCCCCGATGGATAGCCAATGAACGGGGAGAATTTCCAAAGTTGGCCAATCAGGAGGCGGTGGCGCCCTGCGCCTCACCACCAATGCCCCCATACTCAGGTCTGTTTTAGTTTCGTGCTTTCAGATTTCTCTGAAAATCTAAAAGGCCACTTAAGGGCGAGAAGGGAAAGACAAGCCCGGTCTGGTGGGCCGAGCCGGCCTCTGGCCCAACCACGAGTAGAGCTCCTGATCCGCCGGAAGGGATCCCCTGAGGACGAACTCTTCCTTCCGCCCTCCTTGAGTCAGACGAGGGCGGAAGGCTGAAGGCCCGCGCGCGACCCAGGAACTGGAGCTCGGCCCCGGGAGACTCATTTCCAGCCCCTTGGGTCCCGCCCTCGCCTCAGTCTTTACCGCCCCTAGAGAGGCGTGGAGCTTCCTGGGAAATGCAGTCCAGTGAGGGACGCGGAGCCTCCTGCGGCGACTCTCTCCGCCCCCCGTCCTCTCCCCCCCCCCCCCCCCCCCCCCCGAGCTTCAGCCTGGGTTGTGCAGCGGGACGCGGCAGGCTGGGACGCTGACCCCGGGGAGCCCCGCCTCGCTTTCCCACCGGCAGCTTCGTCTGCGGGGCAGCGGGGTCCTCGGGGAGGGGAGCGCTGGGTTCTTTCCATGTATTTGTACCTGCTCCTACACTCTACTTCTCTACCTGGAGATCTGAGGCTCCAGATCTTTTCCTGAAACATAAAGAGCTCTCTTGTTTTGATTTGTTTTGATTATGCAAGTGTTACATGCTTAGTGTAGAAAAGAAAATAAAGTATGAAAAATTATAAAGTCATTTATATCCACAAGGCTAGCTCCCTCAATCTGCTCAAATGTCACTCCCTCCAAGTGGCTTCCTCTAATCCTATGTAAACAGCACCCCACCATGCTTCTGCCCTGCCTTGTTTTTCTTTTATCGCTGCCTAACAGACTTGTGTAATATTTGTCTCCCAGTACTCGAGTATAAGCTCCGTGAGGTCAGAGTTTTCACTGCCCTACTCCCAGCACCTGGATTTGTGTCTGGCACAATATTTGTTGAATAACTGAGGGCAAAAATAATGGAAGGTGAAAAAATATTCCCAATAAGGCCATTCAGAAGTGAGTATCATTAATATTTTAGCCTGTTCTTATACATCTATGGATATCTGTACTGTAGATCTGGAATCCTTCTATGTAAGTATTGTAAGTATTATAGGTTGACTCAAAAGTCCATCAAGGATATCTTTGCAGGTCACCCTATGTAAATAAAATGCATCTCTTTTGCAGACTGCATAGTATTCCATAGCATGCAAGTTCCATATTTTATTTTAAATCGCTTCCTCTTGGACAATTAGAATTTTTCCATTTTTCCGTATGTGCAGATCGTTTATGCAAACACCCACCTTCCACTATTTGCTTGAACCATTTGCTGGAGAGCAAATGCCAAGCCTGCTCTGTGAAGGCTGCTAAAGTGGCTGCTGCTGCTGCTTTCTTCCCTCCCTCTACTGGCCCCGTGGAAAACTGCCCAGGGGAAAAAAAACTTGAAAGTCCCCTTTTCTAGGTGTGGATTTGGGATTTACAGTGTTCTTCCATCGCCCTCTATTGGCAAAGACTAGCATCAAGTTGACTAGCGAAGTAGAAAGGTCTGCAGGCTGTAGTATCGCAGCGGGTGACAAAATGTGTGTGTTGGGGGCTGAGAAACAAAAAACTGGCACATGTACCGTATATATTATCGGGCATTGCTGGCAGATGACAAGTCATTTGTATACGATTACATTGAAATTAATCACCCAGTAGCACTTCTTTTTCTTTCTAATTTTAGTTTATTTTTCCAGCTAGGAAGTATAATCTATAAGTAATGAAAAAGTCAACATTCTCTTTCCAGAAAATTTATATTCATTTCCGGAATTTATAGTCATCATTTTCTCAGTCTTAGTCCAGAACCCTCGAAACAGTGTCAAAAATTGAGGACAGGGGCGCCTGGGTGGCTTAGTCGGTTGAGCGGCGGACTTCGGCTCAGGTCACGATCTCGCGATCCATGAGTTCGAGCCCCGCGTTGGGCTCTGTGCTGACAGCTTGGAGCCTGGAGCCTGTTTCGGATTCTGTGTCTCCCTCTCTCTGACCCTCCCTCGTTCATGCTCGGTCTCTCTCTGTCTCAAAAATAAATAAACGTTTAAAAAAATTAAAAAAAAATTGAGGACAGTAGGCATCATTGTCTTGGTTAATAAACAGTTTTGTGATTTATAACTGTCCATTGTTTGTCTCTGATATATATTCATGCTCATACTAAGGAGCATCTATTCTCATTTGCAGCAGAAAAGCTACTAGCTGTTCCCCAATATCTGTTTTGTCCCTCTATAGTAAGAATTTGGGGGGCACCTGGGGGGCTCGGTTAACCCTCTGGCTTCAGTTCAGGTCATGATCTCACGGTTTGTTGAGTTCAAGCCCGTGTCAGGCTCTGAGCTGAGCCTGCCTCCAATTCTACCGCTCTCTGTGTCCCTCCCCCGCTCACGCTCTGTTGCAATCTCAAAAATGAATGTTAGAAAAAAATTAAACAATTTTTCAATGGGCACATGGCCGTTCAGAATAAGGAGTATACCTTCCCAGCCTCCCCTGCAGCTAAGTATGGCCATGTACTTAAACTGAAGGCAAGGAGATGTGAGAAGACATGATTTTTTATGTATCTTGTTCGAAAGGGATGGGTCATGTCTTCCTATTTTCTTTTCCCCAGCTGCTAGCAGAAATTTGGACCTAAAGGCACGGGCCATGCCAATGAAAGTAACCCCCAGAGGTATCAAAGCAATAAGATGGAAAGTGTCTGGATTCCCGACGACTGTGGAATGCACCAAACTAGCCCTAGATTTATACCCAAGCAGTGATGTGAGAAAGAAATAGATATGGCGTTTAAGCCATTATTGCCTACTGAGAGTTTTTTTTTTCATTAAAAATAGATGATAAAGGAGCACCTGGGTGGCTCAGTCAGCTGTGTCTGACTTCGGCTAAAGTCTTGATCTCTCAAGTTGAAGCCCTGCGACGGGCCCTATGCTGACAGCTCGGAGCCTAGAGCCTGCTTCAGATTGTGTGTCTCCCTCTCTTTCTGCCCCCCCCCCCCCCACGCACACACACAAACACCTCTCTCAAAAATAAACACACACCAAAAAAAATGTTAAAGAGATACAAATAAAAATATTTATTTTTATTATTTCCCCTATAGGATACTGGCTATTCAGAATTTCCATGTCTTCCTGCCTCAATTTTGACAGTTTTTAAAGTTTCTCTAGGAAATCATTCCTTTCATCTGCAATTTGTACATGGTATTCCCATTTGATAAAAAATGTTTAAATTAGCATGTATTGGGGCACCTGGGTGCCTCAGACAGTTAAGTGTCTGCCTCCAGTTCAGGTCACGATCTCACGGCTGGTGGTTTCGAGCCTGGCATCAGGTTCTCTGCTATCGGTGCACAACCCACTTCGGATCCTGTCTCCCTCCCTCTCTGCCCCACCCCCACTTGCCTGCTGTCTTTCAAAAACATACATAAAAACATTTAAACATGAGCATGTATGGTTCAATGCTACTCCTTGTTTTGGGATGGTGAGAGGAGACTTTACTGGCGGCGAGATGAGACTCCTTGTTTTGGGATGGTGAGATGAGGGCCTGGGTCCGTGCTGGCTCTGCAGGCTAGGGCCGCCACACTTGTCCTGACGTAGGCTGCCTACCTCCAGCCCACCTGCGCATGTTATCGTGAGAAATACACTTACATCTTGGTTAAGATCCTGCTCTTTTGGATCCGTTATTCGTAGTTGAACTGAATCCTAACTGATTCACTACCTCCTAAGAGTGTGAAAGGATTAAGTAAGTAAGAGAATATATATGTAAGACCACTTAGCCCAGCACTAACTTTTAACACACAAGAAGTGCTCAGTAAAGAGTGGTTTAGTCCCAGGGAGTTCAGCATCGCCAGGAACCTGTCACCTGGGCATGCCCACAGGAGGGTGGGGTACTTAAGAGGGTGCAGGATTTAGGCCCTCCAGGCCTTTTTTCCATTTTCTCCTTAAGATTTGAGCCAAACTTGTTCTGGTCAGTGGCCTGTGGGGACTGTAGTACTAATCTTCATGACTAGTCCATAACTTTGTTAGTTGAGAAGAGAAAAACAGGTGCTCTAGGAGGTGACAGAGGTGCAGGCCACAGAGTGCTGTCTTTACAACCCAGGCAAGGGATCGTGTCTGACCACATGCCACAGGACGGCCAGAGGAGGAAGGGTGAACGATCCTCATAACCTCCTTTCTCCACCCTCTGCCACACGCCAAGGAGAAACTTCAGACCACAGTCCTGGGCACTGTCACCTTCTAGCCTCCCCTCCTGCAGTCATCTCCTACCTTCCCTCCCAAGAGAGGTGTCATTTCAGTCTCTTCCTGGTGGCCGGGCCTTTATTCATTCTGTTTCCTGTGCATGAAGTTCTGCCCCCAAATCCTAGTAAAATGGCTTCTCGTCTTTTCCAAGTCTCAGTTTAAAACTTCCCTCCTTGAAGAGGCCCTTTCTGACAATCCGTTCCTAATATTGTTTCACCCGTTCCTTTCTTTCTGATATTTGTCACTACTTGAAATTAATGTTTGTGTCACTTATCTGCATGTCGGTCTCCCTCACTAGACCGGAACCCCGAGAGGGCAAAGATCTTTTCTGGCCTTTTCACCGCTTATGCCTCAACGTTTAGCAAAGAACGTGGAACACTCGCGTTCATTCCGTATCTGAAAAATGAATGAGTGAATGCAGCAAAGCCCCTATTTAACGTTTCCCCGCCCTTTACCTCCCTCCACACAGCACCCAGAGCCACCCCCACACCCCTCGCACTAGTCACCTCAGTCTCCCCGGCTCCCCCCGGAAGAGGACTGAGCTCTCCTTCCAGGCCGTTCCCGCCCCCGCGCCCGGCTCTCCCTGGCAGCACCGTCAGGCCCTGCTCCAAGGCTTGGAAGGTGCTAGAGCGCCGGCCGGCGGGAGGACCGCAGGCGGCCACCGAGCTCCAGTGCAGGGGTCGTAGGTGCCTGCTGGGTTCGGGGTCCCGGAGTCTCCAGCCAGCAACGAGACGAGAGGACTGAGGGCGCCAAGCCGGAAGTGGCTCTGGCCCAGGCCCTTAGCCCTCTGCCCACGTCCAGTCTAGGACCGCAGGAGGCTTTGCATCTCGGTAAGCCCAGGCCGGCTGTGAAGTCTCGCGGGTTGGCGAAGCCGGTAATCTAGCACCCGGTCGTTGGACCCTTCTGAGCCCGACGCGTGGCAGAGAAAAAAAGGGAAATTGTCAAAGCGGAGATTTCCGGCCATTACCTGGCAATCTTGCGGCCCGGGGAGTGGAAGGGCCGTGATTGGCCGGGTCCACCGGTGCCCGCCTCTTGCCCCGTCCAGACGTCTGATTGGCTAAGGGCAAGGGTGGGGGCGGGACATTCCGGAACCCATCCTCCTTGCTGTGAGGGCGCCCAGTGAGCTTGTCCCGCTTACGAGACCTTCGCACGCGTCCCGCCTCCCTACCCCGCGGAGTCACCCCAGCAAGGGAAGAAATGCCCCCAGACCGAGCTGGGCCCTGAGCCCCTTCGACCGGACTGGGCCTTGCCTTCGGGCCGCACAGGAAGAGGGTGGGGAGCCCACACGGAATATTTCCCGCCTCCGCCCTCGCCCTTCTTTTGACCGCGCAGGCGCAGGTAAACGGTGAGCACCCAGGTGGGGCTCTCCCGAGCCGAACCGAGCAGCTGGGCGGTCAGGGGTGAGCAGAAGCCAGAAGGAAACAGGCCACATCCGAGCGGATACCCAGAGACACGAAGGCCCTTCCCTGGCGTCCCCCCGCCTGGCCAGCTGCCTCTCCCCCACCAAATCACGAACACCCTTCGGCCTGACATTCTAGGCCCTTCCAAGATACCTCACCTGCCTCTGCCATCTTAGTTGCTCTTGTCAAATATCTAAATTGCCAAGTTCCACTCTTAAAATGTTCCCGACAGCTTTGTCCCAGAATGGTGGACCTCTGGATGGGTCTCTAGGGAGAAGTGGACTGAGACCCACGGAGCCCTTGGTATCATGACCCTCCACATGGTGCTATGAAAAGGGGAAACAGTTTCTCCTGGAGAGCGTGGCGTCGGAGTCCCTCAGAGGCCAGAGTGAAGTCTTTAAATGAGCCTCTGGCTCACTCAACAGATCTGAGTGTTTCAAGTCCTGGCACACTGGTCATGAAGCCCCTGGAAGCAAATAAATAACCACTGTGCTAAGCTTGCACCAAGTGACCCACACTCTCAATAGCGTTGTAGTAAGTGTCTTTCCTGCCTCTCTGTCTTTCATCAGAAAACTCGTTCCTGGGAGCAGCAAGTCTGCTTTATGGGTACAAGTCCCCCTTGCCCCTTACACTGAGCCAAGCTGAGAAATCCCATTTCTGAGTGACCAGATCCCTGAAGACAAGCTGAACGGAGAAACAGCTTTCCTTGTCCCCTTTTCAAGAAAGAGCCATCTAACTCAACCAGTCCCGTAGCAACCCAACCCTAGATCCCACGGAGACCTCCCAGACACAACCAAGTTCTGCCTGGGCCTCCGCTAGTCAGCAGCTTTCTGGCATGCCGCTGATTACCCACCTCCCACCCCACTTGCCATCTCCAGCTGGGTTCAGCACCCCTGAAGGTCAAGTTTACAGTCTGTCTTACTCTTTTTAGACAGCCCTACCTGGTAACATGCATTAGACAGTCAGTAGTTGTCAGGGTGCATGGAAAGAGGAGTATTCTTTACACAACAAAATTCCTGGACCTGAACCCCAGCTCCCAGCTCACTGGTTGTTGGCTAAGTTACTGGATTTCTCTCTCAGCCTCAGTTTCCTCATCTACAGAACTGGGATGGAATCCACTGCTCAGAGTTATGGAGCGTAGAAGCGACATACATACACGGCACTTGGTCTCACACCTGGCAGGCAGCCGCTTAACTGGCAGCGTTTACTATTCTCAGTCCAGTCTCCTGTCCAAACTCCCCTAGAGCTTGATCCATGGAAGCAGGTGGAGCCTCAACAGCCTCCCTCAAGCAGATGTCCTCAAGGTCAGTTGATGACAGAAGTGAATGTTATCTTGGGAGCCGAGCTGCAAATCTTGGATAATAAGCGGCTGAGCCCATTCCTCCCCAGGGGGGGGAAAAATAAAGAATGGGAAACAGAAGCTACAAAGGTCAAAAACCAGAAGGCCAAGAGTAAAAGACCCAGGCAGAGGCAGATAGGGCAAATTATAAAAGACATGTACGAAGAGGCCAAGGAGGTGAAAAGTAGCAGAGGGAGCTGGCGGCAGCCTTTGAAGGCACCAGGAGGGCCAGTGGTCCCTGTTAAGGGAGGAATCCTCACTGGATTGCGGCTGGGCCCCAGTGGAAGCAGATGGAAAATGTTCAATCACAAAAAGGCTTCCGGTGCCTGAGACAGGAGACAGAGCACCAGACAAGGAACAGGAGCTTCTATGCTGGCTCAGCCCTGCTCCAGCTCCCAAAGAGAAGAGCCAGGGGAGGGTCCAGGGCTCAGCAGTCAATGTGCCCAGGACAAGAGTGATGGCAGCAGGAGCAGACCTCCCTGGCAGGGGGACCCACAGTCTCAGAAGTGGCTGGTTGGCTTCAGGTTTCTGTGCCCAGAAGCCTTTGCTTGTAGACTTAGGGTCCTGATGCTTTGGAATGGCCCCAAGCCAGGTCAAGGCTGGGGACGGGAGTACCCAAGCCCCACAACCAGGATTTCAGGGACGCCTCAGCCACGTTGGCGCCAACGTGGCTGACCCGGGAACCCCGGGAGTCGGCGTCACCACCGGGGCCCCACGAGACAGAGCATAGGCGGTGGCTGGAACTCCAAGGCCTTTAATTCGCAGCTAGCGTGCCTGCGCCTCGCCCCAGCTCCTCCCCACGGTCATGCCCCGCCCCCATGCCAGCACCTCCCTCTCCCTGCCCACACCCCCTCTCACGCAGCCCCCGCGTCTCCCCCACGGCCACCCCCCCACCCCGCCTCCTAAGTGGGAGCCGGCGGGGGTGCCGCCAGGGCCCCCGCCGCCCCCAGCATCAGCACGGCCAGGGCCTTGGGCCCCGTGGTGTGGATCTTCTCGTGCCGGTGCAGGTTGGAGCGGCGGCTGAAGCTCTTGCCACACAGCGGGCAGGAGTAGGGCCGGACGCCGCGGTGGGTGCGCTGGTGGGCGGTGAGGTGCGAGCTGTGGCTGAAGCTCTTGCCGCAGTCGAGGCAGTGGTAGGGCTTCTCGCCCGTGTGCGTGCGGTTGTGCGCGATGAGGTTGGAGCGCTGGCTGAAGCACTTGCCGCACTCGGGGCACGGGTAGGGCTTGACCCCGGTGTGCGTGCGCTGGTGGGTGACCAGGGCCGAGCTCTGCGTGAAGCACTTGCCGCAGATGGGGCACTTGTGGGGCTTGGCGCCCGTGTGGGTGCCCTGGTGGGTGACCAGGTCCGAGCGGCGGGTGAAGCGCTTGGCGCAGCGGTCGCACACGTAGGGCTTCTCGCCTGTGTGGATGCGCTGGTGCTGGATGAGCGTCGAGTGGTGGCTGAAGCTCTTCCAGCAGGACGGGCAGGTGTAGGGCTTCTCGCCCGTGTGGATGATCTGGTGCTGGATGAGGTGCGAGCTGCGGCCGAAGCGCTTGCCGCAGTCCGTGCAGGCGTAGGGCTTCTCGCCCGTGTGCGTGCGCCGGTGTGTCACCAGGTGCGAGTGCCAGCTGAAGCCCTTGCCGCACTGCTCGCACGTGTACGTCTTCTTGCCCGCGTCCCCGTCGGGGGCCAGGCCCTCCTCGCTGCCCTCGGGGGTGGCCGTCCGCCCCTCTCTGGGTTTCTCTGGGAGGCGGCCCTCCGGGGCTTTCGCCAGGCTGGCATCGGGCGGGGCCGGTTTCGCCGGCCTCCCGTCTGGGGGGCCCGGCTGCGCATCGTCTCTGGCTGCCCCTGAGCTCTGGCCGCTGGCCACCTGCTGCCCGCGCGGCAGGCCGTTCGCCTGCGCTCTCCCCACCCTGCTTCGGAAGGACTTCGAGTCCCGGAGGGCTGCCGGGGACGGGGCCGGCTCCTCCTTCCCCACCTCAATGGCTCCTGGAGAAAGAGGGTTTCCGGCAAGAGAGAGACTTTGGTGAGGGACCCAGCGGGACTCTGGAGATGGAGGTAAGAGCAGGGATCCTGGAAGTAAAAGCCACCCCCTGGAGAAGACGGGGAGCTGAAGGCCCTCCCCTGGAAGGGCTGTGTGCCTGAACCCCAGGGGAAACGGAGAGTCCAGGCTGAAGAGGGGCGCCTGGGAGTGACAGCAGTGACCCCACCGCCCCGCCCACCTGCCACCCCTGCACGCACCTGTCTTCTCCTCATCTCCCATCTGCCGGCAGGAGCTCGAGGCCTCACCCTTGCCCTGTCCTTGGGAGGCCCAGAAAGGTCTGCTGAAGGGAAACCCTGGCCAAAAAGAGACAAGAGATGCTGCGCTCAGTCACCAGGCGGCACAGCAAGGGACACCCCCTCCCCACCCCCACCTGCCAAGGACACAGCTCTGCACACGTGGGGTAAAACTAAGCGAGTTCAAACATCACTTGGGGTCAGGTGTCCACCTGTCTCTAGGAAGCAGGTTCTGGGGTAACTGCCAGACACACTCCCCTCAGGGCTGAGCTGGGCCCCATCTAGTATCCCTGAACGAGCGCCAGGAGTAACGGGAGAGGGGGTGTGTGAGGCCAGCTGCCCACGACCCCCTTATGGCACACAGGCCCCCAGCAGCGGCCCGGCAATGTTTCCCGCTCCTGCACCTTCCCAGACCGTGAGCAGAAAGGGCTCCCGGGGGAGGGGCGGTGGGGGACAGGAAGCCAAGTGGGAGGGCCTGGGCGAGGAGGCCGGCTGTGGTGACCACCCAGAAGTCAGGGACCAAAGGCGAACTGGCCAAGTCTCCTGGGGCATGAGCCTGGGGATTCTGGTCAAGTCAGTAAGAGAGCGGAGGAGCCCAGCCTCCACGCCCTGACCCCAGCCCTGCACCAGGGAAGGAATGCGTTGGACCAACCAGTGGGTAGGGCATCCGTTAGGCTTGCCATGGGCTGCAAATGGGTGCTGGGTTCCCTGTGATCTCCCAGGACTTGCCTGGACCTGCCGGTCTGTGCCCCGGGCATGGTTAACAGTGGGTGGTGAGCAAGCCTGAGATAATTAAAGGACTGACCTGCCCAGACCCGGAGGCCCACCATCAGAGTCAAGGGGGGATTCCCAAGCCCCCAGCTCCACTGGACTGGCCAGTGTGCAACTGACGTGTACTGACAGACAGACAGACAGACTGGATGAATGAAAGAATGAATGACAGTCAATGAACGGGTGCTCTGGGTTTTCCATCCGACCTCGTAGAATTCTGCCAAGAAAACCAGAGTCTGAAAAAAGTGCTGGGACTTTACTTACCGTGAGAAAAATGTCCTCTCCAAGAGGACAGGCCCCTCGGGGTGGATGTGAGACAGCAAGGGGTCTGGGGGCCTGGAGAGAGGAGCTGACCGTGACTCGCCCCACCCCCCGGCCAGCAGCTCCCGATGCGGAGCCCAGACACCGGTGTCCACGCAGACACCTCTCACACGGGGCTCGGAGGGGCAGGAAGCTGGAGCGGAGCGAGCACTTCCGAAGAGCCAGGAGCAGAACCCCCAGGTCAGTCCTTCCCCGCCCCCCCCCCCCCCCCCCCCCGCAGAGCCGCTAGCCAGATGGGGCTACCTCAATTCAAGTTTGCGCTGATTAAAGTGAAATAAATAAATAAATAAATAAAAAGTAGCTCCAGCCACATTTCTCGTGCTGAGCGGCCACATCTGGCCCGAGGGCTCGTGGCTACCACGTCAGCACAGCTGGAGCGCACGTCCTTCACCAGGAAGGTGCCGTGGAACGGCGCGGTCCAGAGGAGCGGCGAGAAGGACTTCGTGCCCTGGAAGGGGAGGAGGAGGTAAGGGTGGGAGGGCCCCACCTCGGGCACGACCCGGCCCTTACCCAAGGACAGCCCGTTCCTCTTCTGCAGGACGTCCCTGTAGAAGTTCTGCTGCGCGTGGTCCAGCCGCCCCCACTCCTCCCGGGAGAGGTACAGGGCCACGTCCTCGAAGGTCACTGGCATCTGCAACAACACAAAACGCCCACTCTCCAGGACACGCCAGGACCCCCCGGAGGGGCACCATGGCTCCAAGAGGAAGGCGACCCGGCTCCCGACCCACTGCCCCGAGTGAGCCCCGCTCTCGCGTCTGCTGGTGAAGCAGGACGGCCGCCCGAGGGTGGCTTCGCGGGGGCAAGCACGAGGCGGCTGTGTACAACCCAGGAGACAGAAACAAGCGTCCCTTTCGGGCGCCGCAGCCGAAGCTCGGGGTCTCCACGTACACTCCCCTGCAGCCCCCACCCTCCGCTGGCGCTCGCATCCAGGGGACGATGTGGTTCCTCCACATCCCTCTGCTGTTCCTCCAGCCCTGGACTTGGACGGGGACACTCACCTGGGACCAGGCGGTGAGGAGCGCCGCAGCCATCTGCCGGTCTCTGGTCCTCCCCTCACGAGAGAGCACAGGGATCTGGGGGGAGGGGAGGGCTGAGAGAGGACAGAGGTGCTCAGGGCGGCCGCCTCGCCCCGCCTACCAGGGACACCCCCCGCGGCCTCAAACTGCACCCCGACCTGACCCAGGAAGAGGGTCAGTAGCCTCTGTGCAGAGGCTCCGAGGCTGTGCGGGAGAGGCGTGTCGGGGGCAGGTGCGCACACGTGCAGGCCTCTCCGTGGCAGGAGAGCTCGTGCCCTCCCCGCCTCTGCACCAGACTCCACCTCTCCCCACAGCTGCCACCGAGAAGGGGCCCCTCTCCGCGCCCCTCTCCATCCCTTTCCTCACCTCCTCCGGGCAGGAAAAGAGCTTTGTCCTTAGAGCCCTGGCTTAGGGACACCCAGCCCTGCTCTCCTCGGGCCCCGGCCCCCTGCGATGCCCCCTCAGGCTGTGGCTCTTCCGGCTCCGTCTTGATGTGGGGAGACTCCTGAGCAGCTCCCAAAGGCACCGTCTCCTCTGACTCAGAAAGCATTTCTTGACGAGGATGCCCATGACCTGGAACCTAGGAATGACAGCCCCCATCAGCACCTGGGCAGAGAATGGGAGACACAGCCGAGCCCCACACCCGAGGGGCCTGGCAGCGGCCGACACCCAGGTGGCCAAACACACCCGAATGCAACTCACTGCTGGCCTTGCTTCCTTCTCCCGGCCCTGGGGCCGCGCACGTGCCTGGTTCGCCCCCACAAGGCCGGGACAGCACGGGAAGGAAGGGAGGCTCGAGGCCGGGCCAGGGGCGGGCTGGCCAGGTGCCCACAGAGCAAGTGTCTCCTCCCCGTTCCAGCCTCGTACCTCCCACAGCAGTGTGGACGGTTCCTCTTTCATGTTAGAGGACACCAAGTGCGGTGGGCTGAATGGTGTCCCCCGAATTTCACGTCTGCCTGGAACCTCACAATGTGACCTTATTTGGAAAAAAAAAGGTCTCTGCTGATGTAATCAGTAAAGGATCTTGAGATGAAATCATTCTGCATTTAGACTGGGCCCTAGATCCAACGACCAGTGTCCTTAGAACGAATTCTAGTTGTTTTATGCCATCCAGACATAGGAAACGAACACACCCAGGCTCAGAGATCGACCATGGCCCAAGATTGCAGAGCCTGTGAATTCTCAGCCAGCACTTGAACTCCGAGTGTATCTGATTCACAAGTCAGCCCCAGGGCCACCATTTCCTGAATGTGACAGGGAGGTATCATGTGGCCCTGGGCCATTTCCAGCCTGACTCAATTCGGTCACGGAAGCTGGAGTTTTTTTAGTTTGGAGAAACAAGTCCAAGGGTACCTCTAACTGTGCCGAGGCCTGTGCCCACCTTCGTCTGACAGAAGGAGACCTCCTCCCGGCTCACCCCTGCAGCACCACCCACCGCAGCTCGTCCAGGGTTCTCCAGGGTCCTCCTAACTCGTCCCTTCTTCACATCAACCTCGGGTGGGAAGGTCAGGCAACCGGGGCTTGATCCAGACCAGCCCCTCGCTCGCCGCTCAACCCTGAGTGGTACCGCCTTCCCACAAACCTCAAGAGCTTTGGGAAAGTCACTTCCTTTGCATTGTGGGGGGCTCCTGGTGAGGCCTCATCATCACCCACAGCACAGGGACTGGCCAGGCTTCTGCTGAGAACTCAGACTTCTCTCTGCACACCGCCCCCACGTCTGTGTATATCAGAGCCCCAAAGGGAAGACCCTCAGGCCAGGAGTTGGAGGGCCTGGGAGCCACACGAGCCAGGCAGCCTCCAAAACTCAGCTACTCTGCCTCACGCACAGATCCCCTGTGAGAAAGAGCTGCCTACTCTGGAACATTCTGGATAAACACAGAGCGGTGCCAGAAATAATTACTATAACTGTACTGTGCGAGTTGACAGAATCCAGCAGGAGAGAATGTCAGGGGCGTGCGAGGCCCAGTGGGTGTTACAAAGGCATCGTGGAAACGAAAGCACACAGTGTTGACACGTCTTTGTACCTTCTGTATGAAAGTGCGAGACGTAACGCAGATGGTCCCTGACTCTCAACGGCTCAGCCTAACAAGCTTTCGACTTTATGATGGTACAGAAGCGGCACACATTGGGTAGAAACCACACTTCGAAGTCTGAATTTGCCCCTTTCCCTGGGCTAAGCGATGTGTACCACGGTCCTCGCTCAGGACGCCAGGCGGCCGGAGACATGGCTTCCGGTCAGCCGCGTGGTCACGAGCGTAAATGACCACAAACCGGTGGCCATTCTGTCTTCCTCCTTCAGCACGGTGTTCAGTACATCACGTGAGATACTCAGCCCTAAATTACGAGATCGGCTTTGGGTTAGGCGGTTTTACCCAATGTAGGCTGCTCTGAGTGTTCTGAGCACGTTTAAGGTAGGTGAGATTAGGCTCTGATGCTCAGTAGAGCATGTATCAAATGTATTTTCCACTTAATAATATTTTCAGCTTACAGCGGGTTTATCAGGATGTAAGCCCATGGTGAGCTGAGGGAGATCTGCTCTTGATTTGTGCTTGTCCTTACACCTGCTCGTTGAGGCGATCTGTTTCTCTGATCTAGGTTCTGGTTGCTGTGGGTGTTGTTATTGCATATGTTACAATAACGATCTGGATGAGACAGGTGGCAACAGCAGGCAGGCACAGGGTATACATTTTATGGACGACACACCTGGTTCCCAGAAGCCAGGGGACTTGCCCAAGGTCACACACCTGGCTGCAGCTGACTCATATTCCTTTGATTCCAAGCTCAGGGGCCCAGGTCCTCCCGCAGGGTGTAATTACACACATGGGCAACAGGTACAGGAAGGAGACAAGGTGCTCAGACCCAGGGAGAGAGGAGATGGGGTGCTAGGCAGGAGGGAGCAGAGGGTAAACCGGGGCTCCCCCACGTGCGCTGGGCACAACCTCACCAGTAGGACCCCCACGCAGGCTCCCCGCTATTTCATGTAGCCTTTGGCCGACAGACTCCCGAACTCAGCAGGCAGAGCCGAGCAGCTCTCTGGCTGTCAATTCCCAGTGGAAGAACTTTCTCGTCATAGCACCAACTCCTCCCATCACCCCCATCCGCCCCAGTGAGTCTAAGTCTTCCACTGGCGTAGACACCCTACCTTGAAAACCCCCTCCTGCTCCAATCCCTTCCAGGGCATGCATCCCTCGCCCAGCGCCCCGTCCATACCTCTCGGGCTCTCTCCTTGTCCTGGGTAGCCTGGGCGGCTCTGCCGTCTGCAGACATTTCTATCTCGGAGGTAGAAAGCACAGCTCCGTCGTTTCTCCTTCTTATTGGCCAAGCCCCCTCCAGCTTCTGGCCAGGAGCCTACCAGAGCAGAAATGTAAGTCAGCCATCGTCTCCTGGACACCTCCAAAGCACCCTGGAAATCCCCACGCAAGCCCAGACCCACGCTTGGTCCCAATCAGAAATAAAGCCTCCCCAGATGCCCTCCGGTGACCTCATTCTCTCTGGTGTTGTTTGGTCCCTCACTTGACAGAATGCTGTTTTGTATCATCCCCTTTGTCGCTGAAGCCAGAACTCTGCATCTCAGAGCAACCAGTTAGGGAAAGCCAGAGCTGACTCGGCATCTGGATCTCCTGTCATCAGGAGCCGAAAGGTCTGCAGAGACCGTACAAAACAGGTGCTGGGTGTGACCCCACCCATCACAGCCGGCTCAGCTGAGGAATCTGGGCCCCCCTGTCTCCCAGACGCAGGGCGCACACAGCCTGCGCTCAGCCTGACTCCGCCGCCTGGGATCCAGAAATTGAGCTGCCCGGTCTCAGCAGCCCTCCCTGCAGCGGTAACCACCCGACGGGGACAAGAGTCCATCCTGTTCACGGGCCTGGATGGCCCACGTCCTTCCCCTTCCCGAACCTGGGTCCGGGCCCCCTTCTCTCCCCACCAGCCTGAAGCCTTCCACCTTTGACCCCGTCCCCTCCCACCAGCTGGCCACCCGCGTGGATCTCGGGATCCAGGCGCCCTCCCCAGCGCCCCTCTCACCGAAGTGGAGGCGGAGGGGGCACCTCGGGCGCTGGGGGCCCCCTCCCCCGGGAAGGGAGACTCCACAGCCTACACTGGGCCGGGGAGCCGGGTGGAGACTGGGATTAGGGACAACAGGAAGTCCCTCCCATATCCCGTTCCCCACGCAGCTGCAGTCCTACAGGGTTCCCAGCTTCGAGCGTTCCGGGGCTGGGGTCCGGAGCTGGGCTGCACCTGCGCTAGGCAGGGACCTGAGTCCTAGATCTGCACTGCCAGCTGACGATCGCTTTACCTGGTACGTTCTTGTGCTACCAGTAGAGCAGGATGCGGAGATGGGAAAACAAATTCTGTGGAAGGACCAGATATTTGACGTTTCAAAGAAGGCACTGCGGCTGTCCTCACAGGAGTGAGGGCACTTTTCTGGTAGAGGGGCACGATGGTCATTCACAACACACAGGGCCTCTGAAGGTCTTATGGTCTCACACGGTCCTGGATTTCACGTAAGGCGCCCAGGCTGGTGAGCAGGTCAGGTCGTCTGGGCTCTCCCCAAGACTGGCACGGAGGTCTCTCTCCCTCAGAGCAAACTTAGGAAATAGATAGGCCCAGGAACTCTCCTCTCCACCACCCCCCACCCCATGCCCCACAGCTTGAAAAGATGTGGGACCAATCTGATTTTTCTAGATCTGCTCTCCCCCAGCTCCCTCTCAAGGCTAGGGAGAGCAGGGGTAAAAGGGTCTGACCCAGCTATATTGACAGGGGCCCGGACTGCATACCCCACCACTTAGTCTCTGTTTTCCATTTGGACCTGAGAACTAAGGCTCCCAAAATGGAGGACAGAGACTGCGCTTCGCTTTCTAGGGTGAAGAACCCATCTCTCCTCTGAGCAGGGCACATGGGTCAGAGGAAAGGAGTGGGGCCAGCTCTGGGGTCAGATTCCAGGAAACATTTCCATGCCCGTGGCCTGCGGCCATCAGAGTCCTCTGAGACGCGTCCTTTCATCCAGGACCAGGCACAACTGGCCCCTGTACCAGCCTATAGGCGTGCTGTGGGCTCACAGGGGTTTAATTTCCTTAATACTTTGTTTCTAACATTTAAAAATGAGTAAAGTTCTCATAAAACTGGTTTTCTTGAAAACAAGCCGATCATTGGGCAACCCTGGACTCGTATTCCCCACCTTCAGGGCCTGCTCTCATGTGGCTGCATTTCATCTACACTTGCCTCCCGCAGCATTTTGAATTTGCAACCCTGCTTTTGGAGTTACATGTGTTTTAGGACTCTGATCTATTCTACTGTCTCTCCGATGAACAAAACATGTTACCCCTGGGGTTTGTCTCTGGTCATTATTCCCAGGCATCTTAATCTTCACGGTAAAGAGGGATGTACGCAGTTGTAGCAAAAGTCGGGAGTATTTTCAAGCCCCAGTCGGCTAAGCGTCTAACTTTGGCTCAGGTCATGATCTCGCAGTTTAGTTTGTGAGATAGAGCCCCGCCCTGGGCTATCCGCTGTCAGAGCGGAGCCTGCTTGGGATTCCCTCTCCCTCTCTTTCTGACCCTCCCCTTCTCGCACGAACATGCATTCTCTCTCTCTCTCCAAAATAAATAAACTTAAAAAAATTACTATTTTCAAGCCAGCGAGCTATAAACTGGAAAGTGACAGGGGGCTGTGGAAAAGATGAACTATTCATTCTGTGTTTCTCCATCAACAAGGAGCATGACAAGCATCTGGAGTAAGGGAATTCACTCCTGAGGCCATGTCAGTGGCAGTTCCAAGAGTGCACTGAGTCCCAAAAATGTGGCTACGTCTTGACTCTTGGGCAAATGTTTCTCTACCAGACAAAAGGGGCCACTTCAAGGACTCTGGGGAAGCCGAGCGGTTTGGATCCTACCACGGGATCACCTAAACTGGACCAAATGAAGTCTCAACATTTATTTAACGGTTCGGAAAATATTTATTGAGCACCTACTATATGACAGACATTAGCCCCTTCTTGGACGGGAGAGGAGACGCTTCCACAGTCTAGGCTCTAGGACTGAGCAGGTCTAGGGGGAAGCAAATGTCATATTTGCTGTGTGGGAATTGAAGTCCCTAAAAGACTTCAGAAAAGCACCACGGAAAGGTGAGTCAATAAGCAAAGCAGAGATCAAAACTCTAAATGCCTCCAGGAAGCAGGCAGGACAGCATATGACGAGTGGCTTGGATGGAAGATGGCAGTCAGAGCCTCAAGAAATCATATTGTATTCAAAGGGGGCAGTTGGGGGCTCAGCATTGCCAAAGCTTAAAGACTTTTTAAGAGAAGCCGAAAAAGAATTAGATTTCTATGTGAAATGTCCCAACTTTTAAATGTTTATGACTAAAATAAAAAATTTAAGAACTCTGTACAACCCCAGCAGAAAACACCTGCTGTCCAGCTCACAGGGCACCAGTCTAGAGATGTACTCACCTCAGAAGCCTGTCACAAGGATAACTACCATGGATGAAGTGCTTATCTGAGCTTCAGACAGGGAGAACACTCAAGGAAGGCCAACTCCAATGACTGGCGGCTTCACTGACCTTATGAAGAAGTCACCTTCAGCAAATAAATCATGATCGACCTTCAAAGATTGGCCTGAGAACTGACTCAGGTCTTACAAAAGCACTCAGAATAATAAAAACTAGAAAAAGAAATCATCTGAAGTAAGAAGAAAAACGTTTCCTTAAAGGAAAAAAAAAAAAAAAAGCTTGTACTAATTAAGGCTGAAAAGCCAGGCTGGAGACAGGGTAATGGCGAGATCAAGCCTTAGGAAGGAGAGAAGATGGGGGGGGGGGGGGGGGGGGGAATAAAGGAACGTGAGAAAGGCCAAGAAAAACAGGAATCATCGAGTAAACAACACAGCAAATGTTACCCATTGAATAAGAAGAAAAGGAAAGCAGATAGGTGGGGCCCCAGGAGTAAAGATATTTTAAAGAAGAAAATAACGAAGAACCCCCAGAGCCACTAAGAGCAGGGCGTGGGCGCTCACGCGGCCAGCGGCCCTCTCACCCCCGGAGGGGCGGCGGCACGCCCGTGACCCCGTCCCTGGACGCAAGGCGGCCTCACAGGCACGCGTCCCAACCAGCTGGAGGCCCAGGAGCCCCGCAGTCTGCGGAACACTGACGCCGGGAGCCCGTCGCCGAGGCAACGACGCCGCCCCGCCCACGCGCCCACGGGACACACCTTTGATTGGCTGGTTCCCGGTGGCTCCTCCCATCCTGCTCCCCAGGGCTCCGCCCCGTCGCCTTACCTGCGCGCTCCCGTCCGCGCCCCCGAGGGACTGGCCTGCCGATGGGGGGAGGGTCACCCTGGTGCCGCCTGCCCCTGGCCGGTGTGCCCGCATTTCCCGTCCGGCTGCCCCATCCCAACTTCCGGTTTCCCGGCTCTCTGGCGGCGCCCGCCTCTGGGCACCGTGCGAGGGGACAGCCGGCGCGGGTGAGGACCGCAGGGTGGACACACACTGCGGGGCGGGACACATACGGCGTCCCCTGTAGGGAAACTGAGGCTGTCTGCGCGCAGGCCCTTGCTGCTGACCCGCTCCCTCTGTGTGACACATAGCTCATTAAATATAAAAACACAAAGAAAACATGCAGCGCATTAGCACCAAACAACCATTCACCAAAGGAGGGGAAGCAGATTTCATTCGGTAACTGCTGGCAGCAGGGAAAGAGCTGAGCTCCCTCTGACTTGTGCAGAGGTGACCGGGGTTTCAAAGGGAGACCGAGGGAGGGGAGAACAGGGCTCACTAGAGTCAGAGAAGTGAACGGTCACAAAGAGCAGGCCAGCGTGGGTGCGACTAGGCCAGGCGTGTCCGCTGGCAGGTATGGAAGTCAGGAGACTGGTATTTACAGCCCTTCGTCCTATGGCAGTTCCCCCCCCCCCCCCTCACTTCCCAGCCCTCAGACTCCCTCCTCTGCGTGCCACGTGGTCCCTGCTCAGAATCTTTTACATTCTTTTTACTTCACTTTGTACGAATAAAATGTAGAGCTTCCATTTGTTTTTACTTTATCTCATCCTTTTAAAAATTCAATTTTTGTGAATGCTTTATTTATTTAAATTTCAAATCCAACTTAGTGAACATAGAGTGTAATAACGATTTCAGGAACAGACTTTAGTGATTCATCACTTACATGTAACACCCAGTTCTTATCCCAACACGTGTCCTCCTAATGCCCCTCACCCATCCAGCCCATCCCCCCACCCAACACCCCGCCAGCAACCCTCAGTTTGCTCTCTGTATTTAAGAGCCTCTTCTGCTTTATGTCCCTCTGTTTTTATCTTATTTTTGCTTCCCTTCCCTTATGTTCTTCTGTTTTGTATCTTAAATTCCACCTATGAGTGAAATCACGTATTTGTCTTTCTCTGACTCATTCCGCTTAGCATAATACACTCTAGCTCCATCCATATTGTTGCAAATGGCAAGATTTCATTCTTTTTGATTGCCGAGTAATATTCCTTTGGATATATACACCACATCTTCTTTATCCATTCATCAGTCCATGGACATTTGAGCTCTTTCCATACTTTGGCTATTGTCGATAGTGCTGCTGTAAACATTGGGGTCCATGTACTCCTCCGAATAAGCACTCCTGTATCCTTTGGATAAATACCTAGTAGTACAATTGCTGGGTCATAGGGTAGTTCTATTTTTCATTTTTTGAGGAGCCTCCATACTGTTTTTCAGAGTGGCTGCACCAGTTTGCATTCCCACCAGCAGTACAAAACGGGTCCTCTTTCTCCACATCCTTGCCAACGTCTGTTGTTGCCTAAGTTATTCATTTTAGCCATCTGACAGGTGTGACGTCGAATCTCATTATGGTTTTGATTTGTATTTCCCAGATGATGAGCGATGTTGAGCATTTTTTCGTGTCTCTTGGCCATCTGGATGTCTTCTTTGCAAAAGTGTCTATTCATGTCTTTTGCCCATTTCTTCACTGGGTTATTTGGTTTTTTGGGTATTGAGTTGGATAATTTCTTTACAGATTTTGGATACTAACCCTTTATCTGATATGTCGTTTGCAAATCTCGTCTCCCATTCTGTCGGTTGCCATTGAGTTTTGCTGATTGTTTCCTTCACTGTGCAGAAGCCTTTTTATCTTGATGAGGTCCCAATGGTTCACTTTTGCTTTTGTTTCCCTTGCCTCCGGAGACGTGTTGAGTAAGAAGTTGCTGCAGCCGAGGTCAAAGAGATTGTTGCCTGTTTTCTCCTCTAAGATTTTGATGGCTTCCTGTCTTATGTTTAGGTCTTTCATCCATTTCGAGTTTATTTTTGTGTATGGTGTAAGGAAGTGGTCCAGGTTCATTCTTCTGCATGTTGCTGTCCAGTTATCCCAACACCATTTGCTGAAGAGACTTTCTTTATTCCATTGGATATTCTGTCTGCTCTGTCAAAGATTAGTTGGCTATACATTTGTGGGTCCATTTCTGGGTTCTCTATTCTGTTCCATTGATCTGTGTGTCTGTGTTTGTGCCACTACCGTACTGTCTTGATGATTACAGTTTTGTCATACAGTTTGAAGTCCAGAATTGTGATGCCTCCAGCTTTGGTTTTCCTTTTCAGGATTGCTTTGGCTATTTGGGGTCTTTTCTGGTTCCATAAAATTTTAGGATTATTTGTTCTAGCTCTGTGAAGCATGCTGGTGTTATTTTGATAGGGATTGCTTGTGAATGCTTTATAATGTAGGGGGGAAAATCAGCTAATGATAAGAATCAGGGCCCTTGGAAAAATGGCTGGTCCTAGCACCAGAGCAAGAAATACACAAGATGAATCTATAGATGGTGGGAGGGGAAACCGGACAGGCTCTCTAGAAGTGGCAGAATATTCTAAAGCTGAAATCTACATATGCTGTGACAGAGCGATTCACTCCTGGGTGGAACCCAGCAGTAACTCACATTTATGGTCACCAGAGACATGTAACTCCAAACCAAAACCCACCAACTGTCTAGCCACAGTAGGATGAACAAATAATGCACCAGGAAATACCGTTCAGGGAAAAAGCAAAACATGGATTGAGTCTCCCACTGTGGAGTAAGGCCAGATGAAGAATTCCTTGGGGCACCTGGCTGGCTCAGTTGGTAGAGACAATGTTGTAGGGTCAATGCAACTCTTGATCTGAAGGTTGTGAGTTCGAGCCACATGTTGGGTGTAGAAATTGCTGAAAAATAAAATCTTAAAAGAAAAAACTTCTTATTGTGTGACTTCATTTACATGAAGTTCAAAACCAGACCAGACAAACCTGCTGTGGTGGGAAGTCAAGATGATGATTATGGGGGAGGGAAGTGGCCAGGAGGGCTGCAATGCGAGGGCTGTTTTCACCTGATGCAAACTCATGACACTCTACATTTTTGGTTTGGGTACATTTCTGTATGTTACACCTAAAATTTTTCTTTAAAATAAAAAAAAACAAAAACAAAAAACGGGAAAATGGGTGCCTGGCTGGCTCAGTCAGTGGAACATGCAGCTCTTGATCTTGAGGTTGTGAGTTCAAGCCCCAGGGTGGGTGTGGAGATTACTTAAAAACAAAATTATAAATAGGGGCACATGGGTGGCTCAGTTGGCTGAATATCCAACTTCGGCTCAGGTCATGATCTCGTGGTTCATGAGTTCAAGCCCCACACTGGGCTCACTCCTGTCAGCGCACAGCCTGCTTCAGAGCCTCTGTCCTCCTCCCTTTCTGCCCCTCCCCGACTCAATATAAATAAGCATTAAAAAATTAAAAAATAAAATCAGGGCACCTGGGTGCCCTGAGCCACCTGGGTGGCTCAGTCGGTTGAGCATCTATCTCTTGATTTCCACTCAGGTCATGATCTCGCAATTCCTGGGTTCAAGACCACACTGGGCTCTGTGCTGACAGTGTAAAGCCTTCTTGGGATGCTCTTTCTCCCTCTCTCTCTGCCCCTCCCCTGCTCGAGTCAGCTATCAAAATAAATAAATGAACCTAAAAAAAATGTAAATGAGGGGCGCCTGGGTGGCTCAGTCAGTTAAGCATCCGACTTCACCTCAGGTCATGATCTCCCTGCTGCCCCCCTCCCCCCCACCGACCCTGCTCCCAACCCAGTTTGTGAGTTCGAGCCCCGTGTCAGGCTCTGTGCTGACAGCTCGGAGCCTGGAGCCTGCTTTGGATCCTGTGTCTCCCTCCCTCTCTCTGCCCCTTCCTCCACTCATGCTCTGTCTCTCTCTGTAAAAAATAAATATATGTTAAAAAAAAAAGTAAATGAAGTGAAACCAGTTAGGCCATTGCTATGGTCCAGGCAAGTGACAATGGAGGCTTGGACTCAGATGACAGCAGCAGAAGTAAAGAAATGGGCACATTTGGAAAACATATGGAACTCGGCGACGGATGAGATGTAGGATGAGGTAACTCAAGGGGATCCGGGATAAACCCCAATTCCTGGCTCGCGTGACCGAACGGACTGTACTACATTTACCGAAACAGAGAATACCAGAAACAGAGATCTGATGTGAAAGACGCATCGGATCCACATTTAGTGAGGACACAGCGGAGCATGACAACAAAGCCACTGTCGTGGAGCGTGCGTTTCAGTGGCCGTGTGTGTTTGGCTTTGAAAATGAAGACTTTGAGGGCATTTATGAGACACCCAAAGAGTTGAGAAATAAAATATAAATACAAGGATATTGGCATTGAGAATGGTTATTGAGGCCATAGTGGCTACGAAACCAAAAAGGGAGGTATATTAGTTATTTATTGCTGTGCAACAAATGATCCCCAAACGTGTGACACCCCTCCCTCCTTCTGGATTCGGTTTCTTAGAAGTGAATCACTAAATCCAGCCCCCCCCCCCACACACACACAGGCAGTGGATTACACAGGGGTGGGTCAGAGCAGACCCAAGGTCACCGGAGGCCCCCAGGCCGGAGCCGTGCAGAGTGCCAATATTTAATGCTCGGGCAAAGAAAGCGAAGCTGGTGAAGAAGGCTGAGAGGAGACAATGGGAGAAACAGGGAAAACAGAAGATAGAGGATAGGTAAAAAGGAAGGAAGACAGAAGATCAAATCCACTGAGCGGTCAACTGGGAACCAGTGACCCGCTGAGACACGCTGTGTGGCTGACAGTCCCGTGCGGGGACAGACAAGAGCCAAGCAGACAGAAAGCAGCAAGTGAATCACAGTCTGTGGCAGGTGCTGGGACGGGAGCAGAGCGCGCTGGGAGGGGACACTTTAACAAGGGTGGTTTCCACGAGGAGACGGCCGTTGAAGATTGAAGAGGAGGTCTTTGCTGAGGGTCACACTGAGCTGCGAGGTGCTTCGGGGGTGTCTTTAGGACTCAGCACCACGGCAGAAGACATCAAGACCAAAGTCAAGAACGACCAGACCGCCCCTTGTGACAGCCGCTTCCCCAACCAGAGCCAGACCCGGAACTCCTGGCAAAACTACCTAGACTTCCACCGCTGTGAGAAGGCGATGACTGCTAAAGGGGTGAGGTCTCCGTGTGCGAATGGTACCGGCGTGTGTACAAGTCCCTCTGCCCCATGTCCTGGGTGGCAGCCTGGGACGACCGCCAGGCGGAAGGCACGTTTCCCGGGAAGATCTGAACTGGCTCCCCGCAGCTCTCGTCTGTATTCCATCCTTCTCCTAGGGCAGTGAAGAGGGGACCTGGGTACATGGTGATCCCCACCCTGGGATCCTGAAGCATGGCTTAACTAATCATAAATACTCATTGGAAAAGTTAAAAAAAAAAAAAAAGAAAGAAAAAGATTGAAGAGAAGCGGACAAAGGCCGAGGGTGAGAGCCTCCTTTCCAGGCCAGCATGGCGAGGTGGGATCGAGCTGGTGTGTCCAGAAACAGAAAGGCAAAGGAAAAGAGGGCAGAGGATGTGACCATGGTAAGAAGAGGTTTTAACAGCCATCTTTCCCTGAGCTGGAGAAGGATTTCTCCCCTTTGCCCTGAATTATTCTAACTGGAGGAATCCTACAGAAATAGAAAATACAGGAAAACGTGTCTTTCTTCTGCAAGCTCTCTCTGTCTCTTTTTAATGGTTATTTATTTAGTTTTGAGAGAGAGCAAGCGAGTGGGGGAAGGGCAGAGAGAGCAGGAAATAGGATACCAAGCAGGTTCTGTGCGGTCAGCGCAGAGCCCGACATGGGGCTCGAACCCACAAACCGTGAGATCATGACCTGAGTGAGAAGCAGATGCTCAACCAACTGAGACACCCAGGCGCCCCTGAAATCTCTTAAAAGATGAGAGAGGAAGGTTCCATCAGTCAGGTGCTCTTACTGGCCTGGCTGATACGAGACCTGAAGTCTTTTTCACATTTAATAAGAAAAGTTGTACACCTGAAACTGATTATAACACTGTGTGTTAACTATGTTGGAATTAAAATTTAAAAACGTAGTTAAAAAATAATTATTAGCGGCATCTGGGTGGCTCAGTCGGCTGAGCCTCTGACTTCAGCTCAGGTCTCATTAGCTATCTACCTCCAATTAAGTGGTTGAGCACCTTCATAATTCAGAGGCTTGCATGCGCGCTGTCAGCGTGGTTCAAGTTGTAATGAAGCATCGCCCTGCTTCTTGCCTTGGGTTGACCTCTTGTAACTAACTCGCCCCCCATCGCCTCCCGCTCCGCCGTCTCAACACCTCGCTTCCTGCTATCATTCTCTTGCCATACTCTTGTGCTCCTTTCTCTCATCGCACACTGTCTCTACAAAATAAAAATATTAATTTTTAAAATATAACTTTGGTGTCGGTGAACTTTAAACAAATTCCCAACATGGTAAACAACCGTAGAATAGTTTCTTGTGTGCTATTTCTAGAAGTTAGTATTTTATGTGATTATTGAAATAATACCCACGCAGAAAGTAGGTGAGATTTGTCATTATTAAATAATAGATTATCTCACTTCTTGAATGGTGCTTATTACTCTACTCTAAGTGGAAGAAGATAAATAATCAAATACATCAGCAATTTCACACACGAAGCAATGGTATTTCGTCTTATAACTGAGTGAGAATGTTGGGAGAAGGGTGTAGTGTAGAGCGGGAGACTTCACAAATGCACATTGTCAAATAAGCTCCTCGCTTTTTTCCTGCCAAAGAATAGTATACTTTGTAAGTTAAGTGATGAGGAGGTCCAGAGAGGAGATCCACAGTTTGGTGACTCCTGGCGCGTTGCTCACAGATCACGTGGTTAAGCACTCTCATGGTGGAAGGCTCACTTGTTTGTATACTCTCGGCAGCATGGGTCCTACTTGGGGTCAAAGGACAGTACCCGAACACAGGAGAGAAGGGTAAGTCTCAGAACATTTCAAACTCGCATCTAGTATACATGAATGAATTGAATTGTAATGAATGAAATATAGACATGAATGAATTAATGAGTGACCTAGACACGCTTCACGCCGATTGGGCCGCTCAGCAACAAAAATCAGGGATTGATTAGAGCCACAAGCCTCCTCCCATTCATGTCCTCGGTCCACCAGGTTAGAGAAATGAGAAGAGTTGGTCTGGTCGCAGCTCCCTCGTTACTGGACATATTATCTTCTCAGGAGAGGTAGCAGTCTGGTCGGAGCTCTGAGTCAGTTGCTAACAGCAGAAACCCGAGCTCTCCGGGTTGAGCACAAAGTTCCTCCAGGCATCCTGTAGCTCGTCGCCCTCGATCTTCAGCTTTAACGTCGTGAGGAACGTTCTAGCAGTTTCTCCCAATAAGATATTCCTATCATGATCAGGGCTTGGTTAGTCACTCCCAACATTCCGCAGGGCTCGATCACAGGCCACGCCCTCACGACGAAAGCTCACCAAGACAGCTCCAACGGTGGATATGCAGAGTGTCAGTCTCTTGGGGGACATGTCGGAAAGTCAGCGGTACGGTACGGGAGGGGTCTAACGATGATCTGGGTACTCTATTATTCCAAAATTTTTTCTGGTGGGGATGGCGTACTCTCTCGAGCGCACGGGGAGTTTGCTTTTTGCGGCACGCTGGCCTCGCACAGGAAGTGGAGTTTCTATGTCGCTGCGACCTGTGGTGGATATTCTCCGAACCTCAAATTCCTAGGGGAGGTGGGCTACTCTCTCGGTGGTGGAGCTCCCTCGCGGTCACTCTCTCCGCCCTCTCAGGAGTGGAGGTTTATGGGTCTCCACTCCGCTTCGGCTGTGGGGGTCGGAGATGTTTCTCCTCGACTTCGCTTTTTTCTGCTACACGGAGTAGTGGCGCTCAATCGAGTTCTGAGTGGATGCTTCCACTCGGCTCCTAGCACCACGGGGAGTGGAGTTGTTGTAGCTGGCTTCTCCATTCCACTGCTCGGTGGTTACTCCACCTGACCATTCATCTCCCACGGAGAGTGGAGCTCGCGGTCTGTGGGAAGTTCATCCTCTGGGACCACTCCCGCCTCTCAAAGGTAGGTGGATTTCCTAATTGTGACGTGTTTCTGTTGTGCTCAACTGTCCCGAGGTGGATTGGGGTCTTTTCTCTCACGTACTCACCTGTCTACACGATTAGGAGGTGGTCGCGGTCTGTGTGGAGCTCTCATGGTCCCCGGACCGAGGAGGTTTGAGTTTCTGTATGGCTCTTCGCTCCTCCTGGGGGATTTCGCGGTTACCAGACACTCTGCTCGGAGGTGGGCATCTTGCTCTCGCTGTGTTGGGGACTTACTGGGACTGGGCGCGTCTGCACACGTCTGCGTGCTGGTTGTGGGTGTGCTAAGGCAGGGGCCCGCTCCTCATCTATAGACACCCAATTTAGTCTGTTTGGAAAACACGATGCCAGCTTGGGAAACCAGTGGTGTAGGATGGACCGCGAGAGCACTGATAAAGGGAGAACAACACTTGTTCTGCAGAGGGAGCCTTGTACGTCCTCAGATAGTGGAGGCTCCACTAACTCGAGACTAGTGAATAAATTAATATAGGAACTTAAGTTTAAGATCCTCAAGGTGGCATTAGTTGAAAGCGTGCCAGGTACAGAACAACGCGCACTCTTGAGAACTGAGGAAATAGCCGCAAGAGCCGAGCTCAGAGGTACTGTGTCACCGGGTCTCCTCTCTAAAACCAGGGGCACCGCTGAGAGGTGTCGCACTACCAGCCGGGCTTCTGACACACGCAAGGTGTCCTCACTCGGAGTGGAAACACGCTTAAAACCCTTCCGGGCTGTCGCACCGCGGGGCCCAAGAGGCTACGCGACCCTCAAAAAGACCACAACGCTATTTAGAAGTCATAATGCAGTGTCTGGACTTGGGAAGAGGTCTGAGTTGGGCCCTTCGAAGCCAGTTGGTAGGAGGCTCACTTCCACTGTTGTCCCCGGCGAGAGGCATCAGCCTCTATGGCTTGTGGTTGTGGTCCGGCTCAAGTCCCTTGGAATTAAGAGTCAAGGCCACACACTCCCGGATCTGTCGCGCTTGGGAGAGGATCTATTGTTTGGTGTTGTGACTGGGCTTGTCGTGTGGTGTGTCCTATCACAATCGCGTGCCCTTAGTTCAGTGTTATTCTATATGCCGGGACTGCCTTGGCACACACAGGTGCGGTGATTGCACTTGCTGAAGTCAGGGCCTCTGGGTTCCTCTGCTGCATTACACCCAAAGTACCTGAGAACAGAACTGTGCCTCTTGGCCGACATCAAAGATGGCCACCTTGTCAAGAACGATTTGTGGTGATAGGAAGATGCTCCTCAGCAAGAGGCTCTCACGACACATAGGCATTTGTATACATATGGCATGCTCCACTTAGGGGCGTGCAGCTGCAGTGGCATCAGTCGTGTTGAAGGCTTCGAGGTCATGAATTTTCTCACGAGTGTGTTGTGGTTCCATGCCGCCTCAAGCGTTCCAGCTCTATGCTGTCAGTGCTAGAGCCTCTGTCTCTTACGGATTCTTCTGTTCCCTAACCTCCCCCTTATGTTTGCTCTCTCCTCACCCGACTCTCGTGCTCTCTTTGTCTCTCTCTGTCAGCTCTCAAAAAATAAAATTACGAACATTTTAAAAAGATGTTTTTATATATAGATGTTGAAATGGAGCTATGGTCATACCCTCATCAATTATTGTACAGGGTAGGGCAGAGACATACCCATCAAGAGGAAGAAACAGGATACTTTACGTCTCGCTCTGAGAAAGGGGGGACGTGTGAGTAATTACCTGAGAAGTGGGGAGTTAGACTGTCATGCATCATCTCACTCGTAGTGAACAAACCAGTTGGACTGCAGGATTAGCTCGCGCACTAATCTTCGATCGATTGGTCTGTCTCTTTGCGCTCGCCTCTCACCTCTTCGCTAATCCTCACACCCTACCACTCACATCTACTTAAAGCTGTCGAGATTAAGGGCGTTTTTACCTCTAGGATAAGGCTCACGCGCTCCTTTTATTACCTGGATTGGGACTCACAGAGCTGGAATACTTCTCCGTGTTTCAATTTACGGGAAAGCACTGCATTTTCCCAGATTTGGGCATGATACGGAAGGCTACGACTCTCCGGGCCCTGGGGTCCCTCTCAAAAGAACCTCAGTTAGCAGAAAAAAGAACCCGCCTCATCATCCACCATCTGGAGAGTGGGGACCTCCGTACGTGGTGAGTATGCTCAAAGGGAAAGCCTGGCGGTATAGAGAATGGCTGACTCCTAGGTACTCAGAACAAGGTGGTGTTTCTCTAGCCATGCTAAATGGTAGGAAATACCGAGGGACGCCTGCGCATTATTACATCTAAGGGACTCATCACATTGATCAAGCGAAGGGATGGGGGAGAGGGAAAGATACTTGGAATAAGAAAGAAAAGTTTCCTTTTGGCAAGGGAAGATTGGTGAGCTCGCTCGACTATTAGCCCTGGGAAGGAAACCCTTAGTGCCAAGGCTCCTCTCAGTCTCTGGGTGCTCGCTCACTTTCTCGATGATGGAGTGGAATGGGCTCCGGGAGACTTCTCTCCTGGTAATCAGTTGGCCGTGCCTTGGACCCAGACTTGGCGTGAGGGAGGATAGGGCAGGCAAGGCGTCCTAGTGGTGCTCACCAGTTGGACTCGGAACCGGCCTCTGGACTCTCACATGACTACAATACCACCGCATCGCAAGGAGGGGAGCCTGCCTCTATAACAAAAGACAGCTACCGGCGTCTGGATGACTCTTTCGCAAGTTGCCTAGTATTCGTGTCTTCAGTGGAGAATCGGGGACTAACGGTGCCACGATACGGACCTCAATGGACTTCGACCTCTACTCGCTCACCTCGGGTGTCTCGGTGGCGCTTACTCTCCGTTGGTCTGGGTGGGTTCCTGCTGGCCGCGCAACTGCCAACCCTCAGGGGTTTGGTCACTAGCACCCATTGCCTCTCATCTTCTACAACTCTCGCTCGCGATGGGGGAGACTCGCAGATTAAAGCTATGAGGTCAGAGATATCGGTGGGTGGAGATAGAAGAGCTCCTCATCCCCTCTACACACACAGAAGTGCCTATGTATATGTTAACAGAGTTTTAGTCCTTGGAGTGATTTGGGGAGGTGGGAAGGAGAGGCTCTCTGCTGCCGCACAGAAGGATTCCGCCATTATAAGATTCTCTCTCTCGCTCCTTCATTTCTAGAAGCATTTACCATTGCCTTCACTAGAAGTTTTCTCGAAGGGCACCCATGTCCTGTGTCCTAGAGGCACCGAGGGCTTGTAACTCAGAATCTCTTATTTTATTTTCTCATGAGAAGATCTGCGCTCAGTCGTCTAGTGATGTTATTCTGGCTCTCCTCTAGACTGAAGGTCGCGACTCTCAAAGTCTGCAACAGGGATCGGGAAGGGGGACGGGGGTCTCAATTTTCTGTTTCCCGTAGCTTTATGCAAACCTGAGTCAGAGATCGTGTGTTTACCATCCTTAAAGATAAGTCTTGGCTTCCCGCATCTGCGCTCATTACTGACCTTGATGCAAGCGCAAGAAAACTCGTAACGCTGGCTCAGCCACTGTGGCCTAACTGCGACATTGTTCTCAGATTGGAGAATATTACTAAACCGCACCAAACCCCGTGGGCTGGGTGTGGTACGCAAGCAAGCCTGAGTTGAGTGCGATACTCCTACCAGATTCAGCATCTCAGTCACTCCTGCTAAGCTTATTATACATAGACGAGGGGCTGCCTGGTTCACGCAAACACGCAACGATTCGTGTTCTGATCGCACTTTCGTTCCTGTTATGCCATATTGATGTGAGTACGCACACTCAAAGGCTCATTCTTCTTGGTGTTAAGAACACATTTTCATCAGAGGATCTCTTTTTCTGTCACGTCTCTCTCTCTTGTGTTTCACGCGATTAGTGCTTTTCATCGCTCGCAGTAGAGTACTCAATAGCTGCCTAGGCGGCTCTCCTCGATCCCATCGTTTAGTGGGTTAGCTTCTTATAGCTATATAAATAAGAAAACTAGGATAAAGCGCGCATGTCAAAGCTCACGAGCGCGAACCTCGGTTGGTGTGTCTCGAGACGCAGATCCATCGCTACTCGCGAGGCGGAGGGTGAGAGAGAGAGTAGAAACACTCCTCTCAGAATGCTCGCCTTATTGGTCTGCCGCACTAGCCGAGACCACCATCGAACGGGTTAGATGCTAGGTGAGTGTGGTTTTTTGACCTGTGTCGGACTGGGGTGGGTTTGGTCACCTGAGAAGAAGGCGTGTGCTCAAGGTGGATAGTGAGAGGGCGCCACCGTGGAATGTGTCGCACTATCGGATTGCGGAGGCCGAAGTAGGAGGGACTGTGGAGCGGGGGTACTGCATGTGGAGTGAGGATGAGTCCGTCGGCTTGCTTGTCAACGGGGGCAGGGTGGCCTCAGGAAACTTGTGTAACTCTGGAATCTTTCGTTTTTCTAGCATTATCTACAGGGCGCTCTCTCTCACTGAGAGGGACAGCTCGCTGGGCTCGGGTGATAAAACCCACGTTTTTCTTCTGTTACTTAGCTCATCAACGCGCGCCCTCCATCTACCCACCACTCTCACAACAGATACCCGGTAGGGATTGGTACTCCTTCCGCGCTATACTCAGAACCTCTGTTAATTGCACAAGACAAGGATAGCGGAATCTCTACCTCTCTACAAAAACCGTGTCACCTTCAAAGGACTCTTTGAGCGAGGGCTGAATGTCCTGCCGCCCCGGGATCGCGCACATCACTGCATCTCGTTCTTGTCCAAGGCAGGAACAGGTGATAAGGGAAATGACTGTTAGCTGATCGATCTTCATCTATGTAGGTTCTAGTCAACACTCCAAAAGCCAGTAGAACGAGAGGAACAGCAGTTGTAGCACGTCGAGCACCCAATCTGCGGGTGTGGTCTGATAGTGGTGTGGGGCACTCCTACAATCTGTACTGTCTTGTCTCAGAGGTGTGGTGGGTGAGTGGGATGTCCTTCTGCGCATTGGGATGTCGCCTGGCGTGGGCGCATTCGGGGGAACAGTTTGGGTGCATGGTCTCATCTATCGGTAGCCCTGAGGCCAGTGGTGGTAGGGAGGGCGAGGCGTATGTTGGACTTGGGGTTTTGTTATGCTCTCCGTAAATAGATTGCAGGACCAAATGTATATGAGAGGAAGAGTGCTTCATAAAATCTTCGACCTTACATGGGTCAACACTCTGGAGCCTGATGGTGATCTGGTGGACTCAGTGCTCGGGCCATGTGCACAATTCAGTCTCCACCACTAAACCTTCACGAGATACGCATCGTAAAGCCGTTCGGCGTTGTGCTGGAAGGACCCTCGAAACTGATGTCCCCTCGGGGGTGAGGCCTGGAAGCCTGGACGGGCGTCTCCCTTTTCGTAGATCTGGGTGGACTCCACAAAGATAAGGAAAGAGATGGTGGCCTATACGCAAGAATTTCCTCTCGTGTTACTGAGAGATATGAGATGGGGCCTAGTGGTCAGTCCTGTGGAGACCTTCACGCGCAGCTGAAATCTTCTGGGTGTGGCCAGTGTGTAGAGGCCGCACATTTTTATTGGTGTAATTTGGGGATATCAAATTGGATACTACTGTTCCAAGCAACTAGGGTCTAGAGAGATTACAACGCAAGAAGTAGATCGTCTCCGAGAATTTAAAAAAAGAAAAAAGGAGAATGAAGAAAGAACATGTTTGCCTCTCACATGACTCGCCTCACCCAGCTACTCCTATAGGGTTAGTATCCTCTACCTGAGTGTGGCTTTAGGCTCGTAGTGCGATCCCGGGACCGATTCTAAGACTCTGTTGATACTTGGCCTTGCAGATGTCGCGCCTTATACTGTGTCTATAACTGATCACTCATAGCGAACTAAGTTCAATGTCTGCAGATTCTGATCTGCACAGCCTCTTTACGTCGCTCTCATCCTGGAGTACCACCACGCTCCTCACTCTCCATACGTTCACCTCGTCACTGGTCTGCATCCTGTACCTCAGTCTCATGGTGGAAGACCCTGGGAGGGGTGGAGACATTGGTACACGCGCCCAAGAGGCTGCATTCAGCCTCCTGCTCCCTGATTCGTGGGATTGTGGATCGTGTGCTCCTGTGAACTCGTCTGGGAGAACCATCCGCGCCCAGAGTCCAATAAGAGTGAGTAGTCATAGAGTGAACTGGTCCAAGGTAGAAGTCAAGAGATAATAGTCCTGCTTTGCATGAGTGATCCGCCACAACTCTCCCACACTCCCAGCGTCTCACCCACACTTTTGTCTTTTAGAAGAGAAGAATGCTCACGCAAAGACATTCCAGGGATCTTTGGATGAGAGCAGAGATCGTAGTTGGTGAACTATCAACACACATCCATCCTCCTGCTCAGGATTGCAGAAGAGTTCTCTTTATTTTTCCCCTCTTTTTGCCTTTAAATATTCACCTAAGAGTTACGGACATGAAACAGCGCCTATCAGGGCCCTTCCACTTCATATATAACGCCTTGAACCTGCGTCCCTATAAGTGTTAGAGGCTCTATTTCTCACATCAAACCGCGACGCCGCAAAAAAAAATGGACTAACCTTGACACTTTTCTGTAGCATGATAGAATTAATGAGTCTCAGCTCGCACACATTGCAAGTCTGAGTGTGTCCTCTCAGTGTCCATTATCAATGTATTCAATTTCGTAAGAAAGCTGAACTGTCCGCAAAGATATAATTCATTTTAGGCGCAGTCATTCACCCGACTTGCCTTCCCGAACGCGCCTACTAAATCCCAGACTACCAGTCCCATTCACCTTACGTTTAGATAATATAACATCCTCGAGCTCATCATGGTCTCAGCAGGTGTTAACAGTTCATTCACGCGCACCTGTGGACTGGTAGTTTCTAGATCTAGACCATGCCGCCCCTACAGGTGCTTTTAAAAATAATTGCTGAAGGACGGTGGCCAGTTTGCAGAAATATTGCATTTGCAAATCGTTCATTGTTCCTTGAGGGATCATTTCACTTGTTCCTTTTTTTCTTTTAATTGTATAAATCTGACGTGTGACACATTGTGTCTGTGAAAGGCGTTACAGCATGTTACTTCGATACGTTTGTATAATTGTAATCAGGACTGTGAAGGCAGTGATATTTATCGAATTACATAATTACCCCCGCAGTGTATGGTCCTATATCCCTTATACTGTGCATTAGATCTCTATGGGTTATTCACTATGAGTTACAAGTTTGTCACCATAAACAGCATCGCTCTCATCAACTGCACCCCCCCCCCCCACCGCCTCCACTCACTCTTTTTCTGCATGTGCAAAGTCGGGGTCTTAAAAGGCTGGATCGCGATCGCGATGGAACGTTTCTGCCAAGAACCCCTTTTGGCGTTTGCCGTGTCCTCCTGGGGCCTAAGGAGGCGGGGAAACCAGGCGGTCCTGTCTCAGAGATGCACTTTTGATCACTGGGGTGAAGTGACGTGAAATTCGAATGCTTTGCAGGAAGGATGTGAAGACACGAACTATCAGTTTTCTATGCCTTTTAGTGTTTGGGGCTGTCTGCGTCGAGCCGTTGACTAGGACCAGCGAGAGAAACATGATTCTCCGGAGGCCACATCTTAGGCATTTCTAACACCGAGCGTGTGGGAGCAGAGTGGGAGAGACCTGACAGTGGGACCAGCTGCAGTGAGCCAGTGCCCGCCGCCCCCCGCTGAAGGATGCTCGAAAAGAACCCGTCCGCACCCGAGAGCCGAGCAAGCTCGGAGCAGTCAAACTGGGGGAGAGGAGGCCAGTCGGTCAGGAGGGACCTCAGGCACACTGAGGCCAGGCCCCGGCTCCGCAGACGGGGTAGACATCAACGCCAGCTCTTCAGAGATGCTTTAATCACTCGAGTAATCTCAGGGAGGACACATGAGGGCCGCAAGCGGTTCTCCGTCACTGTAGAGCGGCTCAGGGAGACTTGCTGCCGGCTTGGCTAGCTGACTGCACGCGGCTCTAGATCACAGCCTCATAGGAGCTCGATCCTGGAGCGTGCTGTGGTGCATGGTGCTACATTATTGAGGTGTGCTCTCGCGGCAGACCTGCTTGAGGCCGCTCTGGAGTGATACCCTAGGGCGCAGGCTCAGCGTAAGGGTACCTCGGTCAGTGCGAGGCTTTGTGCTGTGCTGCTGGAGGGTGGTCTCACAGATGTAGGGAGTCAGCGACCGTTGGTGCCTCTACGGGTGTATCGGTGGCGAGGCGGGGGCGACAGGCCCCGTTAATATCCTCCCACGTCGTGGCGGCACAAGACAGGGAGATTCCTCGGGCGGGCCCGTGAAGACAATCCCCGACACACTCGCATTTTCTCTACTTGTCTGACTAGTCGCTTCCTGTAACCCTCCTCAGTCTCATGTGACCACCTCATCCGTTTCGTGTGGGCCCCACCTCTTACCTTCATTTGGGAGTGAGAAGACGCGCACATCTTACCTATGCCCTCTGTTTGCACCTGACACAGAGATGCACTGATTTTTGACACAGGATTTTTCGTTTTCATGTTGTACGGACATAAGATAATCTCTGTCCTCGTCCGCTGCAGAGACGTCACTTTCGAGAGGACATAGGGGGCTCACTTCCCAGGTCCTACCAGCCACTCTAGCCCCGCTCTACAGAAATAGGGAAGATGCCCATGCAGAAGGACCAACGGCCTCCTCTGGAGCCAGACTCTTGGAGCCTCTCTGGAGTCTCACAGCCTCAGGACCTCCTCTCAAGCCTGCTGGCTGAATTTGGCGATACACTGGAGTCTAGACTTCCCATCATGGTGTCAAAGCTAGCACTGAGCCAAGGCTCGTCCCAGATGGAGACATTTCAGCAGAGCTCCTGAAGAAGGAAGTGGTGGTGAGTCAGCTGTGGTGCCCGCGGTCGGTGGGAGTGCCAGGAGCATGTGGTACGTTGATATTCACGGTGGACTTGGAGGTGAAGGAAAACAGTACCTTTACTCCCTCCGTGTCTTTGACACCAGGTAAATGGTTCGAGAGCGCCGAGATGTCCTCTTGGACCAGCGGCCATGACCATGAGAACGTTGCTGCCCACCCGCGATAGCCAAACTAGATGGTCGGGTGGAGGTGGTAAGTACGCTCGGGCCCCTATCGGCTTGCTCGCTTTCTCTTCACCTCCACATGAGATGTTAGCTATACCCACTAGGGGTCCATGTCATGTGGCCTGCGAGGAAACTCTCTTAGAGACCAGGGTAGAGTAAGCTTGCGGCTGGGGCTCGGTTGGAGCTGGCCCACGGCGCCGCCGCGCTCCCTCCCAGACTTGTACTCGGACTCGCCCGCCGGATCACGTCGATCTCATACTGCACCTATGCTTGTTGTGGTCAAATCTCTCCGTTGTTTCACCTTAAGAAGTTGTGTAAACCTCTCAGTAGTCTGCCATCCCACTCCTTATTGCCAGCTCATTCAGCGCCCTCCTATTCCTATCCTTCACAAGGGTTCTGCTCGCATTCCTTTTGTTACAGGAGTCCCTGACCTCTCGGGATGTCCAACAGATGCATAGAAGGATAGGCTAGAAGGGCGCTGTCATGCCCTGTATGGGTTTAGCGGCCTCCTTTCTCGCTTTGCTGGGGACGCACTGAATGGCTCTCATCGCCTTGTGTTTTCAGAGTTGGGTCTCATAAGAGCTCCTAAGAGAGACCCTTACCTGAGACGATTTTTAGCTGTCTCTTTGCTAAGAAAATAATGGCTTAATGTTATCAGATGATTCCACTTCTCTTCCACTTCATTCGCTCCTCTCTTTTCTTTCACGCGCTTCCTTCTCGACCATCAGTTTATATATCTTAAATGTTTCTTCATAATATTTGTTAATAAAGAAATGTTTGTTGGTGTTACTTCTGAGAGAGATGTAGAACAAGCACCCCAAAGGAGCTGGGGAGGGCTGGCACCCGAGTGCAGCCCCAGCGTGCTGCGCCACCAGTGACGGACTCCCCCCCCCCCCACCACCGGACCGTGGGCCCCTGGAACTTAACAAATCTGAGATCATGCACCCAAGCTGAAGTCACGATGCCTCAGTATTTCCCTGATGGAGCTCTACCACGCATAGGAGCACGCCTCCTCTTATCTTATACTATGTTTAGATTTAAAAAAGAAAGAAGTTTTTTTAATTTTTTTTTTTAACAGCATTCTAGATTTTTTTTAGAGACAGACTGGCGACTAGAGAGCACTTATGATACCAGGAGAGGTCAGGAAGATTAGAGGGTATAGAGACAGCATGAAATACGTGAAACAGGCTCACAGGCATGTGAGACGAAATGTCGCAGCAACTGAGCCACGAAAATGATTGGGGCTTTGAAAGACCGCTCAACGGTCTTGCACGCCGAAGATTTCTGTGACTAGAGCAAGAAGTCTAGGATGCACTCAACAGATACTCCTGACTGAGCCGCACTCCATGGTGCCCCGCTATAGATAATATTATCCTATTTTGTAATGTTTATTTTTGTTATTTTGATGAGTATATGAGAGATGATCGGAGAAGCGTGAAGAACTGGGAAGGGGTCTAGCAAGAGAGGGAGACACGGAATGTACGAAGCAAGGCGATCCTGGCTTCTGATGTGGCTCAGAGCGCAGTACAGAGCCGGACCTAAGGGAGTCAGAACCCTACTCGAATCGTGCGGATACGTTGTCTCCTGAGCCCAGAGAGTACAGTCGCTTAACTGTACTGAGTCCATCCCAGGTGCACCTCCCTCTTTTTATCTGTATTTTTAGAGGACGCCTTATCTGTGTTTGTGAATTTGTATATCATCCAAACTCCCCTCATTTATACACTTTGCGCTCATTTTGTTAATAATTGGCTTCGAGTTAGAAGGGTTCATGGGAGTGCAGCTTGTGCTAGAAGGGTTTTGGCGGTTTTGTCACATCCAGGGGAGAAGGGTACAGAGAGGTATATGTAGACACTAGATAGACAGTTAAGGTGTTGACGGGTGTGCGCTCTACACCTGGGAACTGTAGACGCTCGATCGACACCTGAACTGTGTACGTTTGAAAATGGTTTTACTATGGCTAAATTTCTGATGCTTTTTTGTACAACTCTGTCAACCTTATGCCCGCCACGCACCTCCATTCTGACACCCCCCCTCCCCCGGATGTGTCGGGTTCTCCTGGGTCGGTTCTTTCTTGCTTTTGATGATCAGGCATTTGTGGCCCTGGCAATTTCCGCTTGGAGGACTTCTGAAAATAGGCTCTGCCACTATACATTCACATTTTCTGTTTTCTCTCTTCCTTCAGGACCCTCTGACTAAGCAGAGTCACCTCCAGATGAGGAGTGTAGAAAAGGAAGGAGCCTCACTCACCAAGGCTGGTCGCCTGGCCTGCCTCTCAGCCCTTCTCTCATACTCGGAGCTAAGGGCAGGACGGAGTGTCCTGCTCTCTAGGCAGGCGAGAAGAGGACTCACTCTACCATGTCCACAAGGTTATTAGGAATGGCTCTTGGCTACACACTGAAGTGAGGAAGACAATGGTCAACCGCGGTACTTGGCGGATGGAGGCGAATTACCCCTGCCAGGCTAGGATATACAAGTGAACAGAGATTCTGGAGGGTCTCAAAAGTTGTGCCGGACGGGTCCTCTCTCCATGGTCGTAATCCTCGGATGCAAGAGTATGGAATTCATCTGCACCTGACTGCGATGGTGACTTTCCGACAGCCTATGGCACCAGTCCTTAATGGAGTTGAAGCACTTCCTCTGCTTACGGAGTCACTCAGGTGATGCTACTCTACTCGTGGGCTTCCTTTCCGTGAGGTGTAGATGCACGGCTCTGCACCGGTAGTAGAGCTCTCTAGGGCAGCTACTCACTCTCCAGTTGTCACGAGATCCTCTCAAGAGCTCTGCACAACCTCTTGCGCGCGCACGTCTTCACATACGGTGGAATATTCGAGTAGATGGGCATGGCCAAACGCCTGCTCTCACCCTGTGCGGCCACCGCTTCCCGCCAAGAGCGCTCTCCACTCTTCTGAAACAAGAATCACCTCTATCTGACGCACTCGCTCCTCGTAGCTCCCGCTTCTTGATGTGCTCCTGAGTGCTCGGGCCAGGGCTTCCAGCGGCGCGAGTATCTATGCGACCTATCTCACTATAGCTAGCACGCACTGCTGGTCGCTCAACGCTCTCTGAGGCAGCTCAGTCTGTATTCTCTCGCGCGCCCCTCCTCTTAGAGGGCTCCTAAGCTCCGTAGATAGCCGACACGCGCAGGAGCAGGCTCGTCAACGTCGTCTGTGCGTCTGTATACTTTTGCGCCGGTCCCCAGACTCTCTCCAGTCGCCAGCTCCAAGCCTACAAGGCACCCTGCGGATTCTCTGTGTGTGTGTGATAGGTACAAGGGGCCAACCTTCGCCACTTAGGTTGCTCGGACGTGCTACTCTTACTGGGTCGCTCAGTTCTGCGCTCGGGCACTCGGACTGCGCATGGTCTAGTAACGTGTGTTCAACGACTGTGGCAAAGGCAGTAGTTTCTCTGGCGACAGACGCGCGAGCATCCCGTGGGGGGTCTCCCAGACCAGGGCGCACTCATCCCTCTCGTGCAACACCGATGGGCGGGGAATGTCTCGGCACCACACTATCTCGTGCCAAGGTTGTCGATAGCACTATTTTAGTTTTATGGAACTCGCAGTCTTAGCTCAAGAGACTCTCCAGCTGAGTGTGCACCACTAGCAGTAGTTGCATCCAACGGCGAGAGATAGCCCTTTTCGTCAGCTAGCTGCACCATCGTCTATCGTGCTGGGAAGCGCATCGTGCGAGCGGGCCGGGGCATTCGCCACCAGCGCTCACCTCTCACCTAGACGCATATCACGGCACGAGGCCACGCGTGCTCCACTCACCATTTTAGCATCACCTCGTGTTGCTCGGCTCAAAAGACCTCTTCGAGCCCTAGACGCTAGGACCTTCGCACACCCAGTTCTACACCGGCGCAGTCTCACCAACTCAATAAACGGATTGCGAGACAGCCTGTTATGCACGCTCTGCAGCGAGGGACGTGCTGGCGAGGGCTCTCTCAGCCTAGAGCGGAATTTACACCTACCTGGCTCGCGCGCTGAACCGTCTCGACTACTTTATTAATATCACCTAACACAATACAAGGGTATTGACAGAAGCGAACTAAAGATAATGAAATACCTCACAAGGCCCTTCAAGCCTGCTTGCTACACGGACGGCTATCCGACTTTCCGCAGCAAAGAGCAATAACCTACCTGGGCTCCCGCTCGATACCTCATCCGCCGTCATAGACCACATAGACTACCGTAGCGAGATTAATCTGACTGATAGAGAACGGCCTACGGACTGCCTCACGCTCAAAATCCTGCGCTCGGCCGCGAGTCTTACGGTCTGCGACGCGCTCCACTTGCAGCTCACGGCTACGCCTGGACCACACACGCCTCTCTCGCAGGGCGGCGGGGGAGTACACTGGATATTCATATTTAAGGCGATTATAACTCAGGCATTTCCAGGACTGGCCGAGCTCCCCCGCAGGTGTGTGCTAAGAGGTTGGATGATTGCGGCGAACATAGGAGCTAGTGTGTGTGTTTAGCATGCGCTCTCCTCGTGCTCTGAGACTCCCATGTGTGTGATATGATGAGAGAGTGTCACAACCAGGGCCTCCTTTCGTGCTGCGTGTGTGTGTGTGTGTGTGTCTTGCGCTCAGCGCGCAACATCGCATTCTCCTCGCGCGCCACCTTGCGAACCGCTTAGCCGCAATCCGACCCAACGCTCGCTCTCGGGACTCGGTACAGCCTCTCGCGAGGTTCTCTAACGCGAGTCCCTCGCACTCCGACCATTCTTAGCGGGCACTCGGGGCCTCGTTTCTGCGGTCTCCCGTGTACCAGCGCTAACCTCACATGAGGCCTGCGGGCCCTGTGGGGCGAGTCCCTTTTGGCCTAAGGCCACTCGCACTCCGCCTCCTCGCTTACCAGCTCCACCGCCACGGCCTCACGCCTCTGAGCTCCAGCCATACCTTGTGTGTTAGTTTTACGCTCCTACCCTTCGTTGAAAGGCAAGGTCCTTTGCCTGGTTCAGGGTTGATTTTCCCCAGACAATCCATGTGCAACGTTAAAGTATTCCATGAGAGAAATGTAGACACTCTGCTCTTATTTTTTTGTTGAAGGGTCCTCAACGACTCAAAACGCTGTTTGTTACCAGTCCTCTACTGTGACAGTGACGCCTTTTTCCCTTCTCCGCAAATCCCAGCTACCTAACATCGCACAGGATTGGGGGAGCAAGATGCCCAAGAGATTCGGGCTCCTTCCTATCCTCACCTCACACGCTCAACACACATACACCCTCGAACAGGAGCCGGTGTGTTCGGGATGGTAGGGCTTCGACGCAGGAGGTGGCTGTTGCCTAGATCACATGTCCCACATCAGCGCTGAATTGTGAGAAGGCACCCCGATATCTTCCAACGAATTCTTTCTCTCATTCTCTGGGAGTCTGCTCCTCACTATCCTGTGCTGTCCAGTCCTCAAGTACCTCTCTAGCTTGTATGTGGCCGTTGTAAATTATATTTTAAAATGGTGGGACGCGGTGGGTGGATACGCTACAGTCTCACATAAATTGGTTCGTTCGGGCACAAGCTCAGGTCGTGAGATGTTTGACACAGGTTAGTGAATTAGCCAGCGTCACGCTACTGCGCTGAGCTCGCCAACGCTCTGCCTGGGCTTTCACCTCATCACTTACACTCTCCCTGAAAATCTGTCTCTCTCCAATATATAAATAATAAAAAACCTGAATAAAAAATAAAGTACCTTTTAATAATGGTACCAAATCCAACCCACCCCTCGCTAACATTTACCTCTCCTCCCTTTCTCTACACCAATCAAAATTCAATACATTCACCCATCAAACCCGAACTCATCATTCCACTTTCATCAAACACATCACATACAATTCCCTTTCCCTTAAATCTCTTGTATTTGTTCTCCCCCCAATCCCACCACCATATCGCCCCTCCTATTTAAATCATCTATCCCCAACACCTCACCCAATCCACCTTCCCACAATTCACACCTAATTATTCCTTCAACTCTATATGAACCCATAGACACTATTCACACCTACAAAAAACCCTACACCATAGTCCATATACCACATCCCCACTACCCCCTACCCCCCCCAATCATACTTTCTATATCCCACCAGCTCCCTTCACTCACTTCTTATACAATACCCACCCGCACCCCAAACTTTAATACCAAATTCCCCCCCACCCCCACATCATCCCTCATATACTCAAATTCTCAATCAATATTTTCCACCCTATCCCCCAAGATGACCTCCTTTTCCCCTCTTTCACAATTTCCCTCACATACCCCTCAACAACACTGCTGTCACTTACCCCCCATAAATGTTTTTAATTTTTCCATCTCATCTCCTACTTACAGTCTCACACTGTCAGTCTCACCATCCCCCTCCTGATAAGTCTCTCCAAACTCTCTACCTCACTGGTCATCCTCCCCTAGTCTTATCTCTCTGTATCAAAATACCCCTCCTTGTCACTAAAAATCACCTCAAAAAACCTCTTACCTACCCTAATTTCTCCCCCCACTCAATATGTCTCTCAACTAGTGAGGACCAATGTGATATACCATCTCAGAGTAATAACCCCCAAACAAACACCACAGATAGACTACACACCACACACCACCATCACATACAAACACACCCACTATCAATACCAAAAACCAAACCCCCCCCCAAAAACCCACACACACCCCCCCAAACCCAATCACACACACCCCACAACATCATTCTCAACACCCCCCATCCCCCACTCATCCCCCTCCCCCCCCATCCACTCCTTACCCCCTTACCTCAATACAAAACTCCCAACTATTCCTCTTTATTAACCACCTTCTTAAACAACAAATCCATCCAATCAAACTACACCTTCCATTTCCTCAAATTCCACATCCCTCTCCCTCCCCCCTTCTCACCCCCCAATAAATAACATCCTTATCCCCAACTCACTTTCCCCCTACCTTTCTACCATCCCCTCCCCATCATTAACCCCCCCCTACTCCCTTAAAACCACCAAACCCCCTTCTACCCCCCTTCCCCTTCCCCTTCTCATACTCTCCCTACATCCCCCCATCTTACCATATCCCCCTCTTTAATTTCCACCCCTTCCCTCATCCCACTAATCCCTTCATTTTTAATCTATCCTACCCCCTCACCCCCATACCTTCTTCCCCCCTTCTCTCCCCCCCCCACTTACCTTCCCCCCCCACTGCTCCCTCCCCCCCTTTTTCCCTCAATATCATTTTCACCTTCTCTCCTCTAATTTCCCCCCCTATACACACCTTCACACCTCTAGAACCCACTTTCCATACAACCACTTCATTTTTCCATCACCTTTCCACCCCCCCTCCACCCCCATCCCCCACCCATTCCCCTTTTCCCCACCTCCCATCATTTCCCCACATTCCCCCCATGACAGTACCTCTCCCTCCCACCCTTTGACATGCCTAGCCCAATCCACACCTGGCCTGGTACCCACACCGCATCCACCCCAGGGATTGTATAATATCCTAAGACACTCCTAAGCCCCTAACCTTCTACTTCACCCCCCCAACCAATGCACCGCGTCTAATACAAGACACACTGGCACGCATGGCTCGGCGCGCGGCCGCCCCCCCCCCCCCCCCCGCACGCCCACCCCCTGTGAGGCCCACTTCAGACCAGGGCACTCAACTCCTGACTACGTCCCCACGGACTAGGCTGTCCCGTTTCGCTCTGGGACAGCGAACACCTCCCCCGAGCCCCAACTGTCCCGGGCCTCGGTCGCCTCGCACAGGCTACCGCCGAGCCCGGAGCTCCTGCTGCGCTTCTCTCACGTGTCACCCCAGTACGTCCCATAGCCACATCTCCACATCGCACCGCTACGTCGCAGCTATAACATACACTCCCTCCCCTCAGACATCACGTACTCTACGCGCTTCTCTCATCGCATCTCTTCTCTCGTGAACAAAGACTCAAAAACTCATAAAGCGCATAAAAACGACTTCCATCTCGCCGATCGCCGTGACTGAGATAGCACATATCAGCCCCCTCCAGCATGTCCGCTCGGCGACACTCCCCTGGCGACCACAGTCCACCACACAACCACCCACTCTCCACAAAAATCACCCCACCACCCGACGGCCACCGCCACAGCAAATCGCGTCCTGGCAGACCTCCACAGTTGCCTCGGCCGTGTCTGGGCCCCACTCACGCACCACACACCATCCAACAACTCACCTCAACCCCACCCCCAACACCATACCCCCGTGTACCCAGAACCCGCGCGTCTGCTCTGTCCTCAGGTCAGGGCCCCGGAAACCGCCCCCCCCCCCCAGCTCTATCTCAGCAGCTGCCGTTTACGGCTAGACACCCCAATGCAAAAATCTGTGTGCAGCTGCAGGAAGCAGGATGTCAGTGGGGGAGGGGGGAGCTTCAGGGAAGCGGCCTCAAAAATGGTGAGCTGGGCCGACCCCCTCCCTGCCCTGGCCTTGCTCCTGGCTCCCCTCCCCCCACCCCCTCCCCAGTTTCTGCATTTGCAGGCCCCCAGGAGGCCTGAGCCAGAGATCTGAGTCCCGTCCCACCCTAGGCTGCCCTTCTCTCTGGTCCAGGTAGGGGTGAACCCCCCTCCCCCTCCCTACTCCTCCCTCCCCCGCCTCTGCCCCAACCTCAAAGACAAGGAGTTTCCACGGCCTGGTGAAGGATGAAGACCCAAGTCAGAAGAACAAGCCAAGGGGCAAATGTGCCTCAGGCCTGAGCTCCCTGCTGCCCCAGCGTCAGGCAACGCGCAGGCCAGAAAACTTCCAGCCCTTTCCACAGGCCAGTTGTCACCCGTGTCCATGTGTCCATGTACAGATTATAGAGGTCAGGTGGAACCCCCCCTCCCTGGGGTCCTGCCCCCTCCCCAGCCACTGGGGGCTCCTGCCTCCCGTCCAACAGGCACTCAGTTTAATTCAACCAACTTTTTTTTTTTTTTTTAACGTTTATTTTTTGAGAGACAGAGACAGAGCAGGAGCTGGGGAGGGGACAGCGAGAGGCGGGGAGTCACAGATTCCGAAGCAGGCTCCAGGCTCCAAGCTGTCAGCACAGAGCCCGACGGGGCGGGGCTCGGGGCTCATGCCCATGAACCGTGAGATCCTGACCTGAGCCGAAGGCGGACGCTCAACCGACTGAGCCCCCCGGGTCGCCCGCAGCCAACTCTTATTAGGACGCCACAGCCAGCGCGACGGGCCGGACCCGGACAAGGAAAGCGGCCGGGGAGGGCTGGGCTAGGCCTGGACGGCGCTCCTGAACACCTGAGCCACTGAGGTGCAGAAACTGTTAAAGGCGCTGCAGATGGCCTCCACCGCGTTGCAGAAGGCCTGAAAGCCGGCGGCCACCTTCTCCCTCAGCCACGCCAGTGCGGCTTGCCACTCGAGCTGCAGTTGGTAAAGCAGCCTTCGGAACAACCTCAGGGCTCGGTCACAAAAGCTCTCCTCCGTCTTCCGGACCACGGGGTGCTCCTTCTCTTCCAGGTCGAGGACGGAGGACCTCAAGACTCTGGAACGTAGCTCCTGCCGCACTTCGGGAAGTAACGGGCTGCATTCCTGCGAGGGTGGGGGTGCCGTTCGGGTCGGGGTCCCACCTGGAGGACGCGGCCCAGGTCCTGGCCCCGGCTGAGGCCTCCCCACCTGTGTGAGAGTCTGGGAGCCAGAAGCCCGGCTCTCCCGCTGACAGCTCCACACTCGAGAAGACTCCATCCAGGGGCTCGGCCCCTCCGTGCCTCCCCACCGGCAGGGAGCAGCGTGGTGCTCGCGGACGGGCGTCTGAGCCCGGCACCAGCCCCGCGCGGCCCCTCATACGCGGAGGCACCCCTCCACCCTCAGCTTGGCCGGGGGGGGGGGGGGCGGGGGGCACTGTGCACACACGTGACCAAGTCAAGACAGAACAGGGGGGGCAGGAAAAGCAAGCAGGGCTGTGATGGGCGTCTCACACTCACCTCGTCGTTGTTCTGATGATGATGAAGGTCCACGGCTTCCAGCATGATCTCGTTGAAGCCATCCTGGGGAGAGGGGACGGTTCGGAGCTCCAGATCTGCTCCTGTCTGTGGCCTCCATACATCCAGGGGAGTGTCAAGGGAGCCAGGAGCCCGGATCCGATAACAACGACCTGGCTGTAGCCCTGGGGACCGAGCTTTGGTGGGGGCGGGGGGGGGGGGGGAGACTCACCTCCACCTCTTCCAGCCTGAGCCTCTGTTGCTGCGGGGTGGGGGGGAGTCACTTGGTTTAAAATCCTCCCAGCCTCTCCCGCCCGCAGTCATCTCCCTCAAGTCCCCACCTGTTCTCTGCTCCCCAGGCCCCCATCACTGGGTCCAGCCCAGGGGCCTGGGGACCAGGTATCTGGCATCCCTGCTCTGTCGTCAATATGCGCAGTGACTTGATCACCTTCCTAAGCCTCCCTGGGCCTCTGCATTTCTCCCCTGTGCCCTCACCTGCACACGGGTGTGAACTAGGAGAGTGTGCCAGGAGGTGCCCAGGTGTAAGGAGTGAGCAGACCCGAGGTAGCATCTCCATCACCCTCACCGTCATCGTGGTCATTGTGAAACCACCCACCCGACCCCAACTGTAGAGCGCATGGGAGTGGGGGGCGCGGCGACCCACCGGTGCTCCTTGGGATTGGTGTTGGGTCCTGTCACAGAAGATGTCCACCAGCTGGTGCTGCGCAGAGAGGAGAGGCGGAAGTGAGAGAGGCCTCATCGTTCCCCCTCCGGGGGCCCCTGGGTGGCCCAGAACGTTCTCAGCTCCACACAGCAGGACCCAGGTCCCCCTCTCTCCCCCAGACACACACTGGGAAGAGCTTCTTACCATTTGGTGCCTCATAAACTCAATAGGATTTCTGCCCACCTGTGGGGGTGACAGTGATACTCAGACACATGTGACCTTGTCACCCCCCACACTTGCTGTACACACACACACACACACACACACGCACGCACACACCCTCACCACACGCATGGGTGAGCATTGCCCCAGAGTGCTCAGGATCCACTGTGTTACCAAATACCTGTCCCTCTCCTTCCCGGCTGACGGGCTGGCCAAGGGACGGGCTGGCGGGGGCAGTGCTCTTGAAGGCGGTGACAGGTATGCAGCTCTTGACGGCTGGCTCTGCAGACCCACCTCCCCTGCCCGGACCCTCGGCTTGCCCCACAGAAGCGCAGGGCAGCCCGGACACGGCATCACGGGTCTCCACCAAACCTGGTGCCGGCTCCCTGGTCACTGGGCAGTCCCTGCCACACGCGGAACGTCCACGGCTCTGGGCAAATATCTGTTGTGAGGCACCCGTCTCCACGCTTCTTGAGTCCCTGATGGCACCAGCCTGTCACCCCAATCGGGGGCGCTGGCCGCAGGGAACAATTTGCTCTCCAACTCGGGCTCCCAAACTGGGCGTGGCCACCGAGCCTGGGGTCATTCCAGAGTCCGCTGTGACAAACCCCGCAGGGCCCTGGAGCCTGTGGCCAACCTCACAACGGGGGTGGGGGAGGTGACTGGACACCCCAAAAGGGAGGAACAGACACCAAGGTCCTGGGCGGCAGGCCCAGGCAGGGAGGAATTTTTAAACTTGGCAGGAAAGCACGACCTCCCCCCCCCCCCAGGTTTCCGGGGTATCGGGACAGGGTCTACCCGGGATCGGCGCCTCTGGCCCTATAGACCCTCCATGCCCCAGCTGCACCACCAACGCATCGGGTCCAGCTCCTGGAGTCACCCCCTTGCCCTCATACACAGCGTTCCTCAGTATCCTTAGCAGACACACACGCAGACCCTCTCCCCGTAGTTTGCCCCCAGACCGGAAATCTGGCCCCACAATCGGGACCCACTGTATAAAGTGAATGACTCACAGCAAAATGAAACGGTGAGGCTGTCTGTCAATAATTATTCAGAATTTCAGGCAGTGAGAGAGCATTCAACAAAGTAAGCCGGGGGTGGTTATGAGCCTGGGGCCCTGTTGAGTGCACGGGTCACCTGCCTCTGACCCCCTGCTTCCCCAGTGGACTCCCCCATTGGCCTAGGAGAACGGGACAGAGCCAGGTGCACGTGGAGAGATCAGGGGGTCTGGGGGCCAGCGCGAGCGGGAGAGGGGGACACACAGCGGGGAAGTGGAATCTGCCCCCCCCCAATTGCTCTCACTCACCTTGGAGGACCACATGGTGGCTCAGGGCTCTGGGGGCTGTGGCCTGGCGGGGAGGAACAGGTGTGAGTTAGAGGGTTCAGGGAAGCGGCCTCCCCGCCAGCCCACCCACCACTGGAAGTCGCTTTGGCTGCAGCCTCCTCCCCAGGCTGCCCGGTCACCTCACAGATTCTCCCAGCCTATGCTTCTGCTCCAGAGAGAGCTTCTGATTTAAGAGGGAGGAGGGAGGAGGGAGAGGCTGGGGGTGGGTGGAGCCTGGCTTGGAGGCAGGATGTGAGGCTGTGTGTGTGTGTGTGTGTGTGTGTGTGTGTGTGTGTTTGTGTGTACGCACGTGTGTGGCACACGGAGACAGAAGCAAGGACAGGGAGACCACCTGGGAGGGGGTGGGCAGGGCCTCTGGCTGTGCCCCCTCCACTCTCTGAGCTGGGGTGGGGAACTTCAGAGCCCAGGAACAAGCCTCTTTCTCAACCTTACTGGCCCGAGACAGGGAAAGACAGAGGGAAAGTCCAGACTGGTGAGAGCAGATCGGGGCACTCCCAGGTTCTGGAAAATGAAGTCATCCTGTTGAGGGTCAAGTAAGGTACTGGGGAATGCTGACTAGGTCACTTGGAACGGAGCATACCCCAGCTCCAAAGTCCAGAGAATGTTCCAAGCACCTTCAGGCCCAAGGCAGAGCAGGGCTGGCAAGATCCCTAAGGTGGGCCCACCGGGAGGGGTGGGGAGGGGAGCTGAGCAGACTGCCCCATGGGCCCCTGCAGGGAGGCTGGAGGTGATGCCTGTCTGCCATGGGACAGGGTGAAGCCCTCAGGAGGAACTGAGGGCCTAGGGTCAGCTGGCCAGACTATCCTGAGCCCTCCTGGGGCCGAGGGGCACCATGTCCCCGGCCGGCCCTGTGCAGTTCTGGGGTCACCCCCAGTTCGGCTCGCCCTACTCTGGCCCAGAGTCCCCCCGCTTCACCACAGCCGTGTCTACCCTCTACACTGGGGCTGCCCGGTGCCTGGGGCCGCGAAACCGATCAAGGCCTCGACAGGGTGGTCAGGCGGCGGCCTCGAGGGCCGTGGGGGAAGGGTCTGTTCCAGCCTCTCTCCCAGGCCTGTGGATGACCCTCTTCGTGCTCATGTCATTCTTCTAGCATGCGTGTCCGTCCGCTAACTTCCCATTTTTATAGGGACACCAGTCTTACCGGATTAGGGCCCATCCAATGACCTCATTACCTTGATTCCCTCTACAAAGATCCTATCTCCAAATAAGGTCACCGTCTGAGGTCCTGGCGATTAGGACTTGAACACGAGGACCTGGGCTCCCGAGGGGCCCCCAGAAGGACAGAACTGTAAAGCAGATTTCCTTGGCGCAAGCCTCACTTGCATTGACTAGACCCCAGCAGGCGTCTCCTGGCCCCTTAGGAGCCCATCAACGGTCTGAAACGCCCCGTGCACACCTCAGAGTCCAGATCCTTCCCTGAGCCATCTTTAAATTCCAGGTGGGGAGAGAAAAGGTGGAGGCTGCAGGTAACGGTCCTGGGCTTCTTTCTCGGGAAGCACGGCCCCCTGACCCCACGAGACGCTTGGCCCCTCCGTGACGGTCTCGCAGATCACCGTCAGCAAGCATTTTGCGTCTCGGCAGGCTGCACCATTTTCTATACAGCTTTGGCGAGAAACAACTCACACGCAACTCCCCCACTGAAGCGTATAATTCAACGCACAGAACCGTGCACCCGTCACAGCCAATTTCAGAACATTTTCGTCGCCTCAGAAAGGCGAGCCAGCACCCACCCCCCCATCCCAAAGCCCCGCCCAGACAGCCACGCATCTACTCTCTGTCTCTGGAGTTCCCTGGTCTGGATGTTTCATATACACGGAATCACATAGAGATGGTCACGCCGTGACCTTTTGTGACCGCCTTTTGCACTTAGCACGGGGCTTTCAATTCCTCGGGGTTGTAGCGCGAACCCGCGCTTCAGTCCTTTCGAAGGCTAAAGAACGCTCCACTGTATGAACGTGCCACTTCCCGTATCCACGCGTCTGTCCATGGACATTCGGGTTGTTTCTGCCTTTTGGCTCTTACGAATCACGCTGCTGTGGACGCCCGTGTACAAGTTTCTGTGCGGATGTCTGTTTTTAGGTCTCTTGGGTTCACACCTAGGAGGAGAATTGTTGGCTCCTATGATAGCTGACTAGGTTTTCCACTTTTTGAGGAACCACCAGATGATTTTCCAAAGTTACTGCGCCCTTTTCTATCCCCAGCGACAGCGCGTGATGGTCCGTTTCTCCACATCCTCGCCCACGCCGACTATGATGTTTTTGATTCTAGCCGCCCTGGCGGGTGTGAAACAGTATCCCCGTGTGGTTTTGATTTTCATTCCCCTTATGACTAGTGACGTCGAGCATCTTTTCGTGGGCTTGTCAGCCACTTGTACGTTGTCCTTGGAGGGATGTGCATTCTGATCCTTTGCCCATTTTTAAATTGGGTCATTTACCTTCTGCTTATTAAGCTGTCAGAGTATTTTATATATTCTGGATACGAGCCTCTCATCAGATATGTCCTTTGCAAATATTTTCTCCCGTTTGGTGGGTGGTCTTTTCATTTTTTTAATGGTGTCCTTTGAAGCACAAATATTTTACATTTTGATTATGGGACCATTTTAAGGATAAAAGTGATCAATTTGACCTGGCATTTTTCTGTAGTATACTTAAGAATATGTGTGTGTGTGTGTGTGTGTGTGTGTGTGTGTGTGTATTTTTCCCCCTAAGATTTACTTCTAAGTAATATCTACACTCATTGTGGGGCTGGAACTCACAACCCTGAGATCAAGACCCTCAGGCTCCACCAACGGAACCAGCCAGGTGCCGCAGACAAAGTGTTTTGTTTTAAAGTAGGCTCCGTGCCCAAGGTGGGGCTCAAACCCAAACCCACAACCCTGAGACCAAGAGTCACATGCTGTTCTGACTGAGCCAGCCAGGGACCCTTAATATATTTTTAAAGGCTGGAGAAGTCTCCGTGTAGCACTAAAAGAAGCCCCAGATTTCACATTGGATGCCCCTCCTCTGAGGTCCCCTAGCCGGCTTTTGAGTTTCTCTCTGTTCCCTCCTCCCACTCACTCTCTTTCCGTCTGTCACCCCACTGCCTGTCAACTCTGAATCCCAAGTTCTTCTACAAGACAGAGCAATTCAGGTCTGTCAAGCTCCTGCCACCAAACTCACCCCGGATCCATCTGTGCTCAGGAGAAATGAAGGGCTTTCTCTCGGGTCACTTTCATTGTCCTCCTGTGTGGGGCTCATAAGCTTTTAAAATATAAGTTTCCTCCTCCATATATTTTGAAAGGATCCTGACAGAGGCCCGGGTTTCGGGTTTTCTGGTGGCTTGGAATTCTCAGGTCACGGGTTGGCTGAAGACACCTGGCTGTTGCCCTCCGACTGGTCAGCTTGTCCTGACCGAGGGCCCTGCACGCTGGGACAGCAGCCCGCAGCCTCAGCCCCAGGCAGCACTGTGGGCGGATGGCAACCCAGGAAGTGGCCCCTAAGCGGCTCCACCCAAAGGGGATAGATCCTACTCGAGCAAGGCCATCAACCTGATTCTGCAGAGAATGTGCTCAGGTTGGTCCCTGGGAGGGAGAACACTTCAGAGACACAGAAAAACCACAAGACAAAGATGACAGCTGTTGTCCCGGCCCCCTCGCCCATCAGGGCTGCCCCCCCAAGCTTACTCGAGTGCAGACTCCTGGCCCCAGCCCCCAAGTGATTCAGGGTGAGGGCATGGGATCCGCATTTTTAAGTTCCCTAGGTGATTCTGATGTGGAAGATTCCAGAAGTGCAGTTCCAGAGGTACTGATGTAGGTCCGGAATTCGGGGAGGAGTGGGAGGTGAATGAGGTGGTCCTCCCACTCATCACCCAGGGGTGCTGAGGAAGCAGTGACCCCTGGATGGAAAGGGAACTCAGTCCACTGTCTTCACAGCACTGAGCCGCGGAGAACCCAAGAGTTCTCCCTGAGGGAAGCGGTATACACTCCGGTGTGGAGGGACTGAGTGGATTTTTAGGGATTGGAGGGTGTTCTGTTGAACCGGGACTGTTCTGGGTCCAAGATGGTGACCAGAAAGGAGGTCCACAGGGGCCTCGGTTGTGGAGGGTCGTCTGGGTGGCCACTGATGTCACCCAGGACATGGGACACTGATGTCACCCAGGATATGGGACACTCGTGCTCAGGGGTAACTTGAGGGCTGGATCTGGGGTCCCCATCCACGTGGCATTGCCTGGGACGTTGCAGAAGCAGGACAGTGGGACTCTTCTGGGAAATTCGGAGCAGCAGGTGGAGAGAGGGGCTGGGGTTCAGTTGCCCCAATCAGTCCAGTCCTCTAAAGCCCCAAACAGCCAGGAGCCGCTATGAGGAACCGCTGTTGCCAGGTGGGGCCAGGGCTATAGTCACAGGCTGCTGAGAAGCACCAGCTCTTCCAGGGAAAAAGAGCTTCCTGTAGCGGCAGCGCGTGGCGCAGCCAGGACAACGGTGGGGGTGGGGGTGGGGGTGGGGCTGGGGGGGGAGGGTGAGAGGGGGGGTGCTGGAACGGCGAGGGTGAGCACATGGCCCGTCCAGTCTAAGGGCTAGCCATTTGTCCGAGTCCCCAGGGCGAAGCTCCACCCGCATGAGCCCCGCCCCGGGACCGTCCCCCTCAGCTGGAGGCGACGCCCCCCACCAGCGGGGGTAGAAGGGACAGCAGGAAGGACAGCGACGGCCGCCCTGAGGCCTGATTGATCTCGCACTGACAATTGCAGGCTCCGGGCTCCCGGGTGGCTTTGGGGGGCCTGGGGGAGCGTGGGTCGGCGCTGGGGGCCGGGCAGTCCAGCCACTTGGGGCCCATGGGTTGGGGGGAGTCGGACTCCGCCTTGACGCTGCCCTTGGGAAAGCGCCAGTAGTAGGCGCCCTTGAAGAAGTAGGTGTCACCTGCGGGGCAGGGAGGAGACACTTCGGGGGCCGGTCCAGACTGCCCCTCCCGCCGCGCCGCGTCCCTCCTGAGGGCTCCCCGAAACCCCCAGGAGGTCCCCTCTCCCCGTCCCCGGGACCCCCAGCCCCTCCGCGCGCCCTCTCCCACCTGCGTTGCTGACGGTGACATCGTCGGGGGCGGGAGGCGCCCCTTCCCAAAGACTCAGGTCGCGGGGGTAGCCGGGGTCCGGGCGCGCGGCCGCCTCGTCGTACCGCCAGTAGCGCCCGCCCCGGATCAGGTAGGTCTTCCCGTTGAGCGGCCACGAGAACACGGCGTCCACCTGCTCTCCGGCCGGCAGCCCCAGCTCCGTGAGCGGCCGCGGGGCGCCCTCTAGCTGCCGCTCCTGGAACACCCAGAACTGGGGGCCTGGGGGGCGCGGGGGGCGGCAGGTGAGCAGGGGCGCCCCCCACCCGGCTCCCGGCGCCACCCCGCCAGCGCCCCGGCGCCCGCTCACCGCTGAAGAGGAGGATGCCGCCGTCCCGGGGCCGGGCGTAGGCGGCCTGGATGACCTTCACCCCGGCGGGCAGCCCCTCCCAGAAGCGGTGGAGCCTGGCGGGCCGGGGCGACACCAGCTGTCCCGAGGGTTGAACGCGCCAGAACCAGGGGCCTGTGGGGGGGGCGGGAGGGGTGGCCAGGGGGGCCCGAGATGACCAGAGTCTTCTCCCTCCAGAGGGTGCCTGGGGGACTCAGGTCATGATCTCAGGGCTCGCGGGATCGAGGCGGGCTCTACGCTCTGATCGAGGCGCCTGCTTCGGATTCTGTGTCTCCCCTGCTCGCTCCCTCGCTTTCTCAAAAATAAATAAACATTAAAAAAAAAGAAGAAGAAGAAGAAGAAGCGCTCCTTTATTTAAAAAAAAAAAAAAGTCTTCTCGCTCAGAGTGGGTGCTGGGACTCCCTCTGGCGGCTGGGCGAGGAAGTCCATCGGGATTTCACGGGTACAGGGGCTCTGGAGTGACCAGCTCTCCCAGGACTTTTCTTTTTTTTTTAAGTTCTTTTTTTTTTTTAAGTTTATTTATGTATTTTAGAGAGAGAGACAGAGAGACAGAGAGAGAGCAAGCTGGGAAGGGAAGAAGAGAGGAGACAGAGGGTCCTAAGTAGGCTGGCTCCAGGCTCCCAACCAGCGGCACAGAGTCCCATGTGGGGCTTGAACTAACCAACCATGAGATGGTGGCCTGAGCCCAAACCGAGAGTCAGACACTTAAAGGAACAGGCTGAGTCACCAGGCACCCCCAGGGCTTTCCTTTTTTTTTTTTTTTTGTCAGCACTGAGAGTCCCGAGTCCTGGGAAACCCCACAGGACTGGTGGGTCATCCTAAGTGGGTAGGTCGCCAACTACATTGCGTCAGGGGAGATCTAAGATGACTCACCTTTGAAGAAAAAGGTTTCACCACGGATGTTAGCGATAGCATCAAAATTGCCTTCGCATCGGTCAGGGGTGGGGAGAGAGGGGCTACAATGGAAAGGAGAGGTGAGCAGAGAGGAGTCGGGGCTCCTAGTGTCTTCACTTACCCTTGAGAAGAGCCCCGGGAGGTAGGGACTCTTACCAAGCCCACCTCACCAAGAACCACGCCGAGGTAGGGAGGTCACCCCCCTCACTCACCTGTCTGGGGGCAGGGCAGGGGGTGGGGGAGGAGGAGCCAAGGGTTTCCTTGTGGGCTTATCATAAGGGGTCTGGGGCACCTTCCCTGTGGAGAGAGAGCCAGAGAGGCATGAGTCCCCCGACTCTGCTGATGAGGCCACAGGGCAAGCCACCGTCCCCGGTCCCCAGCCCCTGTACCATAGAGCTGCTGTAGGCCTTCCCGGTCGTCCTGGGATAGGCGGTACTTGTGGGGGTCGCCCACCGGGCCCTGGTAAAAGGGCCTCATGATTGAGTCCGGTGCCGAGGAGTGGCCCAGGCCCAAGGCGTGGCCAAACTCATGAACAGCCACAGCAAACAGGTCCGTCCCCTCACCATCTGGGGAAGGAGGGAGACTGGGCTCGAGCTCCACCCTTCCCCCCATGCCAGAAAAGAAGGCGGCCAGGAAGCCCCCGGAGGGGGGCCTGCTGGCAGAGGGACAGCTGGACAGCGGGAGACCCTCCAGACACGGCCACACCCAGACCCCTCCCCGAGTCACCGTCCTTCCTGGGTGCGTTCACTTACTCGGGAGTTTTTTTTCTAGTAGCCTGGTCTGGCAGTTCTGGACACTTGGGGACAGGACCGGAGACCCGCAGAACGGGTCAGGGAAGGGGCAGGAGGAGATGGCCTGGACAGAGGAAGGGGTGGCCTTCCTGCCGTAGTCCTGGCCCCCAGGAAAGGAAGCCCGTGCACTCAGAAACACTCTGGGGAAAGCGGGAACCTGGGGGTGCACGCGGGTCTCCGGAGGAAGCCCCAGCCTTGGAGTCTCCCTCTTTCGGGCTGCCGTCTGGGGCCAGACGCCCCCACCCACAAGGAATGTCGCTCAGTCTCCTTGGCTCGGGGTTCCCAAGACGTTCGCCCCTCTCCCACGCTCATGGTGCTCCACTCCCTCCTCCCATGCACGCCCCTCTAGTGCCCACACCCCCATCCACCTTTCTGGGAGCCTCCCCCCTCCCCAGCTTCAGACGGCTCCTCAGGCAGGCTCTCTCGGCCCTGGCGGCCGGCCTCGTTCCCACCCTCTCTGACCACAGCCTCGTCCTCGGGGACCCAGCCTGGGCGCCAGGAGGGAGCCTGTGTCCACTGCCAGCTGCTGGCCGAACCCCAGCTCCTCATCGACCCAGCGGCTGCCCGCCGGCTCCTCCTCCAGCCCCGAGAAGCCGAGGGAGCGAGACAGCAAGAGAGGCGAGCAGCTGCCCAGATGTTGATGTGCCGCGTGGAAATCCCTAACCAGGGTCAGCAGTGTTGAAGGCGGAAGTGACCCGGTGAGTCGGAAAGCAAATTTCTCTCAGCCCCTCAAGGCTGCTGGACGAGAATGTGAGTGTGAAGGGGTAAGCGAGGGGTGACACGGGCCGTCATTTATGTCTCGTAAACCTCTTCCTTCCAGCCTCATTTTACGGGTGGGAAACTGAGGCACGGGGCGGTCAGGTTAAATGACAGTACGGCCAATTAGTGCCTTTCAGCAGCGACTTCACCTGACCTTGGTCCAAATGCATCCGTACTGACAGGTCTCCGTGTGGACTGTGGGTTTTCTTACTGCACTGAGTCCCTTTTCTGAGAAACTGGAGGAAGTTGGGTGTTTATGACAAGTGGATCTCTTTCCCCCTCCTTCCCTGCTTCGCCTCCCCCTTTGGCCACACCCATCGTTGCACCCTTCACCACCCCCCTCCCATGCAGCTGGGGGAATTGCACAACCCTAGTCCACAAGACTCCCGGTGGCCGCTCTCCGAGGGTCATCGATACCTCCTCCCAGTCCTGCTCTAGACCTCACCAGGCAGATCCTTTGAGCTCTCCACTAGCCTCAATTCCAAGCCCACAGCCCCTCAAGCTGCTCCCCAGCTCCAGCCTTAACTCTTAAGAGGACAAGTAGGTCAGATGTGTTTCCTATTTCATCAAGACACGCTGGCCGATGTAATCTGTAACTTCCTGTGCACCCAGGCAGACAGCTGTATCTCCCCCGTGTTCACCTCCTATCTCCTGCCCTGCCCTATGTGAGGCCCCTGCTTCGCTCACCTCCTGTAGGACAAGAACCCATCCATCCATCCCTGCATCCCTGTGTATGTCTGTCCATCCATCCTTCCATCCATCCATCCATCCATCCGTCCGTCCATTCATCCATCCATCCATCCATCCGCCCATCTGTCCATGCATGCATGCATGCATCCATCTGTCCATCCATCCATCTGTCCATCCATCCATCCGTCCATCCATCCGTCCATCCATCCATCCATCCGCCCGTCCATGCATGCATGCATGCATCCATCCATCCATCCATCCCATCCGTCCGTCCATCCATCCGTCCATCTGTCCATCCATCCACCTGTCCATCCATCCATCCATCCCATCCATCTATCCATTCATCCATCCATTCATCTATCCATCCGTCCATCCATGTGTCCATCCATCCGTCCATCCATCCATCCATCCGTCCAACTGTCCATCTATCCATCCGTCCATCTGTCCATCCATCCATCTATCTGTCCATCCATCCATCCATCCATCTGTCCATCCATCCACCTGTCCATCCATCCATCCCATCCATTCATCCATCCATTCATCCATCCATTCATCTATCCATCCATCCATCCATGTGTCCATGTGTCCATCCATCCATCCATCCCATCCGTCCATCCATCCATCCATCTGTCCATCCATCCATCTGTCCATCTATCCATCCATCCATCTATCCATCCATGTGTCCATCCATCCGTCCATCCATCCTTCCATCCATCCATCCCACACCTCTTTCTTTCTGTTGGCTCATCCAGCATCACTAAGTGCTCAAGACCCTCATCCTAAATCACCTCAGTACCTCTCCGTATCTGTATCTGCCCCCATCCACACCCCTCTCCTTCCCTAGCAAGTTCTGTGGTCAGTGGTGTAAACTCAGAGTTCACTTCCTCAACCCCTCTCATGTCTGACTTCACTGTGGTCGGGACTCCTCCCCCACCTGCCAAGGCTGCAGGCAACCGAGGTCCCTTTGTCCCCAGACGATCAGATCTAGGCCCATGTAACTTACTGGACTGGCCTGCTGCCCTGCCCACTGCTGACCACTTCCTTCTTTGCTCTAGTTCTTGGTCACCTGTGGGCCCGTTCTTTCTCCATTGCCTTTGATCCCCGCCCCCCCGCTACCCTCCCCTTAACTGTGGGGCTCTCCACAGCTCCATACTTGACCCTCACGTTCTACACTTTCCTCCTAGAGCCTTAGCCACCCCCCGAGGACCACTGACTCTAATCTGCCACGAGGCCCAGCTCATAGCAGCTGGCGATGAACAGAGCGTTACTTCCGGCCGGCCCTGTGCTGACAGCCGTAGGTCAATTACTTATGAGATCCGCAAGCCCACCCTGCCAGCAGGTACTGTTGTAACTCCCATTTCTCAGACGAGGAAACTGAGCACATCGAGGTCAAGAAACTTACATGCGTGGCAAGCAGAGGAGCCCTCACCTGAGTTCCGCTTCAAGCCGGCATGCTTAAATGCTGCGTGACACAGCCTCAGGTCTGTGCATGCTGTGGGCACCTCGCCCAAACCCTACAGAGCCTGTGCGCCCATCCTCTGGCTGCCCCCCTCCCCAGAAGATGGCTCTCCCTTCTGGCCAGCCTCCAGGCCACAGGAAGCTCGCAGCCAATGGCGGATTGTTAAGACTGGAAGAGCTGGAACCCTAGCCCCCAGGCAGGACCAACCCTGTGAGCTATTCATGCTCCTGAGCTCAGGCTCCTCTCAGCTGAGACCACGTCCTGGCTAAGCCTCTTTCCCCAGCCCTCTCTTGCTTCCCTTTCCCCTGAGAACATACCCTGTGAAACTGCTTGCACAAGACTTTTCAACTCGAGCTCCACTTCTGGGGAACCTGACCTAAGCCAGAGAAGTCCAAGTTCTAAAGCAAGACACTCAACCGCTAATGCACCGCCTGCACGGAAGGGCCCGCAAGCAGTGCAAACCCGAGGCCAAGGTGAAGTCACCCTGCCCTCCAAGGGCCGGCTCTTCCTCCTGCGGCACCTCCCACTGCCATGAACAAGACCCCTTCCTGTCCGTCCCCTCTGCCGCCAGGATCCAGTGGGATCCCAGTCCCTGCCCATCCGACTAAACAGCCCTCCCCCCCCACCCCTGTGCCACTAGCCCTGACTACCCTGTGTCAGCCAGCTCAGTGGCTTGCGCTTTGTCCTCTGCGCCCACCCCGCACCCCCACGCACTCGGGGACAGCGGGACCTGGTGGGCTAGTCGGCACGTGGTACACGTGTATGGAATAAACAGTCACCCCTTCTAGGAAGCCCCGTCCATCAAAGGTTCTGGGCAGGCCTCCGCTCGAGGCTGTGGTCCTCGGGGACTTCCTCTGCTATGATTTTCCGCAGCCGCATCACCGTGTGTAGCAACTGCCGGTTACCCTTCTGACTCAGCTGCTGCGCATGGCTGCTTTCCCATCTCTCGGTCCTCAGCTCCAGCTTGGCGCTGGACACCCGAGAGGCCTCTGTGATGGGCGATTTTGTGTGTCCGCTGAGCCAGCCTGTGGCGCCCAGTTGTTGAGCCGAGCACCAGGCCAGGTGTGGCTGTTTGGGGTATGGTGTAGATGGGCTCTGCATCTACGATCCGTTGACTACAAGTAAAGTAGACAGTGTTCCATGGTGGGCGGGCCTGGTCTGATCAGTTGAAGGCCTTAAGAGCAAACCTGAGGCTTCCCAGGGGGAGAAGGGAATTCTGCCTCCAGACTGCAACACAGAAAGCCTGTCTGGGTTTCAGGCGAGCCGGCCTGGCCTGCAGACATCGGACTCAGGATTGCAACATCAACTCTCACTTGAATTTCCAGCCTGCAGGACTGCCCTACAGATTTAGGCTCGCCAGCCTCCCCTATCCTACGAGCCAGTTGTTTAAAATAAATCACTTACACACACGCGTGCGCACACACAAGCATCCTACTTACTGGTTCTGTCGCTCTAGAGAAACCCAACGGACACAGCGTCCATCGATACGTGTGATTTCATAGGGAGAGACAGACTCGGGGAGAGGACGTCTCGGAAGGTCGTACCTTTTGACCCATAAGTCCAGATCTCCTCGTCGTCGAAGTGCGTGTCCCCAGAGATGGAGTGTTCCCCGGGGAAGAAGGCGTGGGCTAGGGTCCCTCCCTGCCCGTCGAAGGGGTAACTGTCCTGGTGGTACGCCCGGGCAAAGTCAATGACGATGTCGGGCTCCGTTGGGCTCTGAAAGCCCACCTCCTGGAATTTGAGGCCTGACTCGACGCCCCAGGTGGTCAAGGCGTGGTGCATGAGGGTCCTCACCATCTCCTGGCTCAGTGCCGAGCTCTGGGGGAAGGAGTGCACCCTGGGGAGACAGAAGGCAGCCCTTGGAGGCTGGGCCCGGCAGGCGGCGGGCCAGGGTGGGGAGGACACCGTCTCCTACCTCCACGTCAGCGTTCGCTTCTTCCACACGCTGCCGCTCAGGGCGTAGCGCCGGCGACGGCGACGACGTCTCACCAGCTCTGCCGCCCCCAGCACATCAGGCAGGGAGCAGCGGGGCCTGTGCATGGTGGCCATGGTCACCGGGTCTGTGGGAGGGGTTGCGGGGCAAGGGGATCAGCAGGAGGACAAACGGCTCTAGTCACGGACCCAGCCGCTTCTCCACGGACCAACAGGCTCAGAGAGGCTGAACCGCAGGCCCAAGAGGGCCCCGCCGCCGCTTGGATTTGCACGCAGGCTGCCCAGTTCCGGAAGCCAGCTCGTCGCAAAGGACAACACAGCTCTTCAGGACAGCGCCCCAGCCTTCACCGGACCCTGGACGGACTGCTGCCTCCATGCGGTGCTCGGATCTGGGGTCTGGGGTCCTGCTTCCCTGAGCCCTGGTGATCGGATGCGGCAGAAAGGAGCCATGGGGTGCCGTATGGACTCGTCTGAGGCTGGAGCCCCCTAGGCGGTTGACACACCTGACACCATAGGTCCCCAGGCCTCACCGCATCAGAGACCCAGGCAGGCTGGGTCTCTGGTCTCCCAGGTTAGACCTGCCTGGAATCCCCTGTCCTAGCTCGGCTCCCTTCACCAGCTGTCCCCTCGTCTTCAAGTGAAGGTCAAAGCTGACCACTGGTCAGGTGACAAAGGGCAATCGAGCACGTACAGATCCAGACACTACCCGGCGGGGAACAGGGCACCGAGAGGTCCTATCTCCTCCTGTGGCCGGCCAGCGCGCCCTTGGTTCCCTTCTTCCCCATTTTACCCAAGAGACGAGCCTCTCAGCTGTACCTCCAAAACATGCACCTTGAATTTAGCTCCCTCCTTCCTGGTCTCCGTTCTCCATCAGCAAACAGAGGAAGCTTACAACTGTAAATTCAGTCCAGTTGTCTCCCTCCTTCAAATCCTCTGGTGGTTGCTTATCATGCTTGTAATCAAACCCAAACTTCTTTCAAGCATCACACCCCCCCCCCCATCCCCCAGTCAGGCTCTTGCTTAGCTTTTCAATCCTCCTCTCATTACAGGCACAACACCTTGTGGCTACCACAGGGCCTTTGCACTTGCCTGGGACTCTTCTCCATCTTCCCATGGCTGGCGCCTCTTATTTGTGTCCCCTGGGTTCTTTGTCTCATAGAGCTCCCTTCAACTCATGACCCCTTTCAGAGGGATCTTCCCTGACCAGCATTTTATTCTCTTCAAAACACGAATCACCATCTGAAATGACCTGGCATATTTCGAGTCTTGATCCGTCTGTCTCTCTTCACTAGAGGGATGAGAGCAGGGACCTTTTCTGCTTTGTCCATCACTGTACCAGTAAAGCCAGAAACGGCCTTACACATTAGAGACTCTTAGTAACTATTTACTAAAAAGAAATGCCTGAGAACCTCCTGGGTTGGTCCCGGGGAATCAGCATTTTCATAGCTCCCGGGATTCAGGTGTGTGGGGAGGCTTAGAAACCGCTGGGTGCAGGGGCAGGGTGGGAGGGGGGGGTGTCTACCTACCCAGGAGGCCTGTCTCAGGCAGCCCGGCAAACCTCTGCATGACCTTGATAGCATCCCTCAGCTTCGCAGGGCTCTGCAGCTGTGCTTGGGCAGGGTGGGGTGGTGGCAGGTAGCCGTAGCGGGTCAGCCAGTCCTAGGCCGCAGGAAGGAACAGGTGAAGGGGGAAGAGTGCCAGAGACTCCCCCTTCCCGTCTCCATCCTGGGAGCCCCACCCCTCGCCAGCCACCCAGGCATCCGGAGCCCAGGGGTCCCAGCCCCGGCCACTGCCTGCTGTCCCTCTCAGAGTCCGGCCTCTCCAGCCCTGGGCTCTGCCTAGATCCATCGGTCTTGGTCTCCACCTCCCAGCCCGAAGCCCTTTATAGATCTTCAAATCCCAGCCCCAAACCTCATGGGTCCGAGAATCTGGGTCCCCAGACCCCATCCCCCAGCGCTCTGACTTGGAATCAGCCCCCAGCCTCCTCCTCCGGACCCAGGCGCCCTCCCCCCCCCCCCCCCCGCACTCCCCAGGGGCGCGCAGACCCCGCGCTCACCACTCCCAGGCTCACGTCCTGCGCGGAGGGCTCCTGGGCGCGCGCGGGCGGCGGCAGCAGCGGGAGCAACAGCGCCAGCAGCCCGAGCATGTCCGCGGGGCTCGGGGGGCCCGACCGCGGCGGCTCCGGGGACCCGGGGCAGGGGGTCGGGGGCCGGGAGAGGCCCGGGGAGCCCTGCGCGAGGTGGCAGCGGTGGGCAGGAGGACGGGGCGCCGGGACCCAGGGAGGCCCGACGCGGGGGACCCGGAGGCGTCCGGAGGAGGGCCCAGGGGTGGAGGGGGGGCTGGGGTCGCTGCGGGTCCCGGGAGGCCGGAGAGGGGACGGGAGGGGTGGCGGTGCAGCCTCTCCGGGTGCGCGGCGGTGGCCTCTGGGTCCTGGGCCGGCCCGGCCCCTCCCCCCGGGCGGGGCAGGGCTGTCGCACCGGATGAGCCCAGTCTTCGGACGGCCCGCGGGCAGCGACCAGCCGGACCCCGAGACCCTCCTCCGGGCGCTTCCGAGAGCGCGGGCGACGCGGGTGGGGGTGGCGGCGAGGAGCCCGTGCCGAGCGCCCCCCGTGCCTCCCCCGGCCGCAAGTTTCTCTTCCCAGAAGCCGGCTCCGCTGGGACTCTCCCGGGCACGGCTCGTTTCTCCTTTCTCCGCACGCCGCGGCCCGGCCCGAGGGGGTGGGGGGGAGGGGCGGCTCCGCGGCGCCCCTCCCCCTCCCGCCCTGCCCGGAGCCCCCCCGCGGGGGGGGGCTGGGACGCGCCCCTGCTCCGCGGGCGCCCGGGGGCGCTGGTCCCCCCGCCACGCGGGCTGCGGGGGTCTCGGCGTCCGCGGGCCGCGCCCCCCTCGCCGCAGGTGCCAGACGTTTAGGATCCCGGAGGCTCGGGCGCGTAGGACCCGGGAGGGGGCGGGGGGGGAGGGGCGGATCCCGCAGAGGCTCGGAGACCCGCAGGGCCACGCCTCACCCCTTCCCGGGGAAGCACAGGGAGAAATGGGCGGGGGGGGGGGCTCCCCGAGAGGGGCGAGGGGCGCGCGAGGGCCAAGGCTCTGTCTCTGGAGCCGTGCAGCGACCGGGCCCCACGTGTTTTAGACAAAATAAATAATGAGCAGGATTAGCGAGCTGGAGACGCAAACTCAAACAGTGAGATCCCGGCTGCGCTCATCAAACACCACACACCGGGTGCCGGAGACAGCGGACATGTATTTGTCCACACGGTTCCGGAGGCTGGAGGGCCGAGACCCAGGTGGCGGCCAGGTGGCTTCCTCCTGCCGTTTCCGTCCCTCTCCTGGGCTTGCAAAGGTGGCCCTGGCGCGCCCTCTGTGCCCGCGCAGCCCCGCTGCCTCTGTGTGCCCACATCTCCTCTGTGAGGACAGGAGCCACCCTGACGGCCTCCCTTTACCTTCGTCGCCTGGGTAAAGTCCCTGCCTCTAAAAACTGTCACCGTCTGAGGTCCTGGGGATTAGGACTGGACACGCAGTCCATGGCAAATCCCACAAAACCCTGCACTCCTCCTCCCGAGTTTCTCCTTTACTCTCAAACTGCGACACTCACAACACTTCTTTTTTTAATGTTTATTTATTTTTGAGAGACAAAGAGAGACAGAGTGCAAATGGGGGAGGGGCAGAGGGAGGGGGAGAAACAGAATCCCGAAGCAGGCTCCAGGCTCTGAGCTGTCAGCACAGAGCCTGATGTGGGGCTGGAACCCACAAACCGTGAGATCACGACCTGAGCTGAATTTGGATGCTCAACCCACAGAGCCCCCCAGGCACCCCAGCAACAATTCTGACACCAGATGTGTGTGGGGTTTTTCCCCACATCAAGCAGTTATTTGGCACACGAGCTGAGTGTACTGCCTTTCAACTCAATTTTTTAAAGTTTATTTATTTAGTTTGAAAGAGAGAGACAAGACATGTGAGCAGGGGAGGAGCAGAGAGAGAAGGAGAGATAGAATCCCAAGCAGGCTCCCCACTGTCATCGCAGAGCCGGACTCAACTCCGGCCTCAAATCACCAGCTGAACCGAAGCCTGAGATCATGACCTCAGCTGAAACTAAGAGTCAGACGCTTAACCGACTGGGCCACCCAGACGCCCCTCAGTTCAATTCTGACACTCCCTGGAGTTATCCCAGACCCCACAGGGTAAGGGCTCAATCCCTCTAGACTCCCCCCACCCCACTTCGGTTGCCAGCCATAAATAGCAGGTCCCCAGGTAACCCACAATTTCTGCCACCTTGGCTACGAATTGTAGGTTCCCATGAGCCCCTCTCCACCCCAATTCAACTATTTGCTAGAACAGCTCACAGAACTCAGAGAAACAAGCTTACCAGTTTATTACATAGTAAAAAATATGACAAAGGAGACAGATAAAGAGCCATGAAGTGATACGTACATCACGTGAGGTCTGGGAGGGTCCTGAGCGCTGGAGCTTCTGGCTCTCTGGAGCTGGGGGGGTCCCACCCTCCCAGCCCGGAGACGTTACCAACCCGGAAGTGCTCCAAAGCCCATACTTTGGGAAGTTTCATGGAGACTTTTCACACGGGCACGATCAATTTATAACTCAGTCTCCAGTCCCTCTCCCACTCCTGGATGATGGGGGATGGGGTTGAAATTTCCAAGCTTCTAATCCTGGGTTGGTCTTTTAGCCTGTCTAGGAGCTACCAAGGGGGCTCACCAAGAGTCTCCTTATTAGAATGAAAGGCATTCCTGGGGTGTGTGGGTGGCTCAGTAGGTTAACTGTCTGACTTCTGCTCAGGTCACGATCTCTCCGTTTGTGAGTTTGACCCCCGCATCAGGCTCTGCACTGACATCTCAGAGCCTGGAGCCTGCTTTGGATTCGGTCTCTCTCTCTCTCTCTGTCTCTCTCTCTCTCTCTCTCTGTCCTTCTCCGACCTGTGCTCTATCAAAAGTAAATAAATAAACATTAAATTTTTTTTAAATAAGGAACAAAAGTAACTCCTATCACCCAGGAAATTCCAAGGGATTTAGGAGCTCTGTGCCAGGACCCAGGGACCGCCTCCAAAATATGTGATTTTCTTCTGTTATTTCACACCCCACCCCCTGGTCTCTGGCCAGGGGGTCCCTTGCAGCAAAATGATAATACAGCCCAGGAACTGGCACATTACTAATGTCCCAGGAAGTCATTAGTAATCATCCCGGTCGATCATTGTATCGCATGAAAACGTCTCATGGTGAGGCCGCTGAGGTTTGCAGGCCTTCCATTCGATTTTGTCACTTGTCAGGGCGCAAAAGCTGGGGTGATTTCAGCAAACACTTGGTGTCTGGCGGGATCGAGCCAAGAGACAACATCATCTTGCTCTGAAGCTCTTTTGAGGCCTTCATGTGATCCTAGGTTTCCCTTAGGACCTAACTCCTGTGTTCATGACTTTGCCCGTGGCTGCTAGTGTTCCTTTTCTCCATTTAGACCCAATTGCTTCCGCCTTTGGAAGGAACATCAGGCTGGTCTACACTGCAGGCAGCAGTACTGGCCTGGCAAGTGCTTCCCCTGGGTCCACCGCCATCCCCGTAGGGTGAGCAAGGTGACACAGGTGCAGAACCGGGGGGCTCGTGTTAGCACAGGCAGTGCGCCTGCCTTTACTGTCGTCAGATGGGGTACAGGCGCATCCTGCCGTCAGGCCCCTCGGAATTCCGACACCGAGTGTGAAACACAATTGCAGTTTCTTGTTTAGGAGCCCTTGCTGTTTTAGGCACCCGGTCTTATGACGGCTGCACCAGGGAGAAACAAAACAGCAGGTGACGTGTTGTGGGGACACTAGCACCTTCCCCACCCCCTTCCCCAGGTCCAGGAGAAAACCAGAGAAATCTACCCAGAGAGGACACTCCTTTACCCATGGTGGGTGTGAGTCGGCCCTTCCAGCCTTTATATCCCCCCCTTTTGTTTTATTTTATTTCTTTAATGTTTATTTATTTTTGAGAGAGACATCACAAGCGGGGGAGGGGCAGAGAGGACAGAGAGAGGGGGACAGAGGATCCGAAGGGGGCTCTGTGCCGACAGCAGAGCCCGAGGCGGGCCTCGAACTCCAGAACTGTGAGATCATGGCCTGAGCGGAAGTCGGACGCGTTCACGGGCTGAGCTGCCCTGGTGTCCCTAGAGCCCCCTGTTTTAGACAACCAATGTTTTCATCGCCCGTTCCAAGTCTCTATCAGACTAGTCTCGGAGGAGGATAGCTCTCTGCCCCTTGTTGGACATCATGGGCTGTAAACGGCGATCCTTGGTCTGCAGAAATGACACTTGGCTGTGCACGCGTCTCTCTCCTGAGCCCTCTGAGCGTTTGCATCCGGCCCTGGGTCAGCAGAGCCCGGTCCAGAGTCACAGTGCCTTCCCGGCAGGACCCAACTGTAGCCTCCAGGATTCCCAGCATTGGTGTGACTCTGGCATGCATGCAGGGGACCTTCCCACCGGGAGTCTGCCATCCGTACCCTCGGCCTCTTGCTGCCAGACAGAACGGCTCCCACCGGCATTTGGGGCCTTCGAGGCCACAAGAGGACGGTGTGCGGACTCGGCCCGTTTCGTGGCCCCTGGTGGCCACTTTCAGCGAGCGCACGGAGGTAACTGCTTGTTGACCGCGGTCACCTTCCCCACCTGGAAGGTGGCTCTTCTGACGGGCACCAGCATGTCCCATTTTGCTTAATGCACCCCTCGACTCCCGCAGGGGTTTCCCCAGGACGGAGCCCCCGCATGGGTCGGGCTTCCGCTGCCCTCCTGCCTATGCGTCAGTAGAAACCAAAACAGAAGGGCCACTGTTCAAGGCTTCCTTCACAGCTGGAGAAACGGCTCGCAGTTCAGCCCACGGAACTGATTTGTTTGGACCTTCTTTGATCGGAGCGGCGGCCTTCCAAACAGGATGTCGTCCGTTCGCTTTGGAAGTGCCATCCGCGGAGCAAGCGGCCCTTGTTGGCCAGTGGAGAGCGGTCGACGGGGACAGAGCAAGAGACAACAGCACCCAGCATCTCCCGAGGCTCTTCGGGAGTCAGCCTCGGGAAAGAGGCTCCGTGCTCAGAGCTGTCCCCTCACGTTTCCCAGGCAGCAGGGGGTCTGTGTAACCCACTCTTGTTTAACCCTGGCACCCTTCTGGGCACTGCATCCCCATTCGAGTGTTTTTCGGACGTTTGCCAGGACAACACGGGCGTAACAGATCGTTGTGAGTCCTTCCCTCCCCGGGGTGGCTTCGACTGATGTCGGGGAGCAAGGTAGTAGGGGCCCCTCGTATGGAAGTTCTCCAGGCCAAAGCCCCAGGGGTCGTCGCTGGGGTGGGGGAGGCGCTCACAGGCTTTTGCGTAGCGCCTAGAATTTGTCCCCACCCGCGCTCCCGCGCCCCCTCCACACTGCGCTGGCTCTGTGTTCCCACCCGCCTCGATGGCTTCTGCTTTGCATTATTAGGTAGAGGAAACATCCCCTCGTCAGACACAGTGTCCGTCCCCGTCCCCAGAATACGATCTGATAAAAGAGATCAACCACCTCCCACGACGCCCTTCCCAATAGGCCCATTCTCCTGCTTTGGCCCTCATTCCGTCCACCCTTATGTTCCCGTCAACCTCCATTCACGACTTCACCCACAGGTTTTGGTCTCGCAACACTAAGCAGGGGGAATGTTTCCCAGTGTGACATAACATCCATTTGCATGAAACATTAGGCAAAGGAGACACAGCCTCTTTCCATCACGCCTGCCCACATGTCCCAGCGTCCATAATCTGGCCCACGCTTACATTTCTACCTTCCGCCTGACTGTGGCCCAACTCAGGGCTTCACCGATGGGCTTTGGTCCCGCGGTGCGTGGGGCTCCTCGGTCAAGGAGTCCAGGGAACTTGTCTTCTCCAGCCCTGATCATTCAAAGGCCTTGGATCAGGTAAGATTCTGGAAAGACGGTGGAGTAGGAAGCACTGGGAATGGTCTCCCCACAAGGGCGCCGATAGAATCCGTCCAAAGGGACTGTTTTGGAATTCCAAAATCCTGTTGGAGACTTAGGACTGAACGGACACTTCACCGAAGAAGACATCCCGATGGCCAACCGACACATGAAGAAACGCTCCACATCATTCATCATCAGGGAAAGACAAATCAAAACCACAATGAGATAGCACCTCACACCTGTCAGAATGGCTCACGTGAACGACTCAGGCAACAACAGATGTGGCGAGGATGCGGAGACAGAGGATCTCTTTTGCATTGTTGGAGGGAATGCAAGCGGGTGCAGCCGCTCTGGAAAACAGTATGGAGGTTCCTCAAAAAAAATAGAACTACCCTACGACCCAGCAATGGCACTACTAGGCATTTATCCAAGGGCTACAGGTGTGCTGTTTCGAAGGGACACATGCACCCCAATGTTGATAGCAGCGCTATCGACAAGAGCCAAAGTATGGAAAGAGCCCAAATGTCCATCGATGGATGAATGGATAAAAAAGCGCCAAGAGCTGCTCCTGCACAGAGACCCACAGAGACCGCCCACAGCATTCACAAAAACAAAAGAACAATCAACAGACACAATAATAAAGCGGAAGGGAGAATCTGGTTTCCAGAGCTAGGCCATTATTAGACTCAAATGTCTAGTGTCCCATGAAAGATCCCAAGGCCGGCTGGCTGGTTCAGTCGGTAGAACGCGACACGCTTGATCTCAGGGTCGTGAGGCCAAGCCCCATGCTGGGCACCGGGCATAGAGATTGCCTAAAAAATAAATAAATGAGTCACAAGGCATACAAGGCAAAGGGAAGTATGGCCCACTCAAAGGAAAAAAGATATAAATCAACAGCAAGTGTGCCCGAAAAGGACCTAATGGCAGAGAAACGCTCTCAGATTCTACTTCTGGGAGGCGCTCGGTGTCGTCGAAACCACAGAGACAGAAAGCGGATGGTGGATGCCAGGGGCCGAGGCACAGGAAGTGCGGAGTCAATGTGTAACGGGCACAGAGGCTCGGTTTGAGATGAGAAGGTTCTGGGGAGGATGGTGTTGGGGCCGGTCGTTAATGCCACTGAAGAATGGTCAACACCGAGAGGAAGCCGGGACAGCAAACGCAGTAAGACTTCCCAAACTGCCCTCCGGTTTTGCAGCAGGAGGCTACATGGGGGTCCCCACGCAAAAGGGCGTCCTTTACCCACAGCATTTACTGTGACCCAGGGCACGAGCGTATCAGCCGGTGAACGTCCAGGCGTCTTGGAGCGGGTGCCATGGGTCACACACACACACACACACACACACACACACACAGGCTGCTTCACCCGGGGTGCTGCGCTTGGCATTTATAGGGGCAACAGACGGCCCTCCTTCTTGGGGTACCTGGACCCTACAGGGGCTTTTTCCTTGCTCACAGGGGCTCCCATCCCGTGTGCCAGGCCGGCTCTTCCCACAGGGGTAACCTCCCGTGGGTTACTCCTGAGGGATCGTGTGGGGCCACCTGTGAGCCGTGGGTCCCGACTCCACCCAAACGTGTTCCTCCGCGCCCTGGCCCCAGCCCCAGCCCCCACATTAGTCACTCGCAAAATCCGTGCCGGTGAGGTTCCCCAGGAAGCTGACGATAGTGATCTAAAAACTGAAACAACGCCTTCACGCTGCGGTCCCGGATTTCAGTGGCTTCTTGGTTTTGTCTGTCCCCAACGTTGATGACCGGCCTCCTCGGTGAGCAGAGGTCTGAGAGGTACCTTCTGTGGTCGCCTTATAACTTCTCCCTTGGGGAGGGGGCTTTTAGGCTGGTGGCCAAAGCTTGGACTCATCCAAATCCAAGCCTGGTCTAGCAGCAAGGTGTGGCCCAGCATTCTCTTTTATCTGCACCTTAAGTATTTTTTTAAAGTTTTTATTTTTGAGAGAGAGAGAGAGAGAGAGAGAGAGAGAGAGAGAGAGAGGAGGAGGGCAGCAGAGGGAGAGGGAGAGGGAGAGAGCGAATCCCAAGCAGGCTCCTGGCCCAGCACAGAGCCCCACACGGGGCTCAGTTCTGCGACCCTGAGCTCATGACCTGAGCCAAAAATCAAGAGTCACTCAACCGACTGAGCCACCCCGGCGCCCCCTGCGTTTTAACTGTTACAGATAATCAAGGGATTGAATATTTTGCCTTTTTCTCACTAGGTCGCATTTCCTTCCGCAGCCAGTGAAGCCGCTCTCGGAGTCCCTAACTCCCATCGGTAACTGTTACCTTGAGGAACTGAGGGCGCCCAGCTCCACACCTCGAGGGAGCTCCTGGCCCCCCCGGAATCAGAGGCTTCTCGCCCCCGCCCATTCTCCCTGGCTCTTCCCAAACCATGTTTCTGGCTCAGGGCTGTTCTAGCAAATCCCACTTCACCCACACCAGCTGTTATGAAAACCGCAAGCCCTAGCGCCTTTATTTACAACAGTTTTAGGGGGCGCCTGGGGGGCTCAGTCAGTTAGGAGTCCGACTTCTGCTCAAGTCGTGATCTCGCGGTCCGTGAGTTCAAGCCCCGCGTCGGCCTCTGTGCTGACAGCTCAGAGCCAGGAGCCTGCTTCGGAGTCTGTGTCTCTTTCTCTCTCTCTCTCTGCCCCTCTCCTGCTCACGCTCTGTCTCTATCTCTCTCTCTGTGTCTCTCAAAAGCAAATAAGCATTAAAATTTTTAAATAAAACAAGGGTTTTAGGAGTTTTGTGCCAGCGACTGGGGGTATATATATTTCACACCGTCTTTGCCATCAGACTGGTAGAAATTTAATTTTTTGTAACGTTTATTCATTTTTGAAAGACAGAGTGCGAGTGGGGGAGGAGCAGAGAGAGGAGACACAGAATCCGAAGCAGGCTCCAGGCCCCCCCGACGCGGGGCTCGAATTCACGAACTCACGAGATCACAACCCGAGCCGAAGGGGGACGCCCAACTGACTGAGCCCCCCAGGGGCCCCCCGACTGGCAGAAATTTAAAAGTTTGATGATGTCAAGTTGCAGCCAGGTGAGAGCCAGGTGAAATTCATCATGGGATCCAATCTTCACATAAAAAAACTCTACAGTAGAAGCAATGGTCCTCCACCAACCTTCAAGGCTGAGTCTTAAGAAGGCTTGCAGCTTCCGCCCAGGCCTCTGGGAACCTGGTGTCGGGGAAGCCAGCTGCCGTGTCGAAGTCTGAGAGAGCCATACTGTGAGGACATCCACGCAGGCCGCAGGCAGAGCGCGGCTGAAACACAGGCAGAGGGTGACAGAAATGGGAACGAAGAAGCCTTCTGATGACCCCAGCCCCGGCCACTATGTACTCAGGACACCCCCACCCACGTGTCCACGGAGGTCTGTGTACAAGGATGTGCATTAGCAGGTTGTTTATAACACGGAAAAAGCGCCAAGAGACGAAGTCCTTCACTGATGGGAGAGAAATAAATCGGGGCATAAACATTGGATGAAATACCATACAGCTGTTAACAAACTAAATCCAGACGCATCATCAGGGATAAATCTCATAAACATTCTGGAAAACAGCTGCCTGGAGTTTTGTGGGTTTTTTGTTTTTTTTTTTTTCAGATTTTTTTTTTTATTTGTAACTAATCTCTCCTGTCATCGTGGGGCTCAAACTCACAATTCCAAGATCAAGAATCGCGTGCTCAGGGGGATGGGCTAACTGGGGGAGGGGGATTAAGGAGGGCACTTGTCATACACTATACGTTAACTAACTGGAATTTAAATTTTTTGGAGAAAAAAAAAGAGTCACAGGCTCTACCCACTGGGCTAGCCAGGCGCCCCCAACAAGCGGGCTACTTTAGATTAAAGGACACCTGAGAAAAGACAGCTAAATGCCATGTGTGATCCTTGATTTCATCCTGGATCAAAGAAAACATCATCTAACCGGGGCATTCCTGGGAACATTCAAACATGAGCTGTATATTGGGCAAGATTCCATAATCTGTTTTATCACTGTTCAATGCGTCACTGGTGATAATGGTCCGTGTTACGGAGGCGAATGTCTGCGTCCTCAGGAGATGCAAACCTAACCGAGGTCGCCAGTGGTTTAGCAAAATGTGTGCTGGGCAAGCCTTGTGTAAGTGAGAGAGGAAGCGTACGTGGCAAATGTTCACAATTGTGAGCCTACAAGGAGCGCATTCATTGCATTATCCCTGCAACTTTGCTTCGGTTTGAAAATTGTGAGTCGATTCTGCGGATGCATACAGCCTGGATGAGTCTCAGAAGCATTATGCGAGGTCAGAGAAGCCAGGCGCAAGAGACCACGCACTGTACGTGATTCCACGTGGAGAGCATTCTGGAAAAGACAAGATGATAGTGACACAAAGGGCGTCCGTGGCTGCCGGGGGCCAGGTGTGGGAGAGGGACTGCACGAGGGCTTGGGGCGCCCTGGGGATTCAGCCAGTGCTCTGTCCCAGGACTGTGGCAGAAGTTACAGCACCACATATACTTGTTAAAAACTCATCAAATGAGGGATGCCTGGGTGGTTCGGTCCGTTAAGCATCTGATTGCAGGTCAGGTCGTGATCTCCCGGTTTGTGAGTTTCAGCCCGAGTTGGGCTCTCTGCTGCCAGCCTGGAGCCCCCTAGGGACCCTGTCTCCCTCTCGCTCTCTGCCCCTTCCCCACTCACGCTCGGTCACTCTCTCTCAAAATAAACATTCAGGAAAAAAATTTCTTAGGCTCATCAAATGAAACACTTAACCTGGGTGAATTTCATGATGTAAACATTATTCCTTGCGGAGGCTTGTATTGTGTCTCCAGACAACAGGTGTCCAGGTCCTAATTTCCAGACCCCGGGGAATGTGCCACTATTTGCAAACAGAGTTTCCAAATAGACAGGCCCAGAATAGATTTTGTCCTCTGAGCCCCGGCAGGGAACCAACCCTTGGGAACCAACCCTTTCCCCACTTTGATTTGGGACTTCTGGCCCCCAGAACCAGGAGACACTAAATTTTGTTGTTGTTGTTTTATTTTTAAAAATTTTTTTTTCAACGTTTATTTATTTTTGGGACAGAGAGAGACAGAGCATGAACGGGGGAGGGGCAGAGAAAGAGGGAGACACAGAATCGGAAACAGGCTCCAGGCTCTGAGCCATCAGCCCAGAGCATGACGCGGGGCTCGAACTCACGGACCGCGAGATCGTGACCTGGCTGAAGTCGGACGCTTAACTGACTGCGCCACCCAGGCGCCCCAATTTTGTTGTTTAAACCACGCAGTTGGCAGTAATTTGTTACAGCAGCTTTTGGAAACAAATACCTACTTCAAGGAACCTGAGTTTTTTGTTTTTGTTTTTTAAGAGGGGAAGAAACTTGGGAACATTGGGTTAAACGGAAAAAGCAAGCTGCGGAAAAACATATTGAGTGTGCAGTATTTTATACAGAGGTTTAAAATGCTCCAAACAATACCACTTACTGTTCACAGGCTTTGTATATGTCGTAAAAACCCGGAGGCACCTTGGTCTGGATCCGCGGCGTTCCCACGGGGTTACCTATGGCAGGGGGCACTCTTCGGGCCTCTGGACGCCAGCGTGGACCGCCCACAGCTCTGCGAGGGGACCCTGGAGCCAAGATTGGGCACTGTAGGGGCCCACCTGCTGTTGGGAAGGTGGGGAGAAAGTTCTAGGGTGAGAGTGAGCCTGGAGGCTCCAGGAAACTGGCTTGTTTGAGGGCTGGGTTGTCTTTCCCTCCCTTAACTGGTTATATCCCAGCCCGGCTAGGGCGTCCCTGGGGCCCCTCTGTCCCTGCTATCCATTTTCCTGCTGGAATCAGCAGGGAGGCTGGGAGAGGGCAGCGGGGGGCCTGTGAAGTCAGCCCTCCGGTCCATCAGGACAGCTGGAGGCCAGAATTCCTGGGTCCAGAGGAAGCAGGGGGCTCCTGCAAACGTCCAAAGAGTGACCAGGTGCCCCCCGACTGGCAGAAATTTAAAAGTCTGATGATGTCAAGTTGCACGGGCAGATCACTGGGCCTCCCTGAGCTGGCTTCTGGTCTGTGAAGGATATGATGTCAGGGTGGCCGTGAGGAGGAAAACACTGGAACGTGTGTGGTGAGTCACTTCTATGGCCCGGCTACGGCCACTCAGAGGGCCCCTAGCAGGATGAAGTGCTGGCGCTTGACCCTTATTTAAGCCTCCCTATAAGCTAGGAACTCTTATCTCCCCCGTTTTACAGATGGGAAAGGCGAGGGCAGCAGAGGTTCATCAGCTGTACGACACAGGTGCGCACAGCTAAAATGTGGCCAATCTGGGATTTGGCCTGAAGCCAAATCTGGGACTCGGGAGTCCCAGCCTCTAGGCCACGCCTCCCATGAGTCCTTGCCCCCGTTTTCCCAGAAGCCACCTTCCTCTGATTTCTTTAGGATCCGGTCCCCAGGACCCAGGAGTCCTGGCCGCCAGCCAGAGGGGCGTGGGACGCAGCTGGGACCAGCTGATAAACGCCAATAATGCACATCTCGGCCCAACTTCACATTCAACAATGTCATGTCGGTAGCTGGACATCAGCCACAGAGGGAGTGCTTCTACCTCAGAAAGTGCCACGTGCAACCATCTGGGGCTTTCTGTTTCCCCAGAAAGCCTGCTGTTGAGCAGTTCCCAGCCCACTGCTCTTCCAGCGCCCCGCGTGTCCCCGCTCCCCAGGCCAGGAGCCTCCGCCACAGCGGAGCAGGGAGCCCCGGACACCTGAGGAGGCTCGTGACCGGACACGAGGCCGTGGCCGGGGCGTCCCCCACATGTCTGGGCTGCACTGGGCTGGGCCCGGCCCTGGATCCTCCTGGTGTCCATACCGAGGCCTTTGGCCCTGGCCTGGAGCGTGGGGTCGAGTCTCGTGCAACCTCGAAAGGGAGAGCCCCAGGTTCCCAGCCCCACGGGAACCAGGGCAGGAGCACACGCCCTGAAGTCACACTTCTGTGGTTCACATTCAAGTTCTGTCGGTGTGAACCCAAGCAAGCTACAGCATCCCTCAGCCTCAGTTTCCTCGTCTGTAAAAGAGGGCTAATGGGAGTTCGTGCCTCGTTAGGGTGTCATAAAAGTAAGCAAGCTGTGCCTATAAAAGAGCTTACTTAGCAGAGTGCTCCGTAGGTCAGATGTGTCCTTGCTGTTGTCATTCTTAGCGATTCCCTATCCCACAGGGCGGTTTGTCCGGGGAAAGGAGCGGACGCCCATGCTCAGCGTGGGGTCTGCATACAGCAGGTGCTCCACTAATGGGGCCTGTCGTTTCTGCCAGGGCCCAGATAGGTCGGTGCCTCAGACCTACCTGGGTGGGGGCGACTCCCCTTCAGCCCCGCCCCGCCATTCCCGCCACCAGGGGGCGCCCCAGGCCCGCCCGCGGCACCGCCCCCTCACCTGTGCGGGCCTGGCACCTGGCGCCGCCTCCGGAAGAGGGGATCCGGGACCGCGGGGACCTCGGAGGGAGCCCGGAGTCGGCGGGTAGGAGCCTAGGGGCGCCGGACACGGGCGCCCTTCGAGTTTCGGGCAGGACAGGGCCAGGACGAACGGGCGCCGGGGGTGGCGGGTGCCGAGTCCTGGGGTCGGCAAGCGGGGGGCGCCGGCAAGGGGGGAAGGTGGCCGTCTCGGGCCGGGGGGTCGAGGAGCCGGGGGGGGGGGGGGCGGCCCACACGCCCGGGCCGACGTGCTAGACAGCAGCTCGATGCGCGGAGGCGGGAGGAGGAGGGACGCTCCCGGGTCTCCAGAGCGGGGTCGCGCCCACAGGGGCCTCGTCACGGAGACTCCCGGTCCCCGGTCGTCGCTGCGCTGGGACGACGGCGACTACTGGGTTCCGCGGTAGGGCTGGGCTTGGACACCTGGAGAGGAGAGAAGAGGAAGGGGCGGGGTGCTTGTGTGTGTGTGTGTGTGTGTGTGTGTGTGTGTGTAGGGAGTGGGGCCCCCCAGAGGGCTGGAGGTGGGGAGGGTGCCAGGCAAGCCTGGTGTGCCTTCGCATAGAGCCCCTGAACCGCCGGCCCTCGGCCGCCCTAGGAGAGCGCCACCAGGCTCCCATCCCCAGGGGCGGGCCGGGAAGTAAACAGAAATCTGGAGCGGCAGGGCCTCCGTCCGCGGTCCGCCGGCACAACCTGTTACCTTGCCCTGCCCCTGGCCTGACCCCCGCGCCCTGGGAAGCCGCGCCAACACTCTACAATGGGCACCAGGTCTGGGCATGGGGACTCGAGACACCATGGATCTCGAGAAGATAGGAGAACGAGGCCTGGGCTACCTCGTGGGAGGGCTGGGGGCTGGGGAGGGCATCTGAGCCCCAAGTTGCTGAGGACCTGGGCTTCTAGAAGAGGAGGAGGCTGGATTTCTTGGGGCAAAGTGGTCAGGAGCCATAAATTCCCAAGGGCCCTGTATTCTTGGGAGGGGAAGGGGCTGAACTCAGCCTTGAGTCCTGAGTCTCTGAGAACTTGGTTTCTGGGAGGAGGTTCCCTGCGGGTGAGGGGCCGGGAGACAGAACAGCTAAGGTCTGGGAAGAGGAGGGCAGTAACTCTGGGTGACCTGCGGTCCCGGAGCACGGGGGCAAGGCCACCTGGGGGCAGAGGACGTCTGCAGTTCACTTCCTTGTGCTCCCTGCCTCAGTTTACCCTGGGGACAGTAACGGAGCTGGGTGGCCAAGACACAGATCATTAACCCTTCATGGCCCAGGGAGGCCCCGGCTGCAGGATTGAGAGGCCAGATCTTGACCTGCAGGGGGCAGGCACCATCGGGCTGCAGAGTAGATCGTCCTGCAGCCACCTGTGCCCACTGACCTGTGCCCACAGATGCCGAAGGCACCATGAGCTCCCCGGAAGGGCCAAGCTTCCCGTCGGGGCTGCTCTCGGGGGGCGCCTCCCCCAGTGGCGACGAAGGCTTCTTCCCCTTTGTGCTGGAGCGGCGGGACTCATTCCTGGGAGGGGGCCCAGGGCCCGAGGAGCCCGAGGACCTGGCTTTGCAGCTGCAGCAGAAGGAGAAAGACTTGCTGCTGGCCGCGGAGCTCGGCAAGATGCTTCTGGAACGCAACGAGGAGCTACAGCGGCAGCTGGAGACACTGAGCGCCCAGCACTCGGAGCGTGAGGAAGTGAGCCGGCGGCAGGGGGCAGGGGTGGACGGCAGGAGCTTCTAGGCAGGTGGGCAGGTGGCAGACAGGCGGGCAGGGGGAGGAAAGCCCGGCAAGGGTCTGTCTCTGGGACAACGGTTCAGTGCTGAGCCCCGTGCTCCTGGCCCGGCTCTCCAGTGGTGAGGGACGTGGGCTCTGAACATGTCAAGATCTGGGTTCAGACCTCTGCTTGGCTGTGTGATCCCGGGCGAGCCACTGGCTGTCTCTGAATCTGGGGTCCGGCTTCTCAGCGGGACGGCACGACCCCTCCAGCAGCTCAGGGGCAGCCCCTCCCGGCCTGGCTCTGGGCTAAGCACCTTCCATACGTCGTCTTGGTCCATTCTCACCTAACCCTGTGAGGCAGGACATTTCCTCCCTCTGCCCAGGCTGTCCTCAGCCACAGTCTCATTTGGGGGGGGGGTCACACCGGGCCCACTGAGCGCCCTGGACGCCACTGACCCCGGCATCCACAAAGCCCCAACCACTGCCCCGAGACGGGCCTGGGGCGCTTCTGCCCCTCCCCTCTTCCCGGGCCACCTCACGGGCATCTCGACATAAGCGGCACTCTTGACCCCTGCGCTCCTCACCCCAGCTTCCCGTGTCAGGACCAGAGCGTGAGCCGCGCACGACCCCTCTCCTCCTGCGTGTGCATGCCCTGGTGACCTTTCCTCTCAACTAGATTCTGAATCCGCCCACCTCCCGACATCTCTGCAGCCTCCAAGCTGGTCGCGGCCAACATCCGCTCTGCCCCAGACCCGCGGCCGCCCCCTCACGCGTCCCCAGCTTCCGCTCTTCCCCCTGGAGCCCATTCTCCATGCTCCACTCTGGGGCAGCCAGAGGGGTCTTCAAGTTGCAAACCGGGTCGTTTCGGTCCTTACCCCAAATCTCCCGACAGCTCCCCGTCACACTTGGGATGACACGGAAAGTCCTCACCCGGGCCCGAGAGTCCCCACGTGCAGGCCTGCCGGACCTCAGCTCGCTGGGCGCACCGCCCTCCTGCCGTAGGGCCCCTTTTTGGTTTCTTGAGTAACCCGCGCGTATTCCCTCGGGGCCTTTGCACCTGCTGCTCCTGGAGCAGCCCTCTTCCCCCTTGCCCCTTAGACCCCAGTTCAAACATCACTTGTACCCCCAGGCTACCCCACTCTTCCTCTCCAGGGTTCCTTTAGCGCCCTCACGGTCCCTCTGAAATTACCCAGTTCAAGAGCATGTCCATTTGCCTGTGACTCTCCAGACTCTAAGCTGCTGGAGGTGGGGAACTGGGTGGTCTCACTCCCCGCAGACAGCCAGACCCCACGACGGGAGGAGCTCAGCAAATATCGGACGGATGGCTGCTTGACCGGAACTTGGGGAGGTGAAGGAACCTGTCTGACCACAAAGCAGCAGCAGAGCCGGGCACCAGCCAGGACAACCAGACCCCGAAGCTGGGGACTCGATCCTAAAGCCATGTTGCCCCCGTGGCATTTGGCTAAGAGCTTGGCTGCCTGGGTTGGAATCCCTGCCTCACTAATTTGCTGGGTGTCCTTGGGCAAGGCGTTTCACCTCTCTGAGCCCCAGGTTCCTCAAAGACAAAATCAGCACATTAACAATTCTGCCTCTAGTTGGTTAAATGAGAAGCGCCAGGAACATGCTCGCACAGGACCTGGCAGGCAGGACACCTGCTAATAATTGTAGCAGCTGTACGGTTAGCATCACCTTCCTGCTTTGAGAGTTTATAGAGAGTGGGGACCAGAGGCCGGCCGCCCAGTTTGCCTGCCTCCCCAAGCTGGGCACCCAGGTGTGCCAAGAGCGTCCCCCTGCTGGTTGGACAGGTTTGGGGAAGGGCACGCAGAGGCACGGGGCCCAGGCGGGGCCTGCCAGGGTTAATTAGAGGGAGCTGGAGGAGAGGGGCTGAGCGGAGTCCGAGCAGAGGCCAAACTTCCACGGCCCCTGGGACATTGGTTCGCGAGGCCATGGGCCGGGGCTTAAATTCTGCCAGACTCAGGCGCCAGAAACGGCGCCTGCGGCCTCAGGTCCAGAAGCCCAGGCAGCAGCCAGAGGTGAGTGGGCACCGGGACCCCCACTGCACTCCAGGCCCGGCTCGGCTCCTCCAGCCTGGCCTGGGAACCTCTCCACCTCCCCTCCCCGCCCAGGCTCTGGTTGTCACCCTGCCTGCCTCTCCCTCTTGCCTCCATACCTGTCTCAGCTCAGCCCCGCTCCGATGCGCCCCTGGCTCTGTGTCCACTCGGGCCTCACCTGACTCTGTCCGGCCCCCACAGCGGCTGCAGCAGGAGAATCACGAGCTCCGCCGGGGCCTGGCAGCCCGGGGAGCCGAATGGGAAGCCAGGGCGGTGGAGCTGGAGGGGGACGTGGAGGCCCTGCGGGCCCAGCTGGGGGAGCAGCGCTCAGAGCAGCAGGACAGCGGGCGCGAGCGTGCGCAGGCCCTCCGCGAACTCGGGGAGCAGAACCTCCGGCTGAGCCAGCAGCTGGCCCAGGTGGGAGGACCCCCCAGCCCACGGACCCAGGCGGGGGGAGGGGGGTAGGGGCCCTGGGCTTGGGGCTAAGGCCTGGGCCACCTGAGCCCCCCCCCCCTTCTGCCCCCAGGCCTCCCAGACTGAGCAGGAGCTTCAGAGAGAACTGGATGGCCTTCGGGGACAGTGCCAGTCTCAGGTCCTGGCGGGAGCAGAGCTGAGGACGCGGCTAGAGAGTCTGCAGGGGGAGGTGAGTGCCAGCTGGGGCTGGGGGCTCCCTGGGGCTGGCCGGGCACCTCCCCTCCAGCGCCGAGGTCTTCCCCCAGAACCAGATGCTGCAGAGCCGACGGCAGGACCTGGAGGCCCAGATCCGAGGCCTGCGTGAGGAGGTGGACAAGGGCCAGGGCAGGCTACAGGCAACCCACGAGGAGCTGCTGATACTGCGGCGTGAGAGGCGGGAGCATAGCCTGGAGGTGACCAGTGGGGCTGGGGTGGGTGGGTCCATCCTGCTGGGGCACTGGCCACCGCCCGGGGGCTTCCCGGGAGATGAGCCCAGAGCTGGATCCGCGGGAGCTCCAGAAGCTGGGCCGTGACTGCGTGGGCGTTAGACTAGGCAAGTGGGAGCCTTGGAAGAGTATTGAGCAGGGGTGGTACGCTTTTAGAAGGCAGGAGAGCCTGGCAGCTGGGAGGCCAGGGCAGGGACTGAGGCCAGAGATGATGGGGACTCGGCCCGGGTCTGGGGCAGTGGAGAGGGATGAAAGGAAATGAAAACAGGCAGCGTGGCCTGCTACTTGGGATCTCAGGAGTTTACACTTTGTGATCCAAAAATGTAGGCTCTTGGCCCCAGGTCCCTTTTTCCTATTGTGGGACGCCCAGCCTCAGTTTGCTTGTCTGTAAGATGGGATGGTTATGGTAGAGAGCCGCCCTGAGGGTGAGGCGCTCAGCACCGCAGCGGCTGAGAAAGATCAATAAACTTTATTGGTTGACTGCGCTGACGAGTTAGAAGATAGACCGGTCGGGGGAGGGGGCGGGGCTCTACGAGGTGACCTGATGGGGTGGGGCTGGAGGGAGGGTGATGAGAAACTTTAAAGCCGGGGCGCCTGTCCCCGCCCTGCTTTATAGACGAGGAAATTGGTACCTGCCGAGGAGAACTGAGCGGTCCAAGGCCGCCCAGCGATCCAGGCGTGGGATCCGGATCCAGCGGCTGGGGCGCGCCGACGCGCGGGGCTGCCTGGCTTTCGGTGGCGCACCGGCGCCCCCTGTGGGCCGGCTGCGGGAAGAGGGCTCCGGGCGCGCCTCGGTGACCGCCTTCTTTCTGTCCCTGCTCAGCTGGAACGCGCGCGCTCCGAGGCCGGGGAGGCACTGAGCGCGCTGCGGAGGCTGCAGAGGCGCGTGTCCGAGCTGGAGGAGGAGTCGCGTCTGCAGGACGCCGACGTGTCGGGAGCCTCGCTGCAGTCGGAACTTGCCCATAGCCTCGACAGCGACCAGGACCGGAAGGCAGACGGACACCGAGACGCCCGGGTGAGCCCGCGGTCTGCTAACCCCCACGCTCCATGCAGACTCTGCCCCCCTCCTTTTTCCAGGAGGTCTGACACCTCACCGACCGATTCCTTTGGCAAACAGGACACCCTGTGCCCTGAGATCCAAGAGGCGCTCAGCCACCAGTCTTCGCCCCAGGAGGAGAGCTTGGAGCCTCCCAAGAAGCGAGCATCCCTGAGCTCAGGGGAGATACTAGAGGAGAAGGAGGCCGAAGTGGCCCGGCTGCAGGATGAGGTGTGTTGGGGGGCGGGGGGAGCATGGTGCTAGATATAGAGTCCCTCCCAAGGCCACTTTCCGTTGCCCATCTACACCTCTGGGCCTTTACCCACGAATCCCCCTCTACCTGGATTGATCTGCATCCCAACAAACTTGCACTCAGGCTTCAAGAGCCAGCCTGTAAGCCACCCCCTCCAGGAAGACTTCTTGGACCGCATCCCCCGCTTAGTCCCACCTCCCAGTGCTTCTCTCAGCATCCTTCCTGCGGGCTTACACCACCCAACCGGCCCCGCTCCGCCCCATCCCGCACCAGCCTGGGGGCTCAGAAGATTCATCTCCAGCACGGCCCACCGCTGCCCGGAGTGTTTGTGGAGCAGGCAGGGGAGGGCGCAGAGACCTGAACCCCTGGCTGCTGAAGAGCGGGACCTGGGAGGTCAGGGGCCTACCTGTCTCTCTTCACCCTTCCCTGCCCCCAGATGGCGCTGCAGCGGGCCGAGTTGCAATCCCTCCGGGAGGAGCTGCAAAGGCAGAAGGAGTTGCGGGCACACGAGGACCCCGAGGAGGCCCTTAGGGGCGCCCTCTCGGATCGAGATGAAGCCGTGAACAAGTGAGCCTCTACCACCATCCACCACAGCCCCAGTGGGGCTACAAGGCACCCTGGGCCTTCGATACCCCCACGCGTGATAGAATTATTCCCACACCCACCGGGGGCCCTCCGACTTTGTTTTCGGTGTTCGCGGCCCCACCCCAGTCCGGGTCCAGCGGCGCCCCACCACCCCTGCTCGCTGAGGCCCCAGTATCCTCGGGTCCGCTCACTGCCTCTCTTGCCTGCAGGGCCCTGGAACTGTCCCTAGAGCTCAGCCGCGTCTCTCTGGAGCGGGACTCACTCTCCCGGGAGCTGTTTCGCACTATCCGCCAGAAGGTGGCGCTGACGCAAGAGCTGGAGGCCTGGCAGGTGAGGGGCGGGGCCTGGAGGCGCGGGGCCCGGGGCGGGGCCGGCTCGCTGACGGGCTCCTCCCACCCGGCCGCCCTACCCGCAGGACGACATGCAGGTGGTCATCGGCCAGCAGCTGCGCTCGCAACGCCAGAAAGAGCTGAGCGCCACCGAATGTGGCCCGCGCCGCGCCGCGCCGCGCTTCTCCCTGCGCCTGGGCCCTGGGCCCGCCGGCGGCTTCCTGAGCAGCCTCTTCCGAAGGACCTGACGGCCGGGCCCAGGGGGCAGCGCGTGCCCGCTGGCTCTCTTTCCTCTTCTGGCCAATGTAGCAACAGGGCCCCGATCGTCTTCCAGACAGGGCTGGTAGCCTCCCCACTCAGGGAGGCTGGGCAAAGTCACACTGGGAGCAGGGGCCAGCTTTGGGGGTCAGGGGCCCCAGGTGGGTGGCGGCGCAGGTGGGGCAGAGCTGAGTCTTGTATCTATACAGGTCTATATTTTCTAAACACTCTGGGCCTGGCATGTTCCAGGGCAGAGATGGGGGTGGGTATTTATGTATCAAGATCAAACAGAGTAATATATAAAAATCATTACACTGACTTGGCCTCTATTCTTGGGATGAAAATGCATGGAAGAATAGCCTGAAATTTTATTTGGTAAAAAAAAAAAGGAAAAAAGAAAAAGCACTCCAGATCCCTGGGACAGAGGGGGCGTTGCCAGAGATCAGAAAGACAGGGAGAAGGCACGGTAGCCCAGATTGGTGAAGACATCCACCCGGCAGCTGTTACCTGCGGCTGTCAGGACCTGGAAGCAAGAGCGGGGGTGACTGGCCTGTCCACACACATGCCCCTTCCCCCCTGCCCCCGCATAGCCCCCTGCAGGACCCACCTTGCACTCGGGGGCTGCTGGCTGCTGGTTGAGACTGAGGCTGAGCAGCCCTGGGGAGGAGCCAGGCACCTGGGCCTTGAGTTCCCCACTCAGCTGCCACTGGTTGACACAGCGACCCTGGCCCGCGGACAGAATCTGTGGAGGGCGGAGAGAGGAGTCGGGGGTCAGGACTGGAGAGGGGAACCGGGCACAGGTAGCAGAAGCAAGACAGAGGGCCTCACCAGGTCCTGGTAGAAGGTGACGTGTTTCTGTGGCGCCCGCATGGGGAAAACGGTGGTGGGTGTGGAGGATCGGAGGTGCCAGAGGGTGAGTGCTGGGCCTCCTCCACAGACCTGAGCAGAAAGGCGAGGTGTCCCCAGCCGCCGTGAGCCATAGGCCCTCTGCTGGCAGGGCCCGGAATTGTCACCCCATTCTGGACTTTGCCCTGCTCACCATCCAGTCTGAGTCAGTAGCCAAACAGCCGATCCAACGCCCATTGTGGGGCCTGGAGCACTCCTAGGAGGGAGGAGGAGGGAGAAGGAGATGAAGACACGTGGGATGCCCAGGAAGCGGAGGGGAGGACAGGGCATGGGGCACGCCTCACCTCGTGCTTATAAACCTCGATGGTCTGGACTTCCTGGGCTGAGCGCAGGTCTGTGGGGGGTGGGGGGTGAGGGGTGGGGGAAGACTCTGAGAAACACCCTGCCCTCCCCCATCTCCCTCACCACCACCTTTCCCTCCAACCTGACACTAACCCCAAAGTCGCACGGTTCCATCTTCACCGCCCGACAGGACCTCGGGGCTCCGCTCCCGCAGCGCCAGGCAGTGGATATAGTCTGTGTGGCCCCGGAGGGCCCGCTGCAGGAAGAGGGCCAGCGTCAGGAGATCCAGGAAGACTGCCCCTGCTAGCATCCAGCCCTGACCACCCCAGCTCCAGGGCCCCACTCACTGTGAAGGTCCCCGTCTCAAGGTCCATGGTGTGCAGCTGACAGTCTCCCCCTGCCAGAATGAGAGAATTCTCCTGTGGAAGAAGGCAGGGTGGAATTGCAAGTTCAATGTAGACCCGGGACAGGGAGAGGGAAAAGGTTTAAAGTCTGGGCCAAGAACAGCGTGGGGTAGAGCTCCAGTCACAAAGGGCTCGGACCTTGGGGACCAGAAGCAAAGCATTGATCTCAGGCACTTCTAGGCTGGTCCTGCGAGAGAGAAAGCGAGGTCAGCTCTGGTGAGCCAGTACCTTCACCCCCAAGTGCCTTCTGCCCACGTGGCCCTAGCTCACCTGTACGGGGGCTGACGTCGCCAGAGCTCCTTACAGCCCTTCATGGAGGGAAACACCGTATGTCAAAGGTTCTCTGGGCCTGGGCAACCCAGCCTTTCCCCAGCTCCACACTCCTTACCTTCTTGAGGATCTCTGCCCAGAGCCAGGCTTTCACCTCTCCATCCCCGGCACTGAGCAGATGTCGATCCGTGGAGACCATGCAGTAGACGGGCCCGTCATGGGCTAGATGGAAATGCAGAACTTGAGTGACGCTGTCCTGTTTCCCTCCTCCATTCCGGGGGGTTCCCTAACCCACACTCAATGGCTGCACCCACCTTGGAATGTCACCACGGGCTTCTTACTTTCCTCTTTGGCCTCGGAGCTCAAAGCGGCAGACAGACTGAAGGGAGAGGGGAGGGGGGGCCTGAGAGCCAGAAGCAGGGGCACCAGTCTCAGGGGGGAACGAGCGCTAGAGCTACTGGGCGGGGGAAGCAGGGGTGAGTACCTGAAGATGGCTATCTGCCCGTAATTGTTGCCAGCTGCCAGGAACTTGCCGCAGGGTGAGACACTCTGGGAGAAAATGGTCATGTGCAGCCGCTGCAGGGCCTGAAACACTTCGATCTGTGGAGAGAGGCTGCATGAAGGCTGCCTGGGACATCTGGGCCGGGGACTCCAACTCCTTCCTGCTGCCCCTGCCGCCTGTCCGGCCCCCCCACTGCCCAGGGATCTGAGGCCTCCTTTGAGGCAACCCACCAAGTGGGTCCCAGGGGTTGCTTCAAGAGGGTGACGAAGTGGGCAGTTGAGGTGGGACGTCTACCAGTACCTTGAGCAAGCACCCAGCCTGGCTTCCAAGGTTCCTCAACTGTCAAATGGAGCTCAAGGAGACTTTGTCACAACTGTCTGAGCTACCGTATCTATAACTTCGCACAGCGCTGCCTCATTAAAAGCGCTTAAAAAGTGGTTCCATTGTCCCAAGACAGAAAAACACACAGACTTCTGATCCCTACTCTCTGGCTTTTTTTTTTTTTAATGTTTGTTTATTTTTGAAAGAGAGAGAGAGACAGAATGAGAGCAGGGGAAGGGCACAGAGGGAGACACAGAATCCGCAGCAGGCTCCAGGCTCTGAGCTATCAACTCCGAGCCCCAAGAGGGGCTCGAACTCACCAACCGTGAGATCATGACCTGAGCTGAAGTGGGATGTTTAACCGACTACGCCACCCAGGCGCCCCCCCCCCCACCAGAACTTTCATGTTAGGCGCCTAAAAGGTTGCCCGGTTACCTTCCCGCCCGCGGGTCTGAGTCCGAGTCCCGCGCAGAACAGGGCTGAGGGCATGACTCCTTGCCTGCCCCTTCCGAGCCGGGCCTGGACTACAAACCCCAGAAGGCACCGCGCATCACGCCCGCCTCACCTGACCCAGAGGTACTGCGTGTGGCACAGTTCGCTCCATCGCGAGAACTACAAATCCCAGAGTGCTCCGCGCGACGCAGCTTCACGAGTCTGGACGTGCCCGCGAGCGGTTGCCCCTCGCGGAGCCGCACAGCCTCAACACGGTTCGTCGGCCCGGCGCGAAGGCGGCCGCCGCGTGTTACCCCGAGCCCCAGGAGCCCAGGGACCGCCGCGAAGATCGCCAACACTAAGTGGCGACCACCGCAGCCCCGCTACGCCAGATCCCCTCCCCCACCCCGCGGAGCAGACCCGCCTTCCAGCCGCGCGTCGCTCGTCCTCCGCGCCTGCGTAGAACCTCGCCGCTGCGCGCGCCTAAAGCCACGCCCCCCGTGCTGGACCACGCCCTCTGAGGCTCCGCCCTGTCGCCCGGATCCCACCCTCTGCCCGCAGGACCCCGAACCCAAATGATCCTACAGCAGCCCCTGGAGCGAGGCCCCCCAGGTCGGGCCCAGCGCGACCCACGGGCCGCGTCGGGGACGTCCCGAGGCCAGGACTTGAGGTGTGTGTAGGGGCGCTGGGTGGGCCAGGCCCAGGGGCTCAGGACCTTTGGCTGGAGGCTCTGGAGTGGTCTGCAGGATGACAAGCGGTGGGGCGAGTCGTCAGGGCTTGGGCATAGGCTGAGACTGGGCTGAGAGGTCTGAAGCAGGCTGCTGGATGGCCTGGGAGAGGGGGGTGACTTAGGTGTCAGCTGAGACAGAGGTGGGCTGGGGCCTCCTGGCTTACACTGCAGGCGCAGGAGAGCAGATCCTGGGGATGGGGCGAAGAGGGTGGGGTGCACCTGGTTTTCTTTTCTTCCCAGCTCCCCTCTCCAAGGAGCTGTGCCCATGAGCACCAAGCGGCGCCTGGAGGAGGAGCAGTGAGTTTGGGGACAGGGAGGGACTCCCAACAAGACCTCTGTCACCTTAGGTCCCCATCAGACTGCTGCTCATGTGAGTATCCTAGCCTGCCTGTCTCCCCGTCTCCCCCCAGGGAGCCCCTGCGCAAACAGTTCCTTTCTGAAGAGAACATGGCCACCCACTTCTCTCGACTCAGCCTACACAATGACCACCCTTACTGCAGCCCCCGCATGGCTTTCCCATCTCTGCCCCCACTAAGGTAGGCACCATCCACCGTCTGGGCCTTCTGGAAGATCACACCCGATCTTTGGAGCCAGTCTCTAGGCCTGCCTCATCCTGCTATTTTTAGCTTCTAGCCAACCTCTGTTGTTTCCCATCTTGGCTCCTTGGAAGGTGCTGGCAGCCCACGAGCTCCTGGGGACCTGGACCCGGTGGGAGGTGGCTCTTCCAGACCAGCCTCAGCCCCATGCTGCTATTTCCTTTTCCAGGAGTCCTTGCTCTGAGCTGCTTCTCTGGCGCTACCCTGGGAACCTGATCCCCGAGGCGCTCCGGCTGCTGAGGCTAGGGGATGCCCCCACCTCCCACTACCCTGTGACCCAAGCTGGAGAGATAATGGAGCTCTGAGTGCTGGTGGGAAGATCCCTGCCTATCTTCCGTCTTCCCAAAACCGAGAAGACCAGCATCCCCACTAAGGCACCAGCTGTCCTGCTTATTCTCCAGACCAGGCCTCTGGGCCACAGGACCTACCCCCAACAGAGGAGGACACTGAACCCCACGGAGCCCTGGGCCGGGAGGGGCAGGAGGAACCAGAGCATGGGAAGGGAGGCATTCCCCTCCGGAGAACCGAATAAAGATTGCCGAGCAACTGAAGGCGTCAGTCTGGAACCCTGGGGCCTTTGGGAAGGAAGGTGGGAAGACTGGGGTGCTGGATGCTTAGGGTTTCTCAAAAATCTTCCCTGGAAAACGGTCAGGGCCAGGCCAGGTCCTGGCAGGCTGGGCTCAGGCATTGAGAATGTGTGAGTCAGAGCCTCACCCCCGCCCCCGCGGCTGACTCACTCCTCCCTCCAGCTCTGGGAAGTCGGGCTGGGGATCGTGCCACTCTCCAAACCATTTAAAGTTATAGATTCTTTTATTAATAAATTCTCCCTCCCCTCCAAACGCTCTCCCCAAAATAAATACTCCCCCCCTCTTTGGGGGTGGGGGGGACAGTGTCTTAGGGCCAGCCCCCCTAGAGGGCCAGCCCCCTAGTGTTAGCAACAGGTCCCTGACCCCCCAGGCAGAGACCCTGTGGTGGAATTTCAGTACATCTGAGTTGGTGGGGCCTCGTGGTGTCTGGCCCTCGGGTCAGCCTGGCCCTCAGGCCCTGGGGGTGGAGGGAGGGACCCTTTGTGCAAATGCTGCGGTTCCTCAGTGTCAGCTGTCTGGTGTGACCCAGCATGGGTCTCCTTTGCTGTCCTGGAGCCAGAGCCAGGGCAGTCAGACACCTTGGAAGCCTCCTCGGAAGCCTGGGCCCAGGCCTCGGGGAGGTGATTCACCAGTGCCCCATCCCTCCACACCCCTGCGGTTGGAAGAGTCTGGCTCTGGCTGTGTGTCGGGTGAGGGGCTGGCTCCAGAATGAATGAATGAATGGATGGATGGATGGATGGATGGATGAATGATGAGTGGGTGGGGCCTCCTGCTTGGCAGGGGCTCTCACTGTCACTGGATCAGTGCCACGCCAGGACAGCCCTCACCGCCGGTCTCCTCAATGGGGGCTGCAAAATAAGAAGAGGGGTGGTCAAGGGCAGGGGAGACGTCGAGGAGTGATGGGGAGTGTGCGGGCGGGCCTGGCACACTTACTAGTAAACTTCTCTCTCCTGCGGCACCGTCTCCAGACCAAGAAGCCAGAAAGCAGTCCCAGCACGAGGGCTAGGCTCAGAGCGCCCCCCAAGATGGGCCACAGTAGTGGGAAGGAGGCTGGAGGGGAAGCAGCGCCTGGGGGCGGAACTCCAAGTCAGACCTCGCCCCTCTCGGTACTAGCCCCGCCCCCTAGGTCCGAGCCCCAAGCCTTTACCCCACCTTGGCCCCTGCCCTGAACCCACCACTTTCCCACCCACCTCCCACCCACCCCCGCTTCCCGATTAATTCCTCAGATCTGAAGCACTGCACCCCTCTCCGCCCGGGCAATCCTCTCTCCCAGTCTGGGGTCCGCTCGCCTCCGGGCCCCGCCCCCCACTCACAGCCCAGGCAGAAGTCGCTGTGCGGTCGCGCCGGGCACGACGCGCAGTCCATGCACTTGTCGAGGTCCGCGCTCCAGGAGCTGCCGCGAGAGCAGGGGGTGGTGCCTGGGGAGGGGGCCGCGGGTCAGGCTGGGGCGGGGCACGGCTATTCTGGGGGCTGAGGTCAGGGTCTGTCGGCTCGAATAACGTGAGTCACCGGCGCCCTCCCCTCGCATTCCTCACAGGTGACCGCACGACCCGACCGGGACTCGGCAGCGCGGGGGAAAGGGGGGCATAGCGCGGGACGCTTGTGGGGGGGGTCAGGTCCCCCCACACAACCCCCCCGCAGCCGGCGGGTGACTCACTCCTGGGCACGGGGCCGAACCCCGGTCCCTCCCCCCACATAGCTGGGCACTGAAGTCACCGGATGGAAGGAGGTACCCCACATGGTATAGGGGGTACAGACCCCCGTGCCCTCGGCACCACCATCCCCCCACCCCGACTCTTCGGTCCCTGGGGCTAGACAGAACACGTATTGAACAGGCTGGGGGCGTGCCTTCCCACCGAACCAGACAACCCGCCCTCAAACTTTCTCCCTCCACTTCTGAGTCTGGACTTTTTAGGACAGAAGCACCCCACCCCACCTCACCGCTCCCCCCTCCCCCAGTTGAACGGTGGGGGGGGGGGGAACTGAGGCCTGGCCTGAGGATGAAGTTCGGAGCGGGATGAACCTCTCCTGGCCAGAAGCCCGGTGTCCGGAGACCACCTGACCGGGATCCCCACGTCCGCCTAGTACCGCCCAGATCGGCCCCGTTCTCTGGGTCCCCGGTGCCGGCTCCGCGATCCCCGGCGGGAGGCTCCCCCCGGCCTCCCGCGCAGCCCGGGCCCCGCGCCCGGCGTACCTGGCACTCGCTCCCCGGCCACGGCGCCCAGCAGGGCCAGCCCGAGCCCCAGCGCGAGGAGCCGCGGCAGCGGACGCAGCGGGCCGGAAACCATGGTGCGGGTCCGGCGGCCGCGGCCGTGTGTGCCCGCCGCGCGCGGGCCGGGGCGGACAGCAGCCACTCCGCCTCCACCCCCGCCTTCCGGGGCGGTCCCCTCGGCTCGGCCCGCCCAGCGCGGTCGGCTCCTGGACGCCCCGCCCCGCCCGGCCCGCTGAGGTCAGTCATTCGCTCAACAAACACAGCCTCCTGGCGCGAGCGGCTGGGACCCCCGCAGGGACGCAGCCCTGGCCCTGCCCTCTGGAAGCTGGAGTCCCGGAGACGTGTGCTGGCGGAATCGGACACGGAACAGCCCACCGCAGAGACACCTGCGGCTTTCCTAAGGTCCCCAGGGTATAATAACAACACCAAAATAATGATAATAATATGTCTTTAGTTTCTACCTTAGGACATAGTTACACAATAAAACGTGGGCTTCTTGCCTCCTTTTGGCCGAGTAGGAAACTGGAGCTTGGGAAGGTTAGGTGAGTTGCCGAGGTCACAGCGCTAGTAAGTAGCGGAGCCAAGAGCCACGCTCCGTTTGGCTCCACGCCCTGTGCCCCGACCCGCTGCGGGCCCGACGTTCGCCAGCTGAGGTCCCCGCACCCCGGGCCAGATGCGGGCGCAGCGGCCCCCGGCTCGAGCGACCCCAACTGACGAAGCTGGGATTCGCGCGCCCGCGGAGGTCCGGAATGGGGTCTCTGCCCCTCCCCGGGGCGGTGGTCCGGTGACGTCACTGCCTCTTTAAGACCCCCGCCTCCGCCCCCATCCGCACACTCGGCGGTTCCTACGAATCCCAGTGGACTTCTTTGCAGGTGAACCTGGGGGAAAGTGCGCGCGTTGGAGGGGAAGAGGCAGACTCCTCGAGGAGTGGGGTGCAGATGGCGTGGGTGGGGGTGCGTGTAGAGAACCCGGGCTGATCTGGCTGCGGCCACCGGGGCACAGCTCCTGGCCGGGGATCTGCACCGAAGCCGCAGAGATCAGGTCCCTCTGCAGCCGCGGAAGGGTTAAACGCCCCTCCCCCTCCCCCGGGACAAAGGCACCGAAACCCGGGCGCCCCTCCCCCACCTGCTCGCTCCCTGGGGCGGGGCTCCCCTCCCCCTCACCTACCGGAACCGACCCTGCTGCTCCCGCCGCCATTAAACCCTCCCCGCAGAGCGCCTCCCGGGCTGGGACCTGGCGACCCTTCCTCGGGCAGGACTCAGGAGGGAACTAGGGGTCGAGAGCGGGAGTGGGCGCCCTCGGACCAAGCCGAGTCCGCAGTGTGCGGAAAGAGAAGGGGTCGAGGGCAGAGGTAGGGTCTCGGAGGGGAGAGATGCCGGGTGCCTGGGCCGGCGTGGCCCCTGCGCTAACCGGGCCAGAGACCTGGAGGACTGACAGCGGGTTTGGGAAGAGCGCGGCCAGGTATGGCTGGGCGTGGGCGATGCAAATGAGGAGTGGACGGTCTGTCTGTCCTTGGGCCACACTGCTGGGGCCGGTCCTCAGTTCAACTCCAAACCGTGCGCGGCAACTTTGGGTAACGGAGAGCCAGAACAGGACCCTGAGCAGAACTGATCCCCCAGCCAGCCACAACGCCAAGTGGGATGCGAGGGGGGGCCGGGGCTGCGGCGGAGGAGCTGGTTCACTGGGCAGAATCCAAGGGTTTCAGGTCGTCTTAGGGAAGTTGAGTCCTTAGAGGATGGCATTTGGGGCAAGAACGCACAACAGAATGTCCCCCACCTTGGAGGTATGCTGACGGAACCCCTAGGGGAGGGCGGAAGAGCCCGGCCCGGGGCGCAGCCGGTAGCCCTGGGGAAGAAGCGCTTTTGGGTGAGAGGGTGGTATTTGTGGTTTTCACTGCCTCTGCCCCTCTGGGGTTTGACTGAGGCTGGACTGGGCCAACTGGGCCAGGCAAGGCGGGGAAGGGTGGGTCACCCGAGACACAAACATGACCACCTGCCTGGGGGGATGGAACCGGGCTGGGGTGAGGAGTTTGTACACTGCTACTGGGTGGTTGGGAGGCAGCTTGGATCTCTAATCCTGATGTTGAAACTGACAGTTTTTTGAGCCTGAAACTCATGGCTAGCACCAACCCACCATCTGTGTGCCCTAAGGAAACGCCTGGAAATTGCTGTCTGATAAAATGTAGGAAAAGTGGCTGGGGCCATGGACTAGCATTGGTATGGGCTTTGTGTCTCATGTGCCCTCGAGACAGCCAGGACTGGGTTGCTTACTTTTTCGCTCTTGTAAGTCAACGGCAATCCCAAAGCCGGTGGGAGGTGGGGGGGCAGGGGTGGAGGGAACTGATGCTAAAGCGTTAAGTGTTCGTTTTGGCCACGAGAAAATGAGGCTCAGAGAGTGTGCTTTGCCCCTGGTGTACTGATTCCCAGGGTTTGTGTTCCCAGGGGCCACGGCATGTGGCATGAAGAGTTAGCATGGGAACAAAGGGTCTGGACCTGCCTGTCTTAACAGCAGTCTCCTTGCGTCCCCCAACGTAGCTCCTCTCAGCCTCAACCTCGCCATGGCTTCCGCTGGCCTGCAAATCCTGGGGATCATCCTGACGCTGCTCGGCTGGGTGAACGCCCTGGTGTCCTGTGCCCTGCCCCTGTGGAAGGTGACCGCCTTCATCGGCAACAGCATCGTGGTGGCCCAGGTGGTGTGGGAGGGGCTGTGGATGTCCTGCGTGGTGCAGAGCACGGGCCAGATGCAGTGCAAGGTGTATGACTCCCTGCTGGCGCTGCCCCAGGACCTGCAGGCCGCCCGTGCCCTCTGCGTCGTCGCCCTCCTGTTGGCTCTGCTCGGGCTGCTGGTCTACCTCGCGGGAGCCAAGTGTACCACCTGCGTGGAGGACAAGGACTCCAAGGCCCGTCTGGTGCTTGTCTCTGGGATCATCTTTGTCATCTCGGGTGTCCTGACCCTTATCCCTGTCTGCTGGACCGCCCACACCATCATCCGGGACTTCTACAACCCTTTGGTGGCCGAGGCCCAAAAGCGGGAGCTGGGGGCCTCCCTCTACCTGGGCTGGGCAGCCTCTGGTCTTTTATTGCTGGGGGGGGGGCTGCTGTGCTGCACATGCCCCTCGGGGGGGGCCCGGGGCTCAAACCATTACATGGCCCGATACTCCGCCTCTGCCGCACATGGCACCTCTCAGGGTCCCTCCGAATACCCCGCTAAGAATTATGTCTAATTCCGGTAGGGGAGCGGGGACTCCCTTGACAGCGGAGTCTAACTTCCTGAGCCGGAGACGTGGAGATGGTGATCCAGACAGCTTTGGGTGGTTTTTTATCTTTTTTGGGGGGGAGGAGCAGGGGGAGTGGTATTTTTAAAACTCAGTTGGTAACTCGACCAAGAAACTCAGCATCTCTCTTGGGCTCTGCTGCTGGTGCGTCTCACCTTTGGATGATGGAGCCAAGGAGGTGATGCTTCACAGTTTCTGGATCTTTCTCCACCCCGGACATCCCCATCTCGGAGGCCAACCCGCAGCCGCGGGCCAGCGTGAAGGCTGCCTGCTGTTCAGATGCTTGCAGCCTGTCCCCAAGAGTCCCTCCTTAGTGGTGGGTCCTCTGAACCCCCAGGGGCTCCTGAGCCTCAGGTAGCCCGCCCTTAGAAGAGCGGGCGGTTTAAGTTACCAAAGAACCACCCACCTCCAAGTGTTCTGACCTCTGGCTCCTCTACCCTGAGTCCTGCCCCAGCTGTGCCCTAGACCACCTCCCCCGCCCCCCTCTGGCTCACCTTCAGCCCCTGCATGCTTCTGTCACGCCCCTCCCGCCCCCCACAGTTTTTGTTAAATAAAGCTCGTCTTATTTTGTCCCTTGCCTTGGGTGTTGCTGGGGGGCTGTTGAGAGCCAGCCCGGCAGGGGGAGAAGGTGGGTGCAAGTGGCTCATCTTTCTCACCCTCACACCTCGCGTGGTGAGTGAAGGTACCCACGGGAAACGTCCTGGAGCGGGCCTTGGACTGACAGTCCCAGGAAGGCCACCCGGTCTTCCCTGCCTGACCACAGATCAGAAGAATCCAAGGTACAAATGCTGTTTATTCCCTACTGGCAGGGGGGAGTAGAGGGTGGGGTGAGGGGCTGGGCCTCCGGGCCTGAACTTCTGGGTGCAGGTGGTGGCCAGCTGGAGGGGACCCGCGCCAGGGCAGGGATCCCTTCCTCATTTTGGAACCAAGGAGCTGCTGCCCTTCAGGTGAGGGGCAGGCTCCTGGGGGCAGGGGTGGCCTCAGGAAGAGGAGTGCCAGCCGGAGTCCTGGACCAGAAGAAGACAGATTGTGATGGGAGGTGGGGGCAGGCCAGCGTCGCTCTGCCTAGGTGGAGGAAACAAGAAGGCGTGGGCCCCCCCGCCCCCGCAGAAAAGGGTCTGGACTCTTACGGGCCAGCTGGCCACACCTCTGGAGCCAGACCTGACTGGAGCTTCTGGAGAGCGGGTTTCGCCAAGGGAAGGGGTTGATGTCGGGGGGCAAGGGTTGCCACAGGGCATCCGGCACAAGGTCAGGGCTCTGAGCAGCGGGCTTCCGGGGACGCTCTCCGCCTCATACGTAGTCCCTCTTGTCCAGCCCGGACGCACCTGAGCGGGAGGGGATGGAGTAGCCCAGCCTGGGTCCTCGGGGCCGGTCGATCTGGGGTGGGGGGCACGTGCAGCAGAGGAGCCCCCCGCCCAGCATGAGCAGAGCGGCGGCGGCCCAGCCCACGTAGAGGGAGGCCCCCAGCTCCCGCTTGAGGGCCTCGGCCACCAGGGGGTTGTAGAAGTCCTGGATGATGGCGTGCGCGGTCCAGCAGACCGGGATGAGCACCAGGATGCCCGAGAGGAGGAGGAGGACCCCTGCGGTGAGCACGATGCGGGCCTTGGCACCTTCGTCCTCCACGCAGGTGGTGCACTGGGCCCCCGTGATGGCCACCAGCAGCCCGAGCAGAGCCAACAGGAGGGCGATGACGCAGAGGGCGCGGGCGGCCTGCAGGTCCTGGGGCAGCGCCAGCAGGGAGTCATACACCTTGCACTGCATCTGGCCCGTGCTCTGCACCACGCAGGACATCCACAGCCCCTCCCACACCACCTGGGCCACCACGATGCTGTTGCCGATGAAGGCGGTCACCTTCCACAGGGGCAGGGCACAGGACACCAGGGTGCCCAGCCAGCCCAGCACGGCCAGGGTCATGCCCAGGAGTTCAAGGCCGGCTGATGCCATCTGTCCCCTCAGGTCTTCTTAACCCTAGACGGCCCGCTTGACTCACTGGGGTACGTCAGGTGCTGCCAGGTGGGGGTCTCGGTGCCCAGAACGTGGGGAAGTCTGTGTCCTCGGCCAGGACCGTCCTCACATCTGTGGGCCTCTTGCAAAGCACCTCTCTGACCCTCACACGCACAAGTCAATCTCACAGTCTCACAGTCCCGCTCAGCGGAGTAGCGGTGTCCCTTCGAGGGGCCCGTTGCCCATCGGATGCCCGGCGGACGCTGCTCCTGCCACCCTGCAGGCACTCACGTCCCGGCGTCCCAGCTGCCGCCCGTCTGACCCGGCTTGCACAGACCCTCCCGACCCACCTTCGGGCTGAAGAGAGCCTTGTCCCTCCGGCAGGCACAGGTTCACGCCGAGCAGCACACCCGCTGTGGGTGTCACCTGGGGACTCGGGCCGGCTCCCAGACGCAGGCGGGGTTTTGAGGCCGAGGCAGGGGAGGGGCAGCAAAGCTGAGAGCGGTGAAGCCTGAGCTACAGGGAGTAGGCGGCGGGGGTGGGGTGGGGAGCCTGGGAGGCGGGACGGAGACCGGGAGCAGGGGGAGGAAAGAACATCCGGGCCGGTGGGAACACAGGGACAAAGGAAAGGGGAGACTGAGGACCGGCTGGGGAGTAAGGATTGGGGAGGGGTAACAGGCTCTGCACTGAGAAGCAGAGGCTCGGCGACCTTCCTGAGCCACCTCCTACTCCTCCCCCAGCCACCCCTTCTTGTCGTCTTTGCTCCCTGCGACCCCGTTTCACTCTACGTTGCAAACACGCCCAGATCCCCCAGTATCGCACACCCCCGCCCCTGTCCCCCTGCCCGCCGGGGACTCTCAGGAATCCGATCCGTCTCCAGTCTCAGCCCAGTGGCCCTGGCTGCTCCCAAGGGAGGGGCCCCGCCCGCACTGTTCCCCCGGCAACAGGTGCCGGCGCCCAGCTCAGGTGGCATCGCCCAGGCAACGGCCTAGAACCCCCCCCCCACTTCAACCTCAGCTCAGGTGTGCCCTTCCCACCCCCCACACTGAAACTGAGGGCTCAGCCGAGCTGCTGAAGGTCTCTAGTGGCAAAGGATGAAGGCGCTGTTGTGGAAGTTGGGGAGGGGCATGCAGGGGTCTGTGGGGTGAAGGGGGATGAGTAGTGGAGACAGGAGCCCAGGATGGGGGTGAAGCCCCACACCCCACTCTTTCCTGTGAGGAGCAAGTGATCACTCTGTCAGAGACACCACGGAGGAGGGCGAGGGGACGAAGCCTGCTCACCGTCTCCAGGAACAACGACCCGTCCTGAAGACCTCCTCGGTGCCTGTGACTCCTCTCGTGGGGGGCAGCCTGGGAGTCAGACTACAGCTCAAATCCTGCCCCCAACTAGGGACAGATTATGGAAGGCCAAGGTCCTTAACCTCCTTAGGACAAAGACCCCTGTGAGAAACCTCGTGGGACCCACAAACATGAGCCCCTCGTTTTGGGGGGGTGGTCATGAACTCCCTCAAGCCTCTTCCCGGCTGCTAGGAACTGAGGGAAGAGGAACAGGGGTGGGGAGCCTTCCTTCATAACGTTTCCTGGGGGGCTGGGAGGACTCTCCAAGGCAGAGCTGGGCCCTCACCTGGGACGGCCTCTCACCTCCACACCTCCTCCTGAGGGCCTTGGCCCGTCTGCCCCACAGGGAGGCACCCGTTGACTGCCCGCGGAGGCCGGGAGGGGGGGTGCTGGGACCAGGCCGGATCTAGCAGGGCCAACGTGGGGGGGGGGGCAGGCCTGCGAGGCCCCCACATACACCTGGGGGTGGCAGGCACTGGGTGCCTCTTCACCTGTTCAGTGGGACTTCGTTTACAAAGGATTTTAACTTCGAGCGGGTGCACTGCTTCTGGGGATGGGTTTTAGCATTTTTTAGAAGTTTATACTTTCATCAGATCTGCAAAAGGCTCAGTGACACAAAAAAGCTTGAGAGCCCCTCCCTCTAAAACAGAGACTGAAAGGGGTGCCTGGGTGGCTCAGTCACTTAAGCATCTGACTTCGGCTCAGGTCGTGATCTTGAGGTTTGTGGGTTCAAGCCCAGGGTCGGGCTCTGTGCTGACAGCTCAGAGCCTGGAGCCTGCTTCGATTCTGTGTCTCCCCCTCTCTCTGCCCCTCCCCCACTCATGCTCTGTCTCTCCCTCTGTCAAAAATAAAGAAACATTAATAAAATGGAGACTGAGGCCAGCGCCGATAAGTGGGCCGATGAGTGGGTCTGAAAGGTAGACGCTGGTGGCTAGAGTTTCCTCCACACCCTTGCTTCCCCACAGGTTCAGCTTTTCGGCCGGCTGGGGTGGGGAGGGGTGCTCCTCCCTTGTGAGGGGCCGACTTGGTGGCCAGGTGGACATGGTGGATGGGGGGGGGGGGGCAAGTGGTCAGAGCCCCCTGCAGGCTGTGATGGGCCTGGGGAATCGTGGGGTTTGTCCAGCTAATCCAGCCCTGGGGCCCTAGATTTCACAGGGTGGGCAGGGAGGGGTGACTGGTAAGAAGGGGAGGGGAGGGGTGGCTGAGAAGGACAAATAGAGGCAGGCATTCAGGGCCCAAGGAATCCAGCCACACAGGTTCCAGCAGGTGTCAGGAGGCAGCAGCAAGCCCAGGTATCGGAGGGGCCCGGCAACCCTCCCGCAGCGCCTGCGTCCTGGGCAGCCTGGCCGGGGGTCTTTCCCGTCCCTGGGCGCAGAGATAGCCTTGGCACAGTGAGACCCACCCAGCCCGGTTTGCCCGAGAGCCTGCAGTTGGGCCCGGCCTCCAGGACCCCCCAGTTTCACAGGCAGCTTTAAACCCCTGATGTTGTCACAGGGCCAGTGCGGGGGGGGGGGGGGGGGGGGGAGGGGGGAGCGCTGCACACATATCGTGCCCAGAGGTGGCACTGAGGACCCTAATTGTTTTAGATCCCAATTCTTCTTGGGCTCGACACGTCAACACTCAAGCACAAAGACCCACACACATGGGAGGTGAGTGCTCAGAGGCTGAAGACACCTCCAGACCAATGGGAACCAGACCCGTGGTGGGGGGCCCGGGGAAGCTTCAGCTTCCTCCCACCTAAGTCTACTCTTTTCCCCCTTTGAGAAGACAACGCACCTCCCCCCAAGGACTTTGGGGAGGTTAAAAGTGGGACGATCTGTCCGAGAGCAGGGAGGGGCCGAGAGGACGCCGGAGGTGGTCAGGGGAACCGCCCGCAGGAGGGGTGGGCAGCAAGGACGATGCCGGGGAGACCCCGGAAAGCGCTTCCCACCCTCAGCCCTCACTCAGGCGGGGTCTTGGGTCCCCAGGTCCACCCGGACTTGGTTGGATCCGAGAACCAAAGGGTTAAAGTTGGGGCCCAGCGGGGACTGTAGCTGGGGCCGGAATGTCATTGATATGGAGAGGTGGGGACTCCCTCGGCGCGGTTACCATCTCAAAGGCACTTCAACACATCCACTGGAATCTCCACCCCCACTGCCTCCGCCGGGGAAAGAGGTGGGGGAGGGAAAACTGCCCCAATATACTACTGTGGAGGGAAACTGAGGCACGGGGGTGTGTGGCCTGCCCCACTTGCTGCTTCGGTGGGTGGTAGAACTGGGCCCTATCTGTGTTCTCCGGAGGGCGGCTGGCGGGGCCGCTCAGGTGGGCGGAAGACACGCCGGCTTAGAGGGGGGAAGGGCGGGGGCGGGCTACCTTCAATCCTCCCCTCCACCAGGCTTTTGGAGGAAAGTGTGGCCCGAAGACAAAGACGGGAATGAAAGGTCAGAGGACCATCATGGGGCCAAGGAGAGCATGGGGGTGGGCACGGGGGCTGTACGGCCCAAGGACAGCATCAGCCTCTGCTTCAGAGGTGCCCAAGGCCCAAGGACAGCATCAGCCTCTGCTTCAGAGGTGCCCAAGGCCCCAGACTTTGTTAGGAGAAAGGCCAGATCCGCTGGCCACTGAACCAAAAAGGGGCAGATGAAGCCCGAGGTCGCATATCCGTCTTGCTGGGTTACTACCCCCATTTTACAGACCCAGAAACAAGGTGGGGGAATGGGGGGGCAGTGAGAACTTGGCCACATGTACTCCTGAGAAACAGGACCAGCCTGAAGGCATCCAGACCCTGGCCCAGAGCACAGTGTGGGGATGGGGGGGGGGGGGGGCTGAGCCAGGCCTCCCCGTGGCAGCACAGCAACCCGCATGCACCACCCCACCTACACCCTGCCGAGGTCCTCCCCTGCCTCCCCTCCCTCTCCCCGCTCCTGCGCCGGGAAGTCTCCGCAGAGAACCCGCACCTGGATCTGGTTACACCGGGAGCCACCGTCCACCCTGGGCGGCACCTTCACCGTGTCTGTCCCCGCCACAGAAGGCACCAGTTGTTCATCACCTGCTGTGGGCAGCTTAACGGAGCCCGGGCAGACCTCGATGGGCAAGTCACAACTGCAGTGATCTCCGGGGGGCCTCCCGGCTGTAAAACGAAGGGAGACGTCTGCCTTGCCCGCCCCCAGGATCACTACAAGAATTTGCCCAGGCAGCGAGCACCCCACACACCTTGGGGACCACTGTAGGTACCGACTTGGGACTAGAGTATTTTGTTAACAGCATCATGGCGGTTTCCCTTGTAAACCTGGTCAGACGCCATGGATTGGGTAGCAATTAACTTTATTTCTGTCGTAACCGTCAGCCTTCAAATAGCAGTCTTTATCCGTCTGGAGTTTAGAGGTGAGGGGGTTGCCCCTCACCTCACTGCTGTGTTCTTACAAAGAGTGGACATTCAGTCTTGTCCCTCCCATTGGTCTGATTCTCAGTGGAGAGGAGAAGAGAGCTCCAGGATGTGAAGAGAGCAAACCAGCAGGAATGGGAACACGGCCAGAATTCAAGACAAGGGCAGGGGAGTCATCATGAAGGTACCAGTGACTTTGGCTCCTGCCCAAGGACTCCAAGGGACAGCAAGGTTCAAGCAAGAAATAGGGTTTTAAATAGAGTGATAAGGGAAGCTGGGAAGACGGCTCTGAAGGTGGCCAGAGCCCCCAGCGACAGGCCACTACTGGTATAGAATGCATGGTGGCCCCCACACCATGTCCAGGTCTTAAGCCCTGGAACCTCTGCATTTGGCCTTAACTGGAAAAAGGGACTGGGTGGCTTAGTCAGTTAAGTGTCCAACTCTTGATTTTGGTTCTGGTCATGATCTGATCTCACAGTCCTGAGATTGAGCCCTGTGTCATGCTCTGTGCTGACTGCACAGAGCCTGCTTGGGATTCTCTCTCTCTCTAAAAAAATAAACAAGAGAAAAGAAAAAAAGAAAAAGACAAAAGGAAAGGAAAGAAAAGAAAAGGCCTTTGCAGCTGTAATTAAAGTAAAATAAATTAAAAACTTCAAGATGAGATCATTCTGTATTCAGGATGGGGCCTACATCCAATGACAGGTGTCAAAAGAGGAAAAAGAGGAAGATGTGAGACACAGACACAGGGTAAGGCCATGTGAAGACGGAGGCTGAGGCTGGAGGGATGTGGCCACAAGCTAAGGAACGCCAGGGGCTGCCAGGAGCTTGGAGACACAAGGAAGGATCCTCCCCTAGAGCCTTGGGAGGAAGGAGCACAGCCCTGCAATACCCTGATTTGGGGTTTCTGGTAAATTCGTTTTATTTTAAGCCATCCAATTAGTGGCGGCTTGCTGAAGCAGTCACAAGCAATTCATATACTGTCTTTTTTGCTAGTGGGTTCCAGGCTCTCAGAGGTTGCCCAAGGTCAAGTTGGCTTCCTGATACCACGCTCGAGTTGCTGTAGAAGAGCCCAATGAGATAGGACATCTGCCTGTTACCTGAGCCCAAGCCACCTGAGTAACAAAGGGAACTTTATTCTGAGTTGTACAGCCTGGGGAGAACCTGGCAGGGTGGGGGTGGAGGGGAGGGCAAGTAAAACGGGGACAGAATAGGGGCTTCCTTTCATGACTCACCTTGGGAGCCTTCCCATCCCTGGGGATGACCTAGGCCTTGCATGTGAGGCTGCTGCTCCAGGGCCCAGTATCGGTTGTCCATCAGCACCGCTGCTATTCTGGTGCATCCAGACCTGCACAATCCTTGGATCTCTTTCAGTCCAAAGTCTGACTCAAAGGGCACCTGGGTGGCTCAGTGGGTTAAGCGTCAGACTTCAGCTCAGGTCACGATCCCATGTTTGGTGAGTTTGAGCCCCGCGTCGGGCTCTGTGCTGACAGCTCAGAGCCTGGAGCCTGCTTCGGCTTCTTTGTTTCCCCCTCTCTCTGCTCCTCCCCTGCTCATGCTCTGTCTCTCAAAGATAAATAAACATTAAAAACAAGAAAAGAAAGTTGGACTCAAGGCTTGCAAGGCAGCAAGTTTCCCAGAAGCCATACACACGCAAAGGAACAGGACCTTAGTGATGACATCCAAACCCCTCACTTTATAAGGGAAAATGAAACACCTTGCATACCCAGTCAGAACATTTTGAAGTCTTGTTTTCATTTCAAGCCAAGCGCCGTGTGCCCCCTGTCCCCACCGCGCCGGATAAGCAGCCAACTTCTCTGCACAAGGTATGAGTTACATTCTCAAATAACCAGGCAAGAGGCTCGCTGTAGGGCAGTAGGGCAAAACGGAATAAAGACCCTATTCTTAAAACGAAGTTATTTTTAGACTTGCCCCTTCCACCCCAAACCTGGGCCTCTCCTCTGACACTGCCTCGCGCTTCCCCAGTCCAGGCTCTCACCGGCGCTTTCTCAATCTGCCAGATGCGAAGGCGGTGAGGGCGCCCAGCCCCGGTGTCCAGGCAGGACGGCCTACTCACCCGCCCGCAGCCCCTCGGGGTCCACGGCCTCGCAAGGGCCAGGCCATCAGCAGGGAGGCGACAGGAAGAGGTACGGCGGCGGCGTCCGCGGCGGCGGCGGAGGGAAGGCGGGCAGCAGCCAGGGGGCGCGGGGCGCGGGCGGCGCCAGCAGATTGGAGGGCGAAGGCCGCGCGGGCAGCGGCGGCAGCGGTTGCGGGGGCGGCTCAGCGACCAGGGGCGGGCGGCCGCGCGCGCCTACAGTCCCGGGCGAGGCGGCGACGGCGGCCTCGGGCAGCGGCGGCAGCGGCAGGTGCGCGGGCGGCGGCGCGGGCGCCGGTAGGCGCGGCAGGTCCTGCAGCGCGAGCGCGGCGGCGGGCGGCGCGGGCACGCAGGCCTCGGGAGGCAGCTCCGGCAGCACCAGATGGGCGCCGGGGCCCCAGGGTGCCAGCGGCTCGGGCCGCAGCGGAAGCGCGGGCAGAGGCGGCAGCTCCGCCAGGGCGAGCGCCGAGGGCGGCGGCGGCGGCGGCGTGGGGCTCAGGCCGGGCGGCAGGCCCGGCAGCGGCGGGTGCGGCAGGGACGGCACGGGCGGCGGGGTCAGCGACAGCGACGTGCGGGACCGACCCAGCCGCGAGTGGCCGCGGGCACGGACGAGCCGCGGGTTCGAGCGGGAGCGGGGGAGCCGCGCCGCCAGCTTGGCCGTCGCTGCGGCGCAGCGACCTCCTCTCTCCCCTACGGCGGCCACGCACCGCGCGGGGGCCGACCCGGCCAATCACGGGTCAGTGCGCTGGCGGCCTTCGCGTGCGTCCCGCCAGGTAGAACGAGCTGCTGTGGCGGCCAATCAGAGGCGGCAGCGCTCCCTGTCCGCGTCTCCTTTCAGCCCTCCCACGGTCTCAACCAATCACGGTGTCCCGCGGTGCCCTTGGCCCCACCCCCTGCTAGCCCCGAGACCAGGCGCTGCACACGCGCAGTTGGCGCCCCCACCTGGCCTCATCGTCGGCCGAGTCGCTACATTCCCGTGGCGGCCAACGAGGCGATAGGGCGGCCCTCCTGTTCCCGGGGTTTGCACTTAGCGGTCCCGGAACGAGGCGCGCCTGGACGTGGATCAAGACCAATGCAGATTTCAATTATCTTAAAGAAAAGAGAATTCAAAACTAAAATTTAGGGGTGGCCTAGTGACTCGGTTGTTTAAGCGGCTCACTCTTGATTTTGGCTCAGGTCATAATATCCCCCAACGATGAGACGGGAGTTCTGAGCGGAACTTTGTGCTGAACAAAGCAGCCTGCTTGGGATTCTCTCTCTCTGTCAAAATAAATATATTTAATATGCTTAAAGACTTAAAAAAAAAACCCGAAATTTGATGACATGTAGCATTTGCGTTATTGTTAAGATATGAATGATGGGTGGGTGACAATCAGAAACGAAGGGATGGTAACTCTCTTTAAAACTGAATATAGAAACGTTTATTAAAATATTAGATCATTTCTAGGTGAGAGGTGCGTGGGTGGTTCAGTTGATTGAGTGACTGACTCTTCATTTCCGCTCAGGTCATGATCTCGGCGTCATGGGTCTTCGCTGAGCATGGAGCCTGCTTGAGATTCTCTCTCTCTCTCTCTCTCTCTCTCTCTCTCTCTCTCTCCCTCTCCCTCTCTCTCTCTCTCCCCCCCCTTCCCTCTCTCCCTTCCTCTGTCCCTCGGTCGCTCGAGCTCACTCTCTCAAAATAAAAAATAAAAGCAAATCATATAGAAAAAAACATTTTGGGGGCCCTGGGTGGCTCATTCAGATAAGCATCCGACTTCAGCTCAGGTCATGATCTCATGGTTGGTGGGTTTGAGCCCTGCCTCGGGCTCTGTGCTGCTGGCTCAGAGCCAGGAGCTTGCTGGGGATTGTGTCTCCCTCTCTCTCCGTCCTTCCCCCACTTGTGTTCTCCCTCTCTTTCTCTCTAAAAAAATAAACATTAAAAAAATTTTTTTTTAAATTTCTAGGTGAGTTAGGCAGGATATCACTCAAGGACAGTGTGCTGGGCGGGCCCTGTGCCCAGATGTTAGCTTCCAATTCTTTGCTACTGTTAACAAAAAATCAACCGAGTCATTTTGAAGCTCTAACTGGCTTTAAGCGATTCGTGAATTGGATAGCATCGCATCCACCAAGTAGAAGGGAGCTGCAAGGAGTTGGGCAGAACGGAAGATTTTTACAGGAAGGAGGGTGAGGCAAGAAAGTTTAGCTAAAGAAAAGATTGTGACAGCAAGGTCACCTTCTCTTAGAGGGGAAGGGGGAGGAGGGGGGCAGAGGAGAATTAGGTAGATTACCTCATGTTCCTTCAGGTGGGGTGGTGAGGCCCATGTGACATTACCCCAGTAGTGCGGACTAGAAAATCCCCGACTGGCTAAGACTACGTTTCCCGGAGGGAGGTTGGTAAGGTAGGTAAGGTACTAAGCTCCCCTTTGGGGACTTGGCCTAAGTGGCCCCACCTGTAGCTTGTGGTTTCCTAACATCGGTAAAAAGATGTGATTTAGTGTATACCTTGGGGCAGAGGAAGACGAGACTATTTGGATGTTTTATTTTAGTTTGAGAGAGAAAGCATGAGCAGGGGAAGGGCAGAGAGAGAGGGAGAGGGGAGAGAGAGAATCCTAGGCAGTCTCTATGCTGTCAGCTTGGAGCCCGATGCAGGGCTCGAACTCACCAGCTGTGGGGTTATGACCTGAAGTCGGGCGCTTAACCCACTGAGACACCTAGTTGGATATTTTTTTTTTAAATGAGTAGTCCTGTGAAAAAGGAAAAATCTAGGCCTCCCAAAGAGAGCAAATCAAATGAGGTTGGCTAAGAAAAACCAGGCTGGAATTCTGATGTTTATAGAATTTCCTAAAAGCTGATCAACCTTAAGCCTTATTTGTATTACTGTGAGGGTTGCCAGAGGTGTGGGCTTGGAAGGGCAAAAGGCCATAAGCCAGAGGCTCAGAGAGATGGTTCTGGCACGGGCCTGCCCCTGAGTAGGAGCTCGGAACAGCGGGTCAGTCCCCAGTTGTGCCACCTCCACGCTGGAGCCGGGCAAAAAGACTGCTGGGCGTCCGCATTTCTGTGCAAGAAGATCTGTACGCGTGGGGTAAGAAAAACAGGCAATCCAGTATCACCAATACTGATACTGGGTCAGTAACTGGCTTTTTAAGATGTTTGAAAGCGTTCAGGAATCGGAGATGGTAAATGTCTGATTTCTTCATTTCCAAGAGCCCTTTAAGTACTCAGAAAGAACTTAGTGGTTGGATCTTGTAGATCAAGGAGATTATGTGTGTAATTGAAGTGTATAAGGGAATTGAGGTCATCAGGTTTGGAAGGCATGCTAAATCTTCAGGGAGAAGTCAGATCTGGCAAATTCGTAATCTAACTTGAGCATTCATCCAAGAATGTGGGAGTGAGTTTTACATCCAAATTGTAAAGTTAATTAGTACAATACCATTGGAAAGCAAGTGAAAGCCTTAAGAAAAAGATTTCGAGGGGCCCCGGGGGGGGGGGGGCACAGTTGGTAAGGGTCCGACTTCCGCTCAGGTTATGATCTCACCATTTGTGAGTTAGAGCCCCGCGTCGGGCTCTGGGCTGACAGCTCAGGGCCTGGAGCCTGCTTTGGATTCTGTCTCCCACTCTCTCTGCCCCTCCCCTGCTCACACTCTATCTTTCTCTCTCTCAAAAAATGAAAAATAAAGACATTTTAAAAAATTAAAAAGAAAAAGATTTTTAGTGGAATAACTAATAAATAGACTATAAATTTACACATAAATAATGCACACGTCCCCTAATTTGATTGTGGCTCCCCCGCTCAAGCGGGACAAAGTGATGGATGGATAGAAGTGGGATGGACGAATGAGGTGCCGGCCGGGGCTGCCCCACCCCAGCCAGCGATCCCCCTACCACAGCACGAAGAGGCAAACGGTAGCACGTGGTCTTTATTAATACTTTCAGCCCGCAGGAGACCCCAGGCCAGAAGCCAAGCCCCAGGGTCTGGTCGTCCTCACCCACATCGGGCTGTGGTTCTGAGGCACTCAGGATGGGTGGTGATGGAAGGGCCTCGGCGCTCAGCATTTTCCAAGAGAACAGTGGCCTGGGAGGAGGCAGGGCCCCGGTGAAGTCTGGACCCCTCCTCACCTCCCAGGCGACTTGAGCCCTCTCGCTCCTCTGGTGTCTAAGATCAGTCACTCAGCACAGACCTACAGGTGACCTGAGAGCCTGCCATCCCTCCCAAGGGCTGGGACAGCCCCAGGGCAGCCTGGAGGGGCCACAACGGTGGCGCGGGGTGAGTGGGGGACAGGGCCACTGTGATGCCTCTCACCTCCATAGCCATTTCCCAGCAGGCCACTGCCACCTCTCTTCACCTCAGGGCTGCCTAAGGCACAGACAAGCCAGGGCACCAGGTCACCAGAGGACTTCAAAGTCCTCCTGCCCTTCCCGGCTTCACCCTGGGCCCTGGGATACTGCCACTCACCGAAGGGTCCAGGGCCCAGCTCTGGCCTCAGCTGTCCATATGTGCCTGGGGGGAAGGACAGAAGGTGGGAGCACTGAGTCCCCAGTGGCTTTCACTTGGGGTCTGTCACTTCCCCTTCTTGTTCTAGCATCCAGGTTCATGCTCAGGGTCCCTCGCCCCTCGCCTCTCCTCCAACCCCATCCGTTCCTGCCTACCCACCCTGTTCCTGTCCTGTTCCCTCTCTCCGGGGATGTGGGTGGGCCTGGGCCCAGGGCGCAGCTCCCTACAGCCACCGGGACAACCCCACAATGCTTTTGCACATAGGCCATTACCTGGCTGGCTCCTGACCCCTGGGTATGCGCCTCCAGCCCCATATCCAGGCTTCAGGGCAAGCACCCAGGGCTGGACGGAGGGCCAAGAAGAGCCCCTTAGGGTCCCAGCCTGACCTGCAGAAGGAGAGCTGCTGTGGGTACCTGTCCCCACCAGAGCAGGACATCCAGGGCCTCAGAAGCCCCCGCCCGGTTGGCGTGGTCCCCATGGCCCTTGCCAGGGTTCACCCCCAAAGCACTCATTTCCTACCATTTCCTTCAGGTCCTGGAGCGGCTGCCTTGGGGTAGACTGGTGCTGCTTCCCCGAACCCTGCAAGAGATCCAAGTGATTCCTGCCCAGCTCCTGGCTGCCCCTCCCCCCATCGCCTGCACTCTCCCCCAGACTCACCATTCCTAAAGCCATTGGCCCCAGGGAAGTCTGGAGGAAGGAGAAGGTCAGAGACAGGAGTAGCCCCTGAGTCCAGTGCTCCCCACCCCACCCCAGCACCCCCAGGCACCTGGCTGCAGGTGGGCCTCAGGGAAGACCCCAGCTCCCAGACCATTCCCGTAGCCGAACCCTGCAAGACAGAAGTTGGAGAAAGACTGGGTGAGTGGTGGGGGTAGGGGCCCAGGGTGACCAGCTCATGGACAGACAGGGGGCAGCAGACACACAGACTGACTCGGAAGCAACCCAGAGAGGGCCTCACACATTCTCCCCACCCTCAGTCGGCTAACCCTGTGCCACCCCTGGTGTCCCACCTTCCAGAAGCTTCTCCTGACCTCCCTCTGGGCAGCTTCCCTTTCCACCTCAGGACTGTGCCTCAGTCTGCCACTCTGCCCTCACCGGAGACAGGGTGGCACCTGCTTCTGGCCATAATTACGGCCTAGTGCACAGTAAACGTGTGCCGGCTACATCAGGAAAGAGCCAGGTGCGGCAACAGACAGGAGCAAGGAGGGCTTGCCATAAGGAAAGTGGCAGCCTGCACCCAGGGGACCAGGCGCTCACCGACTTTCTGAGGCTTGAGGCCACCACCAAAGCCTGGGGGAGAGGAAACGGGGATAGAGATTGGGGGGGGGGGGTCAGCCAAGTCTCTTGACTCCACTCGTCTCGAGCTAGGGACAGGAGAGGCAGGAAACGGAAGGGCCTTCTCACCCAGTTCTGATCCTGCTCCATAGCCGCTCGGGGGCCGGTATCCTGTGGGGAAAACAGAGATCAGCGGAGAGTGCCCAGACTTTCCCTAACGCCCTGGGGGTCAAAGACGGACCTTATGGGTTCTCAAGAGGAGGAAGGGATCCTCCCTATCAACAGGAAATGGAATCAGGAGAAATGGGCTTAGAAAGCAGCAAGAGAAACTGAGGGTAAACTCTGGGAGGAACTTCCTTTCCCTAAGGAGCCTGAACAGCTGAGGCAGACTGGGGCACAAGGATGATGGAGGAGTGACCCTGGTGTGGCATGGGGACGGGGGGCACAAGGATGATGGAGGAGTGACAGACTCGCACCTGCTTTCTGAGGTTTCATTCCCCACTGGATGGCCGGAGTCGGTGCTAGGAAGAAAGCCAAGCGACAGGAGTGAGCTTAGGGCAGGGAGGGTCAGGAGGGCTGCAGGCTGCCCTTGGTGCAAGGGCTGGGGGCGGGGCTGCCCTACTGGGGGTCCCGTGGGGTCTCAGGGCCAGTCTAGGCTTTCCCTCAGGTGGCTCTCTGGGACAGCCCCAGGCTCAGCTGGAGAACGGGCAGGGGCTTGTGGCAGCCCAGCTAGACCCAGCCCCTCCTGGGACCAGGTATCCCCTGCTGCCCCCCAGACCCCACTCCACACTGACCTGGGAACTTGCCATTCTGCACTGGGGGAGGGGGCCGAGATTTGGGGCCCCAGCCGCCCCCTTTGTCAGAAGGGACCCCCGAAGTGGGAGGCCTGGGGAGCAGCAGTGGAGGGACCCTCCCATTGCAGGGACCTAGATGGGGGGGGAGGGCAGTGAGCCCAAGTTGGCGCCTATCCCAGGCTGCTCTCCTGGCCTCAGCCTGGCCAAGCCACCAGCCCTCAGCGGCTTCCAGGACAGACACAGCTTGGGCGGGAGGGGGGAGGGCGGGCGGGGCACTGGCTGGGCCAGAAAAAGCCCTGTTCCTGCAGTGCTAGGGGGGCAAGGTGACTCACATCTAACATGGCACCTGCTGATGGCCCACCCAGCCCCTCTGCCTTCCAGCAACATCCCTCCCACCTCCCTCCTGGTGCACATCCCTTCACCCCCAGCCCCACCCCAGGAGCCTCACCTGGCTGGGCCCCCACCCCAATTCCATTGCCATATCCTGGAGAGAAAAAGCAGGGATGTGAGGGGCAGTAATGGTGGGGTGGGGGAGGGTTCTGGAAGGAGGCAGGAGGAGGTGCAGGATAGACATGGGGGGGGGTCTCTCACTTGCCTGGCTTCTGAGGTTTCACACCCCCTCCAAGAGCTGCAGGAGAGACAGGAGACTTGAGACCTTAAGTTTCTAAGAAGGAGCTCTGTCTCCCCTCTTGAGGCCCCCACTGCACTCACCTGCCGGGAGCTGCAACCCAGGCCCTGGGGCATATCCTGGGAAGAGAAGCAGGCTTGAGGACAGGGGCTGGGGTGCACAGACTTCAGGGCAAGGCCCATGAGGGGCAGGGGTGGGCTCACCTAGCTTCAGAGGGCTCATGCCCCTTCCCAGGCCTGGGAAGAGACAGAAGCAGGATGAGGGGACCCCACCCTGCTCCTTCTCTTCTCCAGGACCCAACTCTTGGCCCCACGGGACCCCGTGCCCCGTCCTCCCCTGTCTCCACCCCACCCCCCAGCACTCCAGGGCCTGCCCCTACCTCCCTCACCTGGCTGGGCCCCCTCACCTGGGAAGACTCCGGCTCCCAGCCCATTGCTGTAAACTGGGAGACAGGGTGTGAGTCATGAGGGGGAATGGGGCGGTGGGGGGAGTAGACAGTTTCTGGGGGTAGAGAGGGGTGGGGGCCTGACCCCAGTCCCAATTCTTTCTGGGATCCCCCCCACCTCTGGCGCCAGGCAACTCTCCCAACACCAGCTGGGTGTCTGACGGTGTCTCTCAGCCCAGATGCCAGCAGACGGCGTCAGAGCCCACAGGTTAAGGGCTCAGTGCCCCACCCCCCACTTCAGGAACCATCCCCAGTCCAGGGGTCACCTGTGCCTCTGACCCACCGGCTAGAAATCGAGCTCTCTGGGTCTGGCTAATTTGCTAGAGCCGCTCACAGAACTCTGAAAAACATTTGACTTCTCAGAGTGCAGGCTTATTAGAAAGGCTAGAACTCAGGACCAGTGCAGGGAAGAAATGCCCAGGGCCTGCGGGAGCGCCCGAGGGGCTTCCGCCCCCTCCGAGCCTTTTGGGTTTTCATGGAGGCTTTGTTACGCGGAAGAGCCTCTCATTCCCCAGCCCGGCCTCCTTCCCGGAGCTCAAAGGATGGGACCGAAGGTGGGACCCAATCACGGAGTGGGATCCCCTGGCAACCAGCTCCCCAACCCTAGGCGGCTCGTTAACATAACAAAAGAACACCTCCTGCGGCCTTTAGGAAATTACTACGCTCTTAGGAGCTCTGTGCCAGAACCGGAGATCGAATACTTATTTCTTCTTACAAGTCACAGTATCACGGGGCCAGGACCGAGAAAGGCTTTACCTGGCTTCTGGGGCTTCCCGCCTTCACCAACGCCTGAAGAAGAGATGGGACCGGGTGAGCCGCCGACTCCCCATCTCTGGGCCTCTCCTCCACAACCCTGGCGGCCCCAGCGCCCGCTTCCCTACCTGGTCCGTAGCTGATGGGAACCACGGGGCCTGTGTGGACGGGAGAGGCTCAGGTATGGAAGGAGGCCAGGGGACGAGCCAGAAACCTGGGGCCTCCTCCTCTGCTACCTCCATGCGATCGTCTGCTCCACCCTCTGAGTCTGGCAGGACCCCCAGAATGGGGCTTGGGTGAAGAGACGCGCTGCCCCCCAAGCCCTCCTCTCCTCACCTGCTCTGTAGTCTTTGTGAGCTAGAGGGGTGAGCCGAGGGTGGGGGTTGGGCTGGCTAAGGTGGAGGTCCCCCCAGCTGTTCTGAAATGGTCACCAGCCCTGCCCCTGCAAGGCCCGGAGGGAGGTGGGAGAGGACACCCAGAATTGCACTCCCCGGACCTCACCAGTCTCACCTGGCTGGCCTCCCAGCCCGTTGCCGTTCCTGAATCCTGGGGGGACAGAAGGACACGGGGTGTGAATGGGGGCAGGGGAGCTCAGGGTTTGGGGGAGGTGGAGAGAAACAGGGAGGGGTGAGGCTCACCTGGCTTCTGGATCTTACTGCCCCCCCTCACTTAGGCCTGGGGAGGCAGAGGCTGATGTGGACCCCACCAGACCTCTCCTCTTGGTCCCCACACACCCCCAGCTCCTGCTTTTTCTCCCAACCCTCAGGACCCAGACCTGGCTGCCTTCCATGGGTTCCTGTTGTCATAAGTGGGGGGATGGGGGGGGGTGGGGGGAAAGGAAAGCTGGATGGGGATGAGGGACAGTGTTTGGAGGGGCTCAGGAGGAGGCAGGACAGAGCTGGCTAGGGCTGGGAGGCCACCTCTCCCCTCACAGGGGCCTCTGAGGTTTCATGCCCCTCCCAGGCCACAGTTCACCTCTCCATCTCCCCAGCACTTGGAACCCAACCCCCCCCCCCCCCCCCCCCCCCCGTGTAAAGCCTGGCCCCTGGCCCCTGGAAGCCCTGCCTCCCAGCCATTCCCAGATCCTAGAGAGGATCCTTAGGGAGTAGGGGGTGCTCTGGCTTCAGGGGGTTCATGGATACAGATAAGACCAGGGCAGGAATCACCTGGCTTCTGAGGCTTCCTGCCCCCACCAAAGCCTGGAGAAGACACAGGAGCAGGTGAAGGACGAGGGAGCCCCCATCTCAAGACCTCCCCACGGTCCTCCCCACTCCGCTCCTACCTGCTCCATATCCGTTCTGGGTCGCTGGGACTGTGGGAGAGGAAGGGTGAGTTGGGGGGATTTGGGGCCAGCTGAGGTACAGGTGAAGGTGCCCCCTTCAGAGCCAAGCCAGAAAGCTAGAATCCTGGAGGCTTTCTCTCAGCCCTTCCTCAATTATTTACCAGTCCGGCCTCCGCAAGGCCTGGAGGGGAGAGGACGCCTAGACGCGGGCACCCAGACCCCACCAGTCTCACCTGGCTGGGCTGCCAGCCCGTTGCCGTTCCCGAATCCTGGGGGGCAGATAGGGGCTGTGTGAATGGGGGAGGGGAGCTTAGGTTTGGGGGAGGTGGCGAGAGACAGGCAGGGGCGAGGCTCACCCGGCTTCTGGGGCTCCACACCCCCTCCAAAGCCTGGTGGAGACAGGGAGCAGGTGAGGGTCCAGTCCCCGTCTCTGGGTGTCCCCAGAGCCCTGGGACGCCCCTACCTGGTCCATAGCCGTTTTGAGTTGCAGGGCCTGGTGGAAAACAAGAGGGCTCTGGGTACAGCCTCTCTTCTGAGGCTCCCCCTGAAGCCTGGCCCCTGTGGCTCTGAATTCACCACCATACCCACCCCGTTGAGTCCCTGACCTGCCCTTGGGGCCCAGCCCCCTGGGGAGCCTGAACGCCACCCCCCGCTGCCTGGGTGCCACCTGGTTGGCTTATCACCGCCACCATGTGCGTCAACCAGCCAGGAAGGTAGACTCGGACACTGCTTCCTGTCACCAATCGCAGGCTCAGTGCCAGCTCCTGCCGCCTCAGCCGCTGAGCTGTTTCCACAGCCTGTACCCTCTCTGGTCCCCTCTTGGAGGCCCCAGCTCAAGCACCCACAGGCGTTTCAGCGGGCCCCAGCCAGCGGTCTTCTCCCTGCCAAACCCGGCGGGCGCCTTGGCCTCTCTGTTGCCTTCATGCTCCTTTCCTGTCCTCCCCCAGAGTGACCCAGGCTCTGGAGGGGCCTGTCCCCCACCTGCCCACCCCCGGCGGTCTGCCACACCGGCTGGGGAAGGCGGTGGCCTGGGGGGTCTCGTGTGGCTTCTGTGGCTTTACTCCCCCACATCCCCCAGGGCATGGGGAAGACTTGGGGGGGGCTGCCTGGCCCCTCGTCCTCCCTCCGAACTAGGGTCAGGGCCCCGAATCATAACTACACCTGGTCACCTCAGGGACCCCCACTGTCCTGGAGCTCCGGGCCCTCACCTGGTTGCACTCCTGCTCCTGGGAAGGCGCCGCCTCCCGGCCCATTCCCGTTCCCGAATCCTGGGGAGACAGAGCAAGAGGGAGTAAGAAGGATGTGGACGACTGACAGGGAGACAAGCAGTGGGGCTCACCTGGCTTGTGTGCTTTTCCACCCCCACCAAACCTGGGGAAGAGACTAGCCGATGAGGGACCCAGAAGCCCAGCCAGGCTCCCAGCTTCAACCCCACCCCCTCGCCACCCCTCGTCCAAAGCCATTCTGAGCTGCAAGATCTATTCGGAGCCACATGGGGACATCACCCCAGCAATCTCCCACCAGCAATCAATTTTCTGCCCCCTCTAGTCCCTGACATGCCCCAGCTTGGACCAGGCGCCCTCACCTGGCTGGGCTCCAACTCCCATCCCATTCCCATTGCCAAATCCTAGGAAGAAAGAGAGAGGGAGTAAGGGGAGGCCGGGAGACCCGGCGAAAGGAGATTGGGACATAGGGACAGGGTGCGGCTCACCTGGCTTTTGTGGTTTCACGCCCCCTCCAACTCCTGAGAAAGGGTCAGGGACCAGGTGAAGGAGCCTGGAGCTCCCTTGAACCACCACCCCCCCATATCCTCCTGGCCCCCACCCCTACCTGGTCCCTGAGCCACAGGGCCTGTGGAGAGAGGGAAGGCAGGGCTGGAGCTGGGCCAGTGTGGCTGCTGAGGGTGGGCTCACTGCCTCCTATGCTGCCCTCACCCAGGACCTCTGTGTCCCTCAACTGTTCTTTGCAGGAAGCATGCCCTGAGAAGGGCCTGGGATTCGGGAAGGCCCTCCCCGAGACCATGGCTCTTGCCACGGGAGTGGCAGCAGCAGCCCAATGAGGGGAACAGCTCCTGAGAGGGAGACACGGTGCCCGAGCTGGGGACATGCAGAGAGGGCTACTCTCCCCTCCCCTGGTTGCTGAGGTTGCATGCCCCCTACCAGGCCTGGGGAGAGACCGAGGCTGAGCCGCTCCCCACAACTTTCTCCCCCTCTGGTTCCCTGGTTCCAGTTCTACCCGCACCTCCTTTCCCTCCCGGGGCCCCGTCTCCGGGTGTCCTCACCTGGCTGGGCTCCAAGCCCCGGGAAGGCACCAGCAACCAGTCCGTTTCCATATGCTGGGGAGGCAGAGCCAGACGGCATAAGGAGGGGACTGGGCTTCAAAGGGAGCCAGACAGAGAACAAGGTGGACAGAAGGGTGGGCATGGACGGGGGGTGTCTCACCTGGCTTCTGGGGTTTCACACCACCTCCAAAACCTGGGGAGAAAGATGTGGCAGGTGAGGGGATCCCAGCGACCCAGCCTCCTCCTGGGGCTCCATAGCTGTGCTGAGCTGTGGGGTGAGGCGGGGGGCTTTTGGGGTCCCAGCTGAGGTGGGGGTGAAGCAAGGGTGCCCTTCTCCCCTCCCCCAGCCAGACATGAGGAACTCTTATGGTCCCCTTCCACCTCCAGTAAGTCACCAGTTCTGCCCTGGGGAAGCCGGGGAGAAGACACTCCTGATGCTGACCCAGCCTCATCAGCCCCATGTCAGACCCATCCCTCTTCTCCCACCGCACCTGGCTGGGCCACCGCACCTGGCTGGGTTACCACACCTGGCTGGGCGACCGCACCTGGGAAGTCCCCTGCTGCTAGCCCATTTCCGTTCCCAAACCCTGGGGAGAAAGGGCAGGAGGGGGTCAGGGAGGAATAAGGGAATAATAGGGGGCAGAGATGGGGAGACAGGGTGGGGGGCTCACCTGACTTCTGGGGTTTCACACCCCCTCCAATGCCTGGGAGGGAGATGGGAATCAAGTGAGGGTCTCGGATCCCATTTCAGGAGCACCTCTAGAATCCTGGCCCCAGTTCCCCATCACCCTGGGCCCACCTCTACCTGTTCTGTAGCCATTCTGAGCTGGGGGGCCCATCGGGAGAGGGAGGGATGAACTGGGGAGGTTTGGGGTCTACCCAGCGTAGGGGTACGAGGCCCTTAGACCCAGCCGGAAACAGCAAGTCAGAAGGCTCCCGATCTGCCCCCTCAATCCTTAAAAAATCCTGACCCTCCCCTCCAAGGTCTAGGAGGGAGACAGAGAAAACCAACCCCCAGAGCCCACCAGTCTCACCTGGCTGGGCTCCCAGGCCATTCCCGTTCCCAAATCCTGGAGGGACGAATGGAGACAGGGGTGTGAGAGAAAGGTGGGGAGACAGAGCTGGGGCTGGGCAGGGCCCACCTAGCTTCTGAGGTTGAACATCCCCACTGAAGCCAGGGGAGACCCAGGGCACAGGTGAGGGACTCCGGATCCCCTTCCTCAGGGTCGCCCAGGACCCCTGCTCCCCCCTGCCGGTCATTCTGAGCAGGCCTATGGGAACTCAGCTCCGGTCGGTCCATCCCAAAGAGGGTGGACAGGACCGCTGGGGCACAGGAAGGGGGCCTTGGAGCCCACTCCCCTCTTTCCACTCCCACAGGCCCAGAGGACATGCAGTGAGCCATGCTTGCTCGCCCCGGAGTGGGGCTCAGCAGGGGCAGCACAGGGAAGAAGCAGGGAGAGGAAAGACTGGGGGTGCCCAGGGCAGGTCCACGGGTGAGAGGACACCAGAGCCGTCTTGGTGGATTCTGAGGGGGGAGGGGAATGTGTGCAGCAGGAAAAGGAGAGACCTACACCTGCCACAAGGGATCGCTGGTTTGCTTCTCTACCTGGGGGTGGGGGTGGGTGGGGGATGTGTATGTGGGGGGGGGGGCGGGGAGGGGGTCAGCACTGTCCCCACATATTCTGAGGCAGCTGCTTCTCCCAACCCCCAAATCCCATTTGCCCATCTCTCACCTGCTCCCAGGCCACTGGGGGGGCCGTAGCCTGAGTGGAGGAAACAAGAAGTTGAGCCTGGGGGCCAGGAGGGGCCAAGGGCTGGGGTGCCTCACCCTTGTTCAGAGGACACAGCTGCTCCCACCCTGCCCACCCTCTCAGCCAGCTTTACCTGATCTGTAGCCATTGGGGGTTCCTAAGCCTGTGGGTTGAGGAGAAGGAGGTGAACTTAGGAGGGGGCAAAGGTCTGAACCTGAATGCCGCCCCCCCACTCTGCAAGAGCGGAACCCCTCTCTGGGCCTCGGTTTCCCCTCTGGTCACAGGAGGGGCACGGACAGAGCCAGGTGAGTAGCCAGCAGCAGGGTCATGGAGGGAGGGGGCAGATCCCCTGCGCCTCCCACAGGGGTGTGTCGGCCTCTACCCTCCATTCGGACTCTGGAGTGTCTCTGGGATGCCTCCCTTCCCGGAAATCTCATCCTCCTGGCGCCCCACCTCCTAATCTTTCCCTCCTGCAGCTCAGGTGCATCTGGTCTCAGCAGGGATCCCCTTCTCCCACCCTTAAGACCCCACAGGTTCCTGGAGTGAAGACCCTTCTGTGACACTCTGGCCCCCTCCCCCCTGTCCCTGGGCCCCTTTGTCTTCTCCCCCCTGCCCTGCCTCCAGGCCTTTGCCCTGTCTTACTGCCAGGATGTGCTTCCCCTTCCCTGTCACAGCTTGCCCCCTTTGAACACCTAGTTCCAACCCCTCCTCTGGGATGTTCTCATGCCCCATCCCATTCCTGTTCCAAAGGTGTGGGGTGTCTTTGCTCCACACACTTGAGCTGACCATGGACGAGACTGTCTGCTATGAAGACAGGGAGGGACCCTGTGCTCTCTTGGGGCCCACATCAGGATCTTAGAACTAGGTAGGGAACATCTGGGGCTCTCCCCCCAGAGGGCTCCCAGACCCCTGGGGGAGAGACCAGGCCCTCTTCCTTGACCCCAGTGCCAGGAGGGACTGCTTACCTTTCCCTAGGCCTGGAGACAATGGAGGTAGCCCTGGGGAGCAAGGAGGTGCTGACTCCAGGTGGGGACCCCAGAGGTGGAGAGGGAGCAGGACCCAGGCATCCATCCCCTGCCCAGGACAGACTTCACACCCGGACCTCCCTCTCTCCGGAGCCCTAGCATTGGCCCAGGGCTGTACCTAGGCCCCCCAAACCCAACCTCAGCAACCTCAGCAACCTCAGCTGCCCGCCTTCCGCCCTCACCGCCTTGCAGGCTTTCAGAAGTCAGGCAGAGCAGGAAAAGCGCCACGGGGAAGGCCCAGGTGCCCATGATGCCGAGTGGGACAGGATGGCACCCACCCTTCAGGCCTTTAAACACCCCTGCTGGGTGGGGTCTCGCCCGGGCCCCCCAGCTGTGCGTGGCAGAGGCTCTGCTGGCAGAACCCAGGGGGCCAGCCCCCACCTCTCTCTGTGGCATGACTCCAACCCTTCGACTTCTCCCCGCCCCACCCCTCATCCATCATGGGTGCTGACAGCCGGGACAGGCCCCCACCTGGCCCCTGGGGCTCCTCCACCCGTCAGGGTTGGGGCCCCGGCGCCAGACCTCGGGGGCTCAGATTCCCTCCCAGCAGCTGGCAAGGGGCAGGCAGGCACCCCAGGCCCAGCCCATATAGAGCCGGAGAGAGGAGGGAAAGCCAGGCCCAGAAATGGGGGGGGGGGGCAGGCAGGGGAGACTCTGATGAGTTACTGTGATACACAGAGAGCGGGGCGGGGGCGGGGGGCAGAGACCAGAGTGTTCCAGAGGCTTGTGGAAACGCCAACAGTACAGTGGACGACAACAGGCCGCGTGTCCACAGGAAGAGCTTGTCTAGCCCTGGAGGCTCGGGGACCATACCAGGAGGTGGCCCATGGTCTCCCAACAGAGGCTGCACGTACAAGAGCGGGCCCGGCCTCCCTTCTACAGGAGGTGGTGACACCCAGGGAGCCTGTCCAGGAATCCTCACTGTTCCTTGAAAGCCTGGTGGGGGCCCACCCGCTGCAGGAGGCCCTCTCAGCTTCACCCCTTTCTCCTGGCCAGCTCCAGCAGCAATGACTCTACCCCTGGGGGGGTGCTGGCGGGGGTGGGAGGGCACTGCTTAAGGTGGAATGGGGACAGGACCGCAAGAAGGGTGCCAGAGGCCAGTTAGCGCTCTGTTTCTCGGGGGTGGGCCGATGAGCCTGGAGCCCAGGCCTTCGTGAGGACTTGGTGAGGACCCAAGTAGGGGAAGACGGGAGAGGCGGCTCCGGGAAGTGCCAGGAGTGAACCCCACTGAGCTGGCTGGGGACGGCAGTGACTCAGGCCCCCTGGGCCCTAGTCCAGAAGGCCCCACACCCTGTCTGATGGTCTGGCCCCTGCCCAGCCCGCCCCTCCTGGCACCTCTGTCTAAGGATACAGCCAGCCAGGGCGGTGACCTAGAGAGGGGCTACCACGGGGAGTGGGCGACACGGGTCTTCTTGCTGTAAGGCTTCTGAGATCACAACACACACAGGGGCCAGCTCCAGCCATAGTGGACAGCAGGGCTTTTACGAGATACACCCTCACTTGGAGTACCCCCCACTGCCCCCCGCACTGAGATGTGCCTGTACCTTACCTCCCTCTTTGTTCTCCCACCTGCACATGGCCACGCCCCGGCACCCACTTTCCCCCCCCCACACACACATAGGGCCCCTCTGTTCCCACTGGGTGCCTGCAGCCCAGTACCCCGGCGCAGCACCCCACACGCCCCCACTCTCCCTGCCTGGTACAGAGGCATAGAGCCGTGACCCAGAGTCCTGGGGGCTGGACCTTTTACTGGCTGCCGGGCAGTCTGCGGGGCTCCTTGGGTCCAGTCCTCTATTCTGCTACGCCACACACTGTTGGGCGGGCAGCAGGCCAGGTCACCCCCAGACACTGCACCGCTCTCTGTCCTATGCCAGTCTAGGCCCAGGGTGTCTGCTTCAGAGCCCATATAGCTAAGGGCCCCCTACACAGACCCAGACACAAGGCTCTCCCCATAGTGTGCCAGGGAAGCTTGGCCCGGGATGAGGTAGGCACAGACCAGGAGGGGCCGTGCAGGAGGTACAGGCTACTGCCAAAGGGAATGCGGGTACCCCTGGCCGCTGCCAGGCTGCCTGGGTGCTGGCATGGGCCGGTGGAAAATGCCAGGCAGCCTGGGGCCTTGGGCCAGCTGGAGGCTGCTCAGAGCCAGGGCTGAACCCGGTGGGGCATCCCCTGGCCCCTGCAGTGCTGCCACCCCCACCCCAGCACATCCAGTTCCCTCAGGTCGGGCCAGGCTGGCCTGAAAGCACAAGGACCACTTGGGGACCGAGAGAGCCCCTGATGGAGCTCGGGCCTCGGGTACCCTTCGCTCCTAAGTGTGAAGGGACGTGGTGGTCCAGCTTCCAAGCAGAGGAGCGACTTCCAGGGGCCAGGGCAAGGTGACAGCTGGGTGTTGAGAGTGCAAGGCAGAGGTCCAGGAAGTGTGTCGCCTAAAATGGTAAAGCCTGTCGATAGACGCGCAGCCAGCTGCTCAAAGCGGCACCTGCCGGGGTAGGAATTTGTGGAGGACAGCTGGAGGGGAGGGCGGGCGCCTTCTGAACCTGCACCTGTGCTGAAGTCCCCTCAGGTCACCCTCTTGGCCGTGCACCTGACAGCCCTTTAGCCTGGATCCCTGCGTTGGCTGCCTCTAGGGCACTGCCCGGCACCTCTAGGCACTTGCCCGGTGCAAAGCTGACCTCTGTGAACTCCCTCTCCACTCACCTGCCAGTTTATTAAAGCCTATGCCAGCGTGAAGTCGGGCAAACACACAGAAGCGTGCAGAGGACAGAAATGTATGATATAACAAATACCCACAAAACAAACAGCTACTGGGGCGCTTAAGTGGCTTAGTGGGTCGCGTGTCGGAATCTCGATTTTGGCTCATGATCTCACGGCTTGTGGGAAGGAGCCCCTGCGTCGGGGTCTGCGGTGACAGTGTGGACCCTGCTTGAGATTCTCTCTTTTCCCCTGCTAATGCTCTCTCTCTCTCGAAATAAATAAATAAACTTAAACAAAATTCAGCTAGTGCTGCTGGCACAAAGATCAAGAAACAGAACGTAGCCAGCTCCCCAGAAGCACCCCTCACAATCTCTTCTCCGTTAGGGTAGCCACATTTGCACTTGGGGCCGTCATTTCCCTCCTTCTCTTAAGTCATGGTATTCCTGTTCTGTGGCCCTGCGGGGGCTTCCTAGGTGAGGGGTGACTCTTCCCTGCAAGTCTGGGTGACGGTGCTGTTGCGGCGATGGGACACACGGGGGCGCAGGGCCCAAGCCGGCTCTTACCTGTGTGTGGGTGGGACGCCTGGAATCCAGCGCCTGGGAAGCGGGTTGGGGGCTTTCTTCTAACGGAGCCCCAGCCAGTTTCTTTGGTCTGGGAACTTGTGGTCCCCGGGCGGGTGTGGGGGCCCGATCCCTCTCTACCAGGAACTTCCTTGTGGCCCAGGCAGTTGCTGTGAAGCCTGTAAAATACTATACAGTTGGCAAAATATTACTGTTATTATGAAACAGTAAGCTCCTACTGTATGCTTGCTCAGCCTTGTAACTCAAGGCAGTTCACATTCATTTTCTTTTTTTTTTTTTTTTTAAGTTTATTTTTGAGAGAGAGTGAGCAGAGAAGGGGCAGAGAGACAGAATCCCAAGCAAGCTCCATACCATCAGCAAGGAGCCAGATACAGGGCTCAAACTCACCAACCGTGAGATCATGACCTGAGCCAGAATCCACTCTGAACTGATTGAGCCACCCAGGTGCCCCTCACATTCATTTTCTTATTTAGTGCTCTTGCCCTAGGAGGTAGGAACTAATCTCTCCGCAGGGAAACATCCAGAGACATAAAGCAACTTGCTTATGATGGCACAGCTTTTGAGTGGCAGAGCAGGGTAGAGCCCTCGTTTTCCTTACTTCACCGCCCACACTCTTAGCGACTATCTGTACTTCATATTATAGTCCTTCCATACAGTGAAATATCCATTGGAAGTATATTTTCGAATTTAAAGAAATATTTATTTTTAGGTCATTGCACATTAGGCTTTCAAGACTGGGCAGCTGGAGGAGGCCCTGGGACCCAGACTCCTGCAGGAGGGGCTGGCAGCTGGAGAGGGGCCTGCCTGCTTCCCCAGGCCTCCTGGGGACAAGCTTGGGGCCTTTAACAAGGGTCCAGACTGAGTCACTGGGGCTGTGGCTGCCAGAGATGCAAATTCAAGGGGAGGGTGGGCGGAGGTGGGTGGGGATGCGGCCCCTAGAGACGCTCTAGGTCCAAGGACCTAATCCGGGGGACCAGGCCCTCCTTTGCTGGGCCACACACTGGAGCGTTCGCTGAAGGCACCACAACGGGCTGGGAACTCTAACCTGTTAGAAAACTGGGGGACGGGTGGTCAACAAGTAAACCAATAACTAGAGGAGAGAATTTCAGATAGAAGTTAAGTGTAATAATAAGGAAACCAGGTGGGAAAGGAGATGCGACACGCTGGGGAGCGTTCTTGAGAGGGTGGCCCGGAAGTGTGACTCCTCCCCTCGCCCCCACTGTTAAACGGATAAAAGGTCCCCTCCGTGAAGGCGCACCCCCGAGCCGCGCCAGTGTTAGGGACCAGCGCTTGCTCCGCCGGGGCTCCCTGCTAAGAACTCCAAGGGGATCCCTCCCATGTGAACCTCTAGCTCGGTGCGGGAAGCTTCATCAGCTCAGTTTTTGCAGGTGGCTGATCCGAAGCTCAGAAAGGCCCCGTGGGTCCCCAAGGTCGTTCGGCCAGGAAGGGGCGGAGGTAGGGTGGAGTTGAGCTCAAATCTCAAATCCAAAGAATACTTCGGGCTGCCTCGGAGGTGGCCGAGGCCGGCCTGGTGGGCTTCCCGGGGGGTGGGGACAATGTCCGGCCTCCCGGTATGGTGCACGACACGCAGGAAGGAGCCAGCGAGCCCAGGGCACCCCACGCGGCTGGGACCCGCAGAGCGCAGGCACTTCCCGTCCCGTCCGGAGTGACCCCCTCCTGAGGCGCCTCTGAGGCCAACTACAAAGACCGCCTCTTTTATAATATAGAAAACTAAGCCAGCTCAGCGACGGCCGTGGGTGCAGGACTGGGGTCTGGAGCTGTGTCCCCAGCCCGGGACCCGAACGGGACAACTCCACGCCCCAGCTCACACCACGCGCCACGCCGCATCGGCGAGATTGCACCGCGTCGCAGCCTCCGCCCTTGTTAGCGCCGAGACGTCGCGCCTGCGCAATGAGAGGGCACGACCTGAGGTGCCGGAGAGGGCACGGGGACGCGCACGCCGGGACGTCGGGGGCGGAGCCTCTGAGCCTGGGAGCCTCTGATGGGCTGCATCGGGGAGGGGCGGGGTAAGAGGCGTTCCTGGGCGGGGCCTCGAGGCCGGTTTGGAATTTTTGGCGCGAGCCGGCTCTGCGCGCGTTCACGGGCCGTTCCCCTCCGAGAGTCCTCCCGCCGGGCGTGGGGAGCCGTCGACTGCAGACCCCCGACCGCCTGACTGCGCCGGGGGCTTCCGCGGCCTCTGCCGATCCGGAATCTGGGACCTCTCTGGGCCGCGCCCCGCCCACCCGTCAAGGTGAGCCCAGACTGGGTCCTGAGGGCCGTCGGCCGGCACTTCCTCCCGGCAGCCCCTGCCCCCTGACAGCCCCTGCCGCGGTCAGCGTCACCCGCTCCCGGTCCCAGCCCCCAGCCTCAACCCCACCGACGGCCCCGCCCCGTCCCGCAGTGTCGGGCCCTGCCCGCGGCGGCCCCACCCACTGCCCCCGCGGTTCCTGGTGACTGCCACCGCCCTCCCGGCCTTCCTCGGTGACTACGCCCTGCCCTCCCCCCCATACCGGTCCCTCCCCGGGAAAAGCCCTACCCACCTTTCATCTGCAGCCCCTCCCCCGAGGCAGCCGGCCTATTCAGCTGTTCGCCAGGCTTTGCCCACAGCCACGGAGGTGAATCGGCTGTGGCCCTGTCCCGGAGGAACTCACAGTCTAGCGCGGCAGACCGTGGTCAGCGATGTGTCCGGCCCAGTGAGCGGGTGAGGCCCCCGAAAGGTCCAGAGGCCACCCAGGCCTGGCCTGGTCAGGGCCACCCAGGATTCTCCCTCCCCTGTCCCATCATCCCCAAAGCTGTGTGGCCAGGCCGGTGGTGCTAGAATGAAATGACATTGGGGTCGCCCGAGAACTGGTTTAAGATGCTCCAGGTGTCTGGAGTGGCGCCTGGGTGTCTCAGTCAGTTAAGTGTGTGCCTTTGACTCAACTCACGTCATGATCTCACAGTTCGTGGGTTCGAGTCACCTGTCAGGCTGTGCGTTGCCAGCTGGGAACCTGGAGCTGCTTCGGATTGTGTGTCTCCCCCTCTGCTCCTGCCCTGTTCGTGCTGCTCTGTCTCTCTTTCTCCAAATAATAAACATATTTTTTAATGTTTATTTCGGGGACAGAAGATCTGAAGTGGGCTCTGCGCTGACAGCACAGAGCCTACGTGGGGGCTTGAACTCGTGAACCATGAGGTCATGACCTGAACTGAAGTCAGACACTTAACGGGCTGAGCCACCCAAGTGCCCCTCCATTAATTTTTTTTTTTTTTTTTAAATAAAATTTAAAGAATGCAGGTGCCTGGTGTCTCCAAATATGCTAGGACTGGGCCTGGAGTCTGTACTTCTAACCAGCAGGGGGTGCTGACACCCTGGTTCTGCACTTTGAGAAACCCTGAGATGGGAATCCTGAAGTGAATACCGGCGGAGGAAGGGTCCCCAGGGGATGTCGGATGGGGGTCCCTCCCCTACCCCTCACTGCCCCAGCAACAGACTTCAGAGGACCGCCCCCTCAGGTGTCTGTTCCCGATTCACTCCCTGCTTCTTTTGATACACTGTGGCTTCCTCTCAAAATTGGACTCCTCTCTTGTTTTCTTGTTTTTGTTTCTATAATAACATTATGGCAACACACAGCCCTCTCTCTCCCGACACACACCCTCAGGACCACTGCACTTTGGGTGTGTTCTTTGAATTACTGCTCAGAGCATTATTATATTTTACTTATCATGTAACAGTTAGCATTTATTGGGGGATTTGGTTTTCTCAAAATTTCTTTAAAAGTTTATTTTGAGAGAGAGCACCTTTGAATGGGGGGGGGGTGCAGAGAGAGGGAGAGAGAGAGAATCCCAAGCAAGTTCTGCACGGTCAGTGCCAAGTCCAATGCGGGGCTCAGCTCAAACCCACAAACCATAAGATCATGACCTGAGCTGACACCAAGAGTCAGAGGCTTAAGCGACTGAGCCACCCAGGCGCCCTATTTAGGTCACCTTTAATTTCTTTAAGCGGCTGAAGGAAGAGTGGATGGAAAGCAAGTATATATGCATAATGTTGGTTACAGCGACCCTCTTATTTGTCACTTCTGGTTCTCTTCATTTGTTCCTGCGACTGGAGTTACCATCTGGTGTCACTTTCCAGTCCAATGTAATTTTGTTCCCACCCAACTCTTTTGGGCTCTTATTTATAAGTGTGTTAGGTCTATACGTTCAGTGCTCAGTATACAATTGCATGCTATCGTCCACTTACTTTTTATATCAGCTAAGAGAGGAGATATGTATTTAACCATCTTTTGTATGACACACCAGCGCTTTGCTTCTTCGTGTCGATTCAGATTACTGTTAGGGATCACGTGCTTTTGGTCTTGAGAACTTCCCTTAGTTTTTCTTACAAAGCAGGTCTGCTAGCCGTGAATTCTTTCTGTTTTTACCTGGGAAATGTCTTTATTTTGCCTTTAGTTTTGGAAGATAGTTTTGTTGGACATGGGATTCTTGGTTGACAGATGTTTCCCCCAACACTTTGAATAGGCCACCCGCTACCTCCTGGCCTTCATTGTTTCTGCTGAGAAGTCAGCAGTTAATCTTAGGGGAGGTTGTAAGCGATGAGGCCTTTCTCTCTTACCGCTTTCAAGACTGCATCCTTGGTTTTGGTTTTCAGCATTTTAACGTTTATTTTATTTTATTATTATTATTTTTTTTATTTTTGGGACAGAGAGAGGCAGAGCATGAATGGGGGAGGGGCAGAGAGAGAGGGAGACACAGAATCGGAAACAGGCTCCAGGCTCTGAGCCATCAGCCCAGAGCCTGACGCGGGGCTCGAACTCATGGACCGTGAGATCGTGACCTGGCTGAAGTCCGACACTTAACCGACTGCGCCACCCAGGCACCCCGGGTTTTCAGCATTTCAAAACGGTGTGTCTGTGTGTGGGCCTCTCCATTCGTCCTCCCTGATGCTCCTGGAGCTCCTTGGCAGTGTTCATGTGTTTTTCTTAGGGCAGAGAGGTTTTTTTGTGAATCACATTGGGGCAGTTTTCATCTATGATGTCTTAGCATATTTTTCTTGCTACTCCCCTTCCTTCCTCTGCTGCACCTTGTACATACGTTGGTGCACCCAGTGGTGTCCTGCGTTTCCCTGAGGCTCGGTTCCCTTTTCTTCGTTCTTTTTCCTCTCTGTTCTTCAGACTGCAGAATCTCTCTTGATCTATCTCCAGGTTCACGAATCATTCTGCCATTTCAAATGTACTGTTGAACCCCTCTGATGAATCTTTTCATTTTAGCTCTTGCACCTTTCAACTCCACAACTTCCCTTTGGTTCTTTCTATAGTTTCTATCTCAGTATCACTGTTCTTCATTTGCTGAAATGTGATCATCGCGCTTCACTTACTCTTTTCAGCGTGGCTTCCTTTAGTCCTTTGAACATATTTATAGTGAGTACTGTGACGTCTTTGTTAAATCTCACATCCGGTCCCTCTCAGGTACTTTCTTTTGTCTGGTTTTCTCCTGCGTGGGGGTCACATTTTCCTATGGCTGTGGATATCTTGTATTTTTTTTTTTTTTTGAAAACTGGACATTTTAGACAATGTTATAGCAACTGGCCTTACTGGCTTCTTCCCCGCCTGGAGGATTATGACTCGTTTGCTTGTTTATTTTTTAGCGACTGGCTGGGCCACTGTCGTGATGTCTTTCCCCTGCAGCGTGAAGCCTGGGATGCCGCTCCTCAGAGGGCCCAGCCTTGGGCATGTGCATGGTCACCTTTGAGTGATGGTGGTTGTACGGGCCTCTCTTTGTCCATCCCCGTCCTTAAGCTGTTGGGCTCCACCCATTGTGGGCTGATCGTTCTGTTGTTTTTCTCAGCGCCTAGGGCACTGATTGCTCCGCAGACTGATCTAATTAATTTGGGGCTCCTTTGACAAGGTAGCTTTTGAATTCAGTGTTTGAGGTTTGTTTTGACCCCAGTAAGGGTCTTGTCCCCAGTTCTGTCTGGGAAAGTAGCCGGGCTGTGGGGCACTTGTTGCACTAATGGAGGTACCAAGCTTCCTCCTATTTGCTTACCATCAAAACCTCCAGAGTCTTTGAGAGTGTCTTTAGGCTTGAACTTCCCACACATCGTTTCAAATAGCGTGTGTGTGTGTGTGTGTGTGTGTGTGTGTGTGTATTTTTCAGGGAGAGCTTCAGAATTTCTCTTCGATTGCCTGCTTGTCTGTAGACTGAATCCCTGGGCCAGAGCTCTGGAGCTGAGGGCAGCGACACGGGTGCCTGCCTGAGTGACACTGCTGCCTCAGGGTGGGAACAGTAGCCTCCGGCCTTCTCAGCTTGCCTTTCCCGGTGGGGGACCTCCTGCTGGGGTTTGAGTGGCTGGGCCCCAGTGTCCCTAGCCCTCCTGCCAGATAGGGCTTTTGCCCCGCTGCGCTCACCTGGAACTTGGGCCTCCCTCCGTGGCTGCAGGTGGTGGAGGTCTACTGAGTGAGTGCTGGCCCCACAGCTGTGAGAACGAAGACAGGAGAGAAACTTGGATTTCAGATCTTTGTTTTCACTTTTGAATTAGAGATAAGGGATGGTGGGCCTGCATTAATATTTCCACCTTACGATTTTGGAAGAGGGTGCGTATCCTAAGGCCAAACAGCTGGTTGTGATGAGGCAGGGATATACTTGTGGGGTCCCTGGCTCCAGAACCCTTCTCAGCCAACCTGTGCCGGACTGCGCAGTCTCCAGGACATGGCCTTGGGGTTTGTGGTTTATGCTTCTCTGGCCTCCCAGGTACAGATGACTGCATGCAGGCCTATGTATACTTGTCCTCTGCCTCTCCCCGCAGGTGCTCGTCCCTGTGGCCTCCATGTTTAAAGCGGAACCTGTGTGCAGAGTGGACGCACCTCTCTTCCGGAGCCTCTTTGGGGCCACAAGACCAGACACTGTTTGAGCGGACACACTGCTCTGTCCTGTGCACCTCAGGGCCTCCTGTGCTGGCCATGCCTGTGCCCACAGAGGGCACCCCCCCGCCCCTGAGTGGCACCCCCGTTCCAGTCCCAGCCTACTTCCGCCACGCAGAACCTGGCTTCTCCCTCAAGAGGCCTGGAGGGCTCAGTCGGAGCCTCCCGCCCCGGCCCCCTGCCAAGGGCAGCGTCCCCATCAGCCGCCTCTTCCCTCCTCGGACCCCGGGCTGGCACCAGCCCCAGCCCCGGAGGGTGACATTCCAAGGCAAAGCCTCTGAGACCCTTCAGAGCCCCTCCTATGACCCGAGCCGGCCAGAGTCCTTCTTCCAACAGAGTTTCCAGAGGCTTGGCCGCTTGGGCCACGGCTCCTATGGAGAGGTCTTCAAGGTGAGTGGGGTGACAATTCCTTAGGCCTGCTACTGTCACCCCCCCCCACCTCCGCCTGGAGGGGACAGTGTCCTGGGCAGCCCACTCCCCTTTTCTCCCCTGAGAGCCTGCTTCTCCTGGGCTGATTTGGCTGCTTTCTCCTTCCCCCTACTTAGGCCCTCCACACCCCTCAGTAACACTCCCCCCTTGTGCAGAGCCTGGCACGCCTCACAGTGGCTCCTGGCTGCCTCTTTCTCCTGCCCCAGAGCAGCCTCCTCTGCGTGGCGCACACCCCACGCCCCATCACCTCTCAGGCCAACAGGTGCTCCCGCTACACCCTTCATACCAGCTTTTTATTTCTCCTTAAAATATATTTCCCCTTTATATTTCCTTTACAATGGTAATCTTCCTTATGTAAGTACTACCTGGAGACAATTTTGTTGTTAAAAAGCACAAATAACGTGGCCCCTAGCCTGGTTCTTCCTGGAGGAAACCACTGTGCTTCTCGGGTGGGTGTCCTTCCTTCCAGATCTTTTTCTCTACGTCTCCACAGAGTTGACCAGATACGGACAGACTCTTTTTGTATTCTGCACAGTGGGTCGTGCTGGCCACGTGTTCGTGTAGCCAGATTTTTCCACGTAGCCTCGTGCCCCGAGGCCCTTTTGGGTCAATACGTAGAGCTCTCAGAGTGGCCCGTCCAGCTTTGCTGCTGCACACGTGGGCTCTGAGGCGGATGCCGTGCTCCACCTTCCATGTGTGTGAAATCCCAACAGGGTCTGCCAGACCGGCCTCCTGTCCCACTCGTGGGTGCCACCTCCCTTCCAGGTGCGCTCTAAGGAAGACGGCCGGCTCTATGCAGTGAAGCGCTCTATGTCGCCTTTCCGGGGCCCTAAGGACCGGGCCCGCAAGCTGGCCGAGGTCGGTGGCCACGAGAAGGTGGGGCAACACCCGCGCTGTGTGCGGCTGGAGCAAGCCTGGGAGGAGGGCGGCATCCTGTACCTGCAGACGGAGCTGTGTGGGCCCAGCCTGCAACAGCACTGCGAGGCCTGGGGCACCGGCCTGCCCGAGGCCCAGGTCTGGGGCTACCTGCGGGATACCCTGCTTGCCCTGGCTCACCTGCACGGCCAAGGCCTGGTCCACCTTGACGTCAAGCCCGCCAACATCTTCCTGGGGCCCCGGGGCCGCTGCAAGCTGGGTGACTTTGGGCTGCTGGTAGAGCTGGGTGCATCTGGAACTGGTGAGGCCCAGGAGGGAGACCCCCGCTACATGGCCCCTGAGCTGCTACAGGGCTCCTATGGGACAGCGGCGGATGTGTTCAGGTGAGGGCCAGGAGGCGGGAGGCTCTTGGCGGGGTTGGGGGGCGGGGGATGTGCAGTCGGCAGAGGGAGGGAAACGCCACCCTAGCCCCAAGTCAGGAAGACTCGGCCTCGGGCCGGGACGTCCTGCCCGGAGGGGGTGGAGGCCCGTCCTGCACTTGAGGGGTTCTGCAGAGACAGCCTCTGGGCAGCGGACCCTCTGGCCACTCTACATGGATCCCCCATTTCCTCACCTCCCCCCCCACAGCAGAGACAATTGCTCCATTTACAGGGGATGGACACAGTGGGGCCGAAGGACTGGCACAGAGTCCACTTAGCAAGTGGGGAAGCTAGGGCTGGCCTGGGCAGTGGGTTCCGTCGTCCAGGGGGGTGACCGCCGCTCTGCCTCTAACGGCCGTATCCAGCCTTGGCAGCAGAACGATGGTAGTGACGTCAGCACCCGCAGTGCCTGTCCAGTGACGGGTGCCAGGAGGACTCACCAGGTGGTGAGGGGGCTCCGTAATATGGGCCTTTCCGGGACCCCCAGCCCCTCCCTCCCCACTTCCCCGGCTCGTGGTGGAAGACGGCAGCCCTTTTCCACCCTCTTCTTGGGCAGCCTGGAGCTCTGGGGTCTGGGCCCCAGGGCCAACCCTGCCCCTCTTCTGTCACTGCCCCCACCCTTCCCAGTCTGGGCCTCACCATCCTGGAAGTGGCATGCAACATGGAGCTGCCCCATGGTGGGGAGGGCTGGCAGCAGCTGCGCCAGGGCTATCTGCCCCCGGAGTTCACTGCTGGTAAGTGGAGGGCAAGGACGGGAAGGAACGTGCGGCCCCAGGGAGGCCGGGCTCACGTCTGGGGCCCCTGGGCTCAGAGCTGTCACCCCTGACACGGCCCCGCCCTGTGCACAGGCCTGTCTTCTGAGCTGCGTTCTGTCCTCACCATGATGCTGGAACCTGACCCCAAGCTGCGGGCCACAGCCGAGTCCCTGCTGGCCCTGCCCATGCTCAGGCAGCCTCAGCCTTGGAACGTTCTGTGGTATATGGCCGCCGAGGCCCTCAGTCGAGGGTGGGCCCTGTGGCAGGTAAGGTGGGTGACTGTGACAGGGTGCCCAGCCGCGCTCCCCGGCCCCAGGGCCTGCCCTGCCTCCCTGGTCCCTGTCCCCTCAGGCCCTGCTTGCCCTGCTGTGCTGGCTCTGGCACGGGCTGGCTCGCCCCACCAGATGGCTGCAGCCCCAGAGCCCACCAGCCACCCCGCCCGGCTCGCCACCCTGCAGCCTCCTCCTGGACAGCAGCCTCTCCAGCAACTGGGATGACGACAGCATAGGGTGGGTGAGAGCTGAGGACGCCGGGGGTGGGGGAAAGGGGCAGTCAGCACGGCCAGGCCGCAGCCCCGTGAGGATTCGTGGTGAACAGGACCCCTCCCCCAAGCCTGCCCCCTGCCCACCCCCCCACCCCCCGCCATCATACCCTGGGAAGGGAGCCAAGGCCAGTGGGGGTGCAGCCTGGCCCAGCTTGAATGCGGCGGTCTCCTCCAAGCTCAGTGCAGGGACCACGCAGAGCAGAGCAGAACCGGCAACCTCACGCCTGGGGCGCTGCCTCACGAGGGAGCAGCGCGAGGGCCACGGCCGCCGCCACGGTAGGGCTGCGGTGCCCACAGGTGAGGTGCTGTCCGTCCTCTCCGGGAACACAGTCCCCAGAGCCTGGGGAGCCCGAGCCCTGGGAAATTCCTTGGTCCTAGGTACCTGGCGGCCAAGTGAGAGGCTGTAATTAAGAAACCGCTTGGGGCACAGTCCTCAGGAGGAATCACGCCATTAACCCCTTTTTAAGGAAATGTCACCCATCGCCATGGGGACACTTTATAGCAGACACGAGGTACCAGATAGGCTTCCTTTGTCAGAAGTTCATTTGTTAGCCAGCTGTCAAAACCCACATGTTCTAAAAAGGAACAGAGGTGGCCTTTGAGTGGTCAGATGGCCTTTAAAAGTTGTGAAAGGGCACCATGCTCTCACTGCCCCCGACTGGAGCCCCTGCCCATGTCAGGAGCCTGGGGTCTGCACAGGGCAAGGGTTGACCTTGCTGTGGCCCCCTCCCCATATACTCCCCACCCCCGACACCTTACTTGTCTGGCCCACCTGTGCAGGCTCTCGCTCTCTCCAGAGGCTGTCCTGGCCAGGGCTGTCGGGAACACCTCCACCCCCCGCAGTGGCTCCCCTGCCCCCCGGAGCAGGTACACACTGAGGTGAGCAGGCCCAGAGTCCAGCGGGTGGGAGGTGGTGGCTTTCAGATCCTGAGTGTCATTTGTCTCTCTTCCCCTCACCCCAGGGAGGCCCTGGACCTAAGTGACATTGACTCTGAGCCCCCTCGGGGCTCCTTCCCCTCCTTTGAACCTCGGAACCTCCTCAGCCTGTTTGAGGACTCACTGGGCCCAGCGTGAGCCCACAGGCCAGCCTTGGTGTTTTTAACCTTTTAGCCACCACCCCCTCCCCATTCCTCCTGGAGGCTGGGGTCCCTCTGGCAACTCCAGGGGTTCCTTCTGCCTGCCATGTCTAATAAAAGGTATTTGAATCTTGGGAGCACCCAAGCTTGCTTGTGTGGCAATGGCTCTTCCTGCCCCATTTATTGATGCTGCCCAGGGTCTGCGGCCCTGGGATGGGCCGTGGCTGAGCCCTGATGCAGGGCCCCAGGCCAGCACACTGGAGATAGGAGCATGCTCTGTGTGGAGCAGAGACTGCCTGAGCAGGCACGTCCCCAGCGTGTTGATAGAGCCATCAGAGTATGGCAGTCAGGGTGGAGGGCGAGCCCTCAGCCCACTCAGGTCGTCATGTCTCTGTGCTCGGATGCAGCAGCTGCAGCCCCCCTCCTACCCCTTGGTCCTGGGATAAGAGGCTGCTCTTGTGGTCCAAACCCCTCACTCCACAGTCTCTGGACAGAAAGGAGAAGGCGAAGGTGAGCCTCAGGCTGCTGGGAGGGCTGGCACGCAGAGCAGACACAGGTCAGGAAATAGGGCTGAGGGCCGGGCAAGGCACCCATGAGGTACCTTATGTGTGGGGCAGGGTGGAATGACAGCTCTGGGCCGGTAGAATTCTGTCACAGCTAAGACGTGACCCCAGAGTCCCTCTGGCCATACCCTCATAGGTCACAGAAGATAAACTGAGGTCCAGGAAGGAAAGGTTTCCTTCTAGCCTCCACAGTACCCCGAAAGAAGGCAAGGAGGGGAAGCTGAGCTCCGAGGTGTGGGTAGAAGAGGCTGGTCCTCGTCCACAGGGAAGAACGGACAAACAGATGAGGCTCCCAGCTGGCAAGTCCCGTTTGCTGGAAGCATCCGGGGAGTCAGCCCCTTGCACACCAGCAGAAGGAGCGAAGCATGATACTCTTGGTCCTAGAAGACCGTAGAGAGGCCGGCATAGTGGGCGCCAGGTGGCTCAGTCCGGGGGGCAGGCGTGGCGGGCGGCCCAGAGCAGGTCGGGCACGACGCCCGCGTGCAGCTGGAGGATGGAGCCCACGCTGAGCAGGTGCATGATCTGGTGCGAGTTGCCCCAGTAATCAAAGCGGCCGGGTCCCCAGCGCTCCGGCAGGCGGGCCACGTTCACCAGCCCCCCGAGCAGTGCCAGTGCGTCCATACGCAGGTAGCAGGGCAGGGAGCCCGGAGCCCCAGAGCCCAGCCCCACTCCTCGGGCCCCGAACACCAGGAGGCGGGCGGCAGCCTGCCAACCGAAGGCGCGGAGCCGGGCGCCGGTGGAGGGAGCGGTGAGGGCCCGCCAGCCAGCCACGCCCGACAGCACGGTGTAGCCCACCAGGGCGGCTGGGCGCAGCCAGGGCCTACAGGCCAGGGTGCAGTGGATGATGGGCAGAGCCCCTGCACGGAGGAGAGATACAGGAGAAGGCATGTCAGTCCAGGAGACTGCCTGCCCTTTCCACCCAGGGCTCCTGTGAGTGTCCCCTGCCTCTTCCCACCCCTCCCCGCTCCCCCCCTCCAGCGCCCATCCTTCAAGCCTACCCGCCCCGTCCGTTAGCTCACCGAGGGTGTTGACAAGGCAGACCCCACACATATCCAGGGCAAGGAGCCGAGTATACACAGGGCTGCCCCCTTGGTGGCACATGAAGAGATGATAGAGCACAGAGCCTGTGGGCGGGGCCAGGCAGGCCACACAGTGTGTGCCCCACAGCCAGCCATCCTTGCCCAGCTGCCCCCAAGGCATGGTCATCGGCAGCAGTACCAGGAAGCCTAGGAGGGCCAGCCCTGGGAGAGGGAGACAATGATCCATCACACAGCTTCAGCCAGAGGACAGGTCCTGTCCTCAGGGAGTCTGCAGTCTAGAGATAACACAAGGGATGAGGCAAGACAGATCTTGACAATGCTATTAGCACACTATCTGACAGAGGCAGGCCCCGCGCCTTCAGTGACTTCAGTGACTTGGCAGAGCTCTCAAGACGCCGGGGGAGTAGACACCATGATCCAGTCCACGCTTCCAGGTGAAGAAACCGAGTCACTGCCCCAGGTGACCCCGGCAAGGAAGGGGTGGGAGCAGAATAGAACCTGGGCACTCTTAACTCCAAGTTGCTCTCACCCCTAGGCCACGTTACCTCCCCAGAGAGCAGGAGCCCCAATCCCCTAAACTCTGTTGTGTTGGCAGAACCCAGAAGGAGGCATGGCCTCAAGCGGAATTCTAAATAGAACATGTGGGCAATGGTACCAGATCCCAGGGCCACTTAGCTTGCTTCTCTCAACCCCTGTGTCTTCTCTGTAAGTGACCAAATGAGGAGGCTTTGGGCCTTTCTGTCTTCCGGAAAGAAGCAAAGCCAGGCAGGGGAGAGGGGCTGAGAGGAGCTTGTTCCAGCTCCCCAGGCAACGCTGCCTGCACTCCATTTCTCTCAGTCCCAACCAGGGTGATTCCTACACCCTTCCCTAGGCACTCTGGCATCGCCCTCACAGGGTCAAAGACTGGCACAGCGGACTGGGGCTGTGGCTGCACGCTCGGCAAGGTCTGGCCAGGCCACAGTCCCCCGGTAAGGCAGGCACCCAGGTTGGGCCCAGCCTGTTCGGGGCCCCTCTCCTGGCCGGGGCAGCCCAAGGACGGGCAGGGCTGTGTCAGCAGAGCAGGGCCGCGGAGGAGGGGCCCCGAGCCTGGGGCGGGGGGGGGGGGGGGGGGGGGGGAGGGGGGGTGGAGGAAGGAAGGAGCCGCCACCAGGCGGAGCCCCGTGTGGCTGGGCTGCTCCAGGCCGAGGGTGGCAGGGCAAATGCGTGGGGAGGGGCTGGGGCCTGGTTTCTTTTCCTCTCCTAATCGAAGTCAACACCCCTTCTCCTGGACCAGTGCTGGCGGGGGAGGTGCCCCAGACACAGGGATTATGAAGGGGGTCGGACACCAGACTCCTCCCCGGGGCTCAGAGGGATTAAGCGGACTTGGTCCCCTATGCTGCTTCCTTCGCCTGCCCGGGGGCCCCCGCCCGGAGAGCGGAAGGACAGTTCCGTCTGGGACAATGGCAGCTTTGTCACCACGGCTCCTGGCCGTGCCAGGGCCCAGGCAGACCGGGACCTGAGCACTGGGGCGCTCCTCGGCCTTCCGGCCCCGGCCCGGCGCGGGCAGGGCTACCGCGGGTGTGGGATGCGGGGCGCGGCTCACCGTGCGTGTAGATGTTGCCCAGCTCGTTGTGCAAGTAGAAGAGGCTGCGTAGACAGCCCGAGCCGCTGCTGGCCGGCCGGTAGCCCGTCAGCACGAACTTGTTGAACTGCAGGTGCGGTGGCGAGCTGGCCCAGTCCAGCAGGCGCGGCCCGGCCAGGAACGCCATGGCCCGGCCCGGCGCGGGCGGCCCGCGCTCCTCCCGGCCCCCGGCTTCCTCAGTGCTGCCACGGCGCGCCGAGACTCATCCCGGTGCCCGCCCGCCGCCCAGCGCTGCGTCCGCGCACGCGCCGGGCGGGGGTCCCGGCCCGCGCCCCTCCCGCGCTGCGCACGCGCGGGCCTGGCGCCCCCACGCTGGGGCAGAGGCTGGGGACTCGCGGGGCGCCCGGGCGCAGTGAGACCGGTCCCGCTGGGGAAGGTGCGCCGCAGGGACAGCTCGCGGAGGCGGCAGCGGTCAGTCGTCCCTTCGCAGCCGGGAGGACGGGCGCGGCCGGACGCTGGTGGGGACGCCAGGCTCCGCCCCAGCAGCTCGCCCCCGCCATCCCGCCGGCGTTTCGCGCGCGGTACTCGTGACGTCGACGCTGCGAGGGCCAATGGGCGAGGCTGGCGGGGAAGCCCCACCCACGCCCGCCCAGACTTTAGTGTGATTACCATAATATATGCGCTCCCAGCCTCATTTGCATGGGGTAGCTGTGGGCTTGGGATCCGACGTTCTGGGTCCCAGTGGCTCTGCTGGAGGGACCCCGGCGCCTAGAGTCTGCCGTACGCGCCCGGGCTTTCTGCGCGACCCCCTAGGTCGACGCACCCTTGGGCACTCACCCTCGTCGCCACCAAGCCCCACCCCTCACCCGGGCTCTGTCCAAGGTGCTGGCGGTCCCGGACCTTCGGACCAGTCAGGTCTAGAGTCTGCGCGTCCCCACTCCAGCCAGGGGGGTGATCTCCGCCGGCCAGACTCGGCCACAGCGCAGCAAGCCACGCTGAGTGGCCAGGCCTCACACGTGTGTCTGACGCGCCGAGCGCCCTCGCGCGATGCCCTGCCCTTCAGGCCGGGTTTCTTGTAGCCTGAGCTCGGTCAAACTCTCCCTGTTGTCGCCCACTGCGAGGCACCTTCGGTTCCACCCAGAAAAGACAGGAAATGTAGGGGAAGATAGGGCAGGAGGTCACGGGAGAAAGGTCCGTCCCTGCCCGAGTTCATTCTAAGGCGGGTCCAGGAATGCATCCCTTTTCCGGCTTAACCCCGCCCACAACCGCTTCCTCCTCCTCCTCCTCCTCCTCCTCCTCCTCCTCCTCCTCCTCCTCCTCTTCCCCTCCTCCCCTTCTCCATGACCCCGTCCACCCATCCTTCCGCCTCCGCCGTTCCTCGGTCCTAAACTTTCCCGGCAGCTCCAAAGCACTCTAGGCTTGGACCGACCTTACTTTGCATGGATACACCCAACTTTGGCTCATTAACACAACTCTTTTTGTCACGCAAGAACTTGCAGAGAGCCCTGTACCAAAATAGGTCCTTTATTCAGAATCTATGGCTGGCCTTTTGACTACTTTTCTTGACCTCTCACATTTCACTTAGGGCAGCAGTCCAGAACCACCCCAAGAAGTTCTAAAAGCAACCTGAAGTCAGAGACCCCGGTATTAAGGTTTATGAGGAAGGGGAGCCAGATTCCTCTTGCCCTTTGGCCTCAACCATCTGGACCTTCGAGGGTCAGACCAAGTTCTCAGTAATAGCACCAGAGGCTTCTTGTCCAATGTCTGGCCTCCAGGAGATGATCAGAGACCGAGCTGTCCTTACAGGGGCGGAAGGTCAACGTAGAGTGCGGCATGGAGTCTGAGATGTCCATTCCACTGGCAGAGGGTCCAGTGGACCCTAGGGATCCCGAGTCAGAGAGCAGAGATGAGCGAACGCAGGGAACTCTGGCTGGAGGCGCTCAGGGGCCGGTAACTCGCGGCTAGAACCTCAGCCTGAGGGTCCCCAGGGGGACAGGGCAGGGCCACCCCTCGAGGCCGGCGGTACCACACAGCCCAGCTTCTCCCGGGGCCCCGGGAAGGCCCCAACGCGGGGGGCCCTTTTCCCGGGGCCAGTAGACAGCTCCTAGAGAGGGAGCAGATGTCAGCTGAACCCCCAACCAATCTTACCTCCAGCGTCCTGCTCCGCCTGCGATCCTGCGCGCGATTCCCTGTGTGGACGCAAGCCCTTGTCCCTCAAGAACCCGGGATTGCCTCCCAGCCGCGTTCCCCTTGAAAGCCCCAGCTTCCCACCAGGACCCCCTGGGCACCGAGGCGTCAGGCGCCCAGCTGCGTCCGCCCTCAGGCCCTGCCCCAGCGGGCGCACCGTCGGCGCAGCAGGCGCAGCAGCGACAGCAGCAGCAGCAGCAGCACTGAGACGGCCGTCACTGTCGAGAAGACCCGGGCTGCGGGCACACGGTGTCGTAAGGCAGGGTTTGGGAGGAGCTGCTCCCCAAACTGCTTCCCGCCACGCGTGCCCGCCTCACCCCCCGTCGCGGCCTCCGGAGCCCCAGGCCGGGGGCTGCAGCTCACGTTGGCCCAGTCAGGGGACGCTGCGGGGGTCTGGGCCGAGCCCTGGGGCGCGCGGTCGTCGGCAGCGTCCTGCAGCCCTGCGGAGAGAAGTGTGAGGCAGGGTGGCGGGGCAGCGGGCGCAGGGCGACGAGGCGGGCTCTCACCGCGGTAGGTGAGCGCGAAGCCCTGCGCGTGGCCGCGCGCGTCGCTGCGGAAGGAGAGCAGCAGCGCGGCGGCGCGCAGGCGCAGGGGGCCGGGCGGCGGCGGGCGGGCGCCGTCGAAGGCGCGGAGCAGGCTGCCCGAGGCGGCGTCCCGCAGCTCCAGCCGGTCGCGCGGGTCGGCCAGCTCGAAGAGGCGGAAGGTGAGCTCCAGCGCGGCGCCCGGCGGGCTCAGCGCCCAGCTGCAGTTCCGGTCCGGCCCGTACTCGTCCGGGAAGTCCGGGGAGTAGATGACGCCCTGCGGAGCCGTCCAGTTCCCCTGGCAGGAGCCCACGGACACTGTGGGCGGGCCGGTGGTCAGGACCCCGAGGCCCGCGGGCTCTTCCTTCACGGGGTGGGCCGCCTGCCCCTCCCCGCTGGGCCGCGACCCCAGACCTGCCCCACCGCCCCCTCGAGCCGGGTCCTACTCCTTCCGCGACCCGCGAATCCCCTCCTCACGTCCCGCCCCCAACTCCACGCCCCGCCCCTGACCCCCCCCAGGGGCGGAGCCTGCCCTCCACCCCACTCCCCTTCTCGGGCCCCGCCCCCAGCGTACGGCTTCCCCCTCCCAGATTCCGCCCCCTACCGGGGCGTGGCACCCCGAGACCCACCCAGACCCTCTCCCCTCACCGCCCAGGCCCCCCTTCCCCGCCCACTCCTCACCTTCGTAGATGCCCAGACGCCCATCGCCGCCGCACAGCTGGCCCGGGTGGCCGAAGCAAATCTGGTCGCAGTCGGTAGCTGGGGCCGGGCGTCCCCGGTCCAGGTCGCTCTCAGAGCCACAGAAGCAGGCGTAGCCAGCCTCCACGCCCGCCAGCTGGGGGCACAGACTGGGTGACCCAAGAGGCAGGGGTTGGGGTAGGGGTGGATTCTAGGGTCAGGGTCATAAGTGGGAATCGGGCAGGAGACTCCAAAATCAGCGTCAGGGTTTGACGTCAGAGTGGGAGTTGATTTGGGTCCTGACGTCTAGGTCAGGGGTCACTGTTCTGAGCCGGAGGGGGGAGGGGGCAGTACCTGGTAGCCCTTCATGCGGCAGAAGCGAAGGCACACCTGGACCGTGAGCTTCGTTGAGGTCCCGCTGGGGCCGCTGAGGGCCGGGGGTGCCCCCGAATCCACGAAGCAGCCCAGGTACCCGGGCACTGAGGGGGCAGCAGAGTCCGGCTTTGTCCGGTGCCTCCAAAAGAGAACTCTACCCAGGCAGCCCAGCCTTCCCACCCTTGTCCAGCCCGGCCCACTCACTGTGACACGTGGGGATGTCGCAGTAGCGCCAATAGATGCCCTCCTCTGTCTCCGCTACGTAGCACCACGGCTGCACGTCACCGTCGGGGTTCCTGCCGGTGGGGGAGAAGTCTCTGGATCCACCCCGAGGGCTGCAAGCCCCAGGCCCCACCCCACAGCCTTTCCGCAGAATGGCCACCGTGTGTGTTAGATCTGGTTTGTGTGTTCCTCTCCGTTGTCACTGTCACACAGATAGATTCTGGCTTGGCCCACCTGTTTGTGGCTGTCGACTCTGGAGGGGATGGTGGGAAGTCCTTAAGGGGCACCTGGGTGGGGTGGCTCAGTCGGTTAAGGGACCGATCTTTGGTTTCAGCTCAGGTCATGATACAGTTTTTGAGTCCGAACCCCAAGTGGGGCTCTGTGCTGATAGCGTGCAGCCTGCTTAGGATTCTGGCTCCCTCTCGCTCTTCCCTTCCCCTGCTCGCTCGCTCTCTCTCAAACAAATAAATTAATAAACTATTTTTTTAAAGGAGGGGTGCTGAGGGCATATTTGGGGCTTCAGATTTTGCTAAGACGTGACCTTATACATAAGGACTTTGAAGCCACCTGCAGTGTTCGTCCCCAACCCTGCCTTGGGCCTCGGCCACCTCCCTTGGCTTGCAACCCTGCTTTAAAGCAAAAGTGGTGAGCCCTGAGCTTCGTGGTGTCCTCTCGCTTCGCTGGGTCCCTGCGGCTCCAGACAGCAGTTGTGGCTTTGAACGCCACCCCCCCAATCCCTCTGTCACCAAGAGTAGAAGTTGTACTGCAGGGGCTGGACCCTCCACCCCAGGGCTCGCCCTCTGACTGGGTCCCGCCTACACAGTCTCCTTGAATGCCCAGGCCTGACCCTAGGCTCTGCAGCGTTTGGGCACCTAAATGTCCCGAAAATGTCCTGAGCGGCCAGCCCCGTCCCCAGAACGGGCTAGGCCTGGTCCCTCGCCTAGGCTCTGCTCCCAGGCCCTCGGGGTGGCCCTCGCATCCGCCCAGCCAAGACCTCCCTCCCACCCACACCGAGGCCCTGCCCGGGGCGGACGCCTGCAATAGTGCGCCCAGTCCCGGGCCCAGCGCAGGCCCCGCCCCTCACCGGCAGAAGTTGTGCGGGCCCAGCCCCCACCGGCCCTGGGGGTCGCTGGCGCTGCTGTAGCTGTGCTGCTGCGTCTGGTCCCAGAAGAGGCACGGGCGGCCGGCCCCGCGCGGACCCGTGCGGTTCTGGTGGCCGCGGTAGTCGGCGCCATTCACCTGGAAGCACTCGGACAGGCCTGCGAGGCGACCGCGGAGGCTGGGGAGGTCCCGACCTTCTCCCGCATTTTCACCGCCCCCCCCCCCAACTCTAACTCCCGCCCGGCTCCCCCGTCCGCGCCCCCGGCGCCTGCGGGGCCCCGAGGCTCAGCTCCTCCCGCCACCTGCTCTGCCCCCTCCTCCGCTTCGGGACCGGCTCCTAGGCACGGAGGCAGAGGAGAGACCGGTGACCACGGTCCAGTCGCGGGGGCGGGACTCACCTGGGCTGTGCAGGCTCCCCGCAGAGGCCCCGCGGGGCGGCAGCGGCGGGAGGAAGAGCAGGAGAAGCAGGAGGCCCTGCGGGGCCCGTGTCTCCATCGCCCCCAGCCCAAGAGAGGTTGCCCTGGCCCGCACACGGCCCACGCCACCCCCGGGGTCGCTCCGGGGTCTTCCAGGCGACCTGGGGGGCGTTGTCCTCTGACAGCCTGTTCGCGCCCCGCTCTGGGCGGCGCTCTCCGTCTGGAGCGGTGAGCTCTCTCCCGCGAGTATTTGCCTCCAGGGTTTCTGCCCCAGGAGGCGTCTCTTTGCCCCCGTGTCCCCTCTGGCTGTCCCCGGGGTTCTCTGGCCAGGGGCGGTCTCCGTCACTGCCTCTTAGTGCTGGGGCGGCGGGTGTGTGGGGGGGGGGGGCTTGCCCTCGCGTCCACACCCGCCCTCTCCCGCGGCGCCCTGCTCTCCCTCGCTCAGGTCTCTAACGCACTGGCTCCTGCCCCCTCGCGTCCCTCTGTGGGTCCCTCCCCCTTGGGTCCCTCCCTCCCCACCCCATCCCCCCGAGGCCGGGAAGCCCCGCCCAAGACTGGAGCGGAGGCAGCAGGTCCAGACGCCTCCCACGCCAACCCCCCCCCCCCCCAACTCCCAACACACTGCCCCGGGACCCTCGGTGTCCCAGCACGCTTCTCCTCTCCCCTCCCCCTCTCAAAGTCCGTGCAGGTTCTAGGGGTGTGTGGAGGAGGAAGGGCCAGGCTGGTGGACAGAGGGACCCCGGTGGCGGTGAAACACGCCCCTCTCCCAAGTACCGAATGGCTCCGGCCGGACGGAGGAAGTGCCACTCCCGGCGCCCGCACCCGAGGGGATGGTGGACGCTCAATCCCGGACAGGCAGGGGCAGCTGGTGTCTGGAGAGGAAGGCAGCTGCGCCCCCGGTCCCAGCCTGTCCCCTCCTCTCTTCCCCCTTCTTTCCGTAGGACCCCCAGCCCAGGCTCGCCAGAGCCCTCGCAGCGCGGCGGAATTCCCCCAGCGGAGCCCCCCTCCCCCCCCGCAACCCCAACCTGGCGGGGGAGGGGGAGGGGAGCAGGCCCGGGCAGGCGTGGGGGGAAATTCCCCGCCCCCTCCCCGGGCCCAACTCCTGCGAATCCTCTGATCTCCCAGCGCCGCCCGCCGGCTGCCCCCAGGGCTTGGGGGGAGGCCAGCGCAGGTGCGTGGGAGGGCGGGGGCGGGGGCCGGGGCGGAGGGGGGTGGTGGCCGGGCCCGAGCGGCCCCGCCCCGCCCACCTCCCTCGCCCCTCAATCCAGCCTCCCCACCTCTCCCCGGGCCCTCACCAGGCCGTTCAGCCGGGACGGACCAGTCCCCGCCCCGCAGACAGGGTGGCTCGGGGCGGATTCTAGCAAGGCCAAGGTGCGGGAGGCGGTGACGCGACCGGCGGAGACCTAGCGGTTAGCGCCCCACGATGAGGCTCTGGGATCCTAGGGCGGGCAGCCCAAGGAGTGAACGTTGGAAGGAGGTGGGCTTGCTGAGACTCGAAGCCGTCGCGGGGTTCGCCTCCTGAGGGAAGCCCTCTCGGCAGCCAGGCTGGCCAAGGCTCGCCTCCCACTTTCCAGGCCCCGTGGAGCACCGGGGTGGGAGTCTCACCCGCGTGTGCTAGCTGCGCACAGAGAATCTAAGCCCCCCCACCCCCCAACCAGGGAGCGGCGGGTCGCCACCCTTTGGCCTGGCCCCCTTCTCCTCCAAGCGTGGTAGGGAGAGGGGCAGTGCTGCTGGGGCCTGTTGGGGTCCTCCCAACTCTGCAGGCCTGGGCCACGGCCTGGGCCATGGAGGTGCATGGGGAGCCTCACCTTCAGGGCCACAGGCGGCCCAGGAAAGGCCTAGGTGGGGTCAGGGAGGGGACAGTAGGGGGAGTAGAGTAGGAGGTGGGCCCTTCCCTGGCAGGGCCGGCCAAGCTGTCCGTCCAGACTACTGTCCTAGGGACTCTCACCTCCCGAGGGGGCCCCTGTCTCCCGCACAGGGGATCCTGGATGACAAGGAGGGGGGCTCGGTTCCAGGCCCCCCGGCCCTGAGATGAGGGGCAGTGTCCTCATTGCCAGCTCCAGTCCTGGGTGGCTCACAGCACCCCAACTGAAGAAGACCTTGACCTTCACCCTGTCACTTGCAAGGAGCTCAGAGAGGCTGAAGGCCCCCAGAGTCTCGGTCAGGACTTAGTCGGTCCAAAACCAACAGCGCTTCTGCTGTGGGAGGGCTGGGCCACCTCCTGCCTACTCAGGTCCTCCACCTGTGTTTACTGATCCTGGTTCCTCCAGCTCCTGTGCAAACAGCTGAACTTCATTTCCCCGTGTCCCCTGCATTCGACTCTTGGGGGGGAGTTCAGGCAGATGGGGCGTGGGCAGGAGTGGTGCCTCTTATAAGGCAAAGCGGGGGGGGGGGGGGGGGGCGGGGCCAGCAGTATTAGCACCACAGAGCAGCTCGTTAGAAATGCAGATTCTCAGGCTCCACCCCCAGCCTCCTTCATCAGAACCTGTATTTAACAAGATCTCCAGGTTTGGAAAGCGCACGCGTGGGCCCCTGCGGGGCTGTCTCTCCTCCCTTCAGCAACCAGACGCGGGAGATGCCAGGGGCCTGGGGCAGGGTGGAAGGAGCTGGATTCCTGAGGGACCCTGTGGAAGGTGCCCACTAACCGGAAGCGTCAGGAGGCGGGAGAGGTAAACAAACATCAGCCGTGTAGCCGCTGAGATTGGAGGTTTGCTGGTTATACGGACCCGCACAACCTCCCCTCCACCGATACACCCTCCTGCCCCCAGCCGGTTCCTGGGGCGTCTGGACAAAGGCCCACAGACTGGGCGCTTTAACAGCAGAGATGTGTTGCCTCGAGGTCTGCAGGCTGGGACCCTGGGACTCAGCCATCAGCAGAGCCTGTTCCTTCTGGGAGCCGTGAGTGGGCGTTTGTCCGATGCCTCTCGACTGGATGCTGGATGTCAGTTGTCATCCTCAGTGTTCCTCGGCTTCTAGAATCATCACGTCCACCTCGGCCTCCATCTTTGCCCGGCGCTCTCCCCGCGTGTGGGGGTCTGGGTCCAGATGTCTGTGCCCGGCCCATGCCAGTGTGACCGCACCTTGACTGATCACCTCCGCAGTGACCTGTTTGCTCATGGGATCATGTTCTGTGGTGCTGGGGGTTGGATCCGAGCCGTGAACTGGGGGGCGGGGAGAGCACAAGTGCACTCGTGGCGTCTCTTGATTGTCTCTCGTCCCTTTCCCATCCGTGCGGCCTCTGCCAGAGTCTGGGCCACTGCCGTCAAATCACACTCCAGCCTGACGTCCAGCCCCCCGCGCTTACCCTCCACACCCCTCTGGCAGCCGGAGTCTTTGGTGGGGAGCATTTACGGCGAGCACCTTCTGGCTCTTGGCATGTGCTTATTGCTCTTCTTCTTTTGTTAATGTTTATTTTTATTTTGGGGAGAGAGAGCACAAGCGGGGGAGGGACGGGGTGGGGGGACATAGGATCTGAAGATGGCTCCACGCTGACAGCAGAGAGCCTGATGCGGGGCTCAAACTCGCAGACTGAGCCGTGAGATCGTCACCTGAGCCGAAGTCGGACGCTCAACCGACTGACCCACCCAGGCGCCCCTCATTCTCCTTTTTTCAGTGGGAAATAACACCTAACGTTGAGTTTACATTCTTCGCTCTTTCCAAGTGAACAGTTCAGGGCGCCTGGGTGGCTCGCTCGGTTGAGTGTCAACTTCAGCTCAGGTCATGATCTCGCGGTTCGTGGGTTCGAGCCCCGCGTCGGGCTCTGGACTGACGGCTCGGAGACTGGAGCTGCTTCCGGTTCTGTGTCTCCCTCTCTCCCCTCCCCTCCCCCAGTCACACTCTGTCTCTCTCTTTGTCTGTCAAAAATGAATAAATGTTACAAAAAAGTTTTAAAAAGCGAACAGTTCAATAGTGTTAAGTATATTCACATCACTGTGCAATGGCCCTGGGACCTCTTCGTCTTGCAGCACTGAAGCTCCCCCTTCCCAGCCCCCACCCTCCTGGAAGCTACCTTTCTAGTTTCGGTTTCTATGATTTCTGACTGTAAATATTCCATATAAGTGGGATCACACAGTACTTGACCTTTTGTGACTGGCTTGTTCCACTTCACATAACGTCCCCCAGGTTCAGCCGTGTCACGGCACATGATTTCCCTCCTTTTAAAGGCCGCGTGATATTCCACGGTGTGGATGGACCTGAGCAGGACCCTGATGGGGTCCCCACGGGCCCAACCCTCCTCTCTTACTCAGTCACGTCTTTATCTTTTTTTCTTTTTCAATTTTTTAAAAATGTTTTTATTTATTTTTGACTCAGAGAGAGACAGCGTGAGCAGGGGAGGGGCAGAGAGAGAGGGAGACACAGAATCTGAAGCAGGCTCCAGGCGCTGAGCCGTCAGCCCAGAGCCCGACGTGGGGCTCGAACTCACGGACCGTGAGATCATGACCTGAGCCGAAGTCGGCCGCCTAACCGACTGAGCCACCCAGGTGCCCTCAGTCACATCTTTAATAAGTATTTTCTGTGCACTTGCTATGTGCTAGGCAAATACTCCTTTCTCCAAAGCGTCGGGGGTGAGACACTAGAGCCCAAGGCTCAAGCCAGGGCCTTATTTCCAAAGCGGAGGGGCCCTTCTAGTGTCCTCAGAGCCCTCAGGGGGACAGTGGGGTCGGCAGCCAGGAGGCTCTGGGCTCTGCAGAGCTGTGCTGAGGGTGCAGCCTAAGGCCACGGGCTGCCCTGTCGTTGGTTGGTCTCCAGAGGACCCCCCGCCCCCCACCTCCCCATCGCCACCACTGGTACCTCTGGCTTTTGGTCCTTGAACCAGGCAGTCCTACTCGATGTGGACACCAGGGAGCAAACACCTGAGGCAGGTGTTGCACGGTGGGATTGCATTCTAGAAAAGCCCCTGGCTGTCACGGGGATGGGTTGCAAACAGGCGAAGCTGGAGGCTGCCGTGGTCCTGCAGGCAAGCGGCCGGGGCTCTCGGTGACTCAGCGGGCTTGGAACGAGGCTGTCCGTCAACGCGAGGACCAGCTAGAGAGCCGTCTGGACTCTACGAGTGCCTTACCTGGGGCTGAGGGGTGAACGCGTCCCTCCAACAGTCACATGCTGAAACCCAATGACAGGCGATGGTACGAGGAGGGGGAGCGTAGCCTTACGACGACGGACCGGTGCCCTTGGAGGCCGGGGGGTTAGCTAGTCAGCCCCCACCCCAGCCCGTGTGAGGACACAGCAAGGTCACACTCTGATCTCCGGCCTCTCGCCTCCAGAACCTCGAGGAATAAATGTTGATTGCTCGGTATTTGTTATGGCGGCCTGCATGGCCCAGTCGCCTGGATGCCTCAGAACCTCCCAGCGCCAGAGAGAGGAACTGCATGGGGCTTAGCGCGTAGCGACAGAAACAAGAAGAGTGAATGATGCTAAGGGGTCTGGGGTTTCCGTTCAGGGGGACGAATACTCTGGAATTAGACTGGTGAATATACTAGGAGCCACTGAGTCATACACGTTGAGGGGGTGAATTGCAGGGTGCGTGGGCAGGGTGCCACTGGTGGGCAGGACATAGGGACGGGGACATCGAGGACAGCTCTGGGTTTCTCCTTCTGGGGTGGAACCATCCGACGAGGGGGACAACAGCTCCCCTCTGCTGCCTGTGCCTGGTGCTCATGGGTTACCCAGGGCCATGGCCACGGAGGCAGCGGGGCATACAGGTCCCAGAAAAAGGGTCAGCTGGTGCTGCAGGGGGACCAATTGTGGACCCTCAAAGCGGCTGGGCAGAAAAGGGCCGAGGTCCGGTCCCCGGAAACACCGACCACCTAGCTTATAGGTCGGGTGGGGGCAGAGGGACCCTCCAGGGAGCCTGGGACCGGCTGCAGGGAGGTAGGCAGGGGACTGAGGGGAGGTGTCCCAGGGAGGGGCGGGGGGGCGGGCAGTCAGTGCCCGAGGGTGAGCTCTGAGAAGCATCTCCTGCCTTTTAGGCACGAGGAAGTCCTTGGAGCCACCGTCCTGCAGGAAGGACATGGGTACCAGAGGCTGGGCTGGGGCCAAGGGGAGTGGACCCATGAGAGTATTTCGGTGACGCTCACCTTACAGCCCTGGGGGACAGGAACGGGGGGCCGGAGCACCTATGGCCGGCCACTGCTCCCCTTTTTAAAAATTTGTGTTCCTTGTTGATAGTTTTGTTCTTCCTAGCGAACTTAAAAAAAAAAGGTCATCATTGAAACATAATTTCACAATTGCTGCTCTCTGTCACACAAAGGGGCACAGAGGCACACTGTCGCCCCGCTCCGTGTGGTGCGCACGTCATAAAATAGGGTCTCCTGGGGGAAATGAGCAGGAGCGGGGCAGGAGGGGGCCCCGCCCCGTGGACCCGTCTCCATCCACGGACCGGCCTGGCCCTGTGCCCTCTGCTCTGGGACCATGTGACGGGAGAGGGCAGGTGACGCCCTGTGGCTCTCGAACTGCGGAGGGAGTGGACTCATGGGGGGGAGGCCTCTGGAGCTCTGAGCAGCTATGGGGCTGCCCCAAGAGATGGCAGTGTCAGAATTCCTGTCCATCTGGGAGACCCCAGTGCGAGCGACACGGAACTTCCATCCGACCCGTGCAGTCCAAGCAGGTGCAGAGAGGAGGTGCTCACGGGCCCCCGTCGGCGTGAGTGTCCGGAGAGAAGCGAAGTCCCTCCCGGCGCCTCCGTGCGCTGCACCCTGGAGCCCAGCCACGCTGAGGGCCATGGGATGGGGACTGAGGAAGCCACCGTCCTGCAGAGACGCGGCCGGTGGTGGAGGCTGCGGAGCCAGGAGATCCTGCGGGCTTCGCGGGTGGCAGTGGCTGTCGCGACTCAGCACTTCTTGGGGAGCCCCTGGCGCCTGTGTGAGGTTCCCCGTCCACGGCGGGGCTGGGCAGAGACTGACGGCGGCACAAACTCGACCCGGTGCCTCCCGCTAGGTGTGGCCACCTCCCGTGGGCGTGCATATTTGTGACCCAAAGGTGGATCTGGGTTTGGGGTGTCGTGTCTGTTCCCACGGGGCTGTCTTTGGCCTTGGCCGTGGGCAGTTCATTGTCTCAGGGCCCCATGTTTCACGGCCAAGGCAGAACACAGCCCCTGGGCAGTGCTGAGGGCTGTCAAGTGCGGAGGACACCTGCCCCCGGCCTGGGAGGTGGACTGTTATGTCCCTGGACCGCTTGACCGCTGGCAGGCTGGCAGGCCAGGGCCCCACGAAGCTGGTAGCTGGGTCAGTTGATAGGCCACTTACTCGCCTGGGAAGGTAGCCAGGGTCTAAATTGGGGGTCTAAGTCGCTCTGTCCTTGGGGAAGCCGTTTCCATTTTAAGCTTGTCTCAGTTTACGGAACGAGGCAGGGCCGGGGTGAGAGGCTGCGGCAGAGAATCAAGGCCTCTCTTCCCTGCAGGCTTGGAGCAGACCCCTCAGCCGCTGCTCCAGAGGACCCCAGCCCCCCGCTCTGGGTCCAGCTGACACGTGGGCCAGGTGACCTACGTGGGGGTCTCTTCTGGGGTGCCAACCTAACTCCATCACTCCCGACCAGGTGGCGCTGAGACACAGAGTGTGCGGCTTCCTGGTGGCCAGCTGTTGTCGCCGAGGGGATGGGGACGCACATACCAGTTCCACAAGGTGAGATATAAAATAGGGTTTATTGGCGGGAAATCTGTAAGCAGAGGGACAGTGGGGTCCCAAGCTGTCGCTGTCCTGTAGCCGGACAGCAGGCTGCATGGCCGGCTTGGCGGGAGAGAGGGAGTCTGTGGCCCCGTGCTCGCTCTGCAGTCACAGCGTGGAGACAAGGAACCTCGCTGTCCGGACGGCCCGGCAGGTGTCTCCGGGGCTCCCGGCCGCCGCCGCCTGCTTCTCGGACCTGCCAGGCCAGCTCCCCTGCGCCGGCGGACAGAAGGGGTGGGCCTCCACTGCCATTTGAGTCTGCGTCTCCTGCATCACACGGACGTGGGCAACCCACACACCGCGGGCCCGGTCGTGGCTGTCCGGGGCCACCTTCCCGTGGACATCCGGGCTGGCTCCCACCGCCGGCAGGGACGCCCGCCACGGGGATCATGGACCCTGGGAAGACAGCGAGGGAGAGAAAGTCGACGGCGCGTGCAGGGGGAGTGCGGTGGGGCTGCTGTTACCAGGCGGGGGGGGGGGGGGGGCTGCGGCCCAGTGGCAGGTGGCCGAGGGGCGCAAAGGCCCACGTGGACCCTGCCCAGAGAACACCGGGGGAGGCCGGAGCTACGCGGGACAGCTGAGCCCAAAGCAGCAGGAACTTCTCCAAACGCGCCCTGGCCAAGCAGGGCCGCACCGGACTGGAAAGGCCTTGGCAAAGTCACGTGCTCTGAAAGTGGACGGGTGTGCGCGGCTCGGGGCGGCGGAGCGGGGGAGAGGTGTCTCCGTGAAAAGATGCTTCTCCAGGTCTTCCATGGGGGGGGCGGGGGCTCTCCCCGAGTCACCCATGTGTGCGGGCCGCCAGCTCCCGTGTGCCCGCTCGAAGACACCATCAGAATTTTCCTCTTGGGAGGCCCCGTGAAGAAGTGAGAAGGCCACCGTGCTGTGGAGTGGAAGAGTCTTTGTGAAGCAAAATCTAACCGGGTGGGAAACGCCAGGGTCCTGGGTGGGCTCGGAGCATCCGTGATGCTGGCAGCACGAGGTCCCCGTGCTCCCGTCGGGAGGGGATGGGCCACACTGCTCCTCACTGGGCGGTTTCGTACAGTTCACCTTCCTGATTACAAAGAAACACACGTTCGTTACAAACATCCAAACACGGCAGAAGCAGACCCTAGTTTCCTTCTCCCTAGAGATCGCCATGGACTAGACCTTGTTACACACGTACACATACACGCATTGTGCCATTTCCTTTAATTTCTTAACGTTTATTTTTGAGAGAGACAGAGTGAGAGCGTGAGTGGGGGAGGGGCAGAGAGGGAGACACAGAAGCTGAAGCAGCTCCAGGCGCTGAGCTGTCAGCGCAGAGCCCGACGTGGGGCTCGAACCCACGGACTGTGAGATCACGACCTGGGCCGAACCCAGACACTTAACTGACTGAGCCACCCAGGTGCCCTGTACCGTTTCCTTTAACCTACAATTTGGGAATTCTCTGGCTTTCTACGCCAGCCTGTCCGGGAGGAACCACCCACTCTCCTGAGAAGTCCCACCCCCGCCTCCGGAGTCCCCGGGGCTCTGCATGTGGCCTTTGCAAGATTCTCTGTCAAGAAACAAGAAGTTCTCTTGTATCACCGTGAAGGGTTTGGAAATCACGAGTTCTCTGCTATCCCTCCTCTCAGGTGCGGGAGCCCGATGCCCTCCCCTCGAGCATGGGCTCCGTGCGGTGGAGGAACAGAGTGAAGCAAGAGGGACAGGGTGTGGTGTTGGTCGGAAAGTCACCACGGCTTCCTTCCTGTTTTTTTTCAGCGAGTTTTGAGCTGCTGTTCTCACTCCACCGTGTCCGCCCTGAGCTTGGAGCACGACAGGCGCAGTGTCCCCACAGCCGTGCGCCCAGGACCACGGCCACTTCGAGGGCACCCCCACTCTCCCTAAAGGTCCTGTTCCTCCTTTTCTACCTTGAGGAAGAGTCTGTGAAGGACGGGTGTTAATTCTTCGTTTAGTGTTTGGTAGGTAGAGGCCACCAGTGACCTCCGGGCCCGCGCTTTCCTTGACGGGAAGTTTTAGAACTTCTAATTCAGCCTCTTTACCTGTTACAGGCCTGTTCGGATTTTCGTAGTTCTTCACGAGCCAGACTTGGTACTTGCCTCTCTAGAAATGCATTCACTTCATCTGAGTTACTGGATTGGCTGGCCTCATAGCTTCCCTTACAATCCTTCTGTGTGTGTATATGTGTGTGTGTGTGTGTTTCCCTGTGATGTAGGTAGTAGTGTCTCTCATTCTTGATTTTAGGAATTGGAATCTTCCCTATCCTTATTTGATTTTTAAAGATTTCATTTTTTAATGTTTATTTTTGAGAGAGACAGAGAGACAAAGCATGAGGAGGGGGAGGGGCAGAGAGAGAGGGAGACACAGAATCCGAGGCAGGCTCCAGGCTCCAAGCTGTCAGCAGGACAGCTGTCGAGCACGACGGAGGGCTCGAACCCATGAACCTCGAGATTATGACCTGAGCCGAGGCCAGACATTTAACTGAGCCACCCAGGCGCCCCTAAAGTTGTTTCTTTTTTTTAAAGTAAGATCTACGTACAATGTGGGGCTCGAACTCATGACCCTGAGAACAAGACTCCCACACTCCTCTGAGCCAGCCAGGTGCCCCCGAGTCTTCCCTATCCTTAAAAGCCAATTTTGGGGGTAATGGAGCTACAGGTTTATCAATTTTGATGATCCTTCCAAAGAACCGACTTTTTTCTATGTCGTGAATTTCCATTCCCTATCGTCTCCCCCTCTCGCTGCAGGACTGCCTCGTTCGTGTTTCGCCAGGGTCTTCGCGTGGAAGTTTAAGTTAACGCGTTGACATCTCATTTCTTAATCCAGGAACTCACAGCCCCAGGCTCCCCGTCAGCAGGGCTCTGCTGCGGCCGCGCATCTGGCGATGCCCCATTTTGTTCATTTCGGGCTATTTTCCACTGTCCTCGGGATTTCTCCCCCCGAGTCATCGGTTGTTCAGGAGCGTGTTGTCTGTCACATTTATGAGGTCCCCAACTTTCTCCGCGTCCCGACTTCTGGCTTTGTCGCACTGTGACCGATAACACAGCTGGTGTGAACCCAGTCCTCGTAGAATTCTGGGGCCTTGGGTCAGGGGCGAGACGCGGTCCGCCCGACCGAGCCCCGCGTGCGCGTGGGAGGACTGCGGGCCTTCTCGCTCGGCTCCCTCCCTCGGGGCGCTCGTGGGGAGACAGCCATCGGGTGTGAGGACACCAGAGCAGCTCTGAGGAGCGGTCCGTGCGGGGAGGAGCTGAGGCCAGCAGCCCACGGCCGTGCTGACTGAATGAGTCGCTTTGGAAGCGGCTCTCCAGCCCCCGCCGGCCTTCGCGTCACCGCGGCCCCGGCTGACACCTTCTCCAACCTCACAAGAGACCCCGGGCCAGAACCACCGGCCCAACCACTCAGGAAATCCTGCCCACAGAAGCTGTGGGAGACGGTGACTCTCCGTCGCCAGAAGCCACCACGTTTCGGGCGATCTGTGGTGCGACGTCAGACAACGGACACCGTTACCCGCACACCTGCTGGGTTTCCGCAGGGACGCTCTGGACACGCAGCTGCACTTCTGGCGGAAGTTTCGTGTTTTCTGAGGGAAGAGAATGGAAAACATGGTTTAGTAATTCTTCTCTCCTTGAGGCGGCGAGAGCCCGAGGCGCGCACTTTGCGATGATGACCTCGAGGCCTCGAGGATAAAGGAATCCGGGAGGAGAGACCCTGATGTGGGCCGTCGCGGGGAATTCTGGTTTCCTGACGCCCCAAACTCCCGCGCCTGGTGAAGGGAACTGGTCGGGATCCTGAGGGTCAGCGGTCAGCCCCTCCATCGAGCAGATTGGGACTGAACCAGGCGTCAAAAGCGAGGGGCCCTCCGCCTGGGGGGGCTCAGTCGGTCGAGCGGCCGACTCTTGGTTTCGGCCCCGGTCAGGATCTCAGGGTTCGTGCCTCTGAGCCCTGCATCGGGCCCTGCGCCGACCGCGTGGAGCCTGCGTGGGCTCCCCTCCGTCCCTCTCTCTCTCTGCCCCTCCCCTGCCCACGCGGGCTCACGCTCTCTCTCAAAATAAAGCAACAAATAAAAACGTGCAAAACAAAGTGAGGTGCCCTCTGCGGCACCACAGGAGCGCCACGAATTCTACTTCCTGTTGCCGCCAACTGGCGGCTTTCTCTCAGAAGTCTCCTTCTGTTTTTGTTTTGTCTTTGAACAGAAATCAAATTTCTTTGGGCTGTTTTATACAACCTGGAATCATTTTTGTATTTGATAAAACGTGGCCCTTATTTTTTTAAGTTTATTTATTTCGAGAGGGAAAGAGCAAGCGAGTGCAAGTGGGGAGGGGCGCAGAGAGAGAAAGAGAGAGAGAGAGAGAGAGAGAGAGAGAGGGTCCCAAGCAGGCTCCGTGCAGTCATCGCAGAGCCCAAACCCGACTTGGGGCCCAATCCCACCAATTTGAGATCATGACCTGAACCAAAATCAAGAGCCGGACGCTTAACTGACTGGGCCCCCGAGGCTTCCTGTGGCCCTTATTAGTTACGTGAATTAACATAAAACACAAAAATGCCTCTTAAAGACTGGTTTTATATTCTGTTTATGTGAAGGGGACCCATTTTCAATTCAATAAAATTAATTATCGACAAGCCTTACGAACGTGTGTGTGCACACGTGCGTGTGTGCGCGCACACAGACATTAGTACATTCTTCTGGAGTGCTATTTTTTCATCAGATTTTCACAAAACACTGCCCTGTAACAAGTGAAGACCTCTTAGAATAAAAGAAAGGAGACAGAATGAATGAGAAGGGGAGTTGTTCTTGAGGATGGGACAGATCTGGGGGTGTTTTCAGGTTTAGGAGAAGGAGCCAGTGGACAGAAGAGGTAGAAGATTCTGGAAAGGTAGAAAGGCCAGGGCGCGAAGGTCCAGATGGCGCCAATGCCCTGAGGTGTCTTAACCTTGGGCTGGCAGCCACGAGATGCCCACGGCTCGTTGGTACTCCCACCTCTGACCCCCAGCCCTGTCTCCACCTGGGTCCTCCTGCTGGGCCGCGCCGGGGCGCCGCTCCCGCTGCCTCAGGGCCTCCAGGCCCGCCAGGTCAGGCAGGTGGCAGTGGCTACGCATCACCGTCACCAGCTGGCCCTGGGTGATGGCGCGGCTGCGGCAGCCCAGCCGGGCCTGGTCCCGGCACATCCAGTACACCTTGTCCCCGGCCGCCTTCTCCTTCCGGTAGAGGAAGGACTCGTACACCAGGAACCGGCCCCCGAGCGAAGTCCGCAGGAACTCCAGAGGCTGCAGCGTTCCTGGAAGGAAGGGGACAGCGTGAGCGGGGCACTTCGGAAGCAGGGCAGAGAGCCTGTGTGCCAGGGACAGAGGCTCTTTCCTGTGTCCCACCGGCCCGCCCCACCGCAATCCTGCCGCACGACCCACTCTGCTCTCCGCCTCCACACCTGCCTGTGCCATGGGGCCCAAGGACCGAAGTTCGGGCTGCTAGCCCAGGGCCCCCGGCTTGACACCCTCGAGCTCGGACTGGCAGTCTCCTTCCCAGGGCCTTGCTGCTTCCCGGGGGTGGGGAGGGGGGTGTTGGTGCTGGCCCTGCAGCCGCCCAAACCCAGAGCTTTCCTGAGGCCTCTCCTGACCCGGCCCGGACTCCACACTTGCTGGCACACACACCAGGGCGGAGGCTAGGCTGGAACATGGAGCGAGGCCCACAGCCGGTTTGGGCCACTCACCAGGAACCTCCTGGCTCCCTGTGCACCCTCCCTCGGCCAGCTGGCAACCAATCAACTCTCTCTAGAGGCTTTTGAAGCCCTGATTGAAAAGTCATGCAATGTTAGGGTTTGGGTAGCCAGAGAGAACTGGGGGGTGGGTGGGCAGGGTGAGCAGTGAAAGAGGAGGTAGGAAACAGACACGGGAGACCCAGGGAGGGGAGTCGGAGGGTCCCACGTCCAGGCGCACCTCCCCCCAAATGGAGCTAAGCGCTTCCTGGAGCTGGTAGCGCCGGCCTCACCCCTCCCTCCGCAGCCGAGTGGGTTCTCTCGCCAGCAGCCAACCCCAGACCAGCCCAGCCATGAGCGAGGAGCCCAGATGTAGCCCGCCAGCCCTGAGGGAGCCCGCACCGTGGGCAGCTAGGCCGCGCCAGGCACGGGCGGTGGACAGAACATCCCAGACAACCTCTAGCCTGGCACTGGCGCTGCGGCGGGGGGAGGGGGGTGGGCGGGGGGCGCAGGCAGCAGGGAGACCGGGGCGCAGAGCCCGTTCACCCCCCACACCCTCGCACCCGCACCTGAGCCTTCCCTCTGGGCTGGGCTGGGGATCTGCTCCCGCTGCCTCAGGGCCTCCAGGCCCCCCAGGTCGGGCGGGTGACAGTGTCTGCGCATCACCATCACCCGCTGGCCCTGGGTGATGGCGCGGCTGCGGCAGCCCATGCGGGCCTGGTCCCGGCACGTCCAGTACACCTTCTCCCCGGCCGCCTTCTCCCGCCTGTACAGGAAGGACTCGTACACCAGGAAGCTGCCCCCCAGAGGGGTCCTCAGGAACTCGGGGCCTCCTGGGGAGAGACCAGAGAGGTGGTGGGGGGAGGGAGAGCCTGGAGCCAGGTCCTGGGGTCCAGCAGCGAGGTGACGGGGCCCCTGTGCTCAAAGCCGGAGCAGCAGGGCTCCTGGAGTGAGATCCGCCAGCACCCCTCTGCTCAGCACCCACATCCCCCAGGGAGAGGAGCCAGCCCTGGAGCCCAGGAGGCAGCCCCCTCCGCCAGACCCAGCCTAGTCCCGGTCTGGGGGCGGGGGGCGTGAAGGGAGGCAGGAGATGGGTGAGGCAAAGGCCCTGAAGGCAGAAACTGTCTCCCCACCTGGGGGGGGGGGCCTGCAGGAAGGAGGCCGCTCTCTGCCACCACTACTTAAACTCGGTTCCCGTGGGCAGGCGAGGGGGGGTGGGGTGCACGGCAGTGCGGTCCTCGCGGAGTGGGAGGAACAGGCACGGGCCCTGTGGGGACAAGCGGCTCGGGAGTGAAATGGCAGTCAGGGTGAATCTGTGTGCAGCGGGGAGGCTCGGGGGCTGAAGCGGCAGCAACTCCCCGAGCTGGGCGGGGATGTGACCTGGGGGCGGTAGGAGAAAGCAAGGACTAGCTGACCGAGGCCACGTATTCAGAGGCACCGTCTTGGAGTGTTGAGGGTGAGGACCGAGGGTGGCTGTGCCTTCCACCCTGAGAACTTCCTCTGGGCACGCGGGGACCACAGTGGAGCTGGAGACACACTGGGGAGTCTGTCGTGGCTGCGGAAGCCATGGGGGGTGAATGCGTTCCGGAGACCGCGGCGGGCGGTGGAATGGGCATATGACACGGCCTGTGACAACGTGCACCGAAGTGACAGAGTCTTTTGCTCCAGGTCTGGAGCAGCGGGGGTGGCAGGGCAGAGATGCACCCAGAACGTCAGAGGTGGGGAGAGCAGGCGAGTGGTCACAGAGCCCAGAGGGGAAGCCAGCCACTGAGGACCCGAGAGCCCAGGGGCCAAGCTCAAGGTGCGGGGGATGCGGGGTCCCTCCAAAGGGGGGTTAGTTGTGTGGGGAGCAAAGAGCCCAGGGAGCCAGGCCCGGGGCGGAGGTGGGGGAAGTCTGTCCTGCAGGCTGGCACTTCCCGCCCAGCTGTCCCTGCCAGCTCCCAGAACCCCGCCCAGGGGGCGGCCCCTGCCATGGGCACCGGCAAACCTAACCTGCAGCCCCACAGAGGCGAGCCCTGGGCTCTCGGGCCAGAGTGGCCACTCACGGCCGCAGCTGCCTGACCGCAGGCCCCCCGTCAGCACCACGTACAGAGCTCGCAGCCTTGCCTTGAACATGAGCAGCGGGGCAAGGATCACCAGATACTGGAGAGAAGCTTTACCCAGAAGGAAGAGACCGAAGCAGACACACAGAGAAAAGGCGCTCGGGGAAAACAAGGCCGTCGCCAGAGGCAGGAGACAGGCCTGTCGTCCCGAGAGGATGGGGTGCAGAGATGTCCAGGCACGAGAGCAGAAACGCAGACATGAGAAGGAAAGGCTGGGAGACAAAATGGAGGGAATGTCCCAGGCAGTCAGGCCGGGATGATGGACAGCTGACCAACAGGCACAACGGAGGGAAACGGGCAGGGAGCAGAAAGTCACGAAAGAGCAGGACAAAGTCACTCTGGGAGAGGGAACTGAGTTTCCGGCCCCCAAGGCCCTCAGTGCAGCCAGATATCCCAGGGATGGAGACACGACCCCAAAACGTCAGCAAAGATGCAGCACATGCATAGGACGGGATTGAGAACGGGGGCCAGACAGCCACAGAGAGTGACTTTGAACCAGGAGCTCCACCAGCCCCCATCAGGCGTCACCAGGAGCGCGCGGTCTGTGAGCGTGGCCCCCGGCCCCTCCCGCTGTGGCTCGGGGAGCGTCTAGGAGGGACTCCGCAGCGAGACGAGGGGGTCGGGCAAGCAAGAGCAGGAGGGGCCCCTGGGAGGACCGGAGCCCAGCCTGGAGCCGCCCACTGCCTGGCCACCGCGTGTGTGAGGACACAGAAGACGAGGCCAACAAGTAGAGCGGCTGCCCGACGGCGGAGAAAACGGCCTCGGAAGAAGGACCGGGCACCCTGCAGCCGGTGACCGACCTCCTACTGAACTGCAGACAAGCCACCGCAGAGGCACTGGGAGGGTGGGGCAGCGCGCGGGGTCCCTCCTTTCCTCCCTGGTCAGCAGGCCGAGAGACTTAAAAACCGGGTGGGGCGCCTGAGTGGCTCAGTTAAGCATCTGACTTTGGCTCAGATCATGATCTCACAGTCCGTGGGTTCGAGCCCCGCGGTGGCCTCTGTGCTGACAGCTGGGAGCCTGGAGCCTGCTCCCGAATCCGTGTCTCCCTCTCTCTGCCCCTCCCCTGCTCTCTCTCTGTCTCTCTCTCAGAAATAAATAAGCACTAAAAAAATGAAAAAAAAAAAACCAAACAAACAAAACAGAAAAACCCAGCTGATAAAAGCAGAGGCACAGACTAGATATTGGGCAGCAGACACTCTATGAGGGGCTGGTTATTTGGGGCGGGAGTAGGGGGTGAGGACGGGGCAGGGGCTGCCTTGCGACTTGGAACGTCTTCCCCCTGTATCCACTCACATGGAAATAGAATACAAAGGGAGAATCCGAAGGAAACAAAATCAGGGACACCTGGGTGGCTTAGTCAGTTAAGCGTCCGACTTCGGCTCAGGTCATGATCTTGCGGTCTGTGAGTTCAAGCCCCGTGTCGGGCTCTGTGCTGACAGCTCAGAATCTGGAGCCTGCTTCAGATTCTGTGTCTCTCCACCTCTCAGCCCCTCCCCTGCTCATGCTCTGTGTCTCTCCATCTCTCAATAATAAATAAATGTTAAAAAAAAATTTTTTTTTAAACTTTCTAAAAACGAAATAAAATCAGAGCTTTCTAGTTTGAGAGAACTTTGGGGCCAAGAAGACTCTATTTTTTTTAATGCTTATTATTTATTTTTGAGAGAGGGAGACAGACAGAGCATGAGCGGGAGAGGAGCAGAGAGAGAGGGAGACACAGAATCTGAAGCAGGCTCCAGTTCTGAGCTGTCAGCACAAAGCCTGACATGGGGCTCGAACCTACAGACCCTGAGATCATGATTCAAGCCGAAGTTGGACACTTAAGCGACTGAGCCACCCAGGTGCCCTGGTGCCAGGAAGACTCTAAAGGCAACGCTGATGACTCAGAAAACCATAGGACCGGGGGCCCTTGAAGACAGGCAGGCGACCCCGGGACACAGACCGGGAGCCCATGGGTAGACCAGACTGGGCCACAGTGCTCTTCTTAGCAAGAGGACGAGAGGAATTCCGACCAGAGGGACAGAACACCAGGTGGACAAAGATGAAAAGAGCAGGGCTCTGACCCTCGTCACGGGTCCCTTAAGGACCATGATGTTTCTGGAGAACCACAGGAGGAGGGAAGAAATGTCACCTCCTACCCGTAAACCACCTGGTCTGTAGGACGTGCTCAGTGCAGGCACGGTGTCAGCCACTCACACTGTGAAAACGAGCAGCCAGCTTGTGGTTAGCTTCTCTGTAAATCTTGCAAATTTTTTTAAAAAAGGAGGAGGAGGAGGCGGAGGAAGAGGAGGGGAGCCGGGGCTTATCAGGTGCTGCAGAGATTTTGGCGCTGGACCCAGCAGGCCGCAGAGGGGCAGGAACTGGCTGTAACTACTTCCAGAGTGTTCCAGTGAGAACAGGAGGGTGCTCGCTGGGGGACACGGCGGCGGGGGGCGGGGGGGGGGTCAGAGGGAAAGACTGGCTGGCTGGGTCCCTTGCCTGTCCCCAAGGCCCACTGGCCACAGTCTGTCCTACCTGGGCTCCCCCGCTGGGCCGCACCAGGGCGCTTCTCCCGCTGCCTCAGGGCCTCCAGGCCCCCAAGGTCAGGAGGGTGGCAGTGGCCGCGCATCACAGTCACCCGCCGGCCCTGGGTGATGGCGCGGCTGCGGCAGCCCATGCGGGCCTGGTCCCGGCACGTCCAGTACACCTTCTCCCCGGCCGCCTTCTCCCGCCTGTACAGGAAGGACTCGTACACCAGGAAGCTGCCCCCCAGAGGGGTCCTCAGGAACTCGGGGCCTCCTGGGGAGACACGGGAGGAGGGTGGGGGAGGGAGGTGGGAGTTCAGGGTCTTGGGGTCCCTCCTACTTCCCCAGACCCGAGGAAGCACGGCTGGAGGGGGCCCAGCTGTGGGCCAGGTGTGAAAGACTCACCCAGGTCATCCTCCTGGTCCCCGGCGGAGGCGCCCTGCAGGGCTGGGGGCTGGGCCGGAAGGGCCTTTGCGCGCTTTCTAGGCCGGGCTCTGCTGAGAGTCAGGGGCCCGGGCCCACCGCGGGACAGCAGCTCGTCCACTTGGCCTCCGGGCCCGCCCGGCCGGGCCTGCAGCGTCTCCATGGCCTTCTCCTGCTGCCGCCGGGCCTCCAGGCCCTCCACGTCCGGCGGGTGGCAGTGGCCACGCATCACAGTCACCCGCTGGCCCTGGGTGATGGCCCGGCTGCGGCAGCCGTGCAGAGCGTGGTCCCGGCACGTCCAGTACACCTTGTCGCCCACGGCCTTCTCTCGCTTGTACAGGAAGCACTGGTGCACCAGGAACTGGCCCCCGTAGCAAGTCCTCAGGAACTCCAGGGGCCGGGGTTCTCCTGGAGGAGGAGTCTGGGCAGTCAGGGCACCGAGGAGCGCAGGCCCAGGAGGTGCAGGGCGGGGGGTGCAAGCGCCTTCTCCTCGATGCTGACCTTTATTGCAGCTTCCCCTGAGCCGGGCATGCGTGGGCCACGGGTGTACTCCCACTGACCCCCCACCCAGTGACCCGGGGAAGAGACTGAGTTCCTCTCCTGGAGGTCAGCGCGGTGGCCACGGCTCTCGGTGTTTACACGTCACGTCCAAGGTCACGCACCCGGGAAGGAGTGAGCCGGCTTTGACTTCCTAGCCTAGGTACTCAGTCACTCACGGCCATACCTTTTTTTAGGGTTTGTGTGAAATTTTTATCTAATTTTTGAATAACACGTGCACGTGCCATAAAATACAAATGGTGGCAAAAGACACACAGTGAAAAACGCGTCTTCCCTGCCCCGCCTGGTCCCTGCCGGCCCTCGGCACCAGCACAGCAGCTGCCCTAACTCCTCGCATCCTTGAATCTGGGTCAGGAGGGAGCCAGCGTTTGGGATGGAGCCCACCTCCCACTTACTGGTGGTAAAAACCACGCAGAAGGCCTCCGGGGCCGACCAGCACACACGGACCGGTGCTGAGCACTTCCCACACATCACACACCTAATCGCCCCTAACCTGAGCCGTCACCCAGCCCCGATGAAGCTCCTGAAACTCCAGAAGTTCAGAACGTGTTCTGAAGTCACCAGGCTACACGAGGTGGGGGCTGGGACTTGAACCCGGCCCAAAGTTCAGCATTCTCCCCTAGGCCGACCTTCCCTAAACTCATGGGTTACCAGCACCACCTGGGCCTGTTAAAACTCAGGCTTCTAGCCTCACACCAGACCCTGCTGAATCAGAAAGTTCCAGAAGGCCCTGGGACCCCTGGTTCTGGAGCACTAGTTCTATCCCACGGGCTCAATGATTTGGGGGACATGTTTATATTTTTTACTCATCTTGACTTTGAGCACATTAGAAAACCAAGAGGGACCCCACACTTCCATCTGGGCACAGGGAAGGGCCTGGGGGTTCCCGCCCGCCCCAGAGGGGAGCCCAGCTGTGAGGCACTCACCGGTCCCCAGCGTCGGCCGTTTCTTGGGGGGCAAGCTCAGCAGCGACAGGGCTCGTAGGCCCTCATCCTCCTCTGCGGCCGGCCTGCTCAGCACCAAGCCAGGGGCGGGCTCCGGCTCCTCAGGGCACAGCCACGGGCCCACCCCTTCCAGTGGCTCCTCCACTTGGCCCCCGGGGCCCTCCGGACCCCCCAGGCCTTCAGGCAGGGCTGGGCTGGGCAGCTTCTGTCTCTGGCGCCGGGCCTCCAGGCCCTCCTCATCAGGCGGGTGGCAGTGGCTGCGCATCACTGTGGCCCGTGGGCCCCGGGTGATGGCCCGGCCCCGGCAGCCCAGCTCAGAGTGCTCGCGGCACTTCCAGTACACCTTGTCCCCCACGGCCTTCTCCTGCTTGTACAGGAAGCACTCGAGCACCAGGAGGCGGCCCCCGAAAGGGGTCCTCAGGAACTCCAGGGGCGTGAGGGCTGCTGAGGGCAGGGGAGGGGGGCTGGGTTAGCTGGTGCAGAGCAAGGCTCGAGGCCAAGGGCATGGATGGGAGCGATGGCGGATGCACAGGGATGGCCCCCTGAGATCGTCACATCAGCCTGAGACAGAGTCGTGATGAGACATGAGGATGCCTAGCTCAGAGGAGGGATGGGACCCCAGGGCCGCCCCCCGGAAAGGGGGTACACAGGGCCTGTGTCTGAGCATGCGGGGCCACAAGGTGGCTGGGCCAGGGGCAGCAGGCCTGGAACTCACCTGTGTCTGGCTTGCTGCGTTTATGCTCAGGGACCTGGGGGGTTGGCTGGACTGTGCCCGCTTGCTCCTCCACTGACAGGATCTGGGGGGTCCTGGCTAGCGTGTCAGGGCCAGACAACTCCAGGGACATGACACAGTGCCCTCCTTTGGGCTGGGAGTCCACCTCATCCACATTCTCTGTGGAGGCTGCCAGCAGGACCAGTTTGGAGAACTCTTTGGGCTTCGTGGGGGCGGCGGGGACGACATCTGTCCCTGGCTCAGGGGACTCCGGGGTCGGCTCCTGGCCAGCCTTCACACTCTCACCCTCCTGCTCGCTGGGCTCGGGCAGGGGCATCCTGGGACGATGGTCGGTCCCCCAGGCCACGCTCAGGCCCCAGCAGACGGATTTCTCCTCTTCCTCCTCCTCCCGGGTAGGCAACCTGGCAGTCCAGGGGCTCCGTCCTAAGGAAGGAGGCAAAATCCATCAGTGGAGGCACCCCTGGGCCGGGGGCTCAGGAAAATGGATCTGGGGTGGAGGTCGAGGCAGACGGGGCTGCCTTGGGACCCCCGGGGCTGAAAAGCTGGGGAGGGGCCCGCACGGAGCTGGAGAACCTGGGCCTCTCCCTCTCTTGGGCAGCCTTGGGTCTGTCACCTCGCCTACCCAAACTCCACTTTCCCACCTGAAAAATGTGCCAAATGCAGGGCTCTCGGGGCCTGTCGGGACCCCTGAGGCACAGAGTACCGTGAGCTCGTACGAACAGAGGCCCGTGGGTGCTGAGCAGGCTGTGATGTGGTTTCACGGGTGTCCCCATTTCACTTGGCCCCGTGTTATGAAAGTCGATCATTCTTATTGACCCGATTTACAGATGAGGACACTGAGGCATTCCAGGACGGCCAACACGGCCATGACGTGCAGAGCCGGGAGTCTGGTCCAGGGGGATCCGGAGACCGTCCCCACACAGTACCTGGTATGCCTCAGCCAGGGTAACATCCCGGCCTTCCTGAGCACCAAGCATCGGAGGCCAGCACTTGGGACATGGGCTCGGGTCACAGACCCTCTCAGAATGCCCAGTGGCCCTCATCCCGACACCGTGTCCCAGGGAGAGGGGGGCCAGGGCTCTCTGGACTCCCAACTGGATCCGTCCCCCATCCCGGGCGGGAGGCCCTGGACCACCCGGCGCTCAGGAGATGCCAGGGCCCCAGGAGGGCAGCGACCTTGTGCCTGAGCCGGTGGTGGTGCTGCCTCAGCTGGGGGGGGGGACAGGGCTGCAGAGGCGTCTGGAGAATCCACAGTCGCAGAGGGCTCCCCGGATACTGGAGATTCTGGAGAAGCAGAAAAAAAAACGTATTATGGGGGTAGAGCTAGCCTGGAGCTGGGGCCCTGGGGTACCTGCGTAGGGTGGAATTTTTTGCTTTCTGGGGGGACTGGTGGTGGGTGAGTGGCGGGTCTCTCCCACCCCTCAATCACCCACATTCAAGACTACAGCATTCCTGCACATTTCAGCTCCCCATCTGTGAGCTGTCACCCTCATGTCCAAGTTCTGCCAGTTCGAATTCCCTCTGGTTCCCCATTCCTGCTCTGAATTTCCCTGGTTTGAGTCCCACATTCAGCTTCCCAAGGGCAGGGCCCCAGTGTCCCCGCTGAGACACAGCCAAGGCTTAAGGTGCAGAGGGGAGCAGCGTGCCGAACCCCCCACCCCCCGTAAACTCTCCGCACACACGGCTGTCCATCCCAAGGAAGAAAGGAAGCCCATCCCAGGTTGGCGGGGGGGGGGGGGGGGGGGGGGGCTCGAGACTCAAGGAAATCTTCCAGGTAACGGGGCAGCTAATTGGGAGTCCCGGCTGCCCTCCCTCCCAAGTCTTTCTCCCGGACGAGACAACCCCCGCTCCTCCCGTGTGGTCCTGCCCTGCCCATCCCGTCCCACACGGCGATGTGGTGGGCCAGGGATCCGGAGGGGCCTGGGGACCAGCAGCAGTGAGACGCGATCAGCGCCTCCATGCAGATGTGCTCTGAGCAGGAAAAAGGGATGGCGGGAGGCCCCACCCCCGGGGTCGCCCCGCCCCCCTCGCGGATTGGCCCCGGCGCCGGTCCCTCCGCTGACAGCCCACCCCTGGCTCGCGCTCGGGGTCCCTGCACCCCGCCTGCCTGCGGGCACACTCTGGCAGTGCCCGTGGCCTCCACCTGGCGGAGCCACGGCGCCGGCGGGGGGGGGGGGGGGCGGCCTTCCCCTCCACGGGAGGCCTCAGACAACTCGGGCCCCCTCCCCCAAGCGGCGTGGCCACTGTCCACACAGCACGCACACTCCTACAGGACCAGCCATCGATCCCCCAACACGCGCGGGGCAGGAGGGGACTCCAGCGGCCTCAGTGTCAGACCACCAGGCGCCAAAGCCCGCCTCCTCCGGACCAGAGGGCGTTGTCATGACTAAGAGCCCCTACATTCCCCAGAGCGTACTAGAGTCACGGGTACGCCGAGTCAGAAAACAGTGCGATCCCCTTAACTAAAAGTTCTGCTTAAAAGGCTTCCAAGGGACGCCTGGGTGGCTCAGTCAATTAAGCCTCCGACTTTGGCTGAGGTCATGATCTCAGGGTTCCTGCGTTCGAGCTCATCAGGCTTTGTGCTGACAGCAGGATCCTGCTGTCTCCTTCTCTCTCTGCCCCTCCCCCTGCTCGTACTCTCTCTTTCTCAAAAATAAACATTTTTTTAAAAATTTAAAAAAGACTTCCAAGATCCCTCAAAGGATATGGAAAAAGTTCCATACACTATGGTTGACTATCCTCTGCAGAAAAGCATGAATTTGGCAATGACCTAGAATTTAGATTGGACTGACACTTACCAATCTCAACCACTAGAGGGCCTTGGAACACCCATCGTTTATAGTGACCACAAATCTTCCTATAAAGTATGCAGGTCCCTCTGCAAGGTGGTCGCTCATCTGGATGGGCTCCAGCCCAGATTGGCCACTTGCTGAGTGTGGCAGAAGCCTGCGGTAGTGGTATGGAAGTCCTCACCCTCATAAGACATGGCCCTGAGACTGCCAGGCTAGGAAGTGGTGTGAGAGGCCAGACGCTGGGGGGGTTGGAAGCACTGCCAGGCACAGAGGAAACCATCTTGTACGGTCCAGTCCAGCAAACCCCGCAGCTGTGTTTAGCCACATGAAGGAGCCAGAAGAAACCAAGAGGAACGGCCCAGCCAGCTGAGGGAACATCGATCGGTAATAAACTGCTATTTTAAGTCAGTGAGATCGGGGTTGTTTGTTACTCAGCAGTAACTGATATTCTTGGCAAGTGACTGAACATAGCGGGTTTGGCTTTTTGATGGTTGGAACATTAAAGGTTGTGCAATACACAACAAAGTGCTTTTGAAGTTCAGGTGCCATGCTACACAGATTTTAAATCCCTCAGGGCTGGTAATTCAGTGAAAAGAACAGAAATATTAAGTACAAAGGACGGCAATGAGAGTTACGTATTTAAAAAGCACGTAGGGGCGCCTGGGTGGCTCAGTCAGTTAAGCAGCCGACTTCAGCTCAGGTCATGATCTCCCAGTTGGTGCGTTTGAACCCTGCATCAGGCTCTGTGTTGACAGCTCAGAGCCCGGAGCCTGTTTTGGATTCTGTGTGTGTGTGTGTCTGTCTCTCTCAAAAATAAATAAACCTTAAAATGATTAAAAAAATTAAAAGTACATAACATAAAATAAGACCATCACAAAAAACCACAAATGCCGTATGATTCCCACTTCTAGGATGTAGCTGCTGTTGCCAAATCCAAAGACAGAGTCAGGTGGTGGTTGCAGGGGCTGGGGGGGAGGGAGAGGGAGATTGGGGGCAAAGTTCTGGGGGTGGGTGGTGCTGGTGGCAGACAATGTGAAAGTGTTTAATGGCACCCAGCTGTGCACTTAGAATGACTCAAATTGTAAATTTTTGTTATACATATTTTACCAAACACACGCATACACACACGCGCGCGTAACAAAGTACAGGTAGTGATGCTGCATTTACCTAACGTCCCTAGTGAATGCGGCTCTCCAAAACAGGCAGATTTCAGACTAACTAAAGTTATTTCTCCACCATCTAGAATTTTACGATTATATCTGTTTCAGTTTATCCACTGAGGATGGGTATCTTCGTAAGCTCTTGTCACTCCTTGCTAACTGGATAAAGAGGGCATACATACGTTATCCGGATTCCCCACCCAGTTCCCTTGGCATACCCCCCATGCTCCTGGGGGCCCTTTCCCCACTTCTTACATCCTGCTGTGTCTAGTTGCCAAGCCTCTTGCCACCCCGCCCCCACCGTGGTTCTTCTTCCCATGGGGGACCACCAAGATTCTGTGGTCTCCTGTGTCCTAAAGCCCTCCTTCCGTCAACAGTTCAACTTTGTAAGAACGGCCCACACTCGACCCTTCTCAGCCTGGCTGTCAGGAGGCTGACACGTCCAGACACCACTCTCCTCCTCTTTGGCCATCGTGCAGGATGAGTGCCGGCTTGGTCAGCCCATTAACCGCATTCTCCCAACAAACCACCTGCCCTGGCCTATAGGTGGTCCGTCCACACAATAGAATTCATTCAGCAATAAAAAGGAAGGAAGCACTGACACCTGTTGCCGTGTGGGTGAACCTTGAGAACATCACGCTCAGGGAGAGAAGCCAGACACAAAAGAAAGCACAGTGTAGGATTCCATTTATATGAAATGTTCAGAACGGGCAAAGCCACTGAGACAGAAGGTAGACAAGTGGTTGCATAGGACTGGGGGAAGGGAAGGGGAGATCAGGAAGTGATGCTAAGGGGTGTGGAGCTTCTTATCGGGGTACTGAAAATGTCAAATTGATTGTGGTGACGGTTATACAACTCTGTGAATGCCGTGGAAACAGTGAATTATACAGTTCGGATAGGGGAATTGTATGGTATGTAATTCACAGCTCAGTAAAACTATTTTTAAAAATCCTTATAGGGACTCAGGTCTCCAGGACCACTTGGATGAAAAAGTTTGTTTTTTTAAAAAAGTAATCTCTACTTTTTAGTAGCGGGGCTGAAACTCACTACCCAGAGGTCGAGTCTCACGTTCTTCTGACTGAGCCAGTCAGGTGCCCCCAAAACAGTTTTCTACCCCATTAGCAGGCTTTTCACTCCAGGGCTTGGTTTCCTCATCAGAGAAGAGGGGTGGCATGGATTACACACACACACACACACACACACACACACACACACACATATTGTATTTTAATGTTTTTATGTATTTTTGAGAGAGAAAGCACAAGCAGGGTAGGGGGACAGAGAGGGACAGAGGATCTGAAGCAGACTCCACATGGACAGCAGTGAACCTGATGTGGGGCTCGAACCATGAGACCATGACCTGAGCCAAAGTCAGACGCTCAATCGACTGAGCCATGCAGATGCCCCAGCATGGATTATATCTGGGATATTTTGGAAGTTGCTAATATTCTATTGTAAAACAATATACAAATACTTTTTAAATCTTAAGAATGTAATACTAGTAAATCACCCATAATCCTGCCACTCAAATGCACAGCTATCTTCATTCTTGGGTTAGTGCTCTTAACAGACATTTTGTTTTCAGTGGCATACACATTGCGTTCAACATGTTGTTTGCTATTTCACCCCACTTTACAGTGGGGGGGGGCCCCTACCTGCAGATCTGATAGAGCGCTTGCTTGTAAAGGCTGAAATCGCCATGTAATGTAGGCCCAGAGCAGGCGTGAACACAAATCAAAACCCTCAGCGGCAATGCTCCGGAAGGCCACAAGATGGCGATGTTGCTCCTTAAAACGAAGTTACTGGTAAAAATTAAATGTCTGATCCAAATGTTTCCAAAGCAGTATCTGGGAGTTTTTCCCTGTAGCAAAAATAAGTAAAGCTTTCCAAAAATGTTTGTATTTACAAAACTTTAGTTAGAAAGCAGATGTGGTTAACAAATTCTGAAAATACTATCTTTTCTGAGCTTTTTCCAAAAAACAAGCCAAAGTATGACTGGGACACTGCTGTGGCCTCTGTCCCTCGGCCCCCACAGCCCCTCTCTTGCCTCTTCCCAGCTCTGCTCCCAGCCACCAATTACGGACTAACTTTATGTATTCATGACTTAAAAAAAAAAAAACCTTAAATAACTAGGAAGAGATATCTAAAAATGTTAAAAGTAGTAAGTATAGTGATTTATTTTCTCCTTACATTTCTTTCGTTTTCCTAAAATTGTGTACAATGTGCATGAATGCTTTGTACCGTGGGGAAACGGGAGACATCTCGCTTGGTAATTTTTTCTTCAACTCCATAACTCTCCCGTGACATGTCACACAAGAAATTAAAGAGTTAACAAAAACGACAGAACGTAGAAATGAATAAAATCAAGGAGAGTAAAATCCCTGTGGGACCTACATAGGCTCAGACATTCCCTCCAAGATGTTTATTAACTACAAAGGGTAAGATGGTAACTTGATGATGGTAACACACCCCCCTAAGCGATCGAGGTCAACTTCACCGGCCAAAAGACACATCGACACCATGACCTCCTTGACACAACATCGTCTCTGTGATATTTCTGCCCCAAACACACACCCCACTTTAATCGGACAAGCCACATAGAGGGACGGTCTACAAAACAACTGACCAGGACACTTGAAAACGGCTGAGGTCATCAAGGACGGGGGCAGGCTGAGGACCTGTCACAGACTGGAGGGGACTGAGGAGATCATGGCTAAATGCATCATGGGATGCCGGAACAGGAAAAGGATGCTGGGAACAAGCTGGAGAAATCAGAGTCAGGTTAACAGAACGGCATCAGGTAAGATGCTGACAATCAGAGAGACTGGGTGACGGGTACATAGGAATTCATCGTACTATCTTTGCAATCTTTTTTTTTTTAATTTTTTTTTTTAACGTTTATTTACTTTTGAGACAGAGAGAGACACAGCATGAACGGGGGAGGGTCAGAGAGAGAGGGAGACACAGAATCTGAAACAGGCTCCAGGCTCTGAGCTGTCAGCACAGAGCCCGACGCGGGGCTCGAACTCACGGACGGCGAGGTCATGACCCGAGCCGAAGTCGGACGCTTAGCCGACTGAGCCACCCAGGCGCCCCTTTGCAATCTTTTAAAAGCCTAAATTTAAAACATTCTTGAAAACCCAATTTTCAACTTATAGACAACATGGGAGATGACAGAGAAAACAAGTGACGGAAACCTCCCGGTGGAAGGGTGAGAGAGGATGAGGGTCAGAGGGTAGAAGAGACAGGGGAGACACCCTTCCGCCCAGAGCCTTGTTGTTGGTCCTGGGACTTGGGACCTGGGACCTGAGTCGGGAACAGAACTCCTCTGGCATCGGCCCACATGTTCAGTACAGTAACCCAGCAATCTCTCTGCCGAGGGTCACCATCACTCTTCCCCGCTCTGCTTCTGGGGCCTTCAGCGAGCGGTCCAGGATGACACGGCTCGGCCGAGACTCAAACCCAGGCCCAGCTGGTGCCGCGCTAATGGGGTGCCTCTTCTTGCCCTGAGCGGCTGAGGCTTGAGGTAAGAAGCGCTTGTTACAGAGGAAGCTGAGGCTCAGAGCTGCGGTCAGGCCTTCAGAGTAAGTTGTCCGAGGCACTGATGTGTCCCTACAAACCAGCTCTTTCAAGGTTTGTCACAGTGCCCTCCCGCTGATCTGGCCAGTGGGAGGCACTGCGGGACACCGGAGGGCGTTCCAGAAACCACCTGCCGGGCGGGGCTCCACCGGTGCTGTCTGCTCCGGCTTCGGTTTCACAGGGTCTCCCTGGGGCCCTGGGCGCTCAGCCTGCTGTGTCGGCCGCATCCAGCCACTGCTAGCGTCTGGGCTGCTCAGTTTCCGGTTCGGCCCCTCATCTCCTCCACCACCAGGGACCGCACGGAAATTCCCAGCTGAAATCTTACAGTGGCTTCTGTTCTCCCGTCTGCATTCTGACTGACACATCCTCCGAGAGTCTGAAGGACTGTGATTTCACCATTTAATATTTACCAAACACAGCTGTGTGCCTGGCACTCCCTGAAGGGCTCTGCACGCACGATTTCCTCTTCCAGATAACCTTGTCAGAGTGCGCTATTCTTCCCTATCTCGGAGGAGGAATTAAGGGTTCATTCGTCTTCGGTCCCTGTGGCCAAGAGCAAGGCCAACAAAGACAGAGTCACCGCTCGAGACTGCTGTGTCTGCCCTCAGGGCTGAACCTCTTAAAATAAGTGAAAACAGCCTTTTGCAAGTGGAGGATTCTGACCATAAGATCAATATAGTGGGTTAGGATTGGTGGCTGTCAATCAGGGTGATTCCCAGGCAACACTTGGCAATGTCCAGGGACACTTTTGGTTGTCACGACTGGGAAGCAGGGCACGCTACTAGCATCTAGCGGGTAGGGGCCAAGGATGCTGTTCAACATCCACCAGTGCTCAGAGTGGCCTCTCCAACACCCGCTTAAAGAAGCATCTGGTCTACGGGGCACCGGGGTGACTCAGTTGGTTAAGTGTCCAACTTCGGCTCAGGTCATGATCTCGTGCTTCATGGGTTCGAGTCCTGCATCTGGCTCTGTGCTGACAGCTCGGAGCCTGGAGCCTGCTTCAGATTCTGTGTCTCCCTTCCTCTCTGCCCCTCGCCTGCTCACACTCTGTCTCTCTCTCAAAAATAAATAAAGCAAAAAAAAAAATTAAAAATAAAAGGCATCTGGTCTAAAATGCCAACAGAACCAAGGATGAGAAACCCTCCTTAAGATCAACGCATAAAAAATGAAATACAAAAGAAAGAGTCCATTGATATAATAAGGCTAAGTATAGTTTTCATGCATTTTTTTTTTTTTTTTTTTTTTTAGTATTTATTCTTAAGTAATCTCTACACCCAACGTGGGGCTTGAACTCACAACCTTGAGATCAAGAGTTGCATGCTTTTCCGACTGAGCCAGTCAGGTGCCCCTTCACGCAAGTTTTATTACAATTATTTGTATGTGTAATTCTGGTCTTCGTAAGAATTCCCCAGGGCACCTGATTAAAATGCGAATGCTTGGATTTCCATCCAAAATGCTGACGGAGGGTCTGGAAAGTGATTCTAGAATCTGGATTTTTAACTAGTATCCCATGAGGCTCCAGCACTGGTGGACCACGGACTCCTGCTTTTGAGAAACACTTGAATACATGCCCTTGAGAAACAGGTGGCCAACCTAAGAAGGATTTGAAGGTTTTTTTGTTTTGTTGTTTTATTTCGTTTTTGTGCCGGGCTCCTTATTAAGCATTTTATATACATTATCTCATTTAATCCGTCACGTTGTGCATGTTCCTTCATTAATGCATTAAATAAAATCACTAATATTTGTTTATTTTATAGCAGTGGGAGAGTCATGATTTTATCTTTCCTGAAATGATCCTTCAACAATTTAACAAGTGTCAGATGCCTTAGGGGATTTGGGGGACCTCAAGAATACAGACAAGACTTTGCTCAAACTTACAAGCAGTATGGATGAAATCTGGTGGAGACAGCTTCTTGAGCATAGCTTTTATACCATGAGATAGCAAATACCAGATTTTTACAAATCCCATCTGAGATTCCTTATGAAGGCTGCCAACAAAGCAAACTCAAGAAGGCCTTTATGGTGAATCAACACACTGTACCTGCGCGAACAATCAGGCCAAATCTAAGGAGACCGGCCTTATTTTAAGATTAGAAGTATCTTTCATCGAGGTTATGAGACTGCAAAGAAGCTTTGTGCTTCAGTGGAAGACGATGCGGCTTCTAGAATCTTCTTTGGAATCTCTTGCACACTGGTTGTTAGGTCTTTCTGGTTTGTTGGTTAATGAGTTAAGTATAAGTTTCCATATGTGTTCACTTCACATCTGTGTCAAACAGCTTTATTGCCTTTGTTTTGGTTTAAGACTGCTAAAAATTTTTTTTTAATATTTATTTTTGAGAAAGAGAGAGAGTGTGAGCAGGGGAGGGGCAGAAACAGAGGGAGACACAGAATCCAAAGCAGGTTCCAGGCTTTGAGCTGTTAGCAGACAGCCCGATGCAGGACTCGAACCCACAAGCTGTGAGATCATGACCTGAGCTGAAGACGGACACTCAACTGACTGAGCCACCCAGGCATCCCCAAGACTCTGCTTTCTAATTGCTCAGGTCATTGGTCCTTTAACCTCTGGTTCCGGTCAGTTTTTAATTAATTTATTATTATTTATTTATTTTATTATTATTTTTGTTTGTTCCGGTCAGTTTTTAAAATTACATGTGAAATATCAATCTGCACTGCATGCAGTATAACTGGGTGTTATTTTAGGAAACTTTTATTATACATGTGTATATTTATTCCGGGTGGATTTAAATATATTTTTTAACTCAGGATGGCTATTGCTTTGAGGTAAATATTGAGCCCCTAACGTGTTCATGTTGTTATATTCAATTTTTACTTGCTGAAGGTTTATTGAATGACTGGAGTATTTTTAAATCGGGCAGATGTAAATGGAAAGTTGGAAAGCTTCATGGTTTACGATTCATCGCTCTCTTATTTCCTCTCCCCGCCACCCACCAGAAGCAAGGTACAGGGCAATTCGAATGCAATACTCAAGCTGCCTGCTTTGATATTGCTGTGCACTGGGGGTCAGTGTAAACCTAGCACCCAAGAGACACACGGTGTTACAGGCTGCGACGTGCCTCTGAGGCAAGCCCTAAGCGGTAAGGTCCCGAAAGGCTGACCCTCACCCGGCAGCTGACAGTGGATCAACAGAATTACCTTTACACACGAGAGGGAGAGCCACCGTCCCCATGCGCCAGTACCCGGGTCCTTAGGGCTGGCTTGCCGGGTGGGAGACCTGGGGCAAATCCCATCAATTCTCTGGGCTGATTTTCCCTGTGAAACAGGAAAAGTGGCAAATCAGACACTGCATGTGAAATTCTTCTATAAACCGTAAAGTCATCTCACGAGAACAAAGAGTTCTTTGTCAGGCTCCGGGGCCCTGATGTTTGAAAAAGCTTCTGGGTGACTCCAACTGCCGCTCCCCTCCCACATACGCTAGGGAACCATGAGGGTTAGAGGTGTTCATTGACTGACTCGAGACCTTCCTATGAAATATGCATGGTCTCTGTGTGTGCATACAGGTGTCCCTTCCAGAAGGCGATGAGGGTACCAGTGGCCCCGCCCCTAGCGATTAAGATTGCTGAATGGCCTAGGGGAGCCACTGCTTCAGACCACCTTAGAGACGCAGAGGGCATGGAAAGAAAGATTCTAGCTCCTGGTCCTCTCAGCCCAAGTCCTTCAGTCACCAGACCAGAATCTTAGCTTTTTGTTTGTTCGTTTGTTTATTTAAGTAATCTCTATGCCCAATGTGGGGCTGGAACTCACAACCTGGAGGTCAAGAGTCACACGCTCCACCGACTGAGCCAGGCACCCCAGAATCTTAGCTATTTTTACTCCTTCCCTATCAGAACTGATGTATCCTCACATGTCATGTATACCTGGTCATGACACCTTCTATCGCCCTCCCACTGAACAACACTGCACGGCTTTGATCCCCACCCACTCCTTAACAGCCCTCTCATCCGGCATCCAGCCAGTCCCATTCTCCCTACGCAGTACCAACCAGTTAATCTTCCTAAAGGTGAACTTTAATTATTTCTCTGTCCAGTAAAAAATCGTCTCCCTCTCCGTATAAACACCCCACAATCCAGATAAACACTATCTCTTCCCCAAGTCCCACAGAGCTTTTGGAAGAACAAGATAAGCCTGATGGCATCCAACTAGATAATTCAAGTCAAGTCCTTGAAGTGATTTTGGCCCTGAGAAGCAGAAATGTCAAAATATTAAAAACATACCCTTTCTTTAGGATTGAAGGTTACTCGTGATTATCTGATTATTGGAACTCAGTCAGCATCCCCCAAAGGGAAGAAGTAAAGGAAACCAAAGACTGATGGCTTACAGCAAGGGTTTAAAACTGGTCAGAACCAGTAGGTCCTAAAATCAATTTAATGGGTTAACAATAGCCTTTTGGAATGGGAAGAACAGAATAGAATTAGAACAAAGGTAGAGTAGATCCGGATGAATCGGGAGAGGTTGGGGGACTTTCTCCCTTTAAACTTATCTTTCAGTAATCTACATCTACAGCACAAGTTTCGCATGTAAAACAGATTTCTTAGTGTAGGGTGAGTCAAAAAAAAGTTTGAAAGTCACCACAGGTAATCTACATAAGCAGAGGGGAAGCTGGGGTGTTAATAGCAAAAAGTGCAAGGTCACGGGGACCTACAGAACACCACAGAAAAGACAGGGCTGGGGTGCCAGCACGGGTCAGCACCGGTGGGGCGGACACCGCCGGGGGTGGGGGGCGGGCGAACGTGGGGTGACTGGGGGTTTCAGGGCACAGTCCCCGGGCCGGGTGGGTTGGGGGAAAGGAGGAGCCTGGAGAAAAGAGGCGAGTCTCGGGTGAAGGACAAGGAGGCGGCCTGAGCGCCAGGACGCAGAGCCGGGTGACCACCCCCTCCCAGTATCAGAAGCCGAGGGACACCCGGGGAGGCCTGGCTGGGGGCGCGGCCACGCCGTGGGACCCGCGACCCTCCCGGCCCGCTGGGGCCCGTGCTCACCGGGCACCGGCCGGGCGGCGGCGGCAGCGCACCCCTCCCTCTCCGGCGACCAAGCCGCGGTGGGTCCTTTGGCCTCGACCGCCGGAACCATAGGCGTCGACCTCGCGGCCCAGGCCCCTCCGGCCACCACAACCCGAGCGCCCGCTCCCCGCCCCCACCTGCCCTCTCGGGAGCGAGCCTCGTGCCGGCGCGCCGCGCCGCTGGCCAGGAGCGCGCGCCTCCCCGCAGGAGAGCCGACCTCTTGGAACGCCCAAACGGGCTCCCAGCGCGCATGCGCCGCAGGGCCCCTGGCCGGGACGGCCCCATTCCGTGGACAAATTCCGCTTCTCCGGCTCTTCCGTGAGCCGCGCCGAGCTGGCGGCCTGACCAATCGGCGCCGGGATACAGGGCGAGGTTTGGCGAAAGGGGCGGGGCAATCCTAGGATTGGGCGGCGGCGCCCGGGGGCGGAGCGTCGGTCGGACCCGCTGCTTGCACTAGAGATTCTGCGCGGGGGCTCTCGAACACGTGAGTGAGTTGGAGGGCTTTATTGAGACCCCCGGGGCCTCCACCACGGTTTGACTCCGTGCTCGCTAAGCGGGAGCATTTGTTTAAATATTGTATTAGACCTGTCACTTTCTCTAGCCAGCAGAAGGACATTTCTTACGCACCTCATTGAAAACTTCCAAGACCCCACGCCAAAGCTGGGGCAGTTTGAGATTCAAACCACAGTAGTAAATAATGATAATAACGGATTATGACTTTGAATAAAATAAGAATCCACGAGTCGATACTGATGTAGATAAGTAAATGGGGAGAAGGAAAAGCTCATTCTTAGAGTAGAAGGCCAAGTAAAAAATGCAGAAGGGATGATGCAGAAAATCAGCATTTGGCAACCATCCTAATTAGTATCCGATTTGAGCAAAAATCCTCAATGGCCGCTAAAACTGGAGAGTGAAAGTTTAACCAGGAAAGAGTATTTACATAACCCCAAAGGTAGTTATTAATTACAAACGGGGAAATACAAATTTTACAGTAGAGAAATGGTTCTCAAAGTGTAGTCTGGGCGTTCCTGGAGGTCCCTGTGGAATATTGCAAAGAAGGCGACGTGACTGATGTAACAGGTTGATTGCCAACGCACATGTGAGAATCTCTAGTCTTACCTTAGGCTTATTTTAAAGAGATTTGCAAAACTGCAAATACAATTCCACTCCTCTCACTGTATTTCTTTGTTTGGTTAAATACAGTCATTTCTCATAAAAAAAGTTAACACATAAATGGTTTACTATTGTTTCATTTTTGATAATGGCTTTATTGAGATATGATTCTCATACAATGCAGTTCACCCATTTAAAGTGTACAATTCCAGTGGTTTTTAGTATATTCACAAAGATGTGCACACATCACCACAATCAATTTTAGAACATTTACTCCAGAAAGAAACCTGTAGCAATCGCTGTGAAATCCCCCATTCTCTGCCCCGCTCCCCTGCCCCTGCACGTCGGTAACTATTCATCTGCTTTCTGTCTGTAGTTTGCCTATTTTAGACATTCATATAAATGGAATCATCCGATATGTGGCGTTTTTTGGTCTGGCTTCTTTCAGTTAGTATAGTGTTTTCAAAGTTCATCCTCATTGCAGCTTGTGGAAGCGTTTTGCTTTTTTTCATGGGCAAATAATATTGTGCCGCGTACGCAGATTACAATTTGTATATCCATTCATCCGTGTTGGGGGGTTATTTCTGTTTTTATCCATTAATCCGTTGATGGCCATTTGGGTAGTTTCCACTTCTGGGCTCCTATGCCTACCGCCGCCATGAGCATTTATGTACAAGTTTCTGTGTGGACATACGCCTTCAGTTCTTTGGGGTGTCCACCTAGGAATGGAATGGCTGGGTCATGTGGTAACTCTTTGTTTAACCATTTGAGGAATTGCCAGACCGTTTTCCACAGTGGCTGCCCCATTTCACATTCCCACCAGCAGTGGATGAGGATTTCAATTTCTGTCTATCCTCGGCAATGCTTGTTATCGATCTGTCTTTCTGAGCAGAGCCATGCTAGTAGAAATGAAATGTATCTCGTGGTTTTGATTTGCATGTTCCTGATGATGGACGATGTGGAGCCTTTTCTCACATGCTTGTCATTTGCATAGCTTCTTTGGAGAAATGTCTATCAGATCTTTGCCAATTTAAAGTTGGGTTGTCATTTCATTATTGAGCCTAAGAATTCTTTATATAGTCTAGGTATACAGGTCCCATTCAGATATGTGATTTGCAAAAACTTTGTCCTGTTTTGTAGGTTGTCCTCACTTGACTGCCCACAGTTGAGAGATGATGTGCTTTGAAGCATTAAAGGCTCTTTTTTCTTTTAATTTTAGAGAGAGAGAAAGTGGGAGTGGGGCAGAGGGAGAGGGAGAGAATCCCAAGCAGGCTCCACACTGTCAGCGCAGAGCCCGCAATGCAGGGCTCAAACCCGTGGCCCAGAAATCATGACCCGAGCTGAAACCAAGAATCAGATGCCCAACAGACGAAGCCACCCAGCCCTCCCCCCTCCCCCTTCCCCTGCCCCGGTACCATTTGTGGAAAAAAAGACTATTGTTCCCCCCACTTAGTTATTTTGGCACTCTTGGTGAAAATTAGTTGACCATAAATTTGAGGGTTTATTTCTGGACTCTCAATTTTACTTCACTGGTTTATGGCTCTGTTTACACCAGTACCATATTGTCTTGTTGTTCTTTCGTAGTAAGTCTTGAAACCCGAGACTGTGAGTTCTCCAGCTTTGTTCTTTTTCAGGATGAGTTTGGCGGTTCTGGGTCCCTTGAGTTTTCAGTTGTTATCTTTCCTTCCACTCTTTTGAAAATGAATGTTTTAAATTTTGCATCCGTGAGAAAACACTCCATAGCAATTATTTTCATGTCGCTGCCTTTCCACTTAACTCTGTAGTGCAAACACCGCCTATATTGTAGGCTTATTTTACATATGATTAGCTACACAATTTAGTTATTTTCTTGGTGGACACTGAATTTCTAAATTTCGCTGTTATCAATACTGCCGCTGTGTGTGGCTGGTTTCATTCCTAACTTTTGGGAAATCTGGGTGAAGAGCATATAGGAATGCTTTTGCACCCTTGCCGCTTTCCTGTAGGTGTGAAATTATGCCAACATACAATGACAGAAAAATTCATTAACCCTTTGGCATTCATTCTGGCCTCCCTCGCCCCTCGATCCCTCCCCCCCGCACCCGCCCCTCCCTCGCTCACTGACTCCTCCTCCCCCGCCCGCCGGCCCCTCCTCCCTCGCCCCTCGATCCCTCCCCCCCGCACCCGCCCCTCCCTCGCTCACTGACTCCTCCTCCCCCGCCCACCGGCCCCTCCTCCCTCTCCGCTTGACCCCTCCCTCCTGCACAGGCCGCTCTCCCTGACCCACGGACCCCTCCTCCCTCGCCCCTCCGTCCCTCCGTCGCCCCCTCCCGCACCCGCCCTTCCCTCGCCCGCCGGCCCCTCCTCCCTCGCCCCTCAATCCCTCCCCCCCGCACCCGCCCCTCCCTCGCTCACCGACTCCTCCTCCCTCGCCCACCAGCTCCTCCTCCCGGCCTCTCCCGCCCCTCCTCCCTCGCCCCTCCGTCACTGCTTCGCCCGCTGGTCCCCCCCTTACCTTTCGGTCCAGCCGCCCGACCCAGCCCACAGCCCCTGGACGCTTGTCCTTCTCCGACCACCCTGTGCGGTGGGGTCCCGGATCACAGCGGGGAGCTGCGGGCCGGGGCGCTGCTTTCCGAGACACTTGGCGAGTGACGCCCGGAGCGGCCCCAGGCCCCTCACGTGGCCCAGGCGCGGGGACGCCCCCGCCTCCACTCCCGCACGGCGCCCCGGGCCCTCGGCTCACCGCGACCCTCCCCAGCCCCGCGGAGACCCCTCCGTCCGCCCGCTCTCCTTCGCCGGGTCGCAGCCCCGTCTTCCGGCCGCGCGGCCTCAGCCTTGGCAGAGGGAAGACGCTGCTCCTCTCTAGAAAACCCCACGCGGCGCTGACACCCGCTCCCCTGCGCCTCCCTCCCGTCGCTCTAAAGCTGCTGCTGGAAGTGGTCCCCTCCCCCACTCCCGGCTCCCGGCAGGTGCAGGTGCAGGTCGCGTGGGACCCGCCCGTCCTCCGCCTCCCTGCCCCTCTCCGCGCGCTCCCCTCCCTGTTCTCCACCCCGGACGTCTCCGGGACCCGAATCCACAGAGACCCGTGCTCGGGTGTCTGGGGGACCCGGCGAGAAGCGGGGGGTACGAACAAGGAGTTGCGTGGGCGGTTCCGGGCGGTGCTTGTAATGGGGAAATGCAACGGGATGGGGGGCGCTGCAGGTGCCTCCAGGGGAACCCTCCCCGCGGGATCGCCGGCGCCCACCCCTGCAGAAGGCGGGTGAGAGCGGGTGCTGTGTCCCCACGCGGGGGAGGCGCCGGGACCCGAGCCGCCGAGCCGCGCGCGCCCCCTCCCGGCCGCCAGCCGCCTCAGCCCCGGGTGTGGGCGGGCTGGAACCTGCCCTCCGCCCGCGCGAGCGCGCAGAGGCTGCGCTCACAGGGGAGAAGCGGACCGTGTCGCTGCTGCTGTCGCTATTATTATTATCATTTTCTCGGTGACAGCCCCGGTGTCGGTCGGCACGGACGCCTCTGAGCGGGGGCCCAAACAGGCCGTGGGGAGGACGATAGTTGTCGGTCCTCCCCGGGAGCAGCAATCTCCCTTTTAGAGCTTCGTCCCGGGAAAACCCGGGGCTACTTAAGGATTGTCGACAGGCTGGACGCGACTGGGCGGCACCGGCCCGGTGGGATAAAGGACGTCCCGTCGCTTGCGGTGGTATGCTGTAGCCGGTAAGCCGGTGTGGGAGAGTTTGCAATATATCAAGAAAAAATGTGAACTGCATCATCCCAATTTTCTGAATACAAAAAATATTAGACATCTCTCTAGATGGTGGAATTACTGAAGATATTTGTAATATTTCCTCATAATCAGTATGTATTTAATCACCATGAATTATCTTTTTTTTCCCCGCTTGGCGCCCCCCCCCCCCACTTATTTTTTTAAGGAAGTGTATAGTCATATTCTTCAGTCTTGATCCTCATTATAATTAATGCCCACCCGTCCGGAGCGCAGAGACGGAGAGTTGGTATCGGTGTGTTACCTCTGAGGATTTCCCGGTCTAACACTCGAGGGAAGGACTCTTTTCACAGCAACGCAAGGATTCTCCTCCTGGTAGGTGGCGCTGTCCTTCCCAGGTGGGACAGCCTGTCACTGAGCCAGTCTCAGCCTCCTGCCCGCACTCCCCATTTCCCCTGTGTCTCCTCTCCCCCAGGTGGTGGTGGAGAGCGCTGGGACAGTGCAGTTTGGACACTTCCAGCCCGTTCCCCTCATGGTGCCCATGGGCTTTGTACGACGATGCTGGCCTGCTGGCCGTGTCCCTCCTCTGCATAAATCCTTCCCCTGCCCCCGGCTCCCGATGAGGAGCCTGGAATCCTCCCTGTGGCCTTCGGGTCCCCAGATCCTGAGCCACTGCCCACCATTCCCACCTTGCTGGCCTTCTTGCCCTGCTCCGTCCTGGCCCACTGGCTCCCTCCATGGGGCTTCCTCAGGGTTCCCTCCCTGAGCAGTGTGGGCTCGCGCCCCTGTCATATCATATACCCCCCCAGTCATATCTCCCCCCTCCCCCCCTCATATCCGAGGAGCACCGGGCCTACTCCTGGTCCGGCCTCAGCCCCAGTTTTCACGGACTCATTGCCAGGGAGTTCTGAGTTTCCCGTCAAACTCAGGGCAGGGAGGCCCAGACTGTGACCCGTTCACCGCTAGATCCCAGGGCCGGACATTAAGGTCCTCAAGAAGTGAAGGGTCAAGAAAGTGGCAGAAGGGAGAAGCAAGGGGAGAAGGTCAGGGGGCAGGAACAGGGTGGGGAGAGGGTGAAGCTGGTGTTGCCCATGCTGCTCCTGTGCGAATTTGAAAGGTTTCAAAGTAAATACGCGAAGACGACCTTGACAGGGCTGGACCGGGTATGTGGGCTCCCGGCTGGGCTGGGCGGTGGCTTCCCGCCCGTGGGACCAACTACCCTGCACACAGATGACCGGCACCCAGCACGACGGGCCACAAGGGGGAGGCGCACTCAGGAGTCCACCAGGCCCCCCTCGCAGGGGACCCCTTAGCACCTGGCCCCGCCCGCGGCATCCAAGGCAGCGGCAGGAGGGCTGACGGGGACACACCAGCGCCGGGGGAGTGGACGCCTACCGGCAACCCTGCCCGGTGCACGGCCGGGTCCGTCCTCTCCATCGTCCGGGCGGGTACAGCGCGGAGCAGACCAAGCCACACCTTGCCTGCCCCCTCTCCTCACGCCCCCTGCCCGCCCTGCTTCCCAGGTGCTACCCCCCCCCCCCAACACCTCTGGTGTCCTTGTGACCTCACACACCCAGGGGGTGACGCGTAACCTCAGAAAAGAAAAACCGTGGTGAGGAACGGAGATCTATTTAGACACAGAGCCAAGACAAAGGAACTTTAAAAACGACGCTTCCAGAACATGAATGTTACAAACAACCAGCTGTAAAAGGAGGGGAGCGAAATGGAGCTGCACAAGGGGACTCGCGGAGTAACTCACTTTTCCTCGGAGGGGTCGGCAGACCCAGGTTACGTTTGGGAAAATGAGGTTTAAAAACATAAGGCCTCTAGACTCAACTCTTTAGAAATGATCTGTGTCCTTTGCCCAATGGCAGTTTTCAAAAAAATGAGGACCACGTGTGGGGAAGCAACGCGAGGCTGAAGCCTCTCCTGTGGGGGGGGGGCCTCCGGGGAACCCTGACTTCCGCTTGCAGGGGGGTACCCGTGCGTTCCTTCACTTCCTCCTCCGGGGGGTGTGGCACCCAAGGTGCCGGGGGAGGGGCTGAGGTCCCCGGGAATCTGAGCTCCGAAACACCCAGAAGGACAATGGGGCCGTCATACACTTCTGTCGGGGTCCACCCCCCCCCATCCCGCAGGCCCACCCCTTCCTCAGCAGAACCCTGGGTAGCCACGAACACAGGTCCCCCATGCGGGGTGGAGGAAAGCTGTCAGTCCGTGTGGCTCCCTGGAAGAGGCTAGCCTCCTGATGGTCCAGGAGGAGCAGGCTGAGGCCTTCTGGGAACAAGTCCTGGAGGGACGGTCAGGAAAGGGCTGGATGGGCTTCCCTGGGGCTCAGAGCAGGGGGTCCCACTGCTCCCTTTCAGGCCAAGAGCAGCAGGAAGGAGAATGCTCAAAGACCCCACCTAGTCATTGTCCCCAGGCTGAGGGGCCAGGGGGTCTGGGAGACTGCCCAGGCCAGGCAGCCCCTGGGGAAGGACCAGAGGAGGGCTGGTGGGGTCCCAGTTGGGTCTCAAAGGACCCGAAATCATGGAAGGTTTTAAAACCTGTCCATAATGGGACCTGGCTTATAGCTTCTTTTATTGTTTTTGGGTTTCTTTCTGCTTACAAAAGTAATGTATGCTTGATTTGAAAAAAATTACATGGTGTTTGAGAATGAAAATCAGTTGGCAACTGGGTCCCAGGCAGAGGTCACAGCCAAGTTCACTGACCCAGTAAGGGCGCACCCGCGCTTGTCAGGGTTACAGGACCGTGCCGGGCACGATGGCGTCTGCGGTGGACTCCTCCCCGACCACCTCCGTGCTGGGGGCAGGTTGCCCTGCCAACCTTCCAGCTTCTTTTCCATCTAGAAGAGATAGAGTGAGTCAGGCTGGTGTCACAGGAAAAGGGAGGGGACAACCCGGAGCCTGAATCTCTCAGCCCAGCCAGGGGATGTTCTGGAGGTGCCACTGGCTGACTTACAGAAATCATTGCTGATTCCAGAGACATGCTCCCCAAGGCCACCAGCCCAGGGCCACAAAGGCTGTTAGAGTCATTTCCGGGGAACTTCAGGCCAAATCAGGGCTGAGCTCCAGGAACCCACTACTGTCCCCACCGCCCAGCCTGGGATGGGCTAAGAGATGGAGAAGTCTGTGGCCCAGGTGTAGAAAACACAGGGTGGCAGGTTGAGGGGGTTGTTCACTGCCCAAGAGTGCCTGACTAGGGGAGCCTGAGACATAGCCCTTGCTCTGCTCTCCAGCCCTCCATCTGAGGAAGGGTGGCTTTGTTCTAACTGTCACCAAGGGGCTGTGTGGGGTGGGGGCCACAAGGTCCCAGAGCCCAGGCAGATCTGAGGAGTGGGCAGGGGTCTCATATAGGTGTAAGGGACCACCCAGCTCAGTGACAGGCTCTGAGCCAGATTCTCCCTGCCCATCCTCTTCAGTGACCAGCTGGTGGCCTCAAGATTTAGCTCCCTAAGCCCTGCCTCTTCACAGGTCATGGGGATGGCACTCTCCCCCCTCTGGAGAGCAGATAGACATGGGGGGAGTCCTTGGGACGGGACTGGCTGGTGGAAACACGCAAGGGTGAGCTGGACACGCCACAGAGGGGCCTCCAAGCTCCGGGGGGTGGGGTCCCCTAACTCCTGAGTTCAGCCCCCGTCCAGCAGGCAATGCGAGCTGAGGTGTCCCTTGGGTCCCCTGAAACTCCAGGCCTGTTGCGGGGGATGCCCCTGTCACAGGTACACTGGCATCTCAGCTCCAGGGGAAGCAGTGGGGTCCCTCCCCTACGCATTCGGGCCACTCATTCCTAAATTTCCATCAGTGAGTGGGGTTCCCTGCACTGCCCAGCTAACCAGGAGCCTCCTCCCCTTCCCAGGACTGGCTGACAGGCCAAAGATCTGGGCGCGCTCCGGGGCAGGGGTGGCACCTGTTCATAGGCAGCAAGTGGAGGCCAGCCACCGTGGCTCGTCCCCGTCTTCTCCGGACACAGCAGACCACCCTCCAATTGGCCCCGGCTCATCTCTTCCCCAGCCACTGGGCAACCCTTCCCTTGAGCGTCTCTCAGGATTCCACGCTCAGAGAAGGCACCCACGTTCCAGGGTCACCTGTACTAAGCTGGGTGGGTGGTGGGGGTTCTGCCCGGGGCCTCAAATAGACTCTGGCACAGAAACGTGTGCCCCCAGCCCCCAGACACAAACACCTAAGAGCAGATATGGACAGAAATAGGCCCAGGACACAGACACACAAAGACGCACACAAATATACCCGGAGGGACACACAAATTTACCCTCCCAGGCAAATCCACACATACGCAGAACCTTAGACAAGCACAACGTGCATGGACGTCCACATACATGCAAGATTCACACAGAGACGTGGACAGGACACACACACATGCACAGAAACGTGCACGCTCTCCAGAGCCGGCCACGCCCAGCCGTCCCCCAGGCTCCCAGGTGGTCACGGGACTTCCGGCCCCGGGGAGGTCTTGCTCACTCTGAGCTCGGGACCAGGGCCTCACCTGTGTCCAGCTTGCTGCGTTTCTGCTCAGGCTCCTGGGGGGGCGCCTCAATGGCCCTCTGAGCCTCAGGATGGATCTTGAGGAGGGCTTTAGCGAGGGTGGCGGGGCCCGGCACCCCCAGGGACATGATGCAGTGGACTCCTTTGCGCTTGGCCCCTGCCACCTTGGCACTGTCCTTAGAGGCTGTCAGCAGGACCAGTTTGGAGAACTTCCTGGGCTTCCTGGGGGCTGCGGGGACGACATCGGTCCCTGGCTCAGAGGACTCGGGGGACGGCTCCTGGCCAGCCTTCACACTCTCACCCTCCTGCTCGCTGGGCTCGGGCAGGGGCATCCTGGGACGATGGTCGGTCCCCCAGGCCACGCTCAGGCCCCAGCAGACGGATTTCTCCTCTTCCTCCTCCTCCCGGGTAAGCAACCTGGCAGTCCAGGGGCTCCGTCCTAAGGAAGGAGGCAAAATCCATCAGTGGAGGCACCCCTGGGCCGGGGGCTCAGGAAAATGGATCTGGGGTGGAGGTCGAGGCAGACGGGGCTGCCTCGAGACCCCCGGGGCTGAAAAGCTGGGGAGGGGCCCGCACGGAGCTGGAGAACCTGGGCCTCTCCCTCTCTTGGGCAGCCTTGGGTCTGTCACCTCACCTACCCAAACTCCACTTTCCCACCTGAAAAATGTGCCAAATGCAGGGCTCTCGGGGCCTGTCGGGACCCCTGAGGCACAGAGTACCGTGAGCTCGTACGAACAGAGGCCCGTGGGTGCTGAGCAGGCTGTGATGTGGTTTCACGGGTGTCCCCATTTCACTTGGCCCCGTGTTATGAAAGTCGATCATTCTTATTGACCCGATTTACAGATGAGGACACTGAGGCATTCCAGGACGGCCAACACGGCCATGACGTGCAGAGCCGGGAGTCTGGTCGAGGCAGATCTGGAGCCCGTCCCCACACAGTACCTGGTATGCCTCAGCCAGGGTAACATCCCGGCCTTCCTGAGCACCAAGCATCGGAGGCCAGCACTTGGGACATGGGCTCGGGTCACAGACCCTCTCAGAATGCCCAGTGGCCCTCATCCCGACACCGTGTCCCAGGGAGACGGGGGCCAGGGCTCTCTGGACTCCCAACTGGATCCGTCCCCCATCCCGGGCGGGAGGCCCTGGACCAACCGGCGCTCAGGAGATGCCAGGGCCCCAGGAGGGCAGCGACCTTGAGCCTGAGCCAGTGGTGGTGCTGCCTCAGCTGGGGGAGGGGACAGGGCTGCAGAGGCGTCTGCGGAATCCACAGTCACTGAGGGCTCCCCAGACTCCGGCTGGAGAAGCAGAAAAGCCGTATCACAGGGGCCGACGGCAGGGCAGGGCTGGCCTGGAAACAGGGCCCCGGTGCATCAGCTCAGGTGCAGTGGCCGTTTTGCCTGCCGGGGTGACCGCGTGGGTAGATGGCGGGGTCTTTCTCCGTTTACAGTGTTAGCACAGAAAGAAGACCGCATCCTTAGCAGACATCTCACCTCCCCATCTCAGGACCCAGGCGATGGCAAGGATCACAGACACCTCCCTGCCCACGCCCCTGCCCCGCCCCGTTTATCCCACCAGGGTTGCAGTTCTGTTTCCTGGGACCCCTCCCAATACATATGACGCGACGGCACCAGGGCCAGTATTCCAAAGTGTCCCAAGACCCCATCCATGAGAGGAGTCAGAGGTGTGATGCCAAAGAGGGGTTGGGGTGCCTTGCTCCCTACAAGTTCCATCCCGGTCCCTCAGGGCAATCTGCCTGGTAACGGGTCACCTGACCGCAGGTACCCCTGGGATCAGTGTCTGCTTCTCCCTCCTGCCCCCGGTTCAGCCCTGGGACGCGCAGGCCTCCGCTCCTCCAGTACAGTCCCGCCCCTGCCCTGCCCGTGCTGTCCCGCAGGGTGACACTGCAGTCCTGGAGGAACGTGGGGACGGGCTTCAGAAAGGACACCACCAACGCCTCCCCTGGGAGGGCAGCTCTGGCAGAGAAAGGTCGCGGGGGGGGGGGGGGAAGCCCCGCCACAGGCGCTCCTGTCCCCACACACTGATTGGTTTCAGGGCGCGTCCCTCTGGAGCCAGCCCACCTCTGTGGTTCCCCGGCTCCCCCTGGTGTGCGGATGAAACCCCACAGGGGTGGACCCCTTCCTCACAGCGTATACAAAAATTAACCCTAAAATACTCTTAAAAAAAAAAAAAAAGATAGAAGGGGCACCTGGGTGGCTCAGTACGTTGAGCATCTGACTTCTTGATTTCTTGATTTCTCAGGTCATGATCTCACAGTTCATGGGATTGAGCCCCGCGTCAGGCTCTGTGCTGTCTGCATGGGATTCTCTCTCTCCCTCTCTCTGTCCCTCCCTTGCTCTCTCTCTCTCAAAATAAACAAATTAACTTAAAAAAAATAGAACAAACAGATAAAATGGACTTCATCAAAATGTAAAACTTTCGTGCCTTACAGGACGCCATCAAGGAAGTTGGACGACCACCCAGAGAGGGGGAAAGAATTGTTGCAAATCACATCTCTGCTGAAGGAATTGTATCCAGAATTTACAAAGAACTCTTACAACTCAGTAGCAAAAAGGCAAATAACCCAATTTAAAGATGGGCAAAGGCTCTGAATAAGCCTTTCTCCAAAGAAGAGAGGCAAATGGCGAGTAAGCCTATGAGATGCTTGGCGTCACTGGTCAGGAGGAAAACACGGAACGAATCCACCACGGGATACTCCTTTCCACCACTAGGATGGAAAAAATAGAAGGCACACACACAAAAAGCAGATCATGACACGTGTGGGTGAGCAGGGGGAGAAACTGGGAGCCCCCTCCACCGCTGGCGGGGACGCCACCAGCAGAGCCATGTGGGCATTCTGGCACCTCCTCCAAAGGTTAAGCACAGAGTTCCCACGTGACCCGGCAACTCCACGCGAAGTACGTGCCTGAGGGAAGTGGAGACAAATGTCCGCATAAAAACTCGTACTGAACGTTCACAGCAGTGTTATTCATAGTCATCAAGAAGTGGAAACAACTCAAACACCCATCAATAGATGAATGGAGAAATAAAACATGTCATCTGCGTACAATGAATGTTATTTGTCAATTTAAAAAACGTGTTACAGGGGCGCCTGGGTGGCTCAGTCGGTTGAGCGTCCGACTTCAGCTCAGGTCACGATCTCACGGTTCGTGAGTTCGAGCCCCGCATCAGGCTCTGGGCTGATGGCTCAGAGCCTGGAGCCTGCTTCCAATTCTGTGTCTCCCTCTCTCTCTGCCCCTCCTCCATTCATGCTCTGTCTCTCTCTGTCTCAAAAATAAATAAACATTAAAAAAAAAAAAAAACGTGTTACAGGAGCGCCTGGGTGGCTCAGTCGGTTAAGCCTCTGACTTCAGCTCAGGTCATGATCTCACGGTCCATGGGTTTGAGCCCCGTGTCAGGCTCTGTGCTGACAGCTACCTGCCCCTACCCCACTTGTGCTCTGTCTCTATCAAAAATGAATTTTTAAAAATGTAAAAACAAAACAAAACAAAAAGAGTGGGATGCTTAACAGACTGAGCCATCCAGGAGCCCCAAGCATCTGACTCTTGATCTCAGCGCAGGTCTTCTGTTTTTTTGTTTTTGTTTTTTGTTTTTTTTTGTTTATTTATTTAATTTTTTTTAACATTTATTTATTTCTGAGACAGAGAGCATGAACAGGGGAGGGTCAGAGAAAGAGGGAGACACAGAATCTGAAACAGGCTCCAGGCTCTGAGCTGTCAGCACAGAGCTGGACGCGGGGCACGAACCCACGGACCGCGAGATCATGACCTGAGCCGAAGTCGGACGCTCAACCGACTGAGCCACCCAGGCGCCCCAATGTTTATTTATTTTTTAGAGAGACAGGCTGTGAGCAGGGTAGGGGCAGCGAGAGAGGGAAACAGAGAATCTGAAGCAGGTTCCACACTGCCAGCAGAGAGCCCAGTGCGGGGCTCAATGTCACCAACTGTGAGATCATGACCTGAGTCAAAGTCGGTCGCTCAACCGACTGAGCCACCCAGGTGCCCCCCAGCTCAGGTCTTGATCTCAAGGTCATGAGTTCAAGCCCTGCATTGGGCTCCATGTGGGGAGCCTAAATAAAAAATTTTAAATGAATTTAAATTAAAAAATTAAATAAAATAAAATGACCTAGCGACTGGAAAATCTATAGAGTAGAAAAATCCATCCACGGACACAGATGTGTGGTGGGCTAGGGGTGGGAAGGAGGACAGTGAGAGAATGAGGAGGCGTTGTTTGCTGGTGGGGATGGTCTCTGGGGTGATGGAAATGTTCTAAAATGGACTGTGGCCATGGTTAAACAACTTTCTGAATACACTAAAAGCCACTGAATTGTACACTGTGAGCGAGTGAACTGCATCGTATATGAACGATCTCCTAAAAATGTTATATATTAGGAAAAAGGGAAATTAAGTCTACAACCAGTAGTGCCCCAGTTTCACTATACCTAAGAAGCGCCTGGGGTTCTTGTGACAAACCCACAGTTCTGGGTCCCAACCCCCACTCAAAGGGGCTGGAGGGGGGCCCGAGAATCTACACTTTTTACCAGTACCCCATTTGTCTTTGACACTTGGAGAGACATGGACGGTGCCATGGGCCTTTCACTTCAGAAGTCTGTAATTTCTAGTTCATAGGTTGAACTGGTGTTCGGTGTCTCCATGAACAGGGGTGGTCATGTCCTGCCGGCTGGATCAGCCTCTTTTCTGGAGTCATCCTTAACCTTCTAGCAATTTCTTTCCTCGATGTGGAGGGAAGACTAGAGAGGCAGCTATTTTAAGCCTAACACATATTTTTTGAAAGTTAAATTTCACTCCATGAAAGTTCATTGAAGCAACAGAATTGTTAAAAGTGAAGCAGAAATGAGTTAAAAAAGAGCAAAGGACTTAATAGTTCACTCACTTTACACCCTCCCTCTAACTCTGAAATCTGGTGGTTTGATATTGTCATTGACCTCCAGTCACTCGCTCATCCTAACCCGCTGTCATGACATTGGTCTGCACGGAGGAGACCCAGAACCCATGTCAGACTTCTGACCTCCAAACAGTAAGACTGTTACAAAGCTGTGTTGTTTAAAGCCACTAGATCTGGGGGCGCCTGGGTGGCTCAGTCGGTTGGGCGTCTGACTTCGGCTCAGGTCATGATCTCACGGTCCGTGAGTTCAAGCCCCGCGTCGGGCTCTGTGCTGACAGCTCAGAGCCTGGAGCCTGCTTCAGATTCTGTGTCTCCCTCTCTCTCTGACCCTCCCCCGTTCATGCTCTGTCTCTCTCTGTCTCAAAAATAAATAAACATTAAAAAAATTAACAAAAAAGCCACTAGATCTGTTGTAATTTGTTGCGACAGCAATAGGTAACTAATACAAGGTCCAATCCCTTGTTCCCGAGGTTCTGAAAGGCACCATACGAACACTGCCCAGCGACTGATGGGGGCTCAACCAGGGCTCAATAGAATTACCTCCACGCGTGTGGGAAAAAAATACCATCAACCTCGGACAAATGCCTTCCCGCTCCGGGCTGCTTTCACGTGTGCGCTGGGAATAGTGGCAAATTTAGCAGAGGTTCTAAAGAGCAGGTAGGCAAGGCTAAGCTGTTTTCAAAAGTCCAGGTGATACTGACCGCTTGCACCCTGGGGCTCATGGGGGACTGCGATTAGGTGCTGGTAGCATGAAGGGCCCACATGGGTGTGCAAGTACACATCCTGACAGGGAGATTTCCAAGACAGCAACGATCCAAAAAGACTAGACCGAGGACTGCTTCTGTGGATACACAGGGAAGGGCTTCCCCATGGTGGCAATTTCAGGCAATGACGCCTCCTCCCCCTAATCGCCATGGCTCGGAATCTTACTTTTACTTCTCCTTACACACTGTAATTTGTCGTCAGACCTGTCTCTGCTGCACCCAAATAGCCCCTCCTCCCCTCCCCTCCCATTATTGCAACCACCCCATCTCTGAGCCCGCGGGGTGTCTACCCCCCCTCAATATGTCACAACTCCAACAGAGTGGGACAAGGCTGAGGATGGCTGCGGGGAGGGGGGGGGCAGTACTGGGTGTGGTCAAGGAAAAGCAGACCAACGTGAGGATCCTTGACTTGGGGTGTCAGGGCTCATTCCGGGGTCGGGTGGGTTGAGGGGGAAGGAGGACCAGGAAAAAAGAGGCGAGTGTGGGGTGAAGGACAGGAGGCGGCCTGAGCACCGGGACGCAGAACCAGGGGACCCCCGCTCCCAGCAGCAGCAGCCCTGGGGACCCCCGGGAGGGGCCCGGCCACGCGTGGGACCCGGGACCCTCCCCAGCCCACTGGGGCCCGTCCTCACCGGGCACCGGTCGGGCGGCGGCGGCAGCGGAGACCTCCCTCTCCGACGAAGGAGCCGCGGCAGGTCCTGCAGCCTCCTGCTTGGGGCCCCCGCCTCGGTTCGGACCGTCACCTCAAGCTGGGGTCACGGAACGAGCATGCGCAGCAGGGCCGGGCGGGGGCAATCCTTGGGCGAAATTCACTGCTCCGGGTCTTTGCCTCGCGGAGCCGAACTGGAGGCCTGACCAATCGGCGCGGGGGCGGGGCGGGGCTACGACTAGCGAAGGGGACGGGACCAGCCCGGGATTGGGCGACAGCGCCCGGGGGCGGAGCGCCGGCGGTCCTAAGGCCTAGAATCAAGCTCTGGGCGGGGCTCTCCCAGCACCGGAGTGTGGGTTTAACTGAGACCCCAGGACATCCCCCGGGGTTTGAAGCCCGCTAGCGGCGGAAGAAACCAGAGCTTTCGATTAAAGGCCTCGTTCGCGCCTGACACTTGCCTGAGCGACCCGAGGCTGTTCTCTATGCTCACTGAAACCACTGGCTCAGCTCAACCCTGCTTCCTCGACGAGGCAGCATCCTCACCGCCGGCCCCTCCTCCCCCGCCCACCGGCCCCTCCTCCCTCTCCGCTTGACCCCTCCCTCCTGCACAGGCCGCTCTCCCTGACCCACGGACCCCTCCTCCCTCGCCCCTCCGTCCCTCCGTCGCCCCCTCCCGCACCCGCCCTTCCCTCGCCCGCCGGCCCCTCCTCCCTCGCCCCTCAATCCCTCCCCCCCGCACCCGCCCCTCCCTCGCTCACCGACTCCTCCTCCCTCGCCCACCAGCTCCTCCTCCCGGCCTCTCCCGCCCCTCCTCCCTCGCCCCTCCGTCACTGCTTCGCCCGCTGGTCCCCCCCTTACCTTTCGGTCCAGCCGCCCGACCCAGCCCACAGCCCCTGGACGCTTGTCCTTCTCCGACCACCCTGTGCGGTGGGGTCCCGGATCACAGCGGGGAGCTGCGGGCCGGGGCGCTGCTTTCCGAGACACTTGGCGAGTGACGCCCGGAGCGGCCCCAGGCCCCTCACGTGGCCCAGGCGCGGGACGCCCCCGCCTCCACTCCCGCACGGCGCCCCGGGCCCTCGGCTCACCGCGACCCTCCCCAGCCCCGCGGAGACCCCTCCGTCCGCCCGCTCTCCTTCGCCGGGTCGCAGCCCCGTCTTCCGGCCGCGCGGCCTCAGCCTTGGCAGAGGGAAGACGCTGCTCCTCTCTAGAAAACCCCACGCGGCGCTGACACCCGCTCCCCTGCGCCTCCCTCCCGTCGCTCTAAAGCTGCTGCTGGAAGTGGTCCCCTCCCCCACTCCCGGCTCCCGGCAGGTGCAGGTGCAGGTCGCGTGGGACCCGCCCGTCCTCCGCCTCCCTGCCCCTCTCCGCGCGCTCCCCTCCCTGTTCTCCACCCCGGACGTCTCCGGGACCCGAATCCACAGAGACCCGTGCTCGGGTGTCTGGGGGACCCGGCGAGAAGCGGGGGGTACGAACAAGGAGTTGCGTGGGCGGTTCCGGGCGGTGCTTGTAATGGGGAAATGCAACGGGATGGGGGGCGCTGCAGGTGCCTCCAGGGGAACCCTCCCCGCGGGATCGCCGGCGCCCACCCCTGCAGAAGGCGGGTGAGAGCGGGTGCTGTGTCCCCCACGCGGGGGAGGCGCCGGGACCCGAGCCGCCGAGCCGCGCGCGCCCCCTCCCGGCCGCCGGCCGCCTCAGACCCGGGTCACTGAGTCGCGTGCGCGAGGGCGCGGGCCTGTTTCGTTTGGTCTTCATCCTACCCCGGTTTCTCTTTAGGCGTCTGAGTTAGTTGTCGTTGTTTCATCGCACTGTCACTCCTTGGCCTACCCTGAGGTGACACGGGTTTAGCCACAAGGCTTTTTTGAATTATTTGTAACAGTGAAACGAATGTGAAGTGACGCAAGTGTTCATCAGGGGATGAGCGGATAGGCCAGTGTTCTCTATGCCCACGATGCAGCATCATTCGGCCCCAGAAGCTGCCAGACACAAAAGGACAAACATTGTATGGTTCCATTCGCAGGAAATGTCCACAATAGGCAAACCCATCCAGACAGAAAGGAGATTAGTGGGTGCCAGGAGGGGTTAGGGGAGGCTTGAAAGGAGATGTGGACTTTTAATGGGTGTGGAGTATCTTTCTGGTGTGATGCAAATGTTCTGGAATTAAGGAGTGGTGATGGTTGCACGACCTTGTAAATATACTAAAGCGCCCAGAATTGTCCACTCTAAAATGGTGCATTTGGGGGCCCCTGGTGGTTCAGTTGGTTAAGCTTCCGACTTCAGCTCAGGTCATGATCTCTGGGTTGGTGAGTTCCAGCGAGGCGTGGGGCCCTCTGCTGGCAGCAGGGCGCCGGTTTTGAATCCTCTGTCCCCCCTCTGGCTCCGCCCGTCCCTGCTTGCACGCTCTCTCTCTCTCAAGAATAAACATCCCAAAATTAAAAAATGGTGCATTTTATGGCATGTGATTTAAATGTCAATTTAACATGAAATGAAAGCCTGTGCGTGGTTCAGTCGGTTAAGCATCCAACTGTTGATTTTGCTGAGGTCATGAGCCCAGGGTCCTGGTGGGATGGAGCCTGAGTCTGGCTCCTGCTGAGTGTGGAGCCTGCTTAAGATTCTCTCTCTGTCTCTGTCTCTCTCTCTCTCTCTCTCTCCCACGCTCTACCCCTCGCCCCTCCCTCTCTCAAATAAAAAGTAAACTAAAAGAAGAAATGAACAATCAAGAAAGTGGCAGCTTTATTAAAATTACTCCCTCTGCAGGTGCCTGGCGGGGCTCAGTCGGTTAAGCCTCCAACTTCCGCTCAGGTCATGATCTCACATTTAGTGAGTTCGAGCCCGGCATCTGATTGTGTGCTAACAGCTCAGAGCCTGCAACAGGTTTCTGATTATGTGTCTCCCTCTCCCTCTCTCTCTCCCCTCCCCCTCTCACACTCTCTCTCTCTGTCTCTCTCTCTCTCAAAAATAAACAGTAAAAAAAAAATAAAGTAAAATAAAATTGCTCCCTCAAACATGGTTTGTACTGGGGAGGTGGATGGGGAAATGGATGAAATAAAGGAGATTAAGAGGTACAAACTCCCAGTTACAAGCCGCGAAGATGAAAAGTATAACATAGGGAATATCTTTAAAAAAATTTTTTTTAATGTTTATTTTTGAGAGAGGCAGAGTGTGAGGGGGCAGGGAGGCAGAGAGTGAAGAGACACAGAATCCGAAGCAGGCTCCAGGCTCTGAGCTGTCAGCACAGAGCCTGATGCAGGGCTCGAACCCACCAACTGTGAGATCATGACCTGAGCCAAAGTCAGATGCTTAACCGACTGAGCCACTCAGGTGTCCCTAAATATTTTTTGTTCCTTGACTTTAGACATGCATTTTGTGCATATTTTCATTACCTATTTCACACTAAAATCAGTTTAAACAGGTCACTGGTATATTTTGTATGATCCTCATTGAACTCATTGAACTCAGGGGTACTGGCTCCACTGTATGTACAATTTTCGATCGGCTGTTACAAGTGCTGAAAAAGTCACTGTCTTTACATAGGCAGGAAGGTATGTGCACCCCAGCGGCTGTAGAAAATCAAATTACAAATGTGCCTTGAGCTCAGGCACACATATTCCCACGAGATGGTTCTCATTCCCAAAGTATTCAGTTTCAATGTTGGCTTAAATATAGCTTGGATCCTTTTTTTTTTTTTTTTTTTTTTAGTAGTAGCTTGGAATTGAAGCCAAGCTATTGTTGATGTGCAAGCTGGCAGACAAGGCCACACATCATTCAATTTCCTGGTTCATATATATTTTTTTAACGTTGTCCTTTATTTATTTTGAGAGAGAGAGACATAGAGTGAGCGGGAGAGGACAGAGAGAGAGGAAGACACAGAATCCGAAGCAGGCTCCAGGCTCTGAGCTGTCAGCACAGAGCCCGATACAGGGCTCAAACTCACAAAACATGAGATCATGACCTGAGCTGAAGTCGGATGCTTAAGCGACTGAGCCCCCCAGGCTCCCCTGGGTCGTAAGATTTAATACACAGATGACTTAAATTACAACGCTTGAGGAGCACCTGGGTGGCTCAGTGAGCTAAGCATCCGACTTTGGGTTAGGTCATGATTTCACGGTTCACAGGTTCGAACCCAGCCTTGGGCTCTGTGGTGACCACTCAGATCCTGAAGCCTGCTTCTGATTCTGTGTCTCTCTCTCTCTCTTTCTGCCCTCTCTCTCTGCCCCCCTCTCTCTGCCCCTCTCTGTCCCTTGCTGCACACACTCTGTTTTTCTCTCTCAACGACAATAGAAAAAAAAAAAAGAAATGACAATGCTTGTAAACATAATCTAGTTGGTTGTCACTGGTTAGCAGAGGCCGAGGAGACAGCACAAATAAATACCTTGGTAATGTGCACTAGATCCTGGACCAGAGAAGGACATCAGTGGGAAATCTGGTGACGTTTTAGTAAGTTTGAGAGCTGGGAGTTTGGAAGTTTAGTTAAAGAGATTATATCAATGTTCATTCCAATGGTTAATTATATTGACTATGTTAGTCTGTAACATTAGGGAAAACTGGGCTGAGGGCGCGCCTGGGTGATTCAGTCGCTTAAGCGTCTGACTCTTGATTTCGGCTCAGGTCGTGATCTCGTGGTTTGTGAGTTCGAGCCCCGAGGTGGGCTCTGCACTGACAGCGCAGGGCCTTGGGGGGGGCCAGAAAGGGAGATGGGGACACAGACACACAGTGGGGCTGTGCGACAATGCAGGCAGAGACTGGCCCGATGCACCCGCCAGCCAACGCGTGCCAGGAGCCTCCAGCGTGTGGAAGCGGCCAGGCCAGATGGGAGCCTCCCCTAGAGCCCGCGGAGGGACTTTGAATTCTAGAACTGTGAGAGAATAAAATGTTGTTAAGTCGCACAGTTTGTGATCCTTCGTGACAGCGACTCCAGGGGACTAATACGCCCACATTGGATTGTCCATAGTCTGTAAACGTTGGAGGAACAAGGTCCAAGCCACCGGCAGTGAGGAATATAATTGGGGCCAACAGGAGAGAAAGACGGCTTTTACTTTACAGTTTGCTTTGTAAATTTCTCTTCTATGTGAAACGTTTACCAGATGATGATTTCATCTGTCTGTTAAACTGCTAAGACCTACACACACACAATTAAGGAGAATCCTTTGGAGCATTTCAGCAGTATTTCAGTGTATGTTTCAGGGGCACTGCTCACGTTCACGATGCTGTTCAGCCCTCACTACAGTCTATTTCCCAAACCTTCCACCCGAACAGAAAACCGTTCCCCATGCCTCCTGCCCACCTGGGCCACGGAATTGCAAGATAATAAATTTATCTTGTGCTACGCCTCTAATTTTGTGGTAATTTGTTATGTAGCAATAGGTAACTACTCCAACCTCCTTCATTCATTGATTTACTCATTCACTGTATTTATGGAGCGCCTGCTTGGGCCGGGCACCGAGGAAAGAAGAGGGAACCAAACAGACACAGATCTCTGCCCTTTCTGGAGCCTGTGTTCTGGGACGGAAGGACACGATGCCATTGTAGCTCGGTGGGGATGGGGTGGGTGGATCAGGTGATGGGGTGGGTGGACCAAGTCATGAGGGGAGACAGGGAAGGCGCCAGGCACTGCTTGGTTTCTGCTGATTTCTTTTTTTTTTTATTTAAAAAAAATTTTTTTTTTCAACGTTTATTTATTTTTGGGACAGAGAGAGACAGAGCATGAACGGGGGAGGGGCAGAGAGAGAGGGAGACACAGAATCGGAAACAGGCTCCAGGCTCCGAGCCATCAGCCCAGAGCCTGACGCGGGGCTCGAACTCACGGACCGGGAGATCATGACCTGAGCCGAGGTCGGCCGCTTAACCGACTGCATCACCCAGGCGCCCCTCTGCTGATTTCTTATTTTATATTAAGGCACATACAGTACCTCTTTTTGTTTTCTATTTAATGTTTAGTTATTTTGAGAGACAAAGATAGAGAGAGAGCGGCAGAGGGTCACAGAGAGAGGGAGAGAGAGATCTCATGTCCCACACAGGCTCCGCATCAGCACCGAGCCTGATGTGGGGCTTGAACCCACAAACTGTGAGATCAGACCTGAGCAGAAAAAAAAAAAAACAGTGGGTTACTTAATGGACTGAGCCACCCAGGTGCCCCTTATTTCATCTTTTTTTTTTTTAATGTTTAGTTATTTTTGAGAGAGAGAGAGAAAGAGACAGAGAGCGAGTAGGGGAGGGGCAGACAGATAGAGAATCCCAAGCAGTCTCTGCACTGACAGCACAGTCCCCCAAGCTGGGCTCAATCTCACCAACAGTGAGATCATGACCTGAGTTGAAATCAAGAGTTAGACGCTTAATGGATGGAGCCACCCAGGAGCCCCTCTGGTAACTCATTTCACCTTTCTGCCAGCCCTTGAGGGAGCTGTGTTCTGATTCCTATTGTACAGACAGGCCCAGAGAGGTTAAGTAACTTGCCCGAGGTCACATGGTAAGTCGCGGAACTGGGATTTGAACTAGTGCTCCGGGGGAGCCCAGCGCATGCCCTTTGGTCCCATGGCTGCAGGTGGAGACTCCTGTGTGGTCCTTGGGGTGCCCAGCACCCTCATAGCAGTCATGGCTGATAATTTATTACGGATTCATCTCTGGGGAGTGGTGCAGAGGGGCACTGGGGAGACAGGCAGCAGGGTCCCTGGGGGGCAGGAGGGTGGGCAGGGGGGCGATGAGAGAGAGTGGGCCTGCGCAGGCCAGAGGGAGGTGACCCAGGCCAAAGTCAGCACACGCCCCTCTGCTTCCTCGGGTCCCCAGAGGAGCATCTTCACAAAACAGCAATGGAAAGTGGAAACCTGCCCCCCCACCCCCAGGCACAGCTGGATGCCCACATCTGTCTCCCCGGACACACCCAGGTCTGCTCTTGCCCCCAGCCTGGCCCCTGCCTCCACCTTCTGTCCCTCCTCCCGCTCCCACCCTGCCCGCAGGGACCCGTGTCCACTCCACCTCATATCCCTTTCCTCGGCTGCCCCTGGCCTGAGCTGAAGCAGTTTGCATATTTTTGCCCTGGACTTTGAGTGTAGTTCTTCTCTTTCTCAGGCTTATAGGTGATTGTTCTGGGGCAGGGCGTAATCAAGTGTTCTAGAAAACCATGCAGCCGGCTGCTGGGGCCAGAGCCCAGAGGTGACTTAGCGGCCTTCTGTATGGCATTTTCATTCCTTGTGTACCTCCCCTGTCCCTGCGGGTCCCTGCCATGTGCTTGGGCATGTCCTGGGCACAGGGTGGCAGGGGTGGGCATGTAGCTTTGGAGAGGAGGAAAGTCAGAAAGGAGAGTGGCCGGCCCACATGACGGCTCTGGCCACTGTCCTGCAGCCACTGTCCCCTCGAGAAGCCCAAGCACCCATGTGCAGCTGTCTGCCCAGATGGTCAGGACCCAGCCGGCGACCGAAGCGTCTCTATCTTCTGCCCCTGCATCTAACTCAGGACCACAGGGAAACCCTGCTCTGCCCGGTCCAGACGCACAGGGCACCGCTTCCGGTCAGTCACTCCCAGCTTCTCTGGGTCCACAGCCTCCAGCCGGCGGCCTCTTTCCCCGTGAAGCTTTCCGCTGCCTCTGTCCACCTGCCAGTCTCCATCAGATACACGGACGCGGCAGAGGAGACAGGGCAGTGGCGGGCTCCACAGACCGAGGGCTGGACGTCACCCCGCCTGGCAGGTGCAGGGGGCTCAGCAAGGGAGTCCTTGGATCAGCCAGGTCTGCATCTGGAGGGCTGGGTTTCATCCCGAAGCTAGTAGTGCTGTGTGTGTGTGTGTGTGTGTGTGTGTGTGTGTGAAGTGGGGGTGGGGGCTTAGAAACTGAAAATGATGGAGGCGGTGAAGGCTAGAAACGAGGTTACCGGGTTTGGTGCCTTGTCCATGCTGAAGGTCCCTTTCAGGTCAAGGGCAACAGGAAGGGGGACGCTCAAGGACCTCACTTAGTCACCAGGCTGAGGGGTTCCGGGGCTGTGAGACCCTGTGACACAGTAAAAAATACATGGTCTCTGCCCATGGTTCCTAAGACAGAGCTCCCCAAACCTCTGTGATTTCCTGAGTGATAGGGGTGCTCGCTCTAATATTTGGTCTTTGACCTTGGATCCTGACACAGGACTCAAATCCCCTGGAATTTCCTGGGTGGCAGAAATGTCTTTTTTTTTTTTTTTAATGTGTATTTATTTTTGAGACAGAGACAGAGCGTGAGCAGGGGAGGGGCAGAGAGAGGGAGACACAGAATCCAAAGCCGGCTCCAGGCTCTGACCTGTCAGCACAGAGCCCGTCGAGGTGCTCAGACTCATGAACCTCGAGATCATGACCTGAGCCGGAGTCTGACGCTTAACCGACTGAGCCACCAGGCGCCCCGTGTCTTTTGTTCTAACGTGGTGACTCTAGGTGGGCTTCTGGAGAGCTTCAGGATGAGGGCTGGTCACCAGATAGAAAGGCCAAGGCTTCATTAGCAACTTGGAACTCGCAGCCCTCCTCTGGGGAGGTGGGAAGGGCTGGGGACTGAGATAAGGATGTGTCCCGTGCACGGGACAGTCCCTGGACCACAGGATTCGGGCAGGTACGCACAGGGAGCTGTGCAGAGGGTGGCACACCCAGAAGTGGGGGGGGGTGTCTCTCTCCTCCCCCCCCCCCCCCACCTCTCCCCGTGCGTCTCCCCGGCCGGTGTTCCTGTGGTACAGCCTTGAGCATAAACCGGAGATCTAACAAGTAAACCGTTTGCCTGGGTTCTGTGAGCCCTTCTGGCAAATTAACGAACCCAAGCGGGGGGCCGTGGGATGCCCTGATCTGCGGCCAAGTGGAACAGAAGTGTGTGGGTGACCTGAGGCCCCGCTGTCAGAAATTGTCCCCTGAAGCAGCGGGTCTCCTGGGACTCAGAGCCCAGCTGTGGGAAGGGGTTAGGCGCTTAGTAAGCACTCAATAAATGTGTGTTCGGTGGCTTTTGTGTTGCCCTAAAGTTGACTTTGTTCAGACCCAAGACGTAAAAGCATGTCTAGCATGCTGCCTCACAGCATTCCTGCCCTGAGGAAGGGGACCCTCCCCTTCTGCTGGGGGTGGGGGTGGCTTAGAGAGCATTCCTGTCAACACCTTTCGAGGCTCTTGTTTGTTTCGTCCGCAAGGCAAGGGGGTCAGGCAGGGCCCAGACCCCCACGGGGAGAGGGTGGGGTGGCCGGTTGGGAGGGGCCTCCGGGCCTCAGGCCAACGACGGGCCCCATCTTCTCCTGACCTGACCTGTGCCTCCCCCAAGCTACCCCAGTCCGCCAGGTCACGTACTCCCCAGCCTACGCCAGCAGGCCCGTGGGGCCCCCCGGGCACTGATCCCAGGCCTGCCCTGCCCTGTGCCAGGGGACGGTGGTGAGCTGTGAAAGAAACGACGGCACCCACGGCAGGAAACACACCGCAGGCCCTGCGGCTGGGGCACAGCGAGCCCAGGCCGAGCCTACAGGATGGAGACGGGGAGGGACCGCGGGGCTCAGAGTCCTAGGGTGACGCAGACGGGAACCAGAGAAAAGTCAGGGATGCTTGAGGTAGCCTGTCGCACAGAGCTCTTCGGGAAGAGTGGGCTCCAAGGCAGAGGCTGGCCCTGCTCCACCCTCTGCAGGGACCAGCTGGTGGCCTCACGGTGGTGACTCGGGCCCTCTCAGCCCCGACTCCCACAGGCCATGGGGACGGCACAGTCCATCCCTAAGGCGGGTGGCAGGAAACAGGTGGACAGTGGAGGTCCTCAGAGGGCAAGCTGGGCATGCGGCAGAGGGGTTCGGGGCTCCAGGGACAGGGTCCCTCTGACTCCCCCAGCACGGCTCCGGCCAGGCAACCCCCGGCAGGCGTTAGAAGCCAAGGGGACCCTCGGGTCACCTGAGGACGCCTGGCCTGTGACCGTCAATGCCCCTCCCAGGTGTCCTCGGTCCCAGACCAGGGGGAAGCAGTGCCCTCCCCATAGGCTCCTGGAGCCTTTGGCCATCGTGGGTGCACCGAGCGAACAGGGGGAATGACTGGGGTCCTGGTTCCTGTCCCCTAGCGGGTGGCTGGATGTGGCCAGGCCTGGCTGAGCGAGAGGGGCAGCTCTTGGGTCTCACGCTGGCGACCATTTGGGGCACTTCTCCTGTCACCTTATCCCAAAGGTACCAGAGCTCAGCCCTGTGGGGAGGACACCCCACGTCGTCTTTCTTCCTACACACTCGACTCTCCCAGACCCCTGGGACCCGCCAGGGCCACGTGTCAACCTTACATCCCGAAGGGGTAACCGGGACAAGAGACCAGGGTGCCGACTGTCCCGGAGCCCACCGGGCTGCCGCGGGCCGGTCCCTGTGTGTGGGGGGGTGTCTGTGGAGGTCCCACGACCCACCTGGCCTCTGGCTTGCAAGTTGCCTCTGCAGGCCTGGGGATGTTCACACCCCCCACAGGACTCTTTGCGGGGGACCCACCGCCTCCTAGGCTCCCAGCCGCGGGCCCCTCACCGCCCCCCTGGGCCCAAATACACCAGGAACCACCACAGGCTCCTCTCCATCCAGCCCACATCTTTGCTCCGCTGGGGCCGAGGCCTCGGCAGCAGGCAGCAGCTGAGTGGAGGGCCACCTTCCGGCCTGGCCTCCCCCCGTGGCGGTCCTGCCCAGGGATGGAGACCATTCTCCTGGGGTCAGCTTCCTGTCCCCCTGACCAATCTGGGGAAACTGTCCTCTGAAAACCTCCAGTGGCTGCCAGCCTGGCCCCCCCGCCTTCTGTACCCCACACTGTGCAGCCCGAGGCCTGGCCCATGGCCCCCTCTTCTCTGTCCCTGGGTCATCTGAGGACACACACCAGTGGCCCCCTGACCCCTCTTCCCTGTTCACCAGTTTCATCTGGTTTCTCATCACCCTGATACCCCTCCCCCACCTTGGGGTGCCCAGCAGGACCCACAGAGGGCAGGCTGAAGGGGGGTGGGGGGGGCCGGGCCACTCCAGGACTGCTGGGTGCAGAAAGGAGCAGCTTAACCCACTGCCATTCCCTGCCCAACTCCCCCCACCCCCAGCCAATTCAAAGGCACGCATTCCTGGACATCCCAGATGCCCCTGGTCCTCACCTTTTGTTCCCTGTCGCCCCTTCAGAAGGAAGGTCTGATGTCTGCACGTGGAACGTTTCCCTATCCCACCTCGGCCTCCCTTGGCTAAGCTGGCTGTCCTGTCCTGACCACAGACGCGCTGTGGGACCCCACATCTCGATGGAGCCGGTTCCCTGCCAGTCCCTGTGCCCTCATCCTGGAAGGAAGTCCAGCCCTCACCCCACAGGCTCCCGCAGGCTCTGGCTCCACCAGACCTGGAAGCAGACCCACTCGCGAGTGGGCATTCCTCCCTCCTCCCTCCTGAGGCTTATTGGAGAAGCTATGGTTTTGCTGAACCCATGTGACACTTTTCTGAGGTCATCGCGGTCCTGATTTCGTTTCATTTCTCCACCTGCTCTGAAATAAAAGCAGTTTAAAGGTTCCTAGTTTGTGAGACGAGTAAGGATTCCATCCGAGGGTGAGGGAGAGAGCCAGAGAGCTAGCCCCGGTGCAGCTGGGAGAGCAGGGGTGGTGCCGAAGGCAGTTCTGAGCTCACTGTGTAAATACAGCCTCAGGTCCGGCCGGCGTCCAGTCCTGCCCCCCAGTCTGCAGCCCCCACCCCGTACTCATTATAATCTCTGCAGCCAATGTTTTTGGCCAAAGACCCTTTCCTTGGGAGCTTGCAGCTGGAGCCTTTGGTCCTGGGAGACGTCCTGGAGGAGGTGACACTGTGCCTGGGAGGGCAGGGACTGAAATGCCCTTTTGCAACGACCATCATTTGTTATTTGCAAGACCTGGAGGTTCTACAGCAACCCTGGAGCCACACAGTGAGGTAGCTGGGGTTGGGGGCGGGGAGAGAGGAAGAGAGAGGAGAGAGAGGAGAGAGAGCGAGAGAGAGAGTGCACAAGAGCCCACTCACGGACAGGCCTGGGGTTCTGCTTTTATTGGGATCAGGGATGCGGGCCCAGGGTTTTGCAGGCTCACTCTTTATTGCTGAATTTAAACCATAAGAACAGGGGACACCTGGGTGGCACAGTCGGTTAAGCGTCCGACTTCAGCCAGGTCACGATCTCGCGGTCCGTGAGTTCGAGCCCTGCGTCAGGCTCTGGGCTGATGGCTCAGAGCCTGGAACCTGTTTCCGATTCTGCGTCTCCCTCTCTCTCTGCCCCTCCCCCGTTCATGCTCTGTCTCTCTCTGTCCCAAAAATAAATAAATGTTGAAAAAAAAATTAAAAAAAAACCACAAAACATAAGAACAGGAATCTAAGGCTTCGGAAGAGAGAGAGAAAAAAAAGTGGCCCAAATGGTCAGCTATAGAAGTCCACCGAACTCTCTAAAACAGCAGAGTGGGGAGGTGGCCTGGCCCTTTTCCTAGGGTGGCTGGCAATGTGTTCTTGTGAGATAGCCTTCTTTGAAATGGACGCCTTGGCGATCAAAGTTCAAGATGGGCACCTGAGTCAGAAAAAAGAGAAAGGAAACCACGGCGGGGGGGGGGGGGGCTTACGCTGCACCCACCCCGTTGATGCCTCCATCAGAGGATGTGAACTACCTGGGGAGCTAATATGCCAAAAGCAGGGACAGGGCACACTGTCATCCAGAAAGTGCACTTCTCAACAGGATTACGGTAAAAAATCCTATAAATATTGAGGTGGGAGGAGAGTCTGGAATCTAGTTTGTAGCCGTCGTCCCAGACTTGAAGGGTCCAGCTAGGAAAATAGGTCGGTCATCTCAGGGGCCAGCTCAGGGAATCTGTTCAAGGATTTGGGTAACGCCACGAAATATTTTAACGTCTTGGGCCATCTAGTGTCGGGGGCAACCCGATCCGGTGGGGGCCTGCAGAAGAGGCCGTCAAAGAATTCACCTGAGGTGGAAAAAGGACATAGAAGTTTCCTGCATGCACTGCAGGGGAGCAGTGGGAAAGGCTGCAGAGACGCTGCCAGTAGCCAGGAGGGGGGAGGGGGGCTGCAGGAAAGGGGGAAGGCGAGGAGGGACAGGAACATGCGGGATTTTCCTTTTTGGCACCTGGATCTGGGTGTAAGTAATCCACTGGTCAGCTAGGGCTTACGGATATTTCGAGGTGGATCGCCTAATGCGCCGGTCTGTCTTCAGTCGGGGGTCACTGTGGGCCCTCCTTCCTCACTCAGGCTTCCCTCGTTCAAGCTGGTGGCCTGCAAGTGGCCTGTACCTGACGTCAGTGGGTGTGAACCTGTCCGGAGCTGGCAGGTTGCTCCATATCTCATCCAACCGGTCTTCGTCCTGAGGACAGGTCAGGTCAGGTCAGAGTCGTGTCTCATTTCAGGAGGTGCTGACGCAGGCGGACTCCCAAGGTCAGGCCTCCAGCCCCCACCCCCCAGCTATGGGGGTACATTCCAAGACCCCCCCGTAGATGCCTGAAACTGGAGACAATAGCAAACCCTACGTATACCATGCTTTTCCTATGCATAGATGCTTCCGATAAAATTCGTAAGTCGGGCACGGTAAGAAATTAACAATAACTAATAATAAAACAACTGTAATAGAATAAAACAATTATAATGACAGTAATAACATAATTTGACAATAAACTTCATATTAAAAAATAAGCAAGGGTCTTAAAATAAAAAAACATTATAATATCTGCATTACACATGATAGAACAATAGTAGTTCAAAGCATAACAAGGCCTGTATGAAACTGGCCCCTCTCTCTCAGAATGCCTCATTGGCCTATACTCACCCTACGTCTTGTGACGGCGTCACATGACGCAACGGAGGTTAAAGACTGGGGCCGACGACAACGCCGTTCCTGAGCTCTGAGTGCCGCCACGTGGAGGGGATAACTAGGGTACATCTAGGGCTCAAAATGTCCTCGGGTGAGGGGAGGGCGGGCAGCGGCAATCTGGCAGCCGTGCCTGGTCTGTGGCGTGAACGTCTCTGGTGACCGTCCTGAGGGGCCCACCGGCAACAGGCACGAAGACTGTCCCCCCGCGAGCTGCTGTGGTGGTCCCTCCGAAGTTTGGATCGAGTCGCCCCACTTGGGCCTGCCCGGTTGTGGGATGGGCGGTTTTAGGTCTCAAGGATCCCAGGTCAGAGGGCGGGAGAAATGCTGGAAGTTTGGAGTTGTAGCCGGCTACTGGAAGAAACTAGAATTCAGGATCTAGCCTAGGTGAAGACAAACATCAAAGATAATCCGCGGTGCTAGAATATACCTGTGAAGGTGTGTTACTGAAGCAGACCTGTTCTCTCTGTAATCGCTCCGATCTGTGGCAAGGACAACCGTAGCAAGGCTATTTTGTTTGCAAATTCAGTCTAGTTGCAATAAACTCGGCTCTCTTGTTTATGTGAGTGCAGCAAGAATAGGGACTGACCATCCAGGCTCTTTCAAGTCTGCTTTCCTGGAACTTTTCAAAAGGAATCTCAGATGGAACTCTGAAAAGCCTCTCCAGGCTAAGAAGCCAAGCCAACACCTCCCTGTCCGATCTTACCTAGAATACCTATAAATTTGGGGGGCAGTCCCTCTTCGTGAGGTTCCTGGGCCTGTCAGGAGGCAATCTTCCTGACTCACACGATAAGGCTGTTGGGAACCCCGGCAAGGTTATCAGGCTGATTTTTCCAAGGGTTGGTTCCATACAGTCACTCTTTGTTCCTTAGCGCTGTCTGGTCATATCTCAGTCTATGCGCGTCGTTCTCAGATATGATATTCTAGCCAAAGCCTTGGTAGTATGACCAGTGTTTCCAATAGTGTCCTGTCGCAAGGAGAACAGATTCTTATTGGACTTACACAAATGCGTTGCTATGAAAATATAAGCATACTTACTGGGAGTTTCCAGAGTCTGGAGGGATGAGGTAGGGAGAAAACGTAGCTGCTTTATCTTTGTTTACAAAGGTAGACTTCACAGCCTGCCGTGAGTCATAGCTGGTTTAAGACAAAGTTTCCTTGAATCTGGAGAACAAGAGAGTAAAGAACCAGCAACGTTTCAAACAGAAGTCATAAAAACGTGTAAGGATCCTCATCGGGTCCGTCCGTCCCCTGAAATTAATCCTTGTTGATCCTGCCCTTTTGTCAGCAGGTTTTACAAATCTGGTTTTGCTTTCAAGTTCTGTAAATTCTTTCGCAGTTGAGCGATGCGATCTGAGAGTTCTCAGAAACCTGTATTCTAAAGCACCTGTCCGTCCTTGCTATGAATTTCTATGCAGACGAAACAGTTTTCCAAAAGCATCAGAGTACAGCAGTAACTGTCTGTAAATGACAAAAGACTTGAAGATGGACATGGTTAGAGAGCTGATGGAAGTTTATTACAACGCAGCTCACACGGAAATCTGGTTATTTTGGGGACACACAACATTTTAAGGTGATAACTGGGATAATGACTGATAATATTACGTATCAGATTTTTTGCAGCTTCAGATAATTTCTGGAACACTTATGTTAATAACGTATATCCATACAAGGATATTAAGAAAGAAGTTACAGCATTATCTCTTATTTGAAAATGCTTCCCATTAATATAACGTATCAAGTAAGACTAGTTGAAATTAAAAGAATTTTTAATGTTTGTTTATTTTTGAGAAAGAGAGAGCGAGCGTGCATGAGCAGGGAAGGGGCAGAGAGGGAGACACAGAATGCAAAGCAGGCTCTGGGCTCTGAGCTGTCAGCGCAGAGTCCGATGCCGGGCTTGAACCCATAAATTGTGAGATCATGACCTGAGCTCAAGTCTGACGCTTTATCAACTCAGTCACCCAGGTGCCCCTGCCCCCTCCAAGCCTATTTTTATAGCGCTTATAATAGTGATTCTGGTTTTCTCCTTTTTCATTTTGAAATAATCAGCTTCACTTTAGGACAAAATTACTTTGGGGAAGCCAGGCTGGGTTGGTCAGTGGAGCATGAGACTCTCGGTCTCGGGGTCATAAGTTCGAGCCCCATGTTGGGTGTAGAGATTATTAAAAATGGGACAAAATTACTTTCTTTTTACTTATTATTTCTAGTAGTTTAAATTATGTATATTAATTAGAATGATTAATCTTTACAAAACTTATTTTCTAGTGAAAACTAAGAAGTAAGCAATTGTGAACTGCTACACAGCATTCTCTAGGTTGCCAAATGTATGATATTTCTTAATTCCTAAAAACATAACATTTCCTCATAAGGCAATTTTTTCCAATTAAACTGCAGAGGCGTCAACCCATAATTACGGGGAGTGCCCTGTGAAGAGTAATTCTTTGGACTCAGAGTCCAATGGGGTCTCCTGAGGGGCACCCGGGGGGCTCAGTCGGTGAGCATCTGACTCTCGAGTTTGGCTCAGGTCACGATCCCAGGGGAGTGGGACGGAGCCCCGTGTCTGGCTCCGCGCTGAGCATGGAGTCTGCTTAAGATGGTCTCTCTCTCTGCCCCTCCTCCCTGCTTGTGCACTCTCTCTCTAAAATAAAAATTAAAAATAAAATAGTACTAGTCAATACTACTAGTGAACATTAAAACTAGTGCATTAAAAAAATGGGGCCTCTCGTGGGTTGGCAATAAAGAGGGGATCGTTTGGTTGCCACGGCATAGAAACTATAAACCCATCGGACCATGCCAAATTTGCACAGGAGACGGGCCTCATCTCGATGTTTGCTGTTGCCTGTGGGCCTTGGCAGAGATCTCGGCACGGGCACGGTGCCAGGCAATAAATATCCCGGTGAAGAGGCGGAGGCCCAGGTAGGAGTCTCCGTGGCTCCGGGGTCCTTCGCCTTCCCTTTCCCTCTGTCTCCTCCCGAGAGGCCTTGATAACCCTGTCAGCGTTTCCCTTGGTGGCAGGGAAGCCAGAACATTTTGGATGGTGTCACCGTGAGACCTCCTTGTAGGCCACTCTCCTTTCCAGGGCGTCCCAAGAGACCTCCCCGGGATCGGGGTCTGCCTCCACTGGCATGCTATGTGCAGGCTCTTTGGGAAAAGCCCCAGGCCTCTGGGCTGCTACACCAAGGCTTGGCATGCTGGCATGCACGGCACTGAACGATGCCTGGAAGCTTCTGCGGGGTTTGCACCTATCGAGGAGCTGGTATATTAGGATGTGCTGGCACCAGAGGTCCAGAGCATTCACATCTGTCCGTTAATTTTTGTAGTGGTATCATACCAGGAATAGGACCCACATCAGGGGATGAATAGTGACAGCAGTGAGTGAAGCAGTGACAGAGAGACCGTGGCCTTCGTTGTATTTTCCCTCTGGTGGCATCACAGGTTTCTGGTTACGAGGCTATTTGACTCCTCTGGGTGAGGACACGTGGTTAGGGCACGACCCGCTGACTCAGTGGTCACTGGCATATGTCTCCTGTCCCGCTCTCCCACGGGCATCTTTTCCTTGGGCCTTCAGCCCAGAGCCTCTCCGCGGGCAGGGACGCCAGCCTGGCGATCCAATCTGCCCGCCTCCGTTCCCCTTGGCCTTGAGAGGTGCAGAACCCTCACACACATTAATAGCCAACTAAGGCCTTTATAATTAGTGGTCTAACGAGATGATTAGACCGCATGGCCTCGATCACACCGCTCCAGGGAGGCCCGCGGATAATTATGGCGGCTGTGACCTCTTGGGTCAGATACTGCAGGCAACACACAACAGAGGCGACACGCAGAAGCGCAGAGCAGCGTGTGAGGCTGCCCGTGAGCAGTGCTGCTTCCCCAGGCTGTGTTCCCGAGTCAGGTAGGGGTGAGTGAGCAAGCCGCGCTCCCCTCAGCTAACCACAAGGGCAGTCACGCAACCCTGCCGGCGACACTGGCCGCTCTGTGTGTGGTCGGAGCCTCTCAGTCACCGGTGTCCCAACTGGCCCAGCCCTGTGGCTCTTACTATGACTGCAAGACACCCTTTGGCAATAACCATCAGGAAACTATGAAAAAAAATAATAATAAAAGGCTTATTACGTCAGGACCAGAAAATTATACAACATACCTGGGGCCAGGCAGTGAGGTCTCTGGGAAGCAGGGACAGAGAGCCCGAGCATGGGAGGGCAGGCTCGCAGGCCTAGGGTTCTGCTCTGGTTGGGGTCCAGGGTGGGGGCCTAGGGTTTCATGAGCTCACTCTTTATTGCTAAATTTAAAACATAAGAGCAGGAGGGATGCCTGGGGGGCTCAGTTGGTTGAGCATCTCTGTTTGGCTCAGGCCATGGCCTCACAGTTCACGAGTTCGAGCCCTGCATCGGGCTCTGTGCTGACAGCTCAGAGCCTGCCTGGGATTCTCTCTCTTTCCCTCTCTCTCTGCCTCTCCCCTGATCATGCTCTTTCTTTCTCTCTCTTTTTTTTTACACTCTTTCTTTCTCAAATAAATAAACTTAAAAAAAAAAAAGTAAGAGTAGGAATTTAAAGCTGTGGGGGTGGACAAGGGCCCAAGTGGTCAGTTACTGAAATCGACCAAACACTTTAGGACAAAGGAGCCCCAGCTGGGGGAGGTGGCCTGGCTCTTTAGTGTGGCTGGCAATGTGTTTGAGAAAGCCAGATATATATATATATATACACACACACACATTTTTTTTTTTTTATTTTCCAGTGGATGCCTCTTTGAAACGGATGCTTGGCCAATCAAATTAAGTCAGGCACCTGCATTACCAAACCAAACACAACGTTCAGGGCCTACACTCCAGAAGCATTTAGGTTTTCACCATCTTTTTGTATTACGAAATTGCACCAACACTGTATTTGTAAGAATGTCTCTGCTGGACCTTCAGCCTGTAGGCGACCCTCCAGCAAGCAGCTCCCCGTGTGGCTCTGGGGCTCCGCAGTGCAGGGCTAAGGTGATGCCAGGTGGGGGGAGACCACTTTACATTTTCTTACTATATCCATATCCATATCCGTATCCGTATCCATATCTATCTATATATTTACGTTGTGGAGATAAGCTTAGGAATCCCCCGGGCTTAAACCAATGGGTTAACAAGGCATAAAGAAATACAAAGTCATAAAATGCCCACACCTGAGTTTGGGTAAACCAGATTAGCACTCCAAGGGGGGTGCAAAGATACTCCGAGAATAGGGAAGTACAAAGGTGCCAGGATTAGGGAGATGCAATGCACCCCAAAATAGAGAGGGGGTGCAGAGCCCCCAAAATAGAGAGAGAGAGGCAAAGGCCTGAAATAGAAATGGCACAAAGGTGCCCAATACACAGGAATAACAAGATTAGATATTCAGGGTGAAAGCACCCCAAATTTACTACTATAACAGAAAGCTGCTTTTATAGGAGAATAGGGCCAGGTTAGGTAAATGGTGAATTGGACTTTGGATCACTGTGCTGCAGGCAAAGCAGCCCAGAGCGGAGATGGTTAACCAAAGAAAAGGTGCCTTATTAACCCTGAGGTTATTCCCCCTATCTGTCACCTCCCCTAGGCTGGCAAAGATAAACAGGCACAGAGCCTCCTGTCTGCTGTTAACAACCATCTACCCATCTGACCGGTGCCCTGATTTTGTTTTCTATTGACCCAAACCCCAAACACCGTATATCTTTAAAAAACCCCTTTTCGCTCATGTCCACAAGTTAACGTTCACACCCATGTGTGAACACACCCATTGTCTGTACACACCCATCACGTTTGCAAGCCTTCTGATCTGAATAAATATGGGGCAAGGGCTCTTATTCGGGGCTCTTGTCTTTTTCCCAGACGTTAGCCATCTCTCGTTTGAATCCTGCGTCTGCTCTTTTGCTGGCCAAAAGAGAACTTTAGACTTAGAGTCTACGACTATATACATATATAATATACTATATATATACTATATAGTATGTATATATTACTATACTGTATGTATACTATATAGTATATATATATTACATATATTATACATATAATCTATGTTTATATATATAGTTCTATGTATAGTTCCATATATTATAGTCATATATATAGTTCTATATATAGGATATATATATATGATATATATAGTTCTACATATATATGATATATATATATAGTACTATATATATGATATGCATATACAAACTATAGTTAACTATCTAGACAGATATACACATATACACACACACATACATGCCTCTTTTGTAAGGTTTCTTTTATTTTTAAGTAATCTCTACACCCACAACCCTGAGATCAAGAGTCACATGCTCTACTAACTGAGCTAGCCAGGTACCCCTCTAATTTTATAATTCTTTTTTAAGTAGGGTTCGGGCCTAGGGTGGAGCCCAACGTGGGGCTTGAACTCATGACCTGAGGTGACACCAAGTGTTGGACACTTAACTGACTGGGCCACGTAGGCACCCCTAATTTTATAATTTTTTATAAGTTTATTTATTTTTGAGAGAGAGAGAGAGAGAGAGAGAGAGAGAGAGAACAAGTGGGGAAGGGGCAGAGAGAGAGGGAATCCCAAGCAGGCTCTGTGCTGATCGCATGGAGCCTGATGTGGGGCTTGAACTCATGATCTGTGAGATCATGACCTGAGCAGAGATCAAGAGTCGGATGCGTGAGTGACTAAGCCACCCAGGCACCCCTGATTTTGTAATTTTTAAGTGACGGGATTTCATGGGTTGATCTTTTACTTTTCAGTGGTTTTCTTGTTTTTCCCAGTGTTTTTAAATAAAAAGATGCCAAGCCTGGTAGTCATAATTCATCTGAATTTTCATAAAACAATCCTAAGAAAATAAAGTTACTGCTTTTAAAGCTGTAGAAATTTCTGAATCATAGAGAGCATCCACCCCAAGAAGGAGTCGGGGGTGGGGGAACATACTGACCTGGGCCAGGACGTGCTGCACGAAGGCTGCTGTGTGGTGTGCGGCCAAGGAGGCAATGCTCCCAAACGCTGTAGACCAGGACGGTCCCTGTGGCCTTTCCTCACCAGGTTCCTTTCTAGTGTCTTACTTCTCCCGGTCCTGGGCACAGGAACAGAGTCACAGTCCAGGGGCTTGGATCTGAGGCATCTTTGGGGCCCCCGTGCCGCTGGGAGGCTGCTCAGGCAAACACTCTGCTTGCCGAGAGCCTGGCCTGCCCGTCCTGTGCTGAGGCTGCTAGTGCTGGCCAGGCCACACAGCCCAGCCGGGGCCTGGAAGCTACAAGGCCTGGCCAGGAAGGTGCTTGCGGGCCTGTGGGACGAGCTGGGCTGCAGCTGAGGCCTCCAGGCCAAAAGGAGACACCGGAGACCCTCCCAAGTGGTTGGGGGCACTGTATCAGCCCCGGGAGCTAGCCTTCTGCTGGGGTCTGGTGCCCCTCTGGAGGACAGGGTGTGATTCTTTTCCAGACATCCCCCCTCCCCACCTGTTCACACCCTCCTTGGCCACTTCTGATTGGTAGGTGCCTATTTGTTTGTGTCCTGCACGGCTGGAACAGGAGCTCCAGGGCCCCAGGTCCAGGACTCAAGGGGTGGAAATGCGAGTGGCCCCACTCACCCCTGTCCCAGCGGCCACCGACATTGTTTCCACCTCTCAGGCTCCGCTGGCCCAGCGGCCTCAGCTCCAGAGGAAAGGGTGCATCCACGGCGCTGCGACAAGGCCACGAAACAGGAGGCTGAAGGCACAGCCCAGGCCTGTCCACCTGGAGAACAAGCAGAGGCAGGGTGCAAGCTGATTCTTAGAGTGGATGGAAAAGCAGCTACAAAAAAGGCTGGTCTGGGAGGCTCTAGCAAGCAGTTTCAGGTTTTATCCTGAAAGCATTGGGAAAGTTTTAAGCATTTTATTTATTTATTTTTTCCCCACGCTTATTTACTTATTTTGAGAGAGAGAGAGAAAAGTGCACGGGGAGGGGAAGGGCAGAGAGAGGGGGAAAGAGAGACTCCCAATCAGGTTAGGTGCTGTCTGTGCAGAGCCCGACGTGGGGCTCGATCTCTTGAACCGTAAGATCATGACCTGAGCTGAAACTGAGGGTTGGACACTCAACTGACTGAGCCACCCAGGTGCCCCTTAAGCATTTTAGAAGGTTGCATTTAAGGACTATTACTCTAACAAGCTAGACGCTGAAGTGTTAAACAGTATCCGTCTCTGGAGGATGGAACTGCCTGTGCTCGTTTCTGTTTATCTGTGTTTTCTCATGTGTCCTCCAGTGACAGTGGCTGACAGATATGTATCAGTGTCCTGAAGCCGCCATAACACACTGCCCCACACTGGGAGGCCTACAACAGCATGGATTCATTCTTGCCCAGTCTAGAAGCCACAAGTCCTAAATCAAGGTGTTGCGGGGCTTTGCTCCTCCAGAGGCGGCTTCTCTGCCTTTCCCAGCTTTTGGCGGCTGCTGGCACTCCTTAGCTTGTGACCACACCCCCCAATCTCTGCCTTCATCTTCTCATGGCCTTCTCCCAGCATCTGTCTCTTCTACTTAGGATGACACCGGTCACTGGATTTCGGGTCTACCCTAAATGCACGATAATTTTGTCTGGAGACCCTTAACTACATCTGCAAAGTCCCTTATTCCAAATAAGGTTACATTCTGAGGTTTTGAATGGACATGAAGTTTGGGGCGGGGGACACTAGTCAACCCACTACACGTGGGACACAAAATTTGAAAGGAAAATTTAAAAATCCCTCTGGAGGACCCCCGAAAGCTGGAGGGGAAGCCTGGAGGCCGGGAGCCTAAAGAGGAGGCATTGCTGGAGTCCAGGCCCGCCTGTGGGCATCAGCGGTGGGAAGGACAGAGGGCAGCATGCTGGGAAAGCTGTGCAAGCCAAGTCAGTAAGACTCCAGGCTGCTGGCTTTCTGGCTTGGATGAAGGGGCTACTTACCCAGAGGGAATGACAAGAGAAGCAGTTTCGGGAGGAAGAACCATGAGAAAACCTCTATGAGCCGGGTATTGCCTCCCAGCATGACCAAGAGCGACTCCTCTCTGAAGGAGTCCTAAAACTAAAGAATCGGTGGAACGGGAGTTTGTGCCTTCCTGCTACGGTCCAGTTTTCTAATTGTCACATACGCCTAACTGTGCCACTTTGCAAAGGGTGGACCATAAACCTAACACACACATTTCAGGATGTATGGCTTTGTGCATCCTGCTAGTTTAGCCACGTTGTAAATTTCCATAAAAGAAGACTGCAATGTTCAAGCTCACTCATGATGAGTGACATGTCACCTAAAGCCACACTGGCATAAACTGGATTTCATTAAAGTTAAAAACCTTCAGGGGCACCTGGGTGGCTCAGTTGGTTGAGCATCCGACTACGGCTCAGGTCACGATATCACGGTCCATGGGTTCGAGCCCCAGGTCGAACTCTGTGCTGACAGCTCAGAGCCTGGAGCCTGCTTAGAATTCTGTGTCCCCCTCTCTCTTTACCTCTCCCCCACTCGTGCTATGTCTCTCAAAAATAAAACATTAAAAAAATTTTTAAAACTTCATGCATAGAAAGGACACTACCAAAACACAAAAATCAACCCACAGAATGGGAGAATATAGTCACAAATCAGATATCTGATAAGTAATTGATACCAATAATATATAGAGAACTCTTGTAACTCAGGAACAAGAAAACCAACCCAATAAAAAAATGGACGAAGGACCCAAATAGACAATCCTCCAAGGAAGATCCTCAAATGAACAAAAAACACATGACAAGAGGCTCAATGTCATCAGAGAAAGGCTAATCAAAGATACAACAAGGGGCGCCTGGGTGGCTCAGTCGGTTGGCCATCTGACTCTTGATTTCAGCCCAGGTTATGATCTCACGGTATGTGGGTTCGAGCCCCATGTTGGGCTCTTTGCTGACACTGAGGAGCCTGCTTGGGATTGTCTCTATTTCCCTCTCCACTTGCCTCTCTCTGTGTGTCTCAAAATAAGTGAATAAACTTAAATTAAAAAAAAAAGATACGAGATTGCACTTCACACCCGCCAGCATCGCTGAAGTCACAGGGACAGACAAGTGCTGGCGAGGCCGTGGAGGAACGAACGCTCGCGCACCGCTGGTGGGGACGCAAAATGGTGTGGCCCCAGGGGAACACAGCGTGGCGCTTCCTCAAATAGCTTAAACATGGAATTACAGATGACCCGGCAATTCTAATCCTGGGTGCACACCTGAGAAATAAAAGCAGACGTGTACACAGAAAGCTGTACGCCAACATTCACAGTAGCATCGTTCACAACAGCCCAAACGTGGAAACTCAAACGTCCACCAGTGAACGAACGGACAAACAAAAGGTGGGAATGTACATTCAACGGAATAGATTCGACCGTGAAAGAGAAGGAAGCTCTGACACATGCTACTACATACAGAAACCTCGAAAACGTTGCGTTCAGTGCAATAAGCCAGGCATAAAAGGAGAGAGAGTGTGTGATTCCACGCATAGGGGACCTAGAAGAGGCAAATTTATAGACACAGAAAACAGAGTAAAGGTTACTGGGCTGGGAGAAGGAGGAAGAAGGAGTTATTGTTCACGGGGACAGTTCGGGTGATGAAAAGGGTCTGGAAAGGGATGGTGGTGATGGTGGCAAAACACTGTGAATATACTTAACGCTACTGAACGGCCTGTGAATAGTTAAAAGGGTACATTTCAGGGTGTGTGCATTTTGCCACTACACTGAATTCCACCTCTCACTTACCAGGTTAGCAGAAATTGGGAAATACAGCAACCCACTCTGTTGGCGAGGCTGCGGGAAAGCAGGCCTTCTCATATTTTGCTTGTGGGAGGAATCTGTCATTACCAACAAAACTCCATGCCTTTACCTTTCGCCTTAGCAATCCTGCTTCTAGAAATTTCTCTTGTAGGTACACCCTCAACAATACAAAAATACCTCTGACTTGGTTACTCACGGCAGCTGGGTGTGTAACGATAAAATATTAGAAACAATTTAGATGCTCATACATAAATGAGTGATTGAATCGAAGTCCACCCACAGATCTCTGTAAGTTGATGTGGAATGATTTCCAGGCCATATTGCTAAGTGAACAACAGGAAGTGTGAAAAAGTATCTAGAGCGTGCAACTTTGCATAGGAAAGAAGGGGAATTAAGAAAATACACATTTGCCTCCTCACCTGAGCAAAGAGTAACCTAGGAAAGAAAAACCTAAGAGGACTGAGATTGATTCCAGAAGGTTAGTTGGCAGGAACTGCACGGGGTGGGGAGGGAATGAGAGAGAAGCCATTGCTCTGAACGTACCTTTTGGTACCGCCTTTTGGAATCAAGTTATCGCTTCGAGTACTCGAAGAAAAGAAAATAGATCAAACCTTCAAGGAAGAGGAATCTTCAAGGGAGGAAAAGTCCTAAAATGTAATACATACAGAAACAAATGAATCAAAAGCATTATTTCAAATGAATAACACACACACACTCAAGGGTGAGGAAAAAAACAGTAACATAAGCAACTTTTGAATATAGTATTCAGAGCATATGCCCCCAAGCTAAAGGCAAAAAGAACTCCACACAAATATTTCACTCTAATCGGTAGGCTCCCCACCGCTCCAGACATAGATGAACAAATCTGAAGCTACTTTTTGGAATTCTAGGAAATTGAACAAATCAATCAATCGATGGGTGAATCGGGAGCCAAGTTCTGAGGGCTGGAGAATAGTTACAAACACCGGTGGGGGGATGGGAGGGGGGGGTCGGGGGAGGAGGAGGAGAGGAGAGAAAAACCCTGCAGCATTAGGTTGGAATTAGAGACGTAAACTCGGGGGTGTGCACATCTTATCCATTTCCCAGCTTTGTTTTCCAAGAAGGCCCAGAAGTAATGATGCCACATGAAGTCTAAGTATGCCTACAACCCTTATCTTGGTTTGTGGACACATTTTTCTCTGTTTCCACCAGATACTTCTTCTTTTTCCTTTTTGAAAACTACCAGGGGAAAACTAGAAATTTTACAGCAGAGAAACCACATTGACCACTTCTTCAACACATGAATCAAAGTCAGCGTTGGCAGTAATGGAACTCTTGGGAAGAATGTCCCTCTTCATATTGGGTACTGAGGACACAGCATTCATTTCCATGTTTTTCCCACCCAAAGCGCGGAACCTGAATCTAAACATGATGAAACATCAGACAGACCCAACTTGCGGCACATTCTGCAAAATAAATGGCCTGTACTCTCCAAAAGTGACAATGTCATGAGTTACAAACGAAGAATTAGGAACTGTTCCAGATTAGTCTAAAAAAGACACGACAACTGAATGCAATGGATACATGGTTTTGAAAACCTGTTGCTATCAAGGATTTGTTGGAACAATGGACAACGTTTCAACAAGGCCTGTAAATTACGTAGTGTGTCAATCTTATCTTCCTGATTTTGAAATCTGTACTGTGGATGTCAGGGAATTCACCGTTCTTCCCACTGGAAAAGGAGGAGAACCCTCACCCATGGGGTTGTCATGAGCGTCAAATGCAGAACTTGGCCCCAAACAGTAGGTAAATACAGGGAAGGATAATTATGGTAGGAACGAGTCTCAGGGGAAGCGGTGGGTTTTAAGATACCACCACCCTACACCCTCAACTTCAGAAACACCAGCTCGGGCCCAGAAAGACTGTTCCCTAGGCTACTCAGAGGTGCTTTTGCTCACGGGAGCATTACCCACAGGTGCCGGGTTCCAGGCAGCGGGTTTAGAACAGCGCCCAGGGCCACCGCTCCCGCCCGAAACCGCGGGCTTCCTGGTCCAGCTCCTGAGACGGGTATTTGGTAAAATCAAATACAAAGCCCCAAAGTCAAAGGGGCGGCAGTTGATTACGGGACCTCGTGAGGGTGCGAGACGCCCCCCCCCCCCCCCCAACCGAGGTAGGGGCGCGGCCAAGGGCGAGCCCAAGGTCGACTAGCAGGTGGTGGTCTGAGAGGCTCAGCGGCTTTCAGCTGTGCTGGGAGAGCGGGACTCCTCCTCGGGTTGCAAACGCGGACTTTAAAAAGGTAACAGGAGGCACTCTGCAGAGGGGTGAAGAATTTGGGGGTGTTTGTAACGTTGTTGCCCTGCTACGTTTAACGTGTCCCGGGTTCTGTAGAAAACGGCATCGGTGCCCGGCCGCCTTACCCGGAGGAACTAGTACGAAAAGTATCCCCCAAGGCAGCCAGCCGGCCCGGTTCAGCACTATCTGCAGCGGTGGAAGCTGCCAACCCCCTCGGCCAGCTGCCGTGGCTTTTGCCTCAGGCCCTGGGCCTGACGCCGGGCTCTGAAGTTAGGAGTGTACCCGCCGCCTAGGGTCTGCGGGGGCTTCTCCCGGGTGCGGAAGGCCGGGTGCGACGCTGCCGCGGGCTCGCCGCGCGAGGCCCGTGGCCACAGGAAAGCAGTTAGGTCGCTGGGCTCGGACCCTCAACTCCAAACATGGGGAGACAAAATGGCGGCCGTGCCTCGGGCCGAAGCCACATACGGGTTCCGCGGCACGCACGAACTGCAACTCCCAGAATGCTCTGGTTAGAAAGTGGGAGGGCGAGGAGCGCGCTAGCGTCCCTCGATGTGGCGCTAGGCCCCCATGCCCCGCCTCCCCCCCCGGCGGAAATACTCCGAATACGTGGCCCCCTCTGGTCCTCTCACCCGCCCTTCCTCGCACTGGCCGCAGGGATTCGTAGTTCCCTGGCAGCTGCGTTGAACCTCCCTTGGGTCTTAAGAAACTACACTTCCCGAAGTGGCCTCGGCGCCTGCGCAAAGTGCCGCGGGACGTACTACGGTTCCCGGCGGGCCCTGCGACGCGCGCGGGTGCGTGCTGACGCGCTTCGTCGGTCGTGCTGACGTGCAGCGCGGCCCAGGCGGGGTGCGAGTGGCGCAGTCGGAGCCCGCTGCGGCCCCTGAGGAAGCGACGAGGCGTCTGTGTCGGCTGAGGCAGGCGGACCGGCGAGGCGAGGCGGCAGCCCCTGGCCCCGAGGGACTCGGGAGCGTGAGCAGCGGCAGCACCTCTCCCCCTCGGAGGCGGCGGGCGGAGGCGGCGGCGGCGGCGGGTGAGAGGGTGAGGGAGCGCGCGAGCCGGGTGGGGGAGGGGCGGCGGCCCCGGCGCGAGGCCAAAGCGCGCGGAGAACGGTCCAGGCCGCCGCGCGCACGCGCGCTCGCCGCCCCTAGCTCACGCGGACGCCCTCGCTCGCCCGCCTCCCCTCCCCCTTCCCTTCGGTTCCCGTCGCGCGCGGGCTTTTACCTGCCTTCCCCTCCCCCATGGCAACGGCCCGCGCCGCCGAGGGCTCTCGGGCTCGCGCGCGCTCGCGACGAGGAGGGGGGAGCGCGCGCCTCGGCTTCTCACCACCCCCACGCGTGCGGCCGAGGAGGGCCTCCCGCAGCTACCCCTTTCGACGTTTTCTCGGCGGGGAGGCGGCGGCCGTGGCCGTGGCGCGTTCCTGGGGCCCTCCCCCCGAGCCTCTCAGGCCTTCGGCTTCTCCGTCCCTCCCGGGGGCCTGCGGGCCGGCGCGGAGCCTCCCAGACTCCCGGGCGCCGCGCAGCCCCCTCCCCCACCCCTCAAGGCCGAAAATAGGCCTTGGCCGCCCAGCCGGCGCAGGGGAGGCCTGGAACTGGGTGCCCTGGAGACGTAGGTAGTTCGCGCCCGTCGCTGGCGGCCTTGAAGCGGTAGGGAGACGCAAGCGCTACGGTTGTCTTGTTTTGTTTTAACGTAAAGATGACGTGCTCGGCCCAGGTATACGAGGGAGTGTAGGTGCCCCCCCCCGGCCCCCCACTCCTTCATTGTCTTCTCCAAAGTTAAAGCTTCGCGGGGCCGGTGGAGCGCTGCCTGGGGAAGGAAACGCCGGGCTCCGCTTCAGGCTTTATCTGGCCCCCGTCTCTTCTGAGCCTTCGTGTCCACTCCCGCTGGGCTAAGATGTCGTCTGGCCCCAGAATTCAAAACGAGCGTTTCGTTGTCTTTTCTCTTAAGTGTGTGAGTTTCGGTCTTTTCTTGAACCAGTACGTGAAATTGTCCTGGGTTCGGTGGCGTTGGCCCAGCTCCCGAATCAGCTCGTCGCTGAGCTTGCTGGGCTGGCTCGTGTCCGTTTTTCCTGCACGCCCACCGCCTCTCTTCTGGTGCGTTTCGTTTCTTGCGTGTTTTCCGTCTTGAATTGAGGATTGTCTTGTCTCTCTTTGTGTGGCGTCGTGATAAATTGCCCAGTGAAAGGAAAAATGTTTTTGTCTTGCAGTCGATTTTCGCTTTGTGATTTTTATCTTGGATAACTTTTGTGTTCTCACAGTCTGTGGACCCTAGTTGAGAATGTTTGTTTTACGAAGTTAGCTGTTTCGGGTGACTTCTGTGTGTGTTGATGTTCCCCCTTCGCTTTTTCCTTTTGGTGTTCTGAGCACTGCCTCAGATGCTGTGGGCTGCTTGGGGGGAGGGGGGAGGGGGAGGACTTGTTTTTTAAAGTTCTCCAATTAGTTGTGACTTAATGTCCTTTCTTTAGCAGCTGCTGGTTTGCCCTCTTAAGGGAGTGGGAGGACTTTTGTGTGAGGTGGTATGGAAGTGTGGGTGAATGGTTAAGCTGAAGAATTAATTGCACGCTGGAAGCATTCTGCAAGGAAGGCAGAAACTAGGGTGGGATTTAGAGAGGCAAAGAAGGACCTAGGTTTAGAGTGGGGAGGATTGGTATTTGAGAAAATGAAAGTGAGTGTTGGAAGGTAAAGAAACTCATTTCTAGTGCTGTAACGAAAATTTTCATTTTTTTTGTGCATTTTTACTTGCTTTTCCTAGATTGAGCTTCATTTGTCACTCCTGTACCTTAGTGTGGTTTTCTGATTTTTCAGTCCTCTGGAGTCTGCTCCTGGGGTTGGGCAGGGACCCAACCTTTAGAGTTGGGGGATAGAGGTACAAGCAGTCCTGGAATTGGGCAATTTTCCTTCCATTCTCAATCTCCCCATACTTAAAATTTTGTCTTACTATATCCTTCAGGTACTGATATGCTGTTTCTTCTGGAATTTTAAAAACGTAGGCTTCCTTTGTATCCGTGTTTATCTACCTTTGCTTATTTTTCACTAATCTCTTCACTTGTTCCTTGGGGTTTTTGAGGGGGGTAGTTTTCCCTCACATGTTTGTGCTCTGTGAAGCTGTCGCGGACGAGGTGAGATGGAGGAAGAAATAATGTATATGTAGTAGGAGAAAAGAATAAGAAATGTGTAGCTAAGAAACCTAACCAGAAAAATCGAGGGGGTTGAGGGCTTTTCAGAGCCATGCTGGGGTTGGGACAGGTCGAGAGGATAGAACCTTGGTGTAGGAGGCACGAGGAGAACATGGGAGAGATAAGGCAGGTCTGGAAGAGAAACACAAGATAACAGGGAATTGGTAGGGAAAGTTGACAGTTTTGCCTTAGTGAAGGGCTGTGAAGGGGGGGGTGTTCTGAGTAAGTTTAGGGCAAGGAATGTAGAAGAGGGCAATGGGAACAGTTGGAGCAGAGGAGGTTTGATCAGAGCATTGAGCTGCAAACAGGTGATGTTTAAGGGGAGCTAATGAGACTTGGGTGAGCTGCCGAATACGTGAGAAATCCTATTGGGAAGGAAATTAAAGGAGCAAGATACCAGGCAAGGTAGTTGATAGCTTATAAATATTTGAAATCAGGGAAATGGCCTCTCCTCGGGGAGGTAAAGTACAAGAAGATTATGTAGCCAAGGTTCTTGTGTTTCTGATATGCATGCTGGCTTTTATTCTTGAGTGTGAGGCTGCATGGGATTCTTGGTTTATGTCAGAAACCATCCAGTCCACGTGTTAAGTATGTAGGGGTTGTTTAGTCTGTTTTGCGTTTGTGACGTGGTAGTCTGAAGTTCTTAGGTCAGTTCTGAAAAGAATTTTTGGATTTGGACTGTGGGCCCGTAGGTACCACAGATTTGTGGTAGTGGTGGTCGTGCCCTGTTTGGGGGCCTCAGTCAGTCAGTTGCCAGATGTCGGAAAGTAGATTAGTGGGTGGAGACATTGGTGCTTATGGGAGCCAAATGAGAATAAAGAGTGTGGAAAAATTCGAGAGAAATAGGTTTCTTATTTTCTTAGGGTGGAACACGAACATCTAGGTGCAAACAGAAATGGAAGTGGCTCTTAGCCTTTGAGGGAAAAGGCTGTAAGAGCTGGGGTAGGATTGAGTGGAAAGAGAGTATGGGAAGGGGAAGGGAAGGAAGGGTTTTTGTTAGAAGACCAGGAGGATTATGCAGATAAAGGAGTTTAGTTGGAGCTTCCTGTTGAAATAGGGGTGAAGAACAGGGATTTGGGTGGTGGCAAGTGGTTAGTTTGGGGTCAGGGCCCTGACCCGTGTTTCCCCGCTCCCCCCCAGGAGCGGTGGTGCCCCCCCGGGCACGGGGCCATGTACAACGGGATCGGGCTGCCGACGCCCCGGGGCAGCGGCACCAACGGCTACGTCCAGCGCAACCTGTCCCTGGTGCGAGGCCGCCGGGGTGAGCGGCCTGACTACAAGGGAGAGGAGGAACTGCGGCGCCTGGAGGCTGCCCTGGTGAAGCGGCCTAATCCTGACATCCTGGACCACGAGCGCAAGCGGCGCGTGGAGCTGCGATGCCTCGAGCTGGAGGAGATGATGGAAGAGCAGGGGTGAGGGGAGGGCTGGGGGAGAGCCAAGCACTGAGTGAGTGCAGAGCTGGGGGAATTAGGTGGGATGTAGGGAGTTGAGGGCTTGTTGAAGAGGCCTGGAGAGGAGTTGCAGGAGGGGAGGAGGTAAAGGAGCTAGCAGATTGAGAGGAGTTAAGGGACAGCTCAAGGTGGGAGATGAGGAAAGTCTGTACCAAGAGAAAGCCTGAGGGAATTTGAATTATTAGGATGAAGACGCTTGGGGAAAGAGGGAAGCCATTGAAAAACAAAAAGGTGCTTTAAGGGGAGAGGTGGGAAAGCAGGTACCCGGCAAGAAAAGAGCTGGAGTAGAAGCTGACAGGTGTTGTCATTGGTAGAGAAGAGGAAGGTAAATGGATTTAAGGATTGAGGCCTTGGAAGGTAGTGAAGGCAAGAAAACAGGAATTGAAATACTAATCTGGATAAGAGGGGATCATGGGTTGGGTAGGGAAGTGAAATTTTGGAAAAGGAGTACAGTGAGAAAACCTTTTAGAGCAGTGGTTTTCAAACTTCAGCAGTGGCACCCTTTTTATACAATGCACTTTATTTTGGAATCTCAGGAAATACCTGTTGTTGAAGTCGAGGAGGAGCACCTGGAACTTTGCCTGCTTAGCTTTCCTCTTTTAGCCCCTGGAGTTTAGCCTGTTTAAAATCCACTGTTCTAGAGGCTATAGTAAATGGAGGGAAGAAAGAACACTGAAAGATCAGAAAGATTTAAGAGAAGGGCCCTTTGGGTGACAGTGAGTGAAAAGTTTTATGTGTGCATGGAAAGGGAAGGGATCCTCCTGGGAATAAGGAAACTTTAACTTGGGACTGGGTTAAGTGCCTAGTCAGGCTTTAACCTTGAAGGGATTTGTTCTTCAGGTACGAGGAACAGCAAATTCAGGAAAAAGTGGCTACCTTTCGACTCATGTTGCTGGAGAAGGATGTGAACCCTGGGGGAAAGGAAGAGACCCCAGGGCAGAGGCCAGCGTGAGTGTTTTCATTGTCTCTTATTTCCTCTGGACTGCACTGCTTCTGCTGTTTTCTCCTCTTCAGCTTCCTCCCTGCTCTTTCTCCCAGTTTCTTCCCAGTCTCATTTGGCTGCCTCCGGTGGTGTGAGCAACCCTGATCTTTTCTCTTCCCTTCTAACCATTGCCTTTTTCCCCCCAGGGTAACTGAGACTCACCAGTTGGCAGAACTGAATGAGAAAAAGAATGAGCGACTCCGTGCTGCCTTTGGTATCAGTGATTCCTATGTAGATGGCAGCTCTTTTGATCCTCAGCGTCGTGCTCGAGAAGCTAAACAACCAGCTCCAGAGCCTCCCAAACCTTACAGGTACTCAAGGTCAAGAAAGCATGTCAGCTGCTTTTCTTCTAAGCGCTCTGCTCTATTTAGGGATGAGGGGGACTGTTCCTTCCCAAAGTGTTCAGATTTTGTTGTTTTGAAGTTGAAATGTCTGAGAAAATTCATCTTAGCACTCATCCTGCTTCTTTTCATCTTTCTCCAGCCTTGTCCGGGAGTCCAGCAGTTCTCGCTCACCAACCCCAAAGCAAAAGAAGAAGAAAAAGAAGAAAGATAGAGGACGGTAAGTTAGTTGGGATGTCACTTTGATAAGCAGACGACCGGTCTTGTCGTCCCCCCCCCCCCCCTTCTGGAAATAGAGAATTATTTTGGGAAGCAGGAGAGAGTTGCGAGATACATCAGGGAAGAGGGAGTTACCATTCAGATTTCAGTCACGGGAAGGAATGTATTAAGTTTATTCATTGGGGAAGGTTTGATTCTGCAGCTTTGCCAACTAAGAACTAACTAAGCAACTTCTTGAATTACTGGGCTTTTCGTTTTGAGGTTTGTTGCTTTATGGAAGAGGTATTTCTGCTTCCTGGAGAGTAATAAGTCCTGGGCTTAGGTCTGAGACATTGGTGATGTTTGTGTTTGTTGATTTAGAAGCCTTTTTTGGGGGTGGATTGTAAGTGGGGGGGTCAGAGAAGGAACCCAGGAGAATGACTTTGTTTCTGAACCCATCTTTAGCAGGTCAGAGAGCAGCTCTCCTCGACGAGAGAGGAAGAAGAGTTCTAAGAAGAAGAAGCACAGGTATGAGGTGGGAGTACATGAAGTGACTGGAGAGGTTTGAGGAGTCCAGGCATAGGTATTGGTTTATGCGTTGTTTTCCCCCCCCTCCCCTCCAACAGGTCAGAATCTGAATCCAAAAAACGGAAGCATAGGTAAGAGCTCCTCGGGACATTGGGGACACAGTGACATGGAACGGTGAGCCCTTCTGGCCTTGCCTGTTCTGGAGGGGTTTCTTAGAGTAAAGCTCAGTTCCTTGATCTTCTGTCAATAGTTCTGTCATTTTTTTTATTTGATTTTGGATTTTTTTTTTTAAGATGATTATTTTGAATTTCCATTGTCAGGTCTCCCACTCCAAAGAGCAAACGTAAATCTAAGGACAAGAAGCGGAAGCGGTGAGTGAGTTTGTGTGAATTGGAGGGTAATTTGCTTATTAGGCAGTAGGTTAGGTGAAGTCTACCTGGCGGGGTAAAGGGGAGAATCAGTTGTGTCCTTGACTGATGGTGGAAGGTTGAGGGACCGACGAGGAAAATCCAGTGTAAGCGTAATAGCACCCTGAGCTGTGGTGGTGGCCTTCCTTCAGGTCTCGTAGTACAACACCAGCCCCCAAGAGCCGCCGGGCCCACCGTTCAACGTCTGCTGACTCTGCTTCCTCTTCTGATACTTCCCGCAGTCGGTAAGGGGTGGTCCAGGAGGAAGGGAGGGAGAGGGACTTGTGGGTTAATCAATTTAATATTTATTGAGCGCCCACGGTGTGCTAGGCGCTGCACAGACCATTCGGAAGACACGGTCCCTGCCCTCTAGGAGCTGACAGGCTAAAGCAACAGGATGGACAGACATATACATTTCCCCTTCTCTTTTTTTTTTTTGTTTTTGTTTTTGTTTTTGTTTATTTTGTTATTTTTTGTTTTGTTCTGATGTATATGGACTGCCAGAATAGGGGGGGTGGTGGTTTGTTCGTGGTGTCTGGGGGAGGAAGGAATCCTTACCCTGGCTTCCTTAATCGGGGAAGGCTTCCTGAAGGAGGTGGGCTCAGAGGTGAGTTGTGAATGAAGTGGGTAGGGAATGGGCAGGGTGGAGGGTTTGGGGAGGTTGGGGGAGGTGGATAAAGGGGTAGAGGGAGAACGCTTTTGGGGACTGTTGGGAAGAAAAGGACCAAAGTGAAGTGGACTTGAATTTCCATGAGTGACTTGAGTCTTGTGTGTAAGAGAAGGCTTCTTGGAAGAGGGTTTGTATAGTCAGGAAAGGTGGATGGGAGCTGGGAGGGGGTTCCCTCTTCTCCCCTGAGCTGATTTCTTTCCTCTCCCCTGCCCTCAATTACCTTCCTCAGGTCTCGAAGTGCGGCAGCAAAGACCCATACAATTACCTTGACTGGGCGAAGTCCTTCCCCTGTTTCAGGGCGTCGAGGGGAGGGAGATGCACCTTCTAAGGAACAAGGTACCACCAACACAGGGCAGCCTAGCAGCCCAGAGCCATCTACAAAGCAGCCTAGCAGTCCTCATGAGGACAAAGACAAAGATAAGGAGGTAGGTTACGTCTTGAGTTAATGCATGTTTTTGGGTTGGAGGGTTAGGATGGGTGTTTGAAGTGAAAGAGGGAAGTAAACTGGTTTAAAGAAGTGAATTCGGTTCTTTTCGTAATGCAGTTTTCATTTTATTAAGGTCTTTTTTGCATGTGCAAATTCTAGAGTTAACATTTTCAAACTTCGCCGGTTATTTGTAGGTTTTACGTCACTATCCTGTTTATGCTTTTACATTCAATTTGAGGAAAGTATTTTTAAATCACTTTTAGCATTTTGAGATTTGTCTATAGAGTTTATTTTTGTTAAATGCTGGTTGTAGCTAACTAAAAGTTGTCAATCCACTGGATTGTGGCCTGCAATTTGAAAACACTACTCTGGAATGGTCTTTTCAGTACTTGTCATTTTATGGTTGCTATTCTGATTGAAGCCCTAATTGTGATGTTTTACTGCTTTAGCTATTACAGTGTAATTGGTCTTCGTTAAACGCTTAGCTTTTTTAGTCCCGTTTTCTGTGTCCTCCAGAGTTACTTTTCTAAAGTACAAGTTAGATTACCTCAAGAACTTAATTTCTGTTTTAATTTCATTTATTTGTCTTATATTTAAAGCTTTTCAAACTTGGTTTCGTTTTCTTTTTCTGTACTTATCTGTAGTTCTATTTACATAAATCATAATTGCAAATCTTTGCCTTTGCACCATAATCTTAGTGTTTTTCAAGGGTGAAGTCAGATGTCTCATGCTTCGGGAAACTGCTTTGTTTTTCCGTTTAGTAAAAGTATGCACTTTTTTTCTGTTGCCGTGGTATTTTGTTAGGGTTATCGTAAAACATAGTGTGTTGTTTGTGTTGTGTTTTTTTTCTAGGTTATGAGACTTAAAGTGATAAGATAGCCTGTTCATGTTGTCCCAGTTGTCTTTTTATGTGATCTTTTGTTAATGACTACCTGTGGTGAGGTAAAGGACCAGTTGGTGTTGTAATGGGGTGTGTAGAGGAAAAATTTCATTGGCAAGGATGTTAGGCTCTTATGGGTGATAGGAAGTTTTGGTGTTTAGGTTGATGGGAAGTTTTGGTGCTTATGTTCCTATCCGTGCTTTCTTTTCCACTCTTAGAAATCTGCAATTCGACCTAGCCCCTCTCCGGAAAGGAGCAGCACAGGCCCAGAACCACCTGCTCCCACTCCGCTCCTTGCTGAGCAACATGGCGGCTCCCCACAACCCCTTTCAACAACCACCTTAAGTCAGGAGCCAGTGAACCCCCCATCTGAGGCTTCCCCAACCCGGGGCCGTTCACCACCTAAGTCTCCTGAGAAACCTCCCCAGTCGTCTTCAGAGAGCTGCCCACCATCCCCTCAACCTACCAAAGTTTCTCGACATGCCAGCTCTTCCCCTGAAAGTCCTAAACCTGCACCAGCTCCTGGGTCCCGCCGAGAGATTTCTTCTTCTCCCGCATCCAAGAGTCGCTCACATGGCCGAGCAAAGCGGGATAAGTCACATTCTCATACCCCTTCTCGAAGAGTGGGGAGGTCCCGTAGCCCTACCACCACTAAGAGGGGGCGATCTCGGTCTCGAACCCCTACCAAAAGAGGTCATTCTAGGTCCCGGTCCCCTCAGTGGCGTAGGTCCCGGTCTGCACAGAGGTGGGGACGGTCCAGAAGCCCCCAGCGACGTGGTCGCTCTAGGTCTCCTCAGCGACCAGGCTGGTCTAGAAGCAGAAATACCCAGAGAAGAGGCAGGTCTAGATCGGCAAGGCGAGGCAGGTCTCATTCTAGATCCCCAGCCGCTAGGGGCAGATCTCGTTCTAGAACGCCAGCCCGCCGGGCTAGATCTCGCTCTAGAACGCCTGCCAGGCGGAGATCACGATCCAGAACACCTGCCAGGCGTAGGTCCCGCTCTAGGACACCAGCCCGGAGAGGCAGGTCTCGCTCTAGGACACCTGCTAGGCGCAGATCTAGGACCCGATCGCCAGTACGACGGAGGTCTCGTAGCAGATCACCAGCCAGGAGAAGTGGCAGGTCACGCTCTAGAACTCCAGCCAGACGTCGGTCACGCTCTAGAACACCAGCCAGGAGAGGGAGGTCTCGGTCTAGGACACCGGCAAGACGAGGACGATCTCGGTCTAGGACACCCGTAAGACGAGGACGATCTCGGTCTAGGACACCAGCAAGACGAAGATCTCGTAGTAGAAGTCTAGTTAGACGAGGAAGATCTCATTCTAGAACACCACAAAGAAGAGGCAGGTCTGGTTCGTCATCAGAGCGGAAGAACAAATCCAGAGCATCGCAGAGGAGGAGCAGGTCCAACTCAAGCCCAGAAATGAAAAAATCTCGAGTTTCTTCAAGACGGAGCAGGTCTCTCTCTTCACCGCGGTCCAAAGCAAAATCTCGCTTGTCTTTGAGGCGAAGCCTTTCGGGATCCTCTCCGTGTCCTAAACAAAAGTCTCGGACACCACCAAGGCGCAGTCGCTCTGGATCATCCCAGCCGAAAGCTAAATCTAGAACACCACCAAGGCGAAGTCGTTCTGGTTCTTCTCCTCCTTCTAACCAGAAATCTAAAACACCTTCAAGACAGAGTTGTTCCAGTTCCTCTCCTCAACCTAAAGTGAAGTCTGGAACACCACCAAGGCAAGGGTCTGTAACAAGTCCCCAGGCAAATGAACAGTCTGCGACACCACAAATACAGAGCCGTTCAGAATCATCACCTGACCCTGAGGTGAAGTCTATGACCCCTTCAAGACATAGCTGCTCTGGGTCCTCTCCTCCTAGAGTGAAATCTAGCACCCCTCCAAGAGGTTGCCGCTCGGGATCGTCATCTCCACAGCCCAAAGTGAAGGCAGTAATGTCGCCAGTCCAAAGTCATTCTGGCTCCTCTTCTCCAAGTCCTAGTAGGGTAACCTCTAAAACACCGCCAAGGCAAAGCAGATCAGAGTCTCCTTGCTCCAAGATGGAATCTAGATTGTTGCAAAGACATAGCCGTTCTAGGTCCTCTTCACCAGATACCAAAGTGAAACCTGGAACACCACCAAGACAAAGTCACTCAGGGTCTACTTCACCATGCCCTAAAGTTAAGCCCCATACTCCATCAGGGCACAGTCTTTGTGGATCTAAGTCCCCATGTTCCCAAGAGAAGTCTAAAGACTTACCAGCACAAAGTTCTGGATCCTTCTCTCTCTGTCCAGGAGTAAAGTCTGCCACACCACCAGGAGAAATGTATTTTGTCTCTTCTCTGCAACAGAAAGGACAATCACAGACTTCACCAGACCCTAGATCTGATACTTCAAGTCCAGACATGAAACGGAGTCACCCTGAGTCTCCGTCTCTGCAGAGCAAATCTCACACACCTCTTAAGGGTGGCCGGTCCAGGTCCTCATCTCCAATCACTGAGCTGACCCCCAGATCTCCAACAAGACCAGACAGAAGTGAATTGTCAAGTCCTAGGCTAAAATCTGGAATGTCTCCTGAGCAGAGCAAGTCTCAGTCTGACTCTTTCCCATATCCTGCCATGGACTCTAAATCTCTTTTGGGGCAGAGTAGATTGGAGCCTTCTGAGTCAAAAGAGAAAACAGGCTTACTCCTTCAGGAAGATACTACTGTGTCATCTCCTGGACCAAGAGACAAATCTAGTCCTTTCCCAGTGCAGGATAAATCTGAGTCCTCACCAGTACTCAGAGAGACACCTAAAATCCCATCAAGGGAAAGAGGTGGTGTTGGGTCATCCCCAGATACAAAAGACCAAAGTACGTCAGCTAAGCCAAGCCAAGATGAGGAATTAATGGAGGTCGAGAAATCTGAAGAATCCTCAAACCAGGTCCTCTCTCATTTGTCTTCAGAACTTAAAGAAATGGCTGGAGGTAATTTTGAATCCTCACCTGAAATAGAAGAAAGACCTGTGTCTTTGACTCTTGACCAAAGCCAGTCACAGACTTCTTTGGAAGCAGAAGTCCCTGCAGTGGCCTCAACTTGGAGTGGGCCACGTTTTTCTCCAGAGCATAAAGAGCTGTCTAATTCCTCCCCGAGGGAGAATAGCTTTGGATCACCTTTAGAATTTAGAAACTCAGGCCCTGTTGCAGAAATGAATGCTGGATTTTCTCCTGAGGTTAAAGAAGATTTGAATGGATCTTTTCCTAATCAGCTGGAGACAGATCCATTTGTAGACATGAAAGAACAATCCACAAGGTCCTCCAGACGCAGCAGTTCTGAGTTATCGCCAGATGCAGTGGAAAAAGCAGGAATGTCTTCAAATCAGAGTGTTTCTTCACCAGTGCTCGATGCTGTACCCAGAACACCATCGAGGGAAAGAAGTAGCTCTGCATCTCCTGAACTGAAAGACGGTTTACCCAGAACCCCCTCAAGGAGAAGCAGGTCTGGGTCTTCTCCAGGACTTAGAGATGGGTCTGGGACTCCCTCGAGGCACAGCTTATCTGGGTCCTCTCCTGGAATGAAAGATATACCTAGAACACCGTCTAGGGGGAGAAGTGAATGTGATTCTTCTCCAGAACCAAAAGCTTTGCCCCAGACTCCTAGGCCAAGGAGTCGTTCTCCATCATCTCCAGAGCTCAACAACAAGTGTCTTACCCCCCAGAGAGAACGAAGTGGGTCAGAGTCGTCAGTTGAACAGAAGACCATGGCTAGGACTCCTCTTGGACAGAGAAGTCGATCTGGGTCTTCTCAAGAACTTGATGGGAAGCCCAGTGCGTCCCCTCAAGAAAGAAGTGAATCAGACTCTTCTCCAGATTCCAAAGCGAAGACACGAGTACCACTTAGAGAAAGGAGTCGGTCTGGGTCGTCTCCAGAGGTTGATAGCAAAGCCCGACCGTCTCCTCGCCGTAGTAGGTCTGGCTCATCCCCTGAAGTTAAAGATAAGCTGAGAGTGGCACCCAGGGCACAGAGCGGTTCTGATTCTTCTCCTGAACCCAAGGCTCCTGCCCTTCGAGCTCTTCCCAGACGAAGCAGGTCAGGTTCATCAAGCAAAGGCAGAGGCCCTTCCCCTGACGGAAGCAGCAGTTCAGAGTCCTCTCCAGAACACCCACCCAAGTCCAGAACTGCTAGAAGAAGCTCTAGGTCATCACCAGAGCCCAAGACCAAGTCCCGCACTCCACCTCGCCGTCGCAGCTCTAGATCGTCTCCTGAGCTGACTAGGAAGGCCAGGCTGTCTCGTAGAAGCCGCTCTGCATCGTCCTCACCAGAGACCCGTTCTAGAACCCCCCCGAGACGTCGAAGAAGTCCTTCAGTGTCTTCCCCAGAGCCAGCTGAAAAGTCAAGATCCTCACGCCGGCGGCGCTCAGCTTCATCCCCCCGTGCTAAGACAACTTCAAGGAGAGGCCGTTCTCCTTCACCAAAGCCTCGTGGGCTTCAGCGATCCCGTTCCCGCTCAAGGAGAGAGAAAACCAGAACAACTCGACGTCGAGATAGGTCTGGATCTTCTCAGTCAACTTCGCGGAGAAGACAGCGGAGCCGGTCGAGGTCTCGGGTCACTCGTCGGCGGAGGGGAGGCTCTGGTTACCACTCAAGGTCACCTGCCCGGCAGGAGAGTTCCCGAACTTCTTCCCGACGCCGAAGAGGCCGTTCTCGGACACCCCCAGCCAGTCGGAAGCGGTCCCGCTCTCGTACATCACCAGCTCCATGGAAACGCTCACGGTCTCGGGCCTCTCCAGCCACTCACCGGCGGTCCAGGTCCAGGACACCTTTGGTCAGCCGCCGTAGGTCCAGGTCTCGAACTTCACCAGTCAGTCGGAGACGATCAAGGTCCAGGACATCAGTGACTCGACGAAGATCTCGATCCAGAGCATCGCCAGTGAGTCGAAGGCGATCCAGGTCTAGAACACCACCAGTAACCCGCCGTCGTTCAAGATCCAGAACCCCAACACGCCGGCGCTCCCGTTCTAGAACTCCACCGGTGACTCGAAGAAGGTCCAGATCTAGGACTCCACCAGTGACCAGGAGGCGATCTCGAAGCAGAACTTCCCCTATCGCTCGCAGAAGATCGAGATCCAGAACGTCTCCAGTCACCCGTAGGAGATCTCGATCTCGCACATCTCCGGTAACTCGAAGGAGGTCCCGCTCTCGAACCTCTCCGGTGACACGCCGCCGATCTCGTTCCCGAACACCTCCTGCTATTCGGCGTCGCTCTAGATCTCGGACCCCATTGTTGCCACGCAAGCGTTCTCGAAGTCGCTCTCCCCTTGCTATCCGTCGCCGTTCCAGATCCCGTACTCCACGAACAACTCGGGGCAAACGGTCCTTAACGAGATCTCCTCCCGCCATCCGAAGACGTTCTGCATCTGGAAGTAGTTCTGATCGCTCACGTTCTGCTACTCCTCCGGCAACGAGAAATCATTCTGGTTCTCGGACCCCTCCGGTAGCGCTCAATAGCTCCAGAATGAGCTGTTTCAGTCGTCCTAGCATGTCACCAACTCCTCTGGACCGCTGTCGATCACCTGGAATGCTGGAACCCCTTGGCAGCTCTAGAACACCTATGTCTGTCCTGCAGCAAGCTGGTGGCTCCATGATGGATGGTCCAGGTCCCCGAATTCCTGATCACCCGAGAACATCTGTGCCAGAAAATCACGCACAGTCTAGAATCGCACTTGCCCTGACAGCCATCAGTCTTGGCACTGCTCGGCCACCTCCATCCATGTCTGCTGCTGGCCTTGCTGCAAGAATGTCCCAGGTCCCAGCTCCAGTGCCTCTCATGAGTCTCAGAACGGCCCCAGCTGCCAGTCTTGCCAGCAGGATTCCTGCAGCTTCTGCAGCAGCGATGAATCTGGCCGGTGCCAGGACACCTGCCATACCAACAGCAGTGAACCTGGCTGACTCCAGAACGCCAGCTGCAGCAGCAGCCATGAACTTGGCCAGCCCCAGAACAGCAGTGGCACCTTCTGCTGTGAACCTCGCTGACCCTCGCACCCCTACAGCCCCAGCTGTGAATCTAGCAGGAGCCAGAACCCCAGCTGCCTTGGCAGCTCTGAGTCTCACCGGCTCTGGCACTCCCCCGACCGCTGCAAACTATCCCTCCAGCTCCAGAACAGCCCAGGCTGCAGCCCCTGCAAACCTGGTGGGTCCTAGATCTGCACATGCTACAGCTCCTGTGAATATTGCCAGCTCCAGAACCCCTCCAGCCATGGCACCTGCAAGCCTCACCAGTGCTAGAATGGCTCCAGCCTTGTCTGGTGCAAACCTTACCAGCCCCCGGGTGCCCCTCACTGCTTACGAACGTGTTAGTGGTAGAACCTCACCGCCACTTCTTGACCGAGCCAGATCCAGAACCCCACCAGGAGGCCCAGGCTCCAGAACCCCACCATCTGCCCTCAGCCAGTCTAGAATGACCTCTGAGCGGGCTCCCTCTCCTGCTTCTAGAATGGTCCAGGCTTCCTCCCAGTGTGTTCTTCCTCCAGCTCAGGATCGAGCTAGGTCCCCTGTGCCATCTGCTTTTTCTGACCAGTCCCGAGCTTTGCTTGCCCAGACCACCCCTGTAGCAGGGTCTCAGTCCCTCTCCTCTGGGACGGTGGCAAAGACCACATCCTCTGCTGGTGACCACAACGGCATGCTCTCTGGCCCTGTCCCTGGGGTGTCCCACCCTGAGGGTGGGGAAACACCAGCCTCCACGGGGGCCCAGCAGCCTTCTGCATTGGCCACCCTGCAGCCGGCAAAGGAGCGGCGGAGTTCCTCCTCCTCCTCCTCATCCAGCTCCTCCTCTTCATCCTCGTCATCGTCCTCTTCCTCCTCCTCTTCCTCCGGTTCCAGTTCTAGCGACTCGGAGGGCTCTAGCCTTCCTGCTCAACCTGAGGTAGCGCTGAAGAGGTGAGGGGGCTTGACTTGCAGAACCGTTGGGTGGGGCCGGTTTGGGGGGGGTGGGTGGGGGTGGGGAGGGAGAAGTTCTGTCCAGAGGCTCTTGGCTTTTTGAAAGAGGTATGGGACCTTGACCCTTAAGCTGGGGTAGAAGAGAATGCTGGGGTGGGGGCACCGGGGGGAGGAATGGGACAGGTAAAAGTCTCCTAAGGTTCATTCTCTAGAGGATAATGATAAGTTTTCCGTCTCTACAGAGGACAGAACTAGAGGAAATGGACTTAATTTTACAGCAGGAGGGATGGCAGTTAGACCTCAAGAGGAACTCCCTGGGCTGGAAGGATCTTCAGAGGTCATCCCATCCTTCTCCCTGCCTCCAGGCAGGACGGCCCCTCCCCCAGCCAACCCGCTCGCAGGGGCCTCCCCAAGCCGCGGCTCTCCCGGGAAGGAGACCGCCCAGCTCGGCTTCCACACCTGAGCCCAGGGGCCTTAGTCCTCCTCCATCAGGGACATTCTTGAGGTTTAGCCTTGATCCCTTGTGCTGCGGGCCCGGCCTGTTGCTTGTGTTAGCAGAGGTCGGGGCGTCTCGGGCCACTGCTCTCCAGAGAATGCGCTCGCCGGCTCTCAGCTCCGAGGGCTCCTGGGGCCTTTCTCCGGCACCCCTCCCCCACTGCCGTTCCTCCAGGCCAAGGAAGGTAGGGTCGGGGCTGGGGCGGCGTGTCTCCTCCTGACGCTCTGCTTCTCCCACAGGGTCCCCAGCCCCACCCCAGCCCCCAAGGAGGCTGTTCGAGAGGGACGTCCTCCGGAGCCGACCCCGGCCAAGCGGAAGAGGCGCTCCAGTAGCTCCAGTTCCAGCTCCTCCTCCTCCTCTTCCTCCTCTTCCTCGTCTTCCTCCTCCTCTTCCTCCTCCTCCTCCTCCTCCTCCTCTTCCTCCTCCTCTTCCTCCTCTACTTCTTCATCCCCCTCCCCCGCTAAGCCTGGCCCTCAGGCCTTGCCCAAACCTGCAAGCCCCAAGAAGCCACCCCCCGGCGAGCGGAGGTGAGTGCGGCCTTGCCGGAGCTGGAAGGGGCGGGGTGTGACCCTGGGCGTGAGATCCCTGCCGGGAGTCTCTGGTGGACTGTGGTGTCTGGTTGTGTGGGAGGAGTTGGGCTCTCTCCCTACCACCTGTGCTGTGCCCTGTTCCGGCAAAGGGTCCAAGTGTGGGTGCTCCAGTCAGAATTGTGGAGTCCTAGGTTCGTTCCTCTCCCTTCCCCTGACATGCAGCCTGTTTCCTGCTCCCACGTCCCAGGGATTCTAGATTTTAAATCTCCCCGTTGCTCCCGCCAGGGCTCTGGTCTGGCCACCGTCATCTTCTCCCGACTCTGTCCACAGCCTCTTCCCTGTCTCCCTGCCTCCACGCCATTCTCTTCCACACGTAGCCAGAGGGATCTTTCTAAAACGCACATCTGGTTACTTCCCTCCACTCCACAAATCCTTCCGGGACGCCCTGTGGCCTGCAGGATAAAGCCCCACCTCTGCGGGAATGGCGTGTGAGGCTCTTCACCAACTGGCCTTGCCTGCCCTGTGTTCTCCTCTCCTGCCCGCCCCCACACATGCCCTGTGCTCCAGCCATACCCAGCGCCTTGCAGTCTAAGGAGAACCCCATGCCTTTGGACATGCTGTTCCTTCTGCCTGGAATTCCCTTGTCCGCCTGGTGAACTCCTCGTTCTGCAAGACTCCGCTCAAACAGCACCTTCGAGAAGACTACCCTCCCCCCCCCCTTTCCCCGCCCTGTGTCCCTTCCCCCCGGGTCCCCAGACCCACGTATATCGGTCCTTGTGGGGCTGCTTCCCATACACGGGGCCGAGCGGGCCTCCCTTGGCCTCCCTTCACCACCAGACTGAGCCCCTCCAAGGGCAGGGACTGTCTTTCTCTTTGCATCCCCCGCTGCACCCCGTGCCCTGCCCAGTGGGGCACTCGGTGGATGGTGTGCGGGCGGATGGGTGAGTGAGCAGACAAAGGTGGGTCTGAGGCTGGCCCTGTGTGGTATGAGGTCTGGTGGTCAGGACCTGGGGGGTGGTCCTGAGTGCCGGCTGGTGGGTTTGGAAGAGCGTGGTGCTATGGGAACTTCCTCTGCTCCCTAGGTCCCGTAGTCCCCGGAAGCCAATAGATTCCCTCCGAGATTCTCGGTCCCTCAGCTACTCGCCTGCGGAGCGCCGCCGCCCTTCGCCTCAGCCCTCGCCACGGGACCAGCAGAGGTAAGGCCTCCCGTCAGTGGCCAGCCTGGTCACCACCACTCTGAGCGGCTTTGAGGCTCGAAGTTGCCAGAGGTTGGTGTTGCTTTGCACGTGGGCTGACTGTCCTCTGTTGTTGCAGTAGCAGCGAGCGGGGTTCCCGCCGAGGCCAGCGTGGGGACAGCCGCTCCCCTGGCCACAAGCGCAGGAGGGAGACACCCAGCCCCCGCCCCGTGCGGCACCGCTCGTCCAGGTGCGTCCTTGTCAAGCTCTTGTGCCTGGGGACCTCTGGGGCTGGCTGGGGCCTAGGCACTGATCTCTGTCTCCTCTGTTTCAGGTCTCCTTGAATCTCTGTGGGGGGAATCCCACCACACCCCAAGTTCTGGAGCTGCAGGGAGTGCCCCCTTTACCCAGCAGTGGGGAGGGGTCCTTGTCTGCCCCCCACCCCCGAACCCTGGCAGCCTCCTGGGGGAGGACTCTTCCTCCTTCCTGCTCCCCCCCCCCCCCCCTTTTTCTTTGTTCCTGTGAAATGTTAATCTCTGTGAGTTTTTCCTGGTTCACGTTTTGGGAGTTTTGGGGTGGGTGGGAATGAGAATGGGAGTTGTGGGAGGGGAGGATACAGTTGGGGACACCCTGGTCTTGAGTTAGAAAGGGCTGGGAGGCGTCAGTGCCCCCCTGTAACCCTAAGTTCTGGGGGAGTTGGAACTTGGGAACTTGTGTGAGGTGTTCCTGGAAGGAAGGGGCACGAGTTGAAATTAGTTGGCCCCTACTGTCCCCCAAGTGAGGTTGTGGCCCCTCCCCCAACTTTTCTTCACGTTTCTTAAAGGCATTTTGGTTTTTTAAAATCTGTACAGCAAGAGCAACTTTTTCTGTCAAATAAAAATGAGAAATGCAGGAATTGGGTCTGTAGATTATTTATTAGGGGTGGAAGGTGGAGAGTGAGCAGTATTTCCACTTTGAATGCCCCCCCCCCCCCCCCCGCCGCCCCCAAAGCCTTAGAGGACTCAGGTAAGGTGGCTGGCTGTAGGTGATGGGTTCCCCGTGGAACCACACTGGCTCTGGCTGACATTTTGGCCTCTGCCCCTCAGCCCAGAGGCTGCGCCAGAGCCTGAGTGAGCCTGCTTGCTGGAAGTCCTAGAAGGAACCTCTGTCCCCAGGCTGAGCAGAAGGCTGGCCTGGGGCTCTGGGTTCCTCCCGGTTCTCTGCCCCCAGCCGGAGGGGCAGGCTCGAGTGGGTGTGACAGCAGGGACCCAAGGAGCTTGGGGGTCGGTCCCACAGCCACGGCCAGCCTTGCAAGTACACGGGGCTGAGGAGGAACCTTGCAGGGGAGCAGACCCCGTCCCAGGGAAGGTGATGCCTGAGTCAGGAGAGGGTGCGCAGAAAAAGGCAGCAACCAGGCAGACGCCCAAATCTCTTTTATTGGGGGGGGGGGGGGCACCGGGGGCGGGCCAGGAGCCCTCTCACTGCACTGCTTGTTCATTGGCGCTGCTTCCTGAGTCCTGTGGCTTCATCACATCGGGCAGCTCGGGCGGACTGGAGAAGGGCTCGATCCGCAGGGCCTCGAAAGCGTCATCTGGTGGACAGGGGAGTGGTGGGGAGAGCTGGAGGGAGCAGCCACCCGGCTTCTGGGGGACCTCCGAACCAATTCCCACCTCTGCCAAGTGAGTCTCCCTCGTCCTGGCCGGCCTGCCTAACTGCCTGGACTCTGTGATCCTACTGGGATGCCTCCCACCCCTACCAGCAACCTGACCCCCTCCATCTAGCCCAGCCATCCGTGGGGTCCTCCTCACCCTGTGCCCCTAAGGGTGAGCCTGTGGGCTGGCCTCTGTCCACCTACTTGTCTCCCCTCAATCAGCCCCAACTCACTGTTCCGTTCACACCTCCTGTACACCAAGCACTGATTTTTAAGCTTGAGCCAGCCGGTTCTTTCCCTGCCTCAAACCTTCCAACGGCATCCCGTCACACGCCGAATAAAATCTCAAGTCGTCACGTTTGTCTGGCTCTTGTGTTCCCGTATCAAGCTCTTCCTTCCTGTTTTAGGAGCTTCACATTTGCTGGCCCCTAGCCTGCCATCCAGATCACCCCCAACATCCCCTCAGAGAAAACTTCCCCAGCCCTTCTATAAAAACAGTCCCCGCAGCCCAATGCCTGTGTGTTGCTTCAGGAGCATTCACCTACCACCAGCCACAAACAGTCCTGTTCCCTTTGACCAGATGCTTTCCCCCAACTAGAGAACAGCGGCTGCAGAAGGGCTCCCGTCTTGTTTCTGCTGTCACCTCAGCGCAGAGCAGACAAGTCCCGTTTTGTAACTTCTCTCCTGCACTTTCTTCTAACAGGGACGCTATTCTCTCCACCTGGCTCAGGGTTCTTAACCTGTTAGGCCCCTCGGGAAAGCCGGCCAAGCCTAGCAACGGACACCTTGGGAGAGTGGGTATATGACCATCTCTGGTAGTGGCCAGAGATGCTCAACACCTTGGAGTGCACGGCACCATTCCGAATTCTCCAGCCCCAAACGTGAGCAGTGCTGAAGACACCCGGCCCAGCGTAGCAACGAACTCCCCCCAAGCCTTAAGTCTGCAGTGACAGACAATTCTTGCTTTCGTCACCTCTCCCATTTTTTGGAAATGGTCTGGATGATGCTATTCAACACTCCTTTCCCTCACTGAGTAGCCAGTTGGAAAGAATCGTCTTGTCATCACAAGAGCTAAACGAGGACACAACTAGGCACCCACAAGTGTACTTCCGCAACAAAAGTAGTCCGTGGGAGAAGCAAAGAACAGCCGCTTCAGTCCATACTGTTTACTCTGTCAAGACAACGATCCCCTGCCTGGGGAGGGGGTGCCACCCAGGGTCTAGGCACCCCCACATTCAACGCCATAAACTAGAGTCGGGGCCGGAGGGACACTCCCTCTGTTGTGATTCTTCCATCAAAAAATAGGTCTATCAACATCTTCCAAGAGTGTCTGCAAGCCTACACAAAAATGCCTTTGTTCAGTAAGAGAAGGACTGCTACTTCCAGAAGGCAGTCCAGCCTTGGCTTCAGAAGCAGAATGGGAGAGGTCTGGACCAGCCCCGTACCTGCCTCAGCATCGCTGTGAGGGTCAGAGGGAACCCACAGAAAGGCCCCTAAGACTTCCATCTGCTAAGCACTCACAGGCCAAGGCCTGTGGTGCATGGGGGCTCAGGCTGCCTGTGAGACTGGCTATGTGTCGCACCCCTCTATGGAGACAGGAGCTCCAGTCGGCAGGGGGGCGGGGGGGCATGAAGCAGCCACCCGAGGACATGGCTGCTGAGGCCTGGCACAGGGATCCTTACGAAACTGGCAAGTGGCACACTGCTGGACTCCCTCTGCACCCCTTGCTAGTTTTCTCACAAGAAGCCAGAAAAATAATTACTTATCAACAAAGCCTTCCTGTGCAGAGAACCAAGAGCAGTGGGCCGGCCAGCCATCCACACAGCCCCAGGTACACAGTCGTGAAAACATACCACGTAGAACTTTCGTTCATGTTTCCAGAGACAGAATAAAATTCAAACCTCTCTTGGGGCAAGGAGGTATACTGGAGGGGAGTGAGCCACTCCCTCAGGTTTCTAAACATCAGGCAGGGGGTGATGTGGTCGATCACAAAGCACAGTCTCTGGGGCAGGCAAGGGCTAGACACGAACTCTGGATCTGGCAGTCCCAGCAAGTGACCTAACCTCCCTGGGCTCAGTTACTCAACCTGAAAGTGGGCACAAGTGTGGCATGCACAGAGATGCTGGGGGTCTAAGTGATGTCCTACAAAGGTCCTGGCAGTCAGCATCTGAATCTTGACAGCCGGCAAGCCCAAGTGTCCACGTCTCCAAAGTGAGGATAGCAGTGCTTACCTCGCAGGCTAAGGAGTGTTTTAAATGGAACGGAGATAAAATGCAGAGCAGACGGCCCAATACTCAGTAAGACCTCTGTAAACATGACTAGGGATAGACATTAGAATCCCCCGCGAAGTAGACTTCAATTTCTACAAGCGTCTCGTTTTCTTTTTTTTTTCCCTTTGTGGAGAAACACACACACTATCACAAGATACCACCTACACTTTGTGGACTGGGGAACACAATGCCCTGGAGGCGGAGAGGAGCCAAGAGCAGGCTCCCCAGCGACCCCTTCGTCTGTTCCACCCTGCCTGACAGCCCCACTCACCTGCCCGGAAGGCCAGCCCCACGGTGGCTGGGGCCTGCGGCCGTGCCGTCTGACTGGTGAAGCCACACTCTCCCAGTGTCTTGCCATCGTCCAGAAGTTGGTCATCCTGGGGAGAGAGGTGGGCAAGGTGTTACAAGAGGCCCCAGGACGGGCAAGTCCCAGAGACTTTCCTGGATCTTAGGATTCAGGGAAGACAGACCCAAATACGGGCCAGGACTACCCAAGTGTGTCAAACACAGTTTCCAGGGCTACGCCCAAGACTTTCCAAATCCGAACCTCCCAGGGTTAGGGCTCTGGAATCTTTTTTTTTTTTTTTTCACCCCAAACTGCAGGAAAATCTAATTTCAAGTCAGTGACGCAGTCTGTCCACAGTCTGACTGATTTGAATCCCAGCTCTGCCACCTGGGACAAAGCGTTTCATCTTTTTGATGTGAAGTTTAGCTGTAAGATGGGAATTACTGAAATTCCCACCTTGTAGGGCAGCCAGGAGGTTTCACTGAGCGAAAGACACACAGAAAGCACGGAACACAGTATGTGAAGAAGCACAGGTAGCAGGGAGAAAAGTCTGGAGTGAAAGGCCAGCTTCCTCCTTTCCAGCCAGAATCTCATCAACGCACTTAGGTGGGGGACCCCATGCTGCGGACACCCGAATCAGGGACCAATACAACGCATTCCCCCAACGAGAACCCCAAGCCACCGGAGCTGAGTAATTCTGCAGTTGGTTTCTAAAGGCGGTGGGGAGGAGGAGCTTTTAGAGCATCCACAGAAAGCTGGGAAGTAATACAGTGGTTGGGCGAGGACTTTACTCATCGTGACACCCTCCAACTGTCTGTAATTAAGGAGAGAAGGTGAAGGGGTGCGATTCTGATGGGCCTGCGGAGGATTAAGGGCAAAGGAGTTCAAATCCGACCTTGGGCTAAGTGGCCGCCTCCCCAGCCTCAGTTTCCTGGACGCACAGCAGGGCTGTCAGGAGCCCGCGCGCCCCCGAGGCCGCCTCGCCTCCACGCGGGGGAGTTCCGGCCACTGTTGACAACAACGACGCGGCCGCCGCGCAGCGCCAGCCCGGCCCCCGCCCAAAGCCCGCCCGCGGCCGCACCTTGTACAGCCGCTGCTCGTCGGGCGGCCGCTTGAGGATGCCCTCGACGATGCGCTTCAGCTCGAACACGGTGCTCGACTCCTTGGCGTCCGTGAAGATGGTGGTCTTGTGGCGCCTGATCATGAGGAACACGTCCTGGGGGGCGGAGGGCCGGCGTGAACGCAGAGCCCAGTCCTCCCCACCCCCCGCCCCATGCGGCCCGCCGCCCCCAGCCCGGCGCCCCCGTCGCCCCCGTCGGCCCCGGCCCGGCCCGGCGCCCCTCCCCCCGCGCCCGCTCACCATCGCGGCGGCTGCCTGTCCCCCCTCGACGCGCCGGCGCGGCCGCGCTCCGCCCCGTTCCCGGCAACCCGCGCGCCCGCCCCAGCGTGCCTCGCGCCCGGCCGCCCCGCCCAGCGGCCGCCATTTTAAGTGATGCGCCGGCGGCTCGGTCAGACCGCGCGTCCGGCCGCCATCTCGGCGCCGTGGCTTGGAGAGTGGGGCAGAGACCTGAAGCGGCAGGTAGGGGCGCCATCTTGGGAGTGGCAAGGCCGAGGCGCCCCTGTCGCAGTCAGGGAGCAGTCTGGGCGCAGGCTCAGCCCTCTTTGGGGGACGTTGGGGAATGACTTGGCGAGCGTAGCGTATCCCCCCATCCCAGGAATAGTCAGCGAATGTTGTGCATCCTGGTCATCGGGGCGGCAGGACTTTTGCGTCTCAGCGCGACCTGGGCTACCGTGTGAGGGCGAGCGCCTCCTGCCGTCCATCCTGAGGAGGTGATAATTCTGGACCTTCCGGCTACCTCTATGGGTGGGCTGTCCCCATTTTCCCCGCCCATCCTGGGCCGGGCCTGGAAGGACCCCAGGAAGCTGCTCCCTGGGTTAGGGAGGGGCCCGGCGAACTTCCGGGGAAAAGCAAGGCACGGTGCAAGATGGTTCGCTCCAGGGACGGAGGAAAGAGGAGACCCCCCCCCCCCCCGACCCAGGGACCTAGGTCCACTTGGGCTCTGGGAGGGCCTGTAGGCTTGATTTCCCTGGCCGGCTGCCCTTCTACGGGGCTGCGCTACCGACGCCTACACCGTACTTCCCCGGGTGTTGGGACACTGTCCTGCCTTGCCCCAGATTGCAGTTACACTAGAGCGAGAAAAAATGAGGCTTTTTTCTCTGGCGTAACCAGCCCCTTGGAGGGAGAGCGCCTCAACTGGGTCCCTGAGGACGCGTCAGGCTCAGGGCGGCCCGTGAGCAGGTGGAAGGCCTCGGATGCCAAACAGCTGTGCAGTTGCGGGGCTGCAATTTGAGAATTCTCGAGAGGGGGCAGAATCTGAAGGTGCTGCTGCCTTGGCCCTGAATCAAGCTGGTGACTGACAACTGTTAACCTTAGGAAATAAAAAATGAGTTATTTCACCAGCAAAACTGGGCTTATCCGGGGATACCAGACAGTTGCAATCCACAACAAGCAAGCTTCAGCAAGGCTATAGGCAAGCGCGGAGACCAAGGAGACTGTCATCAAGGAGCAACAGGGCTGTCGTAAGCAAAGTTCATTGGCATACAGTGGGAGGTCTAAGTATACTGGCTTTTCATTGGCTGGGCTGTGAGAGCCTCTCATTGGCGGAGCCGTTGCCAAGAGAGGAGGAAACCTTCCCCGTCGGGTTGGGGAAGAGCACCCACCTGCGAGGTCCCAGCTTGGGTTGCGATGCTGAGAACTCCCTCTGCTGGCCTCCCGACTAAACGAGGTTTCCGTTTACTAATTTTTCACACGCAGGCTCTGGCCTCAGGCCACGAGGGATTCAAATCCTTGCTCTCGGCGCTGACTGCAGCTTTGGGTGATAAAACTCGCGAAAGTCTAATGTCCTCTTCTTTAAGATGCGAGGAATGGCTGTTTGTCAAGTGTGTACATTTTCATCAAGAATTGGTACTCAACAGAGGTTTCTAACACTGAACATAATTATTGTCATTTTGAGTTCTAGCCCCTGGCTCTCTGGAGCCGCCTCAGGTCCTTTCCCCTCCTGTGACTCTTCCCTCTCTGAGCCTAGGCAGGCCCTGCTCCCTGCTAGCTCCCCAGCCCCTGGCTGACCTTGACTTCATCACCTGAGTCCGGAGGCTGTGGACAAGTAACTGACGTGGTGGGTCCTCGGCTCAGGTCAGAGATTTCCATCTTAACCTCAGCATCTTTGTGCACAGAGATTTGGAGGCTTTAGATCCTGTACTGCTGAAGAGGGAGAGCATGGGGCAGGGAAGGGATGTGGACGGACCGTGGGAGGCCAGTCACGCTCTCAGAGGCATCCAGCAGACCTCCCAGAATGTGCCAGTTAAAGATGGAGTCCAAAGGGGCGCCTGGGTGGCTCAGGCGGCAAGCGTCCAACTTTGGCTCAGGTCATGATCTTGTGGTTTGTGGGTTCGAGCCTCACGTCGGGCTCGGTGCTGACAGCTCTGAGTCTGGAGCCTGCTTGGGATTCTTTGTCCCTCTCAAAAATAAATGTTTAAAAAAAAAAAAAAAAGGAGCCCAGGGTGTGGGGAAAGGAGGGGCCTCCTTTCCACCTAGGATGTTGTGACCCAGCTGCACCTGGGCATATTGTCCTGACTCTCAGCCCTGTTGCCACGTACACACCTGCCTTGTTGGCTTTGCCCCTGCTGGTGTCACAGCTCAGGATGCCTACCGGGAGTCCCCCTGAGTGGGCCCACACTCCCTCCCTCCGAGGCTCACGCCTGTCTCCACCCACCCTCGGGCAGACCACCTGGGTCAAATATCAGCTCGTTAACTGTGATCTCTGGCACGGCGCTGAGCCTCCACCCGTTGTCCCATCTGCGAAGGGGACGGACACACAGCTGAATTCCATAAGGCATTGGGAGCATTAATGAGCCAACTCACACGGCACAGCGCAAGGGTTTGGGTAATGACTGGTGTCCGATTCTGGCGGTCTCTGCTGTCAGAGGTCACCCGGCCTAGGGGAGGTGGCGAGTAGGGCAGGGGCCTTGCCCGTCATGAGCCCTTCCCCTCTGGGTGTGTCTGTGAACCCCACGGTGCCGCAGACCTGGTGGGTCGGTTGTAGGGGGTGGACTGTAGGCCTTGCAAGGATGTCTCCTGCCGTGGGAGTGGGCTCAGGAGGGGCTTGAGGGGGAGTGGGGGCTGACCTCCAGCCCCCGCTCTGCGGCCTCACTGGGGCCATGATGGACGGCACCAGAACCTCAAGATGGTGGGTGAGCTGGCCGGCCCACTGCTCTTGGTTCTCTGCACAGGAAGGCTGTCTGGGCCCTTTCGGCCCCCTCACCTCAACCACCCAACGCTCAAGACAGGGACCCTTCTCTGGCCTCCAGACTAAGCTGGCGGGGTCTCGACCTAGTGGGCCTTCCCCTCCTTTTTGTGTTAAACGTTGATTAGTAATTGTCATCACCGGTAGTTACGAAGCGTGCCTCCCATTTGTAGAGTGTTTCACAACTACTGTCCTGGCCACAAGGCAAGACGCACAACCGAGTGTGGGGCCTGAGTCAGTTGCCCAGCTGCAACCTAGCTTCACCGCTTACTGGCTACGGGCTCGCGCTGCTTAACCTCTCTGGGCCTGTCTCCCCACGCGTGAACTTGAAAACGAGGGCACCTCCCGGGTGTCCCTAGAGCGAGCAAGAGCGCGCTCGTGCAAAGCACAGCATGCAGGCTCAGTGGGCAGAAGGGCGGGGGCCTCAGCCGTCCTCTTAGCCCTCCCAGCAGCCCGACATGGTGGGTGGTAGCAATTCAGAGGACAGAGGGGAAACCGAGGCCAAGTCGGAACTCTTGGGGGAGGCTGGGCCGTCTGCTTGCAACATCCCCAACTAGAGTTGGCGGACAGCCAGGAAGCGCCTGCCTTAGACAGGAGCGCAGCGTCCCCCATGCTTGAGACTTCCCAGGACCACCCTTGCCGCCCCGGGTGCTCCCCTCCGGGCTGCACAGCCTCCCAGCCTGTCACCTGGTAGGTCAGGCAGCTGTGGCTGATGCAGGGCCAGGTTACCCCCACGCCCCCACTGACCTTGCAGACAGACGGGATGCTCCAGCACAGGGCCCGGTGCCCCTGAGTCGGCTGCGCCGAGACCTGCCGCCTGCCCAGCCTCATGGAGCTGGTGCGGCCGGAAGGGGCCAGAGCCCGTGCTAGGGGGCAGCACGTGGAGAGGCAATTGTGACCCCGCCCCTGCCGTTCCAGCTGCCTCCACAATCAGACCACCTGGGTTGGAATCCCACTCTGCCATCTACCAGCCACGTGCCTTTGGGCCTTAGCTTTCTCATCTGGCAAATGGGTGTCAGGTGAGGATCCCATGAGACGGTGCAGCAAAGCTCTCTGCATGGCATCTCGTAAGGGCTTGATGAGGAGTAGCTGACCTCTTCTCGTTCCCTGACCTTCCCTTCCACTCCCAGATCCTGTTTCTCTGGCTTCCGGACTCCCATGTTTAGCTCCCAGTTCATGCTTCAGAAACACAGGGCTCTCTGAATGCGGACCCTTTACTCGAGTCACAGCAAGTCCCAGGCTGAAGCAGACTGGCTCCCGGCCCCTGGCTTGTTCCCACCTCAGTGTCTTGGGAGGCGTCCTGGGGAAGGCCCCTTAGCTGGCTCCAGACGGAGGGAGCCACCGAGGATGGCCGGCATCACCCAGCAGCGGTCACCAGGGTCCCCTTGCTGACATGTCCACAGACAAGCCCCATTCCGGACGCCCTGCTCCCCGATAACCACCCTCCAAGGGCGGTGAAGCTCTACCCCAGGTGGAGGGCCTGCCCTGCGTGGCTCAGGCCTGCCCCACCAGGCTGCACCTTTGATGATGGCCTCCCCCATCCCATTCCTCCACTGGCCCTCGTAGCTCCAACGATTAGGCTTTGGGGTTTCCAGGGTTTGTTCCATTTCTTGTTCCTTCTGCAGTTCTAGAAACTGAGCTGTATCTATTGGGATGGATGGTCTTTGGCCTGGGAATGAGGAGATGGCAGGGAGGGGACTGGACCCAGGTCCCAGGCACACAAGGGTGGGCAGGGAGCTGCAAAGGGCCAGATGCAGGTGGGGGGGGGGGTCCTGGGTCTGTGGGCCCCTGCCACGGGGAGGACACAGCCCCAGACCCTCCCCCCAAGTATGGTTACAACAACGGAACCAATCAGGCACAGCAGGAGTTCTGGCCAGGCCTGCCTGGGGGCTCCCGGCCCAGAGGGCATGATGCCAGGTGCCGAGGCCCCTGAGCCTTTCAGAGTACATGGCGCGCCCACCCAGACCCAATGCAACAGGGCACGATCTGTATGTTTTCTGTTGCTGCGTAGTCAAAGACCAGCAACATGGCGGCCTGAACCAACACAAATTTATTAAGTCATAACTCTGCAGGCCAGAGGTCTGGGTGGGCTCCGCTGGGTTCAAGGGCCTGGTCTGGTGGGTACGCTGATGCGGGATGGGCGGGGCGGGGGGGGGGGCGCTCCTCTGGAGGCTGTGGGGAGAACTGGGTCCCAAGCTCATTCAGGTTGTCGGCCAGCTTCCCTTCCTTGCAGTCGGGGCACGGAGGTGCCCCCTGCTGGCTGTCCGCCGCCGGGGGCTGCCCTCCGCTCCTGGAGGCCGCTCTCCTGTGGCTCCTCGCCAGCAGCTCCTCCATGTTCAAAGCCAGCAATGGAGAATCATCTGTCTGGGGCCGAATCCCTCTCACACTTTGAATTTCCCTGACTTCCTCCAGAAAAAGGCAGGCACACGGGCCAGACCGGGCACCAGCTGGCTTGCCCGCCTCTGGGTGCCCAGGCCCCTGACTGGAGCAGAGAAGGGTAAAAGTGAGCAGGACGGGGAAGGAGGAGTGTGAGACCCTGGGACGCAGGGGAGGCTCCAGGAGGAGGGCTGGCGGCTAGGGTTTGGTGAGCTCCAAGGAGGAGGCAGGGGATGGAGAGACGGATGGCCCCGCAGCTTTCTAAGGCTTATGAGCCTTAAGTGGGAAGGGGCAAGGTGGGAGGGAACGTGCAGGTCCTCAGAGGGACCCCAGCCTCTGGCTCCAGCTCACTGCATTAGAGGCTGAGGCGAGCCCGAATCCAGGGGCTGTAAGTGGCCACATTGGTGTAGACACCTGGACGGTTGGGCAGCGCACAGCCCTTGCCCCAGCTCACCACACCCACCAGGACCCAGCGCCCAGACGTCACACAGGTCAGGGGTCCCCCAGAGTCACCCTGCAGGAGAAAGTCGGGCTTAGATCTCAGCCCTCTGAAGATCTGGGATGGCATTTCTGGGGGTTGGGGGCCAGGAGGTACAGCCCCTGGGTCTTGGGTTCTAGGGAGCTGGGACGGGAGCCGGGTTCCAGGGGCTCCAGGCAGCTTCCCGCACCTGGCAGGCATCTTTGTGGCCCTCGACGTAGCCGGCACACAGGTTCCCGGGCAGCACTATGTGCTCCGCTCTGGGCACACTGGTGCCCACGTGGTAGAGGCGGTCACAGGTGCGCGCGTCCAGCAGCGGCACCCTTACTCCCTGCAGAGGTCGCCACTCTGGGAGTGGCACTGGGGGGGAGGAAGGGGGACTATAGGAGCGGGGAAAGGGCGAGGCAGGAAGCAGGAGTGGTGGGACCTGCCTGTCTGACCGGGAGGAGGTCTGGGTCCCTGGAGGTCTCGCTGGGTCCCGGATTGGGAGAGTGGGGGCTCCCGGTCAGAGGGAGGTGGAGGAGGATCCCCTGTCCCTCCCCCCCGCTGCCTCACCTCCGGGGTGGAGGCTGCCCCAGCCAGTGACCCAGCAGGGCGTTCCAAGCGGCGGGCGGGCCCCGGGCTCGGGCAGACAGACGGGCTGGATGCGGGCGCTCAGGGGCACCGGGCGGCTCAGCTGCAGCAGCGCCAGGTCGCCACGGCCGTCACCCTCCGAGTAGTCCGGGGGCAGCAGCACCCTGCGCACGGGTGCTGAGAGCGCGCGGTGTGAGGCGGGACCCAGGCGCAGCGCCCCAAGGCGCACGCGGTACTCCGACGGCAGCACCCGCCTGCGGGACAGAGGCGGCGCTGCGGACGGCGGCCCCTCCCCGGTCCCCGCGGCACCCCGGGCCGCCGCATCCCCCGGAGCCGGCCTGGCGGCGCCCCCACACCCCGCTGACCTCGGGAAGCAGTGCGCCGCCGTCAGCACCCACTGTGGGGCGATGAGCGAGCCCCCGCACACGTGCGCCCCGCGGTGCTGGATGCTCGCCTGCCACGGCCACTGTCCGTCCCGAGCGTCCCGGCCCCCCACGATCCGACTGGACACCTGGGGCTGCCCACAGGCTGCAGGGGACAAGCAGGGCGCGAGGGTGGGCGGAAGACCGGGGGGGGGGGGGGGTGGGGCGCTGGCAGGCACGTGGGATCGTGCGATGGGAGAGGCGCAGGGCCAAGGTTAGGGAAGGGGTGGCGCCAGGGGCCCGGAGGCTTCCTTACCTGCAGAGTCCGGTGTCCCAGGAGCTCCTGGGGGAGGAAGCAGGGAAGGGACCGGATTATGAATTTGGTGTCAGATAACAGGGAGAGAGGGAGAGGGAGGGAGGTCAGAGACTAGGAAGGAGGATGAAACATATTTGTGGCACCGACCTGGTGCCAGGCTTTTGTGCAATCAACAGGTTACCCGACTTAACCCTCCCCAGAGCACTGTGAGGCGGGGGGACTTGTACCCCTTACGCAGATGGGCACATGTGAGCTCGGAGAGCCCAAGGTCAGTGACGGAGAGAACCTGGACCTTTGAAGCCGAGATTAGGAACCCCAAAGTGCTCTAGGGGAACCAGGCCGGGGAGGGGTAACACGGGACACTGGGAACAGCCCCCAGCCCCTGCCCCACACCCACCTAGCAGCAACAGTAGCGGCAAAAGCTGGAGGCGGGAGGCCCCCCTCATTCTGTCTTCAGAGCTGGGCCAGGGAAGGGTGACACCGCTCAGGGTCTGGACTCCGGGCGGTGCCTGCAAGGAGAGGAGGGTCCTAGCCCCAGGCCCCAGAGGCCCGCTGTGTTCCCTCAGCCCCTGGTTGGCCCTGGACGTATCCCAGGGGCACAGGTCCTGTGCACCTCCCTGTCCCCGCACCCCAGGGACCATGACTGTCCTCCAACCCCTGCAAGCTTTGGGCCCCCCCCCCCGGCCTCCACAGGAGCCCTGGAGCCTGGCCCCTGCCCCCTGACCTATTTCCATGACCTGCCGGCTGCCCCTGAACTCTGCTCTTACCTGCATGGCCGGTGCCCTCCCTGCTGACTGGGCAGGGGCAGGACCTGGGGGCTTAAAGGGACTGGGGGTGTGTGGGCCTGGCCAGGGGGTGATTAAGGAGGCCAGGGCGGGGCTGCGGCTTCACCAGTCCCGCCTCGAACAAAGATGCTTTGAGCAGCGCTTGTGAGGTGGTAGGAAAGGGACACCTGGGTTTGTCAAAGGACGCCCGGCTTGGGCCGCGGTGCTGACAGCTTGCTGAGGGCCGGGCAAAGCCAGGAGCGGAGAGCTGCGGTCAGGCCAGGAAGCTCTGGAGAATCCTTGCCCGCTCATCTGTGAATCTGATCCCAGCTCCCAGCTCCTTACAGTGCCGGTCACGGGAGCAGCTGACTCGACTGTTCTGTCCAGAAATCCGGGAGCGGCCCACGAGGAGCCCCAGCCAGACTCTGCCCTGCACTCAAAGTGGGAAATGGCTGCCTCGGGGCTGGCCAGCACTCTTTCTTGCTTGACCAGAAGCAGAAGCCGACTTGACCTTGGGACACAGTCCACTCTTGGATTTGGTGTGGCCAGGGCAGTGAGGCTGCTGGGAGAGTGAACCCCGGGGACACACAGCCATGTCTGGGGGCGGGCGCCAAACTTGATGGCGGAGCTGTGGCCGAAAGGCTGGAAGCCTGTCCCGCAGGGGACCTGGCTCCCTGCCTGTTGGAAACTAGGGGCACGGGGTGGAGGGCACAGATGACAACACTCATTCTGAGAAGCTGGCTCGTGCAGGGAGGGGCCAAAACCGGCCGAATAGCCAGTAGAACCCCTGGAAAGGGCCCCCAAACCCAACCCTTGTGTCAGACTGAGAAACTGAGGCACAGACCTCTGCTGGGCCCACGTCCCCTTCAGCCCTCACCCTTCAGTCCCACGGCAAAAATGGCCCCTGGGGAAATGTCATGTGCTTGCCCGGGGAGGGGACCTGACTCACAGCTGAGTCCACGCTACCTTCTCTGGCACAGACCTGCCCCCAGTCTCAGGAGAGGACGAACGACCCAATCTGGGGCCACTGTCCCGGTGACACGTGACCCGGACCCAACCAGAATCTCTCCCTGGGACTTTTACCCTGGAAAGAGAGAAGACCCATTGGAGGCCTGAGGGTGGGGCAGCCATGGCCATGGTCACAGGCGAGGACTCTCAGCTGGCCTGAGAGCCTGGAACCTCCCACACTGAGAAAGAGTGCCCTGCGGTGTTGGAGCTCCTAGTCCGGGAGTCCCTGCCCTTCTCCCAACTGCCTTTTCTGCCTCTGACATGACTTTCCTGCACTCATGCTAGTTCTAGGGGATTCTGTTGCTTACAAGGTCTCTAAATGCCAAGGATGGAAACAAAAAACCACAACTCTATAAACAGCTCCTGATGGCCCAAGACCACAGTCCATCAAGGGAGAAGAGAAGATACGTTCCACAGCCTGTCGCCCTGCGCGGGCGCGTCACGGTGGCAGTGCCCAGCCCACTGCCTGCAGCACAGGACTCGTGTGACAAATGTCCAGCCCCACCCTCTGTACCTGGTGGCAGGAGGAGGAGGGGGGGGCGGGGGGCGGCCCCGGGGAGACCAGCCGGCGGCCGGCTCTTCAGGATCCGGTTCGCGTGCGTGATGTCACAGCAGATCCCAAGCTGCTTGGGGTGGCCGCAGCCAGAGTCCCCACGTCACGTTGATGTAACAACCAGAGGTTGTCCTTATCAGCCTGGGGAGAGGCGGAGGTGTAGGGGTGAGCCGGGCATGGGGAGGGGGCGTGCTGTGGCAACTGCGGGGATCCTTCCGAGCCTCTGGGGAGGTGGCTCCAAACGCGACCCTGTGGGCGACACGGCTCAGGCGGGGGCCAGTGGTCCTACGCAGCCACTCACGCAGGCCCCGGGCCCCGGAAGCGGAAGGAGTCTACCTGCTGCTGGAGGGGCCATCCCGGCCCTGCCAGGGGGTCCCGCGGAGCGGTGCTGCAGGGCAGCCGGTGCAGGGCACAGAAGAGTGCCATCCTCCAGCGACATGTGGGACACCAAGGGTGGTGGGTGATCCTCTTGGGGCCAGCTTGGAGGGCCTCGGAGCAGGGGACAGGAGGCGCCCTCAGGTTCCAGCTCCTCGGAGGGTGGGTTGTGGAAGTGGAAATGGACGGACGCTGTAGGAGACCCCACGGCATGCCCAGGAGACGGCTGGGGACTCGCCACCCAGGGATCTGCTGGCCCCTCCGTGTAGGGCCCGGCAGGTCCGTGTGCAGTGAGAGGCGGACAAAAACTCTGGTGAGGGGGGTGACTCAGTCCCGCCACCTCCCGGGGCCTCAGTTTCCTCACTGTGAAGAGGGAGAAGGGGAGTTCCAGCCTCAAGGGCCGCCACAGCGCATGAAGCCTGAACGTGTCGCCCTATAAACCTCGAGGCTGTCAGAGGTGGGACAGAGGTGGTGAGGGCCCCCCTCCCACTCCTCTACTTGTCTCTCCACAGCTGGGGGCAGGGGGTGGGGAGCCGAGGGGGGGAATGTGCCTCAGCAGTTCCAAGGTGTCCCGGAGGCTGCCCTGCTGGCCTGGGGCCTAGGCCAGGCCGAGGCTGCCCCCCTCCACCCGGCCTCACCAGGGGTGCTCCAGCTTGGAGAGAAGCCCACGCCCGGTGTCCTTGTCCTCCAGGGGGAGATGCTGAGCCGTACTCCTCTGGCTTCTCGGCTCCAGCAGGACTCCGCTTCCGCTGCCCTCAGCGGGAATCCCCTCATTTGGGCAAACGTCATCTGGCTGCTTCCCTCCCTGCCTCGGTTTCCCTACTCCTCACTGGGGCCTCCCGGCGTCACCTCCCAAGTAAACTTCCCGCACCCCAGTCCTGGTCCCGGGTCGGCCTTTCGGGGACAGAGGTAGGACCGGGAGCGTCTGGCGTCTGGGTGGAGGGTCGCACCGGCATGAGCACCGGGGGGCTCGGGATGCTCCCCCCGCTGCACCCCGCTCCGGTCTTCTTGGCCCCCAGCGATCCTGGGGTGACTGACGTCCTCCCATGAACTATCTTTCTGATTGAACCAACCAGAGAGGGCTCCGTGGTTCGTCACCCAAACCTGAATGGCGCAGACAGCTGGAGCGAGATTTAGGAGTGAAGGACTGGATCCCGGGGGGACCGTGAGGGTGTCCAGGGAGCCACCCGGGGCCACAGAATGCTCTGCGAGGCATCGATTCCAACACGCTAAAGAGTTTATTAGAAAAGGGACAAGGTGGGGGACGGGGCCTGGCTCAGCAGATGGCCCCAGCTCTCAGGACTCCGTTGGGCTCAGGCCAGCTGCGGGAGCCCGGCCCAGAGCACAGCGAGGGGCAGGAGCAGCCGAGAGGGGACTGGCCTGGGGGCGCCGCGGGCCGTCAGCGTCTGGATCCAGTCGAAATACACACTGACGTTGATGTACACCCCGGGCCAGTTGGGGCTACCGCAGCCCGATCCCCAGCTCACGATTCCAACCTGAATCCACAGACCTCTCTTTTCACAGGCCAAGGGGCCACCGGAGTCACCCTGGGGAGCAGCGCGGGTGAGCCAGGCCTGGCGGGGCAGGGGGCAGGTGAGGGGCTGGCGGAGAGGCAGGGACAGCTGTGGCGACAGCAGGAGGGGCTGTGGAGCCGGGCAGACCGGGTGCACATCCTACTCCCCACCCCGGAAGCAAACGAGCCTCAGTTTCTGCATCTGCAGAGTGGGCATCGGTCTCAAATTGCCCCTTTCCCTCCCCCCCCCAGGGGTCAGGTGAGAATCAAAGGTGATACAATGAAGGCAAAACAATTAATGCTTGTTGTACAAGCTGGAGCAATAAGGCCCATGGTTGTTTTCTCATGAATAAACTCGGGTGGGTTGGTGGGCACCAGGGGGGTTGCTCCCAGGCCCAAGGTGGGGAGGGGTGGTGCCCGGGTCCAGCAAGGCCCTGGTGGGGGCAGGCGTACTCACTTTGCAGGCGTCACGTTGGCCATTCTCAGAGCCAGCACAAATCATGTCATCCGGGTCGTAACTGAGGAAACTGGGACGTCGGAACAGGAAGTCGCACCTGGAGTTGTTTATGGTGGACACCTGTGCTTCCTGGAGACGGTAAGGAGGCGGCAGAAATGCCAGGGATTGAGGGTGAGAGAGAGGAAGAGGACAGCTGCGGCCCCTCCCCTGCCATCTGGGACAGGGGGAGCGTGGAGGGGGGGTGGGCTCCCCGGGGCCCCCACAGGGTCCGGGACATCGCTCTCGATGACGCCTCTGCCCCCAGCCCAGCACCCTTCACATTATGGGCGATGAACGATGTCACAGAAGGACCCAAGGGATGGGCGGGCGGTCACCGCTTCTCCCTGAAACTCAGTGTCCCCATCTGGAGAATGAAGATGGCAGCCCCTAGCTGGGCCACCGGGGAGGTCCCTCAGCCACAGCACGCTCAGGGGGCAGGGCTGACACCGACACGGTGGAGGATTAACATACTTCATCTGCAGCATCCAGGCTGAAAACGCTCCAGAGTTTTTCTTCATGTTTATTTAGAGACAGAGACAGAGAGAGAGCGCAAGCAGGGGAGGCGCAGAGGGAGAGACACACACACAGAATCCGAAGCAGGCTCCAGGCTCTGAGCTGTCAGTGCAGAGCCCCACGCGGGGCTTGACCTCACGGGCCACGAGATCATGACCTGAGCCGAAGCCGGACGCTTCACCGACTGAGCCACCCAGGCGCCCCGAAAATGCCCCAGATTTGACAAAAGGTATGAATCCCTGTCTTGAGGACGCTGAGCAATTCCCGAGCAGGATAAACACAAAGAGATCTACCCGGAGATACATTTTCATCAAAGTATCGAAGGGGAGACTCCGGTAGACAGCAAGAGAGAAGCTGCATGCGTGTCACATCAAAGATCCCCACCAAGATTAACAGCCACATTCTTCTCAGATACCCTGGAGGCGGGGGGGGGGGGGGGGGGCTGTGGGATGACACATTCAAAGGGTCGAAAGAATCAAACAGGCGACCGAGAATTCTGTATCTGTATCAGAATTCTCTATCAGGCTGTCCTTCAGAAAATGAGGCGGCGATGAACAGATTCTCAGATAAACAAACGCCAAGAAGGTTCGTCCCTAGCAGACCTGCCTTACTAGAAACAGAAAAGGGAGGAAGGGAGGTCTTCAGGACCCTGGCCAGTGTCCGTTCATAGGAAGAGAGGGCGCTGGTAAAGGTGACCACAGGGGTAAATAGGAGAGCCAGGACTATTATGGCTTTGGTTTATCACGTCTTTCCCTTCCTTTATAATTTAAGACACGTGCATACAACAATTCTAAATCTCTGAGGAAAGAGCTGCGTAAGGAACGGAATTTTTGTGTCCTACTGAAGCTAAGTTGCTATTAATCCGACATAGATTGTTATAAACTTAACTTGTTGGGGCATCTGGCTGGCTCAGTTGGTGAAGCGTTTGTTGATTTTGGCTCAGGTCATGGTCCCAGGGTCGTGGGATCGAGCCCCACGTCAGGCTCTGTGTTGAACGTGAAGCCTGCTTAACATATTCTCTCTCTCTCTCTCTCTCTCTCTCCCTCTGCCCCTCTCCCCGACTTTCGCACTCACTCTCTCAACTTAAAAAAAAATCAAGTTTTAAAAAAAATTTTAAACAATAAATTTAAGTTGTTAATCGTAATCCCCAGGTCAACCACTAAGAAAATACACAGAACGCGAAATGGGAAGGTAATCAACACAGACCACTAATAAAAATCAATGAAACACAAAAAAAGGAAATAAAAAGGATATAAAGTACAGATATAGATATTGAAAGATGTGACAAGATATAGAGAAGAAATAGAATAATGGTAGAAGTAAATCCTTACTTATCAGTAGTTAATTTTAATGGAAATGAATTAAATGGATTAAATTGCAATTAAAAGGCAGAAATTAGCATGAATTAAAAATAGAGAATCCAGGGTCCCCTGGGTGGTTCAGTCGGTTGTGTGGTTGAGTGTCAGACTTCATTTCGGCTCAGGTCACAACCCCATGGTCGTGGGATCGAGCCCCACTTTGGGCTCCACACTGAACGTGGAGCCTGCTTAAGATTCTCCCTCTCTCTCCCTCTGCCTCTTTCCCTGCTCGCACTCTTTTTCTCTAAACACAATTTAAAAAAAGATTTTATTATTTTTTTAATGTTTTATTATTTAGTCTTGAGAGAGAGAGAGAGAGAGAGGCAGACAGACAGAGAGCAAGCAGGGGAGGGGCAGAGAGAGGGAGACACAGAATCCAAAGCAGGCTCCAGGCTCCGAGCTGTCAGCACAGAGCCCGATGCGGGGCTCAAACTCACAAGCTGTGAGATCATGACCTGAGCCGAAGCTGGACGCTCAACCGACTGAGCCACCCAGGTGCCCCTCAATACCCAACTTTTAATAATGAATAGTATCAAGGGCACTTGGGTGGCTCAGTTGGTTGAATGTTTGACTTCGGCTCAGGTCACTATCTCACGGTTTCCTGAGTTCGAGCCCCACATTGGGCTTCATGTTGACAGCTCGGAGCCTGGAGTCCACCTCAGATTCCGTGTCTCCCTCTCTCTCTGCTCCTCCCCTGCTTGTGTTCTGTCTCCCTAAAATAAACATTTAAAAAAATCATGAATAGAATCAGAAAGATGAACAAGAAAACAGAAGACCTGAATAACACTATAAATTAACTAGACCTAACAGAAGTTTACAGAACCACCTACCCCAACAGTAGAATCCACACCCGTCTCAGGTACACATGAACACTCTCCAGGATAGACGGTATGTCAGGCCACACAATAAGGTGCAATAAACTAGAAAAGACTGAAATCATACAAAACATTTTCTCCAAATGGACTGAGGTTAGAAACCATAAAAGAAGACAGACTGAAAAATTTGTAAATATGTGGAAATTCAACAACATATTCTTTACCAATGGATGAAAGAAAAATTCAAAACACTTTGAGACGAATGAAAATGAACACATGACACAGCAAAACTTGTGGGATTCAGTGCAGGCAGTTCTCAGAAGGGAATAAACGTATTGCTGGAAATGTCCACAATAATACAGGAGAAAAATCTCAAACCAATACCCTGATTTATGGCTTAAGGGACTAGAAGCAAGCTGAGTTCAAAAGTAGAAGGAGGGGTGCCTGGGTGGCTCAGTCGGTTAAGCAGCCGACTTCGGCTCAGGTCATGATCTCACGGTCCGTGAGTTCGAGCCCCGCGTCGGGCTCTGGGCTGACAGCTCAGAGCCTGGAGCCTGTTTCAGATTCTGTGTCTCCCTCTCTCTGACCCTCCCCTGTTCATGCTCTTATCTCTCCATGTCTCAAAAATAAATAAAACGTTAAAAAAAATTTAAAAAAAAAGTAAAAGAAAGAAATAATAGAGAATAGAGGAAATCAAGGTAGGGAATAGAAAAATAGAGAAAATCAACAGATAAACCAAAACTTGGTTCTTTGAAAGATCAACAAAACTGATTATGAAAGTGGGGACATAACTACAGACTTTATAGCAATAATGAGGACTATAAGGGAAACAGCTATACCCCAAATTAGATCAGGCGGATGAAATGGACAAAATCTTAGATAACACAAACTACCAAAACTCACTCAGGAAGAAACAGAAAGTCTGAACACACCAATAAGAGATGAAATCTGTAGTCAGGGACCTCACAATGAAGAAAAGCCTTAGGCCATATGGCTTCAGTGGCGAATTCTACCAAACCTCTGAAGAAATGAACACCAATCCTTCTTAAACTCTTCCAAAAAGTCGGAGAAGAAGGAATACTTCCTAACTCATTCCATGGGACCAGCATTATGGGGGCACCAAATCCCGGACAAGGACATCGCAAGAAAAAGAAACAACAGACCAATATCCTTAGTGCAATAATAGTAATAATAATATGTATGTGTGTGTGTGTGTATATATATATATATATATATATATATATATATATATATATGCAAAAGGTATATATACAAAAAATACACATATGCAAACATTCTCAACAAAACGCTAGCAAACGGAACCTAGCAGCATAGCAAAAGAACTGTATACCACGAGCAAGTGAGATTTATCCCATGAATGCAAGCGCGGTTCAACATACAAAAACCAATCAGTATAATGTACTACAGACATTAATAGAATGAAGGAAAAAAACCCACAGGCTCCTCTTAGCAGATGCTGGTAAAGCAGTTGACAAAATCCAAATTCCTTCATTAGAGAAACATTCAATAAGCTAGGTAGGAATAGAAGGCACTTTTTCAACACGATAAACACTAGATGTGAAAAACCCACAGCGGACATCACACTGAATGGGGACAGGCGGGAAGCTTTCCCCGAGAACAGGGACAAGATGATGATGCCAGTTTTTGCCATTTTATTTAAGATTTTTCTGGAAGTTCCCATCAGGGCAATTAGGCAAGAAAAATAAAACACATCCAAATTGGAAAAGAAGACGTAAAACTATCTCTATGCATACATGACATGATCATCCATATCTACATACATACGTACATATATGTGTGTGTGTGTGTGTGTGTGTGTGTGTGTATACATGAAATCATAATGAATACATTTAAAGAGGGCTAGGGTTAATAAATGAAGTCAGCAAAATTACAGGACCCAAGATCAAACTACAAAAGTCTGTTATTCTACTGGGGCACTTGGGTGGCTCCACTGGTTGAGCGTCTGACTTTGGCCTTTGGCTCAGGTCACGATCTCACAGTTCGTGGGGCCGAGTTCCGTGTCGGGCTCTATGCTGACAGCTGAGAGCCCAGAACCTGCTTCAGATTCTGTGTCTCCCCCTCTCTCTCTCCCCACCCTCTGCTTGTGCTCTCTCTCGCTCTTAAAAATAAATAAACAAACATTAAAAAAAAAAGAAGTTTCATTTACAACGCATCAAAAATAAGAAAATAGGAATAAACTTAATTGAGGCGATCAAAGACTTATTAACAAAAACTACAAAACACTGCTGAAAGAAACGGAAGACCTGAATACATGGAAATATATCCCTTATTTATGGATTGGAGATATAATATAATGAAGGTGGCAATGCTTCCCCAAAGCAACCTACAAATTCAATGCAATCCCTTTCCAAACCCCAATGCTCTTCTTAGCAGAAATTGACAAATTGGCCCTAAAATTTATATGGAGTATCAACAGGCCCAAATAACTAAAACACTACTGAACAAGTAGAACAAAGTTAGAAGACTCACACTTCCTGATTTCAATATATTATAAAGTTACAGGTATCAGACAATGAGGTCCTGCTACAAGGATGAACATACACACCAATGGAGTACCATTCAGAGTCTAGAAATAAGCCCACACATCTACAGTCAATCAGTAAGGATGCTGAGACAATTCAATTGGGGAGAGGAGTCTCTGTGACAAACAGTGCTGGAGCAACTGGGTATCTAAAGGCAAAATAATGAAGTTGGACCCCTACCTCACACCATGTACGAAAATCAACTCAAAATGGATCAGACACATAAATATAAGAGCTAAAACTATAAAACTCTGCAAGAACATGCAAGTAAATCTTCATGATCTTGAATCTGACACTGGTTTCTTAGACCTGACATCAAAAGCACAAGCAACGAAAGAAAAATAATTTGAGGTTGATCAAAATTTTGCAAATTTTGTGCATCAAAAGATACTAGCAAGAAAGTGCAGCAAAGAGAGCTACACAATGGGAGAAGATATTTGCAAATTGTGCATCTGATGAGGGTTTAGTATTTAGAATACATAAAGAACTATTACAACTCAACAACAAAGACAACTCAAATTAAAAATGGGCAGGGGCGCCTGAGTGGCTGAGTCGGTTAAGTGTGCGACTTTTGATTTCAGCTCAGGTCGTGATCTCACGGTTCATGAGATTGAGCCCTGCATCGGGCTCTGTGCGAACAGTGCAGAGCCTGCTGAGGATTCTCTCTCTCCCTCTCTGCCCTTCCGATTGCTCTCTCTCTGAAAATAAATTTTAAAAAACGTTAAACATAGAATTACCACGTGATTCTGCAATTGCACTCCTAGATATATACACAAAAGAACTGAAAAGAGGTGTTCAAATAAAAATTTGTATATGAATGTTCATAACAGCTCTATTCACAGTATCCAAAAGGCAGAAACAACACAAAAGTCCACCAATGGAAGAATGGATGAATACATTGTGGTCTATCCATAGGATGAACTATTATTCATCCATAAAAAGGAAGAAAACTCTGATACATACTAGAACACCCATGAATCTCTAAAGCACCACGCTACGTGAAAAAGGCCAAACACAGAAGGTCACATAACGTATGAATCCATTTACCTGAAAAATCCAGAATGGGTATATCCATCAACACAAAAGGCTTCTTAGTGGCTGCCAAAGGGCCGGAAGGAGAGGGTAAGGGGGAGTGACTGGTCAGTGACTGTCGGATTTCCTCTGGGAGGGATGAAAATGTTTTGGAACTTGATGGAGTTCATGGTTATACACCGTGAACATATTAACTTAAATGTCACGGGATTGTATACTTGAAAATGATTAATTTAAAAAAATAATAAAATGATTAATTTAGGGGCACCTAGGCAGCTCAGTCAGTTACATGTCCAACTCCTGATTTTGGCTTGGGTCACAATCTCATGGTCGTGGGTTCGAGCCCCACATTTGGCTCGGCACTGACGGTGTGGAGCCTTCTTGGGGGTCTCTCTCCCTCTCTCTGTCTCTCCCCCGCTCATGCTCTCACTCGCTCGCTCTCAAAATAAATAAAACTGTAAAAACTTTTTAAAAAAAGGAATAAAATGATTAACATTACGTGAACTAAACCTCAAAGAACGGGGTACAGGTACGTGTTAGACCACACACGAACCTTGAATATGCTGAGTGAAGGAGTCAGGGACAGAAAACCACACGTTGTGGGACTCTATTTCTATGAAATGTCCACAGTCCGGAAATCCCGAGACAGAAAGCAGATGGGTGATTGCCAGGGGAAAACGGGGTATTGGGAGTAAAGGCTAGGAAGTACGAGGTTTCAGTCTGAGATGGTAAAAATGTTCTGGAGCTAGACGATGGTGATGGTTGCACAGCCGTGATTACACTCAACACCACTGAACTGTATGCTTGAAAATGGTGAATTTTAGGTGAGTTAAATCTCAATTTAAAAAACCCCACATACTCAAGGCCTTTCTGAGGAGCCCACCCCAGAAATTTCCACACCCCTGCAGGCCGGGTGGGAAGCGCGGGCCTGGGCCCAGCTGGCCTCCCTCTCACTGTGGCTTCGGGCTCACAGTCTCTGGAAGGCAGAGGGAACGGGGTGTGGGGACAGGAGGTCCTGCCCTGGCGGGGGGGGGGGGCAGGCACTGCTGGGCAGCCCCCAGGAGGGACCCAGCTGCACAGAGACCCAGGTGGGGGCTGCTGAAGCCGCTGTGGACGGAACAGATGGTGGAGCCCACAGCCCCCCTGCCCCACCCCCCACCTGCCCCCAGCCTCACCTTGACCTTCTTTGATGTGCCCCCAGTCACCCAGCAGTCAGCCTTGTTCTGGAACTCAGAGGAAGAGGCCACAACACAGATGGGCTGGATGTACTTATTGTAGGTGACGGAGGAGGACAGCTTCAGCAGGGCGATGTCCTTGAGTGAAGTCCCACTGAACTGGGGATACACGACGATATCCTTCACCCTGTACCGATGGTAGAAGGTCCACAGTTTCCAGAAAGTTGGCCTGGAGGACAGCTCACCAAACTGAGCCGTCCACTTCAAGGGATCTTTGTGTCTGGCGAGGGAGGAGAGAGCAGGCAAGGGTCCTCAGAGGAGGGAGGGGAGACATTCCCTGAGGCGGGGCCGCAGGGGTGCTGCTAGGGCTCATCCTGGACACGGTTAGCACTTCCTCTCACGGGCCACTGCGCCCAGTGTAGAAATGATGGCAGCCCAGAGAAGATGGGCCAAGATCCCAGAACCCGGGGACCGGGGGATGTGGGGATGGGCAGGAAGGGCCTTTCCCTGAGGTCGGATCTGGCTGGTCACTCAACCGGCCTGTCACCTCCCACAGCAATCCTAAAAGAAGAATGAACAGGGCACCCTGGTGGCTCAGCCTGAGTGTCCAGCTCTTGATTTCGGCTCAGGTCACGATCTCAAGGTTTGTGGGTTTGAAGCCCGCATCGGGCAGACTCAACTTGGAGCCTGCTTGGGATTCTCTCTCTCTCCCTCTCTCTGTTCCTCCCCCCATTGTGCTTGCGCGCGCTCTCGCTCTAAAACTTAAAAAAAAAAGAACAGATGCACAGGACGAGGCAGGTGCGGTCAAAATAGCTTCCCCGAGCCCACGGTCCTGGCAGGCCAGGCTCTGTGCCCAGAGCTCGCCCACCTCGGTCCGCCCCCGTGGTGCACCTGCACCGGGGGAGGTGGGAGGAGGAGGGGGCGGCTGGTGCTGCCATCC